>NC_059074.1:94465236-95090236 GCF_020497125.1 Mauremys mutica | reverse complement strand
AAAATAGATAGGATGCCCCTTAAAATTAAGATAATTGAAATAGCAGCATCAGGTTTTGAAGCACTAGCGCTAGGCTCAGCCTGGACTGAGGAAATAAATCCACAAAGGTAATTGTGGGGTTTAGTGGATTTTTAGAAAGAGTTCACATATAGTCCTTTCAACAGTGTTTCATCATATGTATGTGGGAACACCAGCACAAAACACTGAGTGCACCAGATTCAATTTGGCATAATGCTGAAGTCGATGGAGATAAATTAGGGATGAAATTTGCCTTGTTTATCAGAAACAATTAATAAAAAAGCATTACCAAGTTTCTCAGGAATCCTACATGCTAAAGTGAATTAATTCACATAGGAATATACCATAGACTGCTGTCTTTTAATAGTAGCATTAGAAACTAATACAGTGCTCTTATTGACAAGCTACAAGAAAATAACCTATATTAATATTTGTATTGTATTAAGCAGTCTAGTAGTAGTAGTAGTTATAGGTCATGAACCTAAAATTCTTATGCCATGCAGCTGCTTTGCATGACACTGCCAGTGTAATTTGGCCTTACTGCCCGTATAACTGGTCCTAAGGAGGTTCATCCCAGTGTAAAGCATTGCAAAACTCTTGTGGCGTAGAGCAGACATAGGAACTCTTACACTACAATGCCTCTCTACTGCCACTGTGTAGCAGGAGAGAAAAGCATGGTCAGGATGAGGCTGTATTGATCCTTGGCTGCATTTTTGGCCCCTCAAGCTGCTTGAACTATTCTGAGGGACTGACTTGCACTGGGCAACACCAAGGTAAGAGCAGTGAAAAAGTAAGCCTGAATACTCGCTTTATCTCCACCCTGGAGAATCCCAGTGCTAAGTAGATTGGTTTTTTTTATAACTGAAATGGTGTTTCTGGCAAAATACTCCACAGAATAGGTGTAATTTTGATCTCACATCAGCTTCATGTTGTAGTAACTCCTGGATTATTTAGTATATGGGAGCTCAGAATCTGTTTCCTTCGGGCAATCCTCTCAGTATCAACCTCCTAAGAAGGTATATTGGCTCAATGTTGTTTAAAAGTCTCTCCCATCCTCAACTCCACATGCATTATAAAGTGATTTCTTTGGTATGTTGTAATTGGAAGCATAATTCTTCATTTACATTCAAAGAAAAGGGAAATGTGAAAAAAAGTGTATTACAGTAATTTCATCCATCGCTAGAAAGAACAGTAAATCACTAAGGCCAATATGAAAGCATCTTAAATGTAAGCAAAAAGACTAATCAAACAAGAAGAGGCCATCATGACAGTCTGATGACTTGAATTTGAGACAAGAGAAATACAACTCATTTGCAGTGGAAAAGTGGAATGTATTTTCATCACTGTTGTGAGGTAACAAAATGTTCTTTAAAATATAATTATATAAAATCAATAATAGAACTTTCCCTATCGAAACTTTGAACTGCATTTTCTGTCTTATCAGATTGGATTTCCTGCTGGTAAGCGTGGAGGTAAATGGCAGTTCATTAAAAGACATCATAGTTCTGAAGATGTTTTCAGAGTCATCTTCCTGCCCCGTCCTCCTTCCTCTCCTGCATTTCCCATTTGTTTGTTCCCTCCTCCTGTTCTGTCTCGTCATATGCTAAGATTGTGAACTGTCTGGGGCAAGGAGTATTTTTGTTACTGTGTGTTCATAGAGCACTAGCCCAACAGAGCCCCGATACCTGATTGGGACCTTCATGTGATACTGTAATATAATAAATAAATAATGTGACATCTAAAAACTGCTCTTTTGCTGCAGTGTCTAGAGTGGAGTGTTTGAAAAGACCCGCAGAAATCTCCATTACGATGCATTGTTTGTATATACATATTATCAAATGTACGTGCATACATATTATATAGTGTGCTGCTGTGAGGTATAGCTTGAAAAATGAGAGACATAGTAGGCTGCTCCCTATGGCAGAAGCGCACAACTCAACCCATCTTGCTCCCCTTTGCGGAGACTCCACAGAGGACCCAGATCACATGCCTTTCCTCAGAACTCCCTAGCCTGCGAGCAGGATCAGGAAACCCCTTACAATTTAGAGTGATAGCTTGTAATTGTAACACAGTTGTAACAATTTCCAATACACTACAAACTGGATCATTTTTAAACATGACCCTAGATTAATACACATATTAGATGGTAATTACCGCTTTGTTATTACAATTAATCACCGCAATTTCCCCTTAAAATGCTATCTATGTGTTTTCCTGCACTTAGAACTATAATTATTGTAGTAAAGGGATTAATGGGGAGAGTGTGTGTGTTACACACACGCATGTTTACATTAAATCTTAGCATAAAATATAAACTATGATTACAATAATGTGGCCACATTCTATGCCGGTCAGAGTTTGTACAATCATATTTTGTATTTTTTGCACCTTTGAATCACTTCCTATTGCCATGTGCATTACCAGTCCTATGAAGAAGAAAAAATGCAAGTTTTTATAAATGCTTTCAACCATATACTGAATCTACAGAAAAACAGTTATATTTTGTAATCAGTTCCCTTCTCACTGGTTGAGATCTTGAGGTTAAAAAATTGCTACAAACTAATTTAACTGGAACCATAAGCATGCTTAATAGTATCGACCCATGAAACTACCCTCAAAATAACCTAACACTGCTGGTTGCCAGCATATTTTCAATTTTCATCTGTTAGATAAATGATCAAGCATGTCAAATCTGCTCTAAGTAACAGAAGTGAAAAAGTAAAGTCATTTACTTAAAACATTCTGATAGCTATTTATCCAAAAACCCTGGTCAGATTTAGTGCTCAAAGGCATTTACCTACAAAGTTAACCAGATGCTTTGAATGGAAAACTAATTTAATTTCTCTGTTATCGTAACGGGACATCTGTTAAAACAACATCCAAAGAAGGTAATATGTTCAAAATTAAACATCCTGCAGGTTGTCTCATTAGAGTATGTGCATCAGTGACATTCAACTGATAACCACCACTCCCTTATGAAAATAATTAGTAAATGTGAAACTAAAACAATATAGTTATTACTGTCAGAGACAGGAAATATAGGGTCAGTTTGTCCCTGGTGCAAATGCAGCCCTCAGGCCAAATTCATTCTTTTGCTACTACAGAATTATACTAGCGATGAATTTAAACTCTTGTTTTTTATATTTTTCTCTTCTCCTCTTCCCTCTTCCACATCTTTTTTCCGTGCTTTCAACTGAATTGAGTTTATTTTATTTTAAGTGTCATTAGTGAATTCCAGCATATTAACTGCTTAAGATTTAGGAACACATTTTGAAAAGTGCTCAGCTGCTGAGTTTTGTTGAGCTCCATGTCTGACAGTCTATATAAGTTATATATTGAGCTAATTGGCATATTTGCCAATAATTTGCATATGCCCATAAACTTCAGCTAGTGGCTTGACACACCCTGTCCCCAAGCAGGTTTAAGGGCAGGATATGGAGCTGTAGAAACTTGGCAGGTTCAGCTAGAAAAGGTGGAAAACTATTACGTTACACAAGTGGGTGAGTACCAGAGGGTGTCTGAGCTGTGCAGATGAGTGGGTGATGCACAGTGTTAGCATGTTTGGGAGGTAGGTAGGTGGGCAAATGCTGGAAGGTATCCGGGGCACTGGCTAGATGTGAGGATGATGGAGGGACTCTGGAATTTCTGACAGGTGTCTAGGGGATTCTGGCTTAGGTGGGTGCTGGGTGGGAAGCAGGGGCCTGGATGGGGAAGTAGGAGGAAAATTGGGCATGTATAGCTGGAGGGCTGTTTGGGGTGAAAGGTGAGGGCTGGGTATTTGGTGTGTAAACTGAGGAAAGAAAGGCTTTGGGGGAAGCTAGAGGAATAAAACTACAGGGCTGGAGAGAGCTGGTGGGAAAATCTTGTGTTGGGGAGGGATGGGTGGCCAAAGGGAAGCAAAATGAGCCAGGCACCAGTACTGGACCCCTTCCTTTGCCCTTTGGCTGCTGCCGCCTCCACCTCCTCTCTGCTGATCCTTCCACAGGGATCCAGTAGGAGGAGCAACAAGAAGAAAGTAGATGCTACTGTGGTCCAGTAGCCAGAAGCAGCAATTCGTGTAGCCCAGTTGAAGAGAGACATCTCAGTAAGGCAGAGAGTATGTGAGTGCCATAGTAGATGCATGACACATGGCAAGTCTGCGTACCCACAATTGTGGCTGGGTTTCCAATGAGCTCAGTTCCTACTTAGGAATATAAATGAAGTAGTTTGATTTGCACAACTGCTCAGCACACAGCAGCTCTCGCTGCTCTCAACTGATGCATGTTTATTCTAAATTCAGAACAATATGAATACATGTGGTTTCAAGGTTTCCATTTCAGAGGTGGAATATCTATGTTCCTTTTCCATTCAACATTGATCCCGATTGCATCTGCCATTGTATTCCTTGACCAGAAAGGATGTGCAGCAGCCAAGGAAGCTAAAGAATTACATAGTATAAGCTTATTTTCTCAAAAACATAGAACACAAAATAATGGAAGCTGTGACAAAATTTTACCCTCTAGCCATCTTTTGGATTGATGGATTGATAAACAAAAATGACAAAATGATTTGATCCAGGGTCCAAGAAAGGCAGAAAGAAAGAAACCCTTCAGTTCCACTGGCCTTGAAACCTTCCTGTGCTATCATAATTTACAGTCCTGGGGCCAAGGCATTTCACACCTCACAAACTGTATGTCCCTTGTGACTAGCCAAGGCAAACAGGGTTTGATTTTCTTTAACACACTGCTTACTTTTCCACACTTTATTGGTAGCTGGTTAAATAGCTGTCTATTCTACCACAAATGATAGGCAACACAGGCAGAACCACATGCAGTAAAGTTGCCCAACCCCCTTCATTATAAGACCCTGGTTTTGGTTGCTTATTGTTTTGCCAAAATAAAGTATTTGTTGTGAAATTTTACATACTGGAGCTCTCTCTCAGGCTGATCTTTTTTGGATACATTATAAACATTTCAGCCGTTTCCAAGAATGAGACCAAGGGGGGGGAGGGCGGGGGAAAACGCTGTTTCCCATATTAAAAAATTCTTACAACCATTTCGGCCTGGTCTACACTAAGGGAGGCGGGGTCGAACTAGGGTACGCAAGTTCAGCTACGCGAATAGCGTAGCTGAACTCGAAGTACCCTAGTTCGACTGACTTACCCGTCCAGACGCGGCGGGGTTGAACTCTGCGGCTCCAAGGTCGACTCCGCCATCGCCGTTCGCAGTGGTGGGGTTCCGGAGTCGACCAGAGCGCGCGGGGAGTTCGAACTATCGCGTCTTGATTAGATGCGATAGTTCAAACTCCGAGAAGTCGAACTCACCGCGTCGACCCGGACGGTGAGTATAGACCTACCCTTAGTTGATAAGCTGTAGTGCCCACCTGCTTTGAAGCAGGAACTTGTAAGCTGGCAGGAAGTCACTCTGGTAACAGGGACGTCCTACTAAAAGATACCAAAATTGGGCGAATTTGAACAAAAATCAGTTTACACATGCTCAGAAGAGACTTGTTAGAGTTTGGTAAGTAAATTTTCTGAAGATTTGATCTGAATTGGACGTTTCTTTGCTCCTCACTGCTATGGCCCTGGGCAGCAGAACACACACACACACCCCACACACAGATATTTTCTCTCCTTTTCTCTCATGCTCCTCCTGAATGCACCCAGGTGACCTGGAGGAGGAAGCACCCTGATCTGAATGTAGAGGGGCAAGAAACTGGTGTGGGAAGAGGACAGAAAGAAGAGGCAGGAGACTGGAATGAGGAGCCAAGGGGGAGGGAAGAGTCAGAGAAAGACTAGGAATGATATGGAGAGCTCCAAGGCAAAGACTGGAACTGAGCTCCAAGGCAAAGACTAGGCACGGAGATTGGGACAGGGATGAAGACCCAGGATAGTATGTGGGGTGAGATAGTATGTGGGGAAGACTGGAACAGCAACAGCCTAGAGGGGACAGGGACAAAGGGTCTATGCCATCTCAGAACAATCCCATACAGAATGTGAAATACAACCTCATGGTTAAGGCACTTGAATGCTGACCATGGAGAACCCAAGTCTATCCTTGCCTCTGCTACTGAATTCCTATGTGATCCTGGGCAAGTCACTTAAAGCAAACTTCACAAGTGGCCATTAACTGTGTGTTCCTCACTTTCAGAGATCCTGGGGTTTGATTTGTAGGCATGCTGAGCACTCACAGCTACAACTGAAGTCAGTGGGAACAGTGCTTTGAACGTATAAAGTGCTAAATACTCTGAAAATCAGCCCCTAGGCTTCTCAAATTGGAAATCCAAAGTTAGCGGACACTTTTGATCACTTCAATTCCCCATCTGTACAATGGGATTTGTAATACCACCTTACTTCCCAGAGGTGTTCTCAAAATAAATGCATTAAAGTTTGTGAATCACTCAGATATTATAGGGAAGAGCACCATAGCCATGACTAGAGCTCCTAGCTGCTAGGGTAATAATAATCATCATTCAGTATTCTGAGCAGAGTGCAAATAGTGTGAAGTAAATATGGCTTGGAGCCACACAGTGAACAATGAGAAGAAAATAAGTTACTGACTAGCACCAGCCATTCATTTATTTCATGCTTCATTCATTACACACATTCCAAATTCTGCAACAAATGAGGCAGATGTCTTACAGACAATAGCCCGCTTTACTATACATCTCTCTGATTCAGCCACAGAGCAGATCCATCCTGTGCACTGAATGAGGTAAGTGTCTTCTGGAAAATAATAGTATGTGATCATGTTCATAATTCATATGCACGAGGGAGCTGAATTCAGTTTGCACAGGCAACCTAAATTCTGGAATTTTCTACACTTTTTAGGGCTTGGCTTTGCAAATATAACATTCTTTTAATGTATGTTTGTGTGTAATGTTAGAAAGAGAGAGAGAGAGAGAGAAAGAAAGCAAACCTACAGTTCATTAATGCAATATTACAGTTGCTAAGTTAAAAAAAGGAAGATGTCTGGAAATGCAACATAAAAGCAAAAGTGTTAACCTACACAGTAACAACCAACAAAGATCAACAAGTAGAACATCAGCAGAACTCAGCCAGCTTCATACAATTCTGGAGAAACTCCACTGAAGTCAGTGCAGTCAAACTCCACAATTACCCTGAGGTGACTAAATAGAATTTTGCCTTATTTGTGCAACATGTCTAAATTAAGGCTGCTGTTGTGATTTTAATTGTACAGTTAAATAGTGCATCAATGTTTTTTTTTGTTGTTGTTGTTTTTTTCCAGTCAAATATTTGGAGGCCTTTGGCTTGTAAACCTCTTATTCCTCAGCTATCCAGCTTATGGAATTTACAAAATCTGCAGATGTCTTTAGTGGAAGCTTTCATGTTCCTGGAACCAACTGTGTGATATAAGCATTTGCAGCACTTCTTTATTGAGGGGTTTTATTTAGCAGCCATTGTTTAGGCAAAACTCCCACAGAAACCTCAGGGAGTTTTGCCTGAATAATGAATAAGCAGTACTGAATACGGCCCTACATTTAATTGCTCTTGTGCTCCATTACAAAGTTGCAGAATCACCTCACTCAGGTGACACCTGGAAATATTTCTTGACCTTTTTAAAGTGGTAAATGCAAAATTAAAATGCAATGGAAACTCATCCTACTTTTGTCTTGTAAAGCATAAATACATTTTCTTTGATTTTTGACAATGTGCTCATTACAAGGGCACAACATATGCCTATATTAACCCAAGGGAGTTTATACCTTCTGTATGCTGTGGGTTGTCTCCACCCTTGGGACCAAAAATAGATACATTTTAAGTAGTAATCTTGTCTGTTTCTCTTAAAGAAGCCTACAAACTCCCACTTATATTGGGTATGGTGCCTTATTAAGAGGATCTTCATATGGCGAAGGAGAAAACATGAAGACCAGTGACATATTACTTTAAAGGGTTACTGTGTAACAGAAGTGGACATTCCAGATGGCAATCCATAAACACATACAACAACTAAGTAGCTTTGAAAAACATCCCCACCACCACCAAACTTGCTTCTTTTTGGAAATGAACAAATAAATCATAATTATTCTGGATAGTTATGGAAGCTACGTTGTCAGCAAAGCCATTTACAAAAAATGCACCAGGACAGAAAATACTCAAAGTGCAATACCATTCTCCGCTGTATGGACAGACATTCCCCATATTGGCATAGAATGTGAACAACTCCACATGGCTGTTCACTGGTAATCCTTTAGCTCCTTCACCCTGTTAAGCAGGGGATAATCTCATAGTTTTAACAATGTCAGTGTCTTTACAGGGCCCTTTTGCTGTAATAAGGCACAGTTATAAAAATACCATGACCTTGAAAACTAATTTAGAAAGAAAGAAGCTAGTAAACCATTAGTATGATATATGAACAGCTTGAAATATGTTGCTTCCTTTAAATTACTAGGTGATAACAAACTGGATGTCCAAAGAGCAGAGGCAAGTTTCAAAACTTTCCAAAAAAGCTTTCATTTGATTTGATTTGGTAGAAAGCTATATATCATACATATAAAATAAACTATCCCCAGATGGACTATTATTAAGCTGTAATTTTAATTTAGTAATTCCTAAAACTATGCTGTGCAAGTTCCTCTCTCATTGTTTATGACCTCAGCAGAGTCCCTAGTGGAAGATATAGGCGAATACTGTGCTCCCCTAAAGGTTACTTTTCATACTCTGTTTAGAGCCAGTTCAGTGCTATATCTTTAAGATTCCACGTGCCTTTCCTAACAGGAGACATTACTCCTGAGTATCATTAAAACTTCAATGTCATATTTATTCTCAGTTAAAAATACATGTGATGAAGTGAATTCAATACAAGACGTACGAGGATAGCTAGATGTATGAGGCACAGTGCTAGCCGTGATCCACTGTTTAACCCCTCTGCTGGCCTGAAGATGCACACAATGTGTTACAACAAGGATGAATTTGCTCCAGCATGTCCTAGACTGTTTTTCTAAAGTTGTGTCAAAGTATGTGCCTAGTTTTTGTAAATAGTGGTGTTTTAGGTACCATATTTATTTAGGGTTAAATGGAACCATCCTCTCCAAAGCCTTGCAACATTCCATCATGGGCCAGATCCATGAATGTTTCTTTGCCTTCTCTCTCTACTAAAACCATTCAGTGTGAAGGAATTTCTGAATGCTTAGGAATTTCTGAATGCCTAAATGTGAGGTAATGCCCCCGTGCCCAGCCCCAGGAGATGAGACAAATAGCTTGAAACCTAATTTAGGTGATGGGAATACACTGGGTTTTTCCCCATTCTAAGTACAGAGCATATCATTGGAACCAAAATTAACTTTTCAGGTGCATCCACTGTATAGGCCTGAACAAGACACCCAGTTCTGGGGGAAAAAAAAACAACCTTGAGGTGAACACCCCCAAATTTGGGGGGTGGGAAGGAAATCTCAACTCTGGCCCATACGCAGCTCTGGCCCATCTCTATTCAGAACAGCACATTCCTGTTCTTAAATTATTTTTAGCCATTAAAATGCAATGATAAAACAGATCAATTCCTTCTCAAATCAGCCTACAACAAGCACCCCACATTTTCATTCATACCCAGAGACTAGCCAATGTATGCAGCAGGTCTAAGGGGGATGAGTTTAAAATAAATAAAATACTAGTTTATATATGATGCCAGAAGCATAACTAGCTTGTTATAACATCTGTTATAGTTCACTTTGCAATATACAAAGCACTTGTAATGTAACAAAAAATATTGTCTGGAAGGTCATTGTATTTATTACATCATTGCCCAGCTCCTTAATAGAGTTGGTCTATCTAAAGCTACAAAGGCAGAAAGCATGACATATCTTCTCCTCTTAAAAATAAGTTAAGTACCTCAGAGAGTGAACTTTGGTACTATTGAAGTCAAAGTGAATTTTACCATTGACTTCAACAGGACGAGGGGCTGGTTTAAACTGAAAACTTACAACACTGAAGTGATACAATGGCGCACAGTTGCAGTGCTACAATTGTGCCACTGCAGCGTCTTACGTGTAGACATAGCCTAGGATTTAATCCAGTCTTTTGCAGGAGCAGCACACATGGGAATACAAGATATGGTTGAACAGTACATTGAACTTGTATTCTGGGGAGTGCTTTGAGAGGCAGCACTTACACAGTGAAATAAGAGTGAAAAATGCCTTCTTTTCTGTGAATTTTTTCTTGGGTCATCTAGGATTCTGAGTAACAAACTGAGGTCGATTCCACAATCCAGTCTATCCTGACATCTCAGTTTACATTTTAATTTAACCAGTGATACCTTGTTTTACCATTATTACATTGCAGTATAGGCCCCTGGAAAGAATTCAGCAAAGCAATAAGCAACTTAAATGATACAGAAAGAACATGTTTACCCTTGAGACAGCAATTGTGAAAATCTCCCTTTGTATTTATAAAATCTGATTAGTATCTCTCCCAAAGGTGGCATTTGAACTGAATTGCTACCAGAAGAAAGTGAGTTTTCCTTTAAAAGTATAGTTGATATAAAAAACAAAATACCTCAGTTGTCTGGGATGTGGAATGGTAATATATATGGCATATGCGAAATTTCCATCATGCGAACTCATTTAAATGATGCCAAGAGGATAAGTAGCAAAAGACTTAGCCTCTGAATGGGGGCATGTTAATAATGTACTGATGGCTTAGACATATCAGATGGTAAATTACCTTTGAAAGATCCCCAGCCTCCAAGTAGAAGCAGATAACAAACACATTCCATGTGACCCAGAAGACTAGCCAGACAGCATACTGCAGGAGAAGAAGAGAGAAATAATACATTATTAATTCTGCAATCAGATGAGTTAAACTTAAATAAAGCTTAAACTGTTTGTCCAAGTCTCAGACAGACACAAAAGAGAGAGACTATAAATACAGTGGAGCTGAGTGAAAACATTTTGCAAATAAAAGCAAGAAGAAATGTTTCCTTTTCCCTAGCCACAAACTGGTGAAAGCTGCTTAGTGCTTATTCACATTAGAAATTCTGCATCCCAGGAGAGGCGATGGTCCTGAAATTTAATGTTCAAATTCATTTTGATTTTGTTGTATTCCTAGTTATGGAAGAATCTTAGTATCAAAGCAATGAGACACATTTTGGCATTACCTAAGTGTGGTTTAGTGCCTGCATCTGCACTATATGCTTATTCAAATGGCACTCACTAAATTCCCAAATCCTATCCCAGCATGTACTTGACTCTGTACCACACCTGAGATGGAATATCTGGAAGATTTTTCTTCTTTAGTTGTGTTATCATGTTGGTGAGGAATCCAGAGGGAATTCTAGCTGCCTCACTGTAAATATATTTTATGGCATTTCAAACCATTACACAAAACTATTTGGCATCCTGTTCACAATGTTCATTTTAATACAACATTGAAAATGTTCATTTTCATCTGAGTTTGAATTATACTGGACAGTGAAGGTAGAAAAGCTTAAGCAAAACCTGTTCAATGATTTGTGTTATCTATTTTCTAAAATGCATATTTTGTGAGAGTAAAGGAGGTACACTTCCTTTCTGCCTTTCTATCCACATTTATATATATGGTGACATTTTTGCATTAATGGAGACATCATACATTCTAGGTTTGAATATGCCACTTCCCTACCATACTGAAGATCTTCTACGCTAATTTCTGACCTGTTGTCTCGTCATGCCTAGTGTTAGTGCCTCAAAATATTCCCTTGATAAATTATTCCAATGTCTAATAAACCTTAACATCTGCAAACGATTTTCTAATGACTTATTCCTATTTGCTAGTTACTCCTGATTTAATTCTGTGTGTTTGGTATTTTTATTCTATGGGCCCATGATATTACGTATGTGAGAGTTGTTTCATAAACCAATATAATATAAACTATTCCCTCTTCCCCGCCCAGTTTTAGTTCAAGGCCATTTCCCCTTGTTATGCCATCCATGTCCTCTGCCTCTCAAGAGTTCACAAAATTATCACATTCCCCTTTGTTTTGTTTCCTTTTCCTCAAGCCATACACATTATATTCCTTTAATCCTGTGGTGTGTTGCTTGTACTTCTCAATGTGATATTTCATCATTTGCATATGGTCTGTCATACCACTTTCTACCTGAAGCATCGGCCTCCATAATCTTGTTCTAACTTTATTTGAAAATTCTTGCATGTGACCATATCAAGACATTTACATAAAGCTATTAATTTGTACATTACCGATAATTAAATCATTGTCAGCCTGCCAGCCAGCCAGACTACTGGATAGGCAACCTTTGCTTAAAATGATAACAAATAAAGCTTTAGTCTAGCAGACTAAATAAATGTTTAGATTTAAGGTTTAGATTACTCTTTATGAGCAAGCTGATTTCTGATTTATAGATAATACAAGTCCATTCTCTAAGGATGGGATTTTCAAAATGGAAGTCAATGGGACTAAGTCATGTCAGTGTTTTTAAAAATCCAACCTTAAGCCAATAAGAAGGCACCTGTTCAGTAATGGTATACTGAGCTATTCAGTCTATTGCAGGCTGCTTCACAATACAGCACTGTTACTATCCAATGCCAAAGGTCAGATATGCCAAAGCAAGAAGAGGGCAAAATTAAGGCTTCACAAACATAACCTTCTTATTTTATTTTTTATATTATTTATACATGCACTCTGGTGGAGATAGTCTGAGTTGAAGATTCTAAATTCTGTTTCCATGTTGTATTCATACAGTAGCTGATTTAAAAGATACCTTGTAAAGTAAGCACACAGTGATGGATCAATTCAATGCAGTAAGCCACTTTGGATTTATTTGTGGTAGCAGAGCGTCTTATGCTTAAAATAAAAACATAACTTCTTTTTCTCAACTGTCTAGTCACAATCATTCAAATTGCCAACATCTGAATTTTAGAACTTTTAAAAACAAACATCTGCTATTAATGGACAACCACAACAAAAAGCTTTCAAATTATTTTAAAGACCCCCTACTTGTGAAAATGTCATGTTAAGTGTTTGCTAACTGAATATTTGGAGATGAGTATTGAGCATAATTATCTCGAAAAACAAGGATGCTCCCATTCCCCACTGGCAGTTATTTCAACTGCTTCGGATCTGGCACATCTCTTATCTCTGGATCACATGCAATCATAAATGCCGCTTTTTGTCTCATGAGCTTCAGCTAATCATTTTGGAAATTCGACACTGAAGGTCTGCAACAAGGAACAAATCCCTCTGGTGCTGTCTATTATATGTAGTTAATTAGAAACATTTTATAAGAAATCTTCAAGGAGCCAGAGTTGTCTGGCTTTTTCCCCTATCTGGGAGTTCTAAGGAGCTGCACTATCTGACAGCGACCACCACGAAGATACAACAGCCAGAAATCAACAAGCCAACAACCTCAATGAGCACACCTTTGACTACTACCAGACAGAAGATGTCACCAGGTGGCAATACCTACAACCAGGAGAGAATTGCCATCTTGCTATTGTGAAAGTCTATACTGAAAAGAAATATAGCTGGAAGGCTAAAATGGAAGATTTACATGCTGATTACAGTTATTCCTAATTTGTGAGGAACATCGGCACTGATCCATGAAGCCAATCAAAATTCTTTCCTTCAGTGAAAAGAGTTGCATAAAGATGGCATAAGTTGTAATGGAATCATCAATATGCCACTCTTCAATGCCCCAGAGAACTTCATCTTTGACAAACCTTCACAATGGACAGACTGGAAGCAGTATTTTTGCAAGATTTCAAATTGCAAAAAAGCTGCATAAAGAAACTGGAGATGTACAGGTATCTTCATTAATTTATGCTATGGGAAAGCAGTCAGAGCATATCTTTAAACCCTTTGGGCTTGGCTACACTTACAAGTTGCAGCGCTGGTGGAGGCTTTCCAGCGCTGCAACAACACCCCGTCCACACTTGCAGGGCACAACCAGCGCTGCAACTCCCTGGTTGCAGCGCTGGCTGAAAACCCATCCCGGCAGGGGTATAAGGAGTGCAGCGCTGGTGATCCAGCGCTGCTCAGCAGGTGTGGACACTCACCAGCGCTTTAATTGTCCTCCAGGGAATAAGGAGTTATCCCAGAATTCCTGTGCAGCCACTCTGCACATCAGTTTGCACTCTACTGCTCTTGCCTCAGGTGACCCGCCCTTTAAATGCCCCGGGAAATTTAAAAATCTCCTTCCTGTTTGCTGCAGCCAGGTGTGGAGTGCAATCAGTTAATCAGTTACAGGTGACCATGCCTCCACGCGGCAAACGAGCCCCAGCATGGAGCACTGGTGAATTGCAGGACCTCATCAGTGTTTGGGGTGAGGAATCTGTTCAGGCACAGCTGCGCTCCGGCCGTAGGAATTACGATATCTTTGAGCAGATATCAAGGGCCATGCTGGATAGGGGCCATGATCGGGACGCACTACAATGCAGGGTGAAAGTTAAAGAGCTGCGGAGTGCCTATTACAAAGCCCGAGAGGGGAATCGACGATCCGGAGCTGCCCCCACGACCTGCCGTTTTTACAGGGAGATGGACGAGATACTTGGGGGTGACCCCACTGCCAATCCCAGGATAACGATGGACACTTCTGAGCAGGCTGGGGGACAGGAGGAGGAGGCGGAGGAGGCGGCGGGGGGGGGGAGAGGAAACCACGAGTGAAGCTACTGGGATGGGGGAAGACACCCCAGAGTGGGCATGCAGCCAGGAGCTCTTCTCAAGCCAGGAGGAAAGTACCCAATCGCAGCAGCCAGCAGTTGCAGAAGGACAAGCAGAGGAGCGGGTTACCGGTAAGCGGCTTTTATTTTCTGGGTGGAAATGTTTCTGGAGAGGAAGGGGGGTTATGGCTGCATGCATGCCAGCCTCTAGATGTGGAATAGCCCGTTGATGTGGTCTATCACGTCGCGGTAATCTGCTTCAGTTATCTCAGCAAAAGCTTCATCCAGAGCGTGGGCAATATGCCTGTGCAGGTTTATAGGCAGAGCCACTGTGTCCCTTGTCCCAGTGACGGTGACGCGTCCGCGCCACTCTGCTGCCAGTGGTGGGGGGACCATTTCTGAACACAGGCACGCCGCATAGGGTCCCGGGCGGAATCCACATTGCTCTAAAAGAGCCTCCCGCTGTTCCCTAGTGACTCGCAGTAGGGAAACATCTTCCAGGATTAAGTCCTGTGAAAAATGTTGGGAGACTCTTTAGTGAAGAGATAGGGAGATAAGATCACCCCTGCATCTGCATCTTCACTCAACCCCTCTAGCACTCCAGATTACCCGAAGCAACCAGCTCCCCTCTATCACTCAAGCCCCACTTCTATAAGCACCCCTCACTCACCATTTCGTGGCTTCTGTTGTGTTATGCGTGTGGGGAAAAGAATGCTAAAGTGAGAACTCCCTCAGTGTAACAATTCATGTCTGGAGATAGTGGATACAATGCTGCCCGTGTTAAATGTTGTCATTTCTGTGTTTCTACAGTGACCTTGACTACTGGACTGCCCAGATGTTCAACATCACAGAGGCTTCAAAATTTGAGAAAAAATCCCTGCAAGAGCAAAGAGGACATGCTGAAAACTGTTCTTCATCACTCTGCTCGAGAGAGTAAAGACTTGAAGGAGTGGAGAGAGAAAGAAAGCAAGATCCGCCAGAGGGAAAGCAGGAACCGGCAGAGAAATGCAGTGGCCAAGAGGAAAAGCACGGAGCGGCTGCTAAGCATCCTGGAGCGCCAAGCGGACTCTATAGAGTCACTCGTTGCCATGCAAGCAGAGCACTACCGTGCTACTCCCCCACCCGCCCCGTCCTTTTTGCCTTGTGCCCCAATGTCAGCTCAAACCACCTTTCCCCAGCAGCCAGGTTCTTACCACCACCAGCTGCCTCCAACACCTGTACGTTCACCAACCAGCCCTGATACCTACCACCCTTACCCTCTGCATTCAACCCCCATCACCATGCAGTATATGCACCCTGAAGTGCAGGATTCATTAAACAGCAATCCAGACAGGACATATGCAAACTTGTGACTGTACAGTTCACCAACCCACACCCCTGCCCTCTTGTGTTCATGAAATGTTGTGTGTCTGTCTGTCTGTCAAGGAAGTTTTCTTCTTTTCAATAAAACAATTCTTGGCTTTGAAAACAGTCTTTATTATAGCAGATAGTGAAAGATACCTTAGCCCAGTAAAGAAAGAGGCACTGCAAATCATTTTAGGGATAATAGAATAACAGTGTAAACAGTGCAATTCACTCCCATGCAAGGCAGCAAACATTACTGTTGGCTTTCAGCCTCAAATTCTTCCCTCAAGGCATCCCTAATCCTTGTAGCCCTGTGCTGGGCCTCTCTATTAGCCCTGCTCTCTGGCTGTGCATATTCAGCCTCCAGAACTTGAACCTCGGTGGTCCATGCCTCACTGAATGTTTCACCCTTCCCTTCACAAATATTATGGAGGGTACAGCAAGCGCATATAACCGCGGGGATGCTGCTTTCCCCCAAGTCTAGCTTCCCATACAGACATCTCCAGCGGGCTTTTAAACGCCCAAAAGCACACTCCACAGTCATTCTGCACCGGCTCAGCCTGTAGTTGAACCGGTCCTTGCTCCTGTCAAGCTTCCCTGTATAGGGTTTCATGAGCCAAGGCAGTAACGGGTACGCGGGGTCTCCAAGGATCACAGTGGGCATTTCGACATCCCCTACTGTGATCTTCCTGTCTGGGAAAAAAGTCCCTGCCTGCATCTTCCTGAACAGGCCACTGTTCCGAAAGATGCGTGCATCATGCACCTTTCCAGGCCAGCCTGTGTAAATGTCAATGAAACGCCCGCGGTGATCCACAAGCGCCTGGAGAACCATAGAGAAATACCCCTTACGATTAACGTACTCTGATGCCAGGTGGGGGGGCCAGAATAGGAATATGCGTCCCATCTATCGCCCCTCCACAGTTAGGGAAACCCATTTGTGCAAAGCCATCCACAATGTCCTGCACGCTCCCCAGAGTCACGGTCTTTCTTAGCAGGATGCGATTAATTGCCTTGCAAACTTGCATCAAAACGATTCCCACGGTCGACTTTCCCACACCAAACTGGTTCCCGACCGACCGGTAGCTGTCTGGAGTTGCCAGCTTCCAGATTGCAATAGCCACCCGCTTTTCCACCGTCAGGGCAGCTCTCAATCTTGTGTCCTTGCGCCGCAGAGTGGGGGCGAGCTCAGCACACAGTCCCATGAAAGTGGCTTTTCTCATACGAAAGTTCTGCAGCCACTGCTCGTCATCCCAGACTTCCATGACGATGTGATCCCACCACTCAGTGCTTGTTTCCCGAGCCCAAAAGCGGCGTTCAACGGTGCTGAGCATTTCTGTGAATGCCACAAGCACTTTGGTGTCACACGCGGCAGGAGAATCGATATCGATATCATCGTCAGACTCCTCACTGTCACTTTGGAGCTGAAGGAATAGCTCGACTGCCAAACGTGTTGTGCTGGCGACACTCATCAGCACAGTCCTCAGCAGCTCGGGCTCCATTTGCCACAGAAATCGCGATTCACACAGAGAGTAAAACAGAAAGACACTCACAATGGCGCCAAACGCTGCCGGAAAGAGTGAATGCTGGGATGTGAAGCGATGCACCACGGGGCGCTGGCAAACAGGAAGCGGAATGACCCGCACACTTCCTTCCCCTTCCCACAATACTCAGCACCAAAATGGGACGAGGTGCTCTGTGGGATAGCTGCCCACAATGCACCTCTCAATACAGCGCTGGAAAGTGCTGCAAGTGTGGCCACACTGCAGCGCTGGTAGCTGTCAGTGTGGCCACACTCCAGCGCTGGCCCTACACAGCTGCATGACCAGCGCTGTAACTCCCAGCGCTGCAAATTGTAAGTGTAGCCAAGCCCTTTGACTTTACTGAAGACAATCACGGAGATGACTATGGAAGGGTTCTGGCTAAGTTTGATGCATCTCTTTATACTCCAGAGAAATATGGCTTATGAAAGAGCATGCTTTCACCAGAGAATTCAAGAATCAGAGGAAAAATGTTGAATGTTTTATAAGAGTTCTGCATATACTGGCTGAAAACTGATTTTTGGAATTAAAAACATATCAGTATCAGAGATAGGCTGGGTTCACAGAAAAAAAAATGTTTCACATCAGGTACAACTGAAGTGAGCTTTAACCCTAGCCACAGCTATACAGGAAGTAAAGCATTCTGAGCTGGTGAGACAGCAAAACCTAGAGCAACTTGATAAACTTGAAAAATCTGAAACTAGCTTTAGGAATAATAAACAGGCATTTGAGTGTTAAAAGTCATTATCATAAAAAGTTTTGAGTATGTTCCATTTTTACAATGCCAGAGCAGGCCAAGAACGGAATTTCTTCCACAATGGACAGTGCTTGAAACTCAAATCCCACCCAGTCTAAGAGAAATCCTAGATCTCTCACATATCTTAACCACCTGAAGAAATCTGTGGCTAAGGTGAAGGACCATACCAATCTTCTAAGCAAATTGGCTGGCACTTCATGGGGATAAAATGCTCCAGTTCTCCAATCACCTGGTTTAGCCCTCTGTTACTCTACAGCAGAATACCAGGCTGCAGTCTAGCTCCATTCATCTTATGTCAAGCTAGGTTGACACACACTACACTCAACATGTGCATCATAACTGTATGATTCGCCCACATCAGTACTGTAGCTCTTGTGTTAACATCATTCCTCCACACGTCTATCGCGTTGATGTTACAGACAGAATGGTTGAGATGATCAGGGCATACCCAAGCCTACCACTATACATGGACCTCTTTGACTACCCAAGGGTGCACTTGTGGGCTCACTTGCCCTGCTCAGATTTCTCTGACACATCAATGTGGCATGAATAATGGTCTGCAATCTGTTATTGACCCAAACATAGGTATATCTGACTTAGATTTACCATGTGCTCATGGGCCCTTCTGAATTGATTTCAAATGGGCCAGGGTCAATATATAGCCAGCTTTCACATCTGGAGCCATTGAGAGGATCCCACGTGCAGCTGTGGCCAAAAACAGACAATGTCACATCACTGACAACTGCTCTCTGACCAGATCTGATGCCCTCTGACCAGATTTGGTCTGTGAGCTCTGCACTTCACTGATGAGGCTGCGACATATCGGCTTGATGAGCTCTGCATCTGATAAGAAGAAAATGACTTATATTTTTCAGACCAGGAGAGTTAAGCATAGAGAGATTAAATTACTCGTTTTAGTTCCATACTCAGTGGCAAAGTTATCAATAGAAGCCCGGTCTCTGGACTTCCTGCGTCCAATGTCCTTGCCATGTTACCTCCCCATATGGAAAGAAACTCCCTTATACCTTTTAAGTGAAAACAAATTTGGAGACTGATCCTTTGAATATCATTTTGAAAATCCTCAGACAAAGAGCATGTGTTCCTCAGAAATCGTTATGATGCCTTGAATAATGCATGCAGATGTGGTCTCCCCATCTCAAAAAAGATATATTGGAATTGGAAAAGGTTCAGAAAAGGGCAACGAAAATGATTAGGGGTATAGAACGGCTTCCATATGAGGAGAGATTAATAAGACTGGGACTTTTCAGCTTGGAAAAGAGGCGACTAAGATGGGATATGATAGAGCTCTATAAAATCATGAGTGGTTTAGAGAAAGTAAATAAGGAAGTGTTATTTACTCCTTCGCATAATACAAGAACAAGGGGCCACCAAATGAAATTAATAGGTAGCAGGTTTAAAACAAACACAAGAAAGTATTTTTTCATGCAACATACCGTCAACCTCTGGAACTCCTTGCCAGAGAGTGCTGTGAAAGCCAATACTATAGCGGGATTCAAAAGGGAGCTAGATAGATTCATGGAGGATAGGTTCATCAATGGCTATTAGCCAGGATGGGCAGGAATGGTGTCCCAAGCCTCTGTTTGACAGAAGCTGGGATTGGGTGACAGGGCATGGATCACTTGATGATAACCTGTCTGTTCATTCCCTTTGGGGCACCTGCCATTGGCCACTGTCAGAGGACAGGATATTGGGCTTGATGGACCTTTGGTCTGACCCAGTATGGCTGTTCTTATGTTCTTATGCCTCTATAACTGAAAAAGCAACATTAAATTCTGATGCTCTGTGTGTTCAAAGGATTGGTTTGTTATATTTTTACATATTTAAAATGGCAAATTTCTCTCAATTAAGCTGAAAACATATGCTATAGCAGCTGCAATACTCAGCAGTCAGATGGGGAAGGGGCAATAGATGATGGTACTCTTCCAAGCTCCACCCACAAAATCAGCTCTTCCCATGTGACTTTCCAAAATGAGAAGACACTCACTATAAGTTGTGCAGATGTTTAGAATGTGCTCATGTACGTTCTCTGGGCTCTACTGGACTCTGACTTTAGCTCCATGTTGATTGTGAAAGAAAAAAAAAGGTAATAGAGCTCATCCAAACACTGCCAACTTATGGCACCAAAATGAGACTTCATAGTAAACTGAGCAAGAGTGTTATCCTCCCTCTCATCTTTTCTGAGGAATGAAATAATTTAAACGACATTATCGATATTAATATAATAAAGTGACATCTGAGTTGGCATCTTATTGAGTTGAATGGGGCAGTTCAGACTTCTCAGAACTATTGCCCCAAGTTCCCTGCACACTCACATGGATATCCTTGCATTGTTTACACTCAGTTCACATTTTTTAGGTTTTAGTCACAACCATAACAGTAAGAGACTCTCTGCCCTTCCCCCACCCCCACAAAAAAAATGAAATGAAATCTGGGATTCTGGAGAATTAAATCTTCAGAGGAGTGCTGGTACAGCATCTGGTTCATACCAGATGTCTGACTCCTGCATACATTTTCCAGTCCTTCATCTCTGCTCTCAGCTTACCACTGCAGCTCTGCAAGAGAGTCTATCAAACACTTAGAACTGTCACCCAGAAACCTATTTGCCAAACCTACCTATGGTTAGTAGGGCTTCCTTGAAACCTTGAGAGACATTGATCAATACAATTCACTCTGCCTTCATAGTTAAGAGACAATATTTATGTTCATATATGACTCTCTAGATGGACTAGGTCAGCACTATGCAGTGTTATTATAGCCATGTTGGTCCCAGGATATTAGAGAAACAAGGTGGGTGAGGTAATATCTTTTATTGGACCAATGTCTGAGAGTGAGAGAGACAGGATTTCAAGTCTCCACAGAGCTCTTCTTCAGATCTGGGATATGTACTCAGTGCCACAGCTAAATACAAGGTGGAGTAGATTGTTTAGCATAACTGGTTAACACATTTCAAGGTGAAGTGGCATGTCAATACTTCTCCAGTCATAGCGGGGAAAGGAAAGCAGGGGAGGCAGCTGGAGGGGATGCTGTTAGTGGATTACAGATTGTTGCAATAAGCCATAAATCCAGCATCTCTGTTCAGTCCATGATTTTTAGCATCTAGCAATGTTATGAATTTAAGCTCCCAGACTTCTTTTTTGAAGGTGTTGGTGCACATTTCCTTTGAGAATGAGGACTGAAAGGTCAGTGATCATTTTGTGAAAAAAAGTTTGCCCACTGCTGATAAGTGATAAAAGACATCCTTTCTGTGACAGTTCATTCGAGTGTGTAGTGACTGTCTAGTTCAGGGATCGGCAACCTTTGGCATGCAGCCCATCAGGAAAATCTGCTGGCGGCTTGGGACGGTTTGTTTACCTGCAGCGTCCTCAGGTTTGGCCGATAGCAGCTCCCACTGGCTGCAGTTCGCAGTTCCAGGCCAATGGAGGCTGTGGGAAGTGGCACAGGCTGAGGGATGTGCTTCACAAGTTTAGCACATAGAATGATAGGGTTAGTAGGGACCACAAATCTAGTCTAACCCATCAAGATGCAGGATTTGTTCTGTCTAAACCATCCAAGACATATGGCTATCCAGCCTCCTTTCGAAAATCTCCACTGAAGAAGCCACCACAACCTCCCAATGGAGTCTGTTCCAATGTCCTAAGGAAGTTTTTCCTGAGATTTAATCTAAATCTGCTATGCTGTAGTTTCAACCCATTGCCTCTTGTCGTGCCCTCTATGGTAAAAGAGAACAACTTTTCTCCATTTTTTCACTAGCAGCCTTTCAATTATCTGAAGACTGCTATGATATCCCCCCGTTAATCTCCTCTTTTCCAAACTAAACATACCCTTTGCTCATAGGGCTGGCATTCCACCCCTTTGCTCATAGGGCTGGCATTCCACCCCTTTGATCTTCTTTGTTGCTCGCCTCTGGAGCCTTTCCAGTTTCTCTACATCCTTTCTATACATTGGAGGCCAAAATTGGACACAGTGTTCCAGCTGAGGCCTAAACCAGTACTGCTCTACGGTGCTATCACCTCTCATGACTTGCATGCTATGCCTCTGTTAATGCAATCTAAAATTGCATTTTCTTTTTTGCAACAGCATCACATTGCTGACTCACATTGAGGTTATGATCCACCACAACTCCCAGATCCTTCTCAGCAGTGCTGTTGCCAAGCCAGGTTTCCCCCATTTTGTATTTGTCATCTGGTTTTTCTTCCCTAAGTGTAGCACCTTACACTGGTCTTTGTTGAATTTCATTTTGTTGCCCAGTTCTCCAATTTATCATCATCCCTCTGAATTTCAGCTCTATACTCCAATTTCTTAGCACCCTCCCTAGCTTTGTGTCATCTGGAAATTTGATCAGTATGCTCTCTATACCTACATCCACATCAGTAATAAAGAAGTTAAACAACACTGGACACAGAACAGATTCCTGTGAAACCCCACTTGAGACCTCCTTCCAATCTGACATCATTCCATTAATTACTCTTTGTTTGCAGTTGTTTAACCAATTATATACCCACTTAATGGTAGTTCTGTTGAGCCCACATTTCTCCAGCTTACTTATGAGAATATCATGTGGGGCTGTGTTAAAAGCCTTGATTAAGTCCAGGTATATTATGTCCACCACACTTCCCCTATCCACCAAATCAATTACTCTGTCAAAGGAGGAAATCAGGCTGGTTTGGAATGATTTGTTCTTGGTAAATCCATGCTAGCTGCTAGTGATTTACCCCTTCATCCTCCAGGTACTTGCAAATTAAATGTTTTATACATTTCTCTAGTAGCTTTCCAGGTATTGAAGTCATGCTGACTGGTCTATAGTGCCTTGGCCCCTTCTTTTCTCCCCTCCCCCACTTTCAAAGATGGGAACTACATTAGCTCTTCTCCAGTTTTCCAGGACCTCTCCTGTCATCCATGAGTTTGTAAATATTATCGCTAGTGGCTCTGAGATTTCTTCAGCTAATTACTTCAGGTGATTGGAATCTGGCCCTGCTGATTTGAATTCATTCATTTTAGTCAGAACATCTCTGATGAGTTCTTTACTTATCCCAATCTGTATCCCTTCCCTGTATAGTCTATGGTAACTTTGCTAGTCATCTGGTCACATGTGATTTTTTGTGAGACGACTGAAGCAAAGCAAGCATGGAACAACTCTGTCTTCCTGTCATCTTCCGTTACCAGTTCACCTTCTCCACTGAACAGCGGACCCACGTGGTCCTTGATGGTTCTTTTTTATCTGACGTATTTGAAGAACTACATCCTGTTGTCTCTAACATTCCTTGCAAGCTGTAACTCATTCTTTGCCTTAGCTTTCTGGATTTTGTCTCTACATAGTTGTGCTATTCCCATGTATACTTCCTTGGTGACATCCTTCTCCTTTCATTTCCTGTATGTATCCCTTTTGGTTTTTAGATACCTAAAAAGCAACTCGTGCAGCCACATTGGTTTCCTGTGGCTCCTATCTTTCCTCTGCATCGGAATAGCTTGATGTTGAGCCTCAAATATTACATCATT
This sequence comes from Mauremys mutica, assembly GCF_020497125.1. Lineage (NCBI taxonomy): Eukaryota > Metazoa > Chordata > Testudines > Geoemydidae > Mauremys > Mauremys mutica. The sequence goes on along the minus strand of NC_059074.1, from coordinate 95,066,475 downwards.
TAAGAACTGCCAGTCCCCTTCAACTCCTTTTCTTCCTAATTGGTCTTTCCATGGGACCTGGCCTACTATTTCTGAGTCAGTTGAAATCTGCCTTTCTGACCTCCAGTGTCTTTGTATTGCAGTTCTCATGCCTTCCTTTCCATAGGATATTGAATTCTACCAGATCATGATCATTTCCTCCCAAGTTCCCGAACACCTTCACATTCACAACTAATTCATCCCCGTTGGTCAAAACCAGATCCAAAATGGACAACTCCTTAGTTGTTTCCTCAACTTTCTGATTTAGAAAGTTGTCCTCTACACGTACTAAGAATTTGCAGGACGTATTATGTTTTGCTGTAACAGTCTTCCCACAGATATCAGGGAAGTTAAAATTCCCCATTAATACTAGCTCATGTGTATTAGCTAATCTTGTTACCTCCTTTTAGAATGGCTCATCCATTTCCTTTGCTGATTTGGTGGCCTATAATAGACCCTACTATAACATCACTACTGTTCTTTTCCCTTATTATCCTCACCCAAAGACTCTCAGGAGGCCTGTTGCTCACTTCCCCTTGGACCAAGTGTATACATTCTTGGCATGTAGCACAACACCTCCTTCTTTTTTCCCCATATCTATACTTTCAGAACAGGCTATATCCCTCAATTCTGGTACTACAATCATGGGAGTTGTCCTACATGAAGATGACTAGTGTAGATATTATATTGTATAAAGTGTACTCGTCACAGGAATATTTGAAAAAGTATTTCAGAAAATGTTGTACATCACTTCCATAAAATGTGCAGTCTATGATAGGAGGGGAAAGGGAGTTTTTATGCAAGTTGAGTAGGTAAAGTTAAGTTAAGATTGGTGTGTTCTTCACTATTGGGGTGGTCACAATTTTTTTTATCAAAATGCTGATTTGATCAAAACTAAAACTGGTTACAAAACAGGGTCAGGCTGGACAACTTTCCCAACTTGAAAAAAATGTCATGTTAAAAGTTTAAGATTTATTGAAATGTTTCATTTTGACATTTTCTCCATGAAAAATTCGTTTCCTGGTTCAAAATTACTTTTTGTTTAAAAAATTTAAGCTAATGAGCCTGAGAAAGGTTAATGAAAAAGAAAATCTGAATTCAAATTAAATTCAAATTATCACAACAAAATATTTTGACTTACCCAAAATATTTTATTTATTATTCAGTTTGTGAATAGTTTTAACATTTTAACTTTTTATCCCAATTCAAAATGGGACAATTTTGAATTCTTGCAAATATCTGCAGGACAATGTGGAAATCAAGATAAGGTGAATAAGCAACAATTATTGACTGCTAGTAAGTCACCATACTAAAAGAAAAGATTGTGTAATGTAGAAACTAAGGTCCCAAAAATCATGAGTTCTGACTATTAAGAATTGCTCAAGCATCAAAACCTTTTAGAAAACACAGAACTGAGGGCTGAGAGAACAAAAACCCACAGTCTAACAGCTAGATTTGTTCAATAATCAGAGGAAACTCAGAATGTTACAACCTTTCACAAGAGTGTAATACTGGTGTAGCTAGGGAGACTTCCCATTTTTTCCTGGTCTCTGAATGAAAAAAAAAATCAATAAATACCAAACTTTGATATATGACACGCCAGATAAAGTAGTAAAATGGGGAACTTGAAGAATTCTAATATGATAATTAAAATATCTATAAAAGGGAAGTTAAATCCAAGAGATGCAACTTTTGGCAAGATATTGCAAACTTTACTGAAAGTATTTACTTCATGGGCAGTGCTGTAGAAAAGAAAAGTTGCATTCATATAGATTTTTTGTAGTTTAAGTAATAGTGAAGAAGTCAGTATAATATTTGCAATCTCCTATCAAATTAGTTAAAAAACCTGTGCTGAAGGAGGCAGTAAACCAAGTAATATGTTTATAAGGACACTTGACCACAGAGTGGAATAATCAGAAATGTAACTGGTTAATAATGCATGGACTCAGCCCCATCATACATAGGCCCTACCATTGTTGTTAAAACAAGGAGAACAGAAATGGAAGATTTATACAGCTGTTCCAGCCTGCTGGAGAACAACAGGTTTTGAAGTGACTTTTGTGATACAGCATGGCCAAAGGGCAGCAGGAGAGGGTTAGAAGGGAGCCTTATTCCCTGTAAGGGGAAGAAAGTTTGCTATAGATTAACTAGAGCACCTGAAGCCAATTAGAGCACCTGCAGCCATTCACATGATAAAAAACCCTGCTTCAATCAGAGAGGGGAGGAGTTGGAGCAGAAAGGATTGGTGTTGGAGCAGAGAACAGTTTGGAGCAGAAAGGATTGGTATTGGAGCAGAGAACAGTTTGAAGGAGTTGGAGCAGAGAGGATTGGTGTTGGAGCAGAGAACAGTTTGAAGGGAAGCGGAGGACAGTTTGGAGAAGTGCTGCGGTGGGCTAAGAAGTCCTAGACCCTAGGTAAGGGGCACCTGGTTTGTACAGAGGGAGGGCAGGAAGCCCCCACAAGCTGAAGGGCAGGAGAGGGAAGTAGCCCAAGGGAAGGAACCGTCAGTTCAAGTGGTTTACCACTATCCTCAGGGCCCCTGGGCTAGGACCTGGAGTAGAGGGCGGGCCCAGGTCCCTCCCTCTCCACTCCCCTCCTCTAGGACACTAGTGGGGCAGTTAATATTCCAATTCAGGGGCAAGAAATGGCACCCTGAACCCCCCCCAAAGAAGAGAAAGCGCGAGACCCATCATAATAGTGCCGGCAATTTGCCACACTTTGCATTGTTTAATGGATTGTTAAAACAAGTTTAAAGAGCATCAGGAATATGGAGGGCCTTTATAAATTATATGAACTTTAAAATGGACATTTCAGCAGCTAGAAGAGTATTGTTGGAGAAACTGCAACTTGAGCAAGCATAACTGCAAAATTGGCCAAGTGTTATACCACAAAAGGGCCCAGGGAAAGCAACTTGTGGAGGTAAATTGCTGACTGGAGTAAACCAACTAGTGTTCAACATATGTACCAAGATGGTAGTACCAACAGCTATGGCCTAACATGTCTTATGTCTTGTCACACCAGCTTGTGTGTTACACAGAGACTGGAAAACTCCAGCCTCAATTGTAAGAATTCAAAACCTCATGTCTCATTTCCTGATTGGATAGTCAGAGAGGCCGACTCTCATTTTGGTGGAACACATGAATCTTTGCAAGAAGTGTATGTCATCATCATCTGATTGCTCTATGCCAGCACCTCCAAGGAGAGGACTCAAACAGGGGGAGGGATAGCTCAGTGGTTTGAGCACTGGCCTGCTAAACCCAGAGTTGGGAGTTTAATCCTTGAGGGGGCCATTTAGGGAACTGGGGTAAAAATCTATCTAGGTATTGGTCCTGCTTTGAGCAGGGGGTTGGACTAGATGATCTTCTGAGGTCCCTTTCAATTCTATGAAACAGAAATAAGATAAAGTGTCCTGTCTCCTTCAGCACATTGATTCTCAAAAACTAAACTTAGAAGGTAGAAGACAGGTCCTAAATCAGCCAACCACAAGTCTTCTTGGTTACGTCAAGTACCTTTTTTTGGATAGGTACCTTTAACCGTCTTTCTATTTTCCACCAATTTGGGTCACCCACTATTGTATTGGGAAAAGCCTATAGTCATGTCCATCCTTCAATCCTTCTGTGTTTGCAGTGTCATCTCTTACTGTGAGCAGAAACTTAGCTGAAAGCTGCAGCTGAATTGTTGTGTGGTAAGTAACACAGTGACTTTCTTTTGGGTGACGAACCAGATCAGCCAGTTGACCACTTCTTGAAATGGAGTGCCCAATAAATAAGGAAGTTTACACGCTTGTGTATGTTCTGTAAAGGTTGTCGCAGAGTTACTGTGAGCCTTTGTTTTGGAACAAGTTCCAATCAAGAGTACTACAAGTTACCGTTAACTAAGATTGTAGAATTGTACGTGTGTCTACCATAATAGTTTCATACTGTCTTTCAAGTTCATTTTATGTCCTTATACAGACAAAAAATGAGACCAAGTATGCAAGTTTCTTATACTGCACTCAGTCTCAGGGGCGGCTCCAGGCCCCAGCACGCCAAGCGCGTGCTTGGGGCGGCATGCTGCGGGGGGCGCTCTGCTGGTCGCCGAGAGGGTGGCAGGTGGCTCCGGTGGACCTACCGCAGGCGTTCCTGCGGAGGGTCTGCTGGTCCCGCGGCTTCGGAGGAGCATCCGCAGGCACACCTGCGGGAGGTTCACCGGAGCTGCGGGACCAGCGGACCCTCCGCAGGCACGTCTGCGGGAGGTCCCCCAGAGCCGCTGGACCGGTGACCGGCAGAGCGCCCCCCGCGGCGTGCCGCCGTGCTTGGGGTGGCGAAATGGCTAGAGCCGCTCCTGCCCAGTCTACATAGGCTTCATGAATGTAGGAGCTTATTTTAGGCAGTTAGACATATTAGTTAGATGCTGGGCTAATATTCACTGCCAAATAGGTTAAAAGGGTTGACTACCACAGATCTATTGGGAAGGAGACCTTGGTGAATTGGAATGCAAGTAATTTAACAAAATGTTTTGTAATCTAGCTTTGGAGTGTTTTTTCTCCATTATGTTAGCAACAACACCAGAGCGGATAACTAATTGGCACAAGCCAGGCCCTATTCTGAGGGTCATTTAGTCAAAAATGTAAACAAAGTCACCTTCCCAAGACAGTAATTGAGTACATATATTATTTTCTATTGTGTCTGTGTAATTTGTTTCTAAAAATTTTAATGGTTATATAGCCACCATTTTTTAAAAATTTATGTAGCCAAATCATAGCCCAATACCATTTTTGCCTTCTTATATCCTATACTATTAGCTGCTGTCATTAAGGCTATTTAATAAATTCTATAAAAACAGAAAGATGGTACAGGTAATCAGTTAAGCATTTGCTTAATGTTTTGTTCTATACCCATCTTTCTTACAATAACCATCCCTGTATAGAATAGGTGTCTGAATAATTGTTTTGCCAGTTTTTTAGCATATCAATATAGCAGGTAACATGTATCTTTAGATATCATGATACAGGTCATGTGAGTGGCTATGTTAATAAATTGTATAAGCCTCCAACACATCCAGATAGATATTTCCAGAAAGCTAACTTCCTCTGAGTTGGGTGCACATTATGTTAAAAAAGAGTGCAGTGCCTATTTCTTCAGTGCTTACTAAACTTTGCAAAACATACAGAAGAATAATCTTCATAGAAACAGCTGAAGGGATTGGTTTTCAATGAAATCCCAATGCTTGAAAAGGTATACAGATTTAATGGAATTGAAATCATGACATCCTAATTTTTTGCAAATGTGTTTTTTTCCATGTAAGAGCTTTTAAATGCAGGAAGAAACATAGAACATGGATGATTTTTTTATTTTGTTTTGCAGCTAGATCTAGGAGTATTACAAGGGAGAAAAATAGACCACATTTCTAGTGCCTAGGGCTTGTTTCAAAGAAATTTAGAAACAAGAATCATGATTATGATTCAGTCATGGAGTTTTATATGAATAGAGCTTTTAGCAGCTGTACCAATTTAAACTTTCTGATAAAATATACAAGTAATGAGATCCAAAAATCTTCCAGTATTAATTTTTAACAGAAAGAAAGAGATACAATCAGTAGAATCTTAGCTAGGAATAGAGCTCTACTGACATTTATCTAGATTCTTATATTGATGCCTATCATAATAGTGTCTGAGTGCCACTTAGGATTGTTGGATATTTGAGTAAATCGTTGAGTAATGATTTAGGGAATCATTCTCCTCCACTGTATACATGAATAAATTATTCTTTTTTTTCCTAAGACCTTATGCACTGTCTTTGCCGATTCAGTTGTGATATTTTGGGGTTCACCCAGGCCAGTAAGGAGTTTGGTTGCTGTCTGCCTTATAATCCTGGCTCTCTTGTGGCTGAGCCACTTTGGTCCAGGGCTCTGGCCCCAACAGCCTGTCAGCAGCCTGCAAGCTTCATCCTGGCTTTGCCCAATCTGGTTACTCCTTGCAGGCTGATCTTAGTATGCTTCCAGCCCTGAATTCATCCTACTTCTGGAACCAGTCCCTCCCTCTGGACCCTCACAGAGAAAGGGTTAAGATCACTGCCTGTAGAGAGACAGTAAAATAATCCAGCCTGTCAGCTTGCTAGAAGCACACACATTACTGAACGTACACAGCACTGATGGTTTATATGAAAGCAAAACAAGTCTATTAAGAAAAGAATCATGGATAAAGTGATAACAAGTAATAGGGATATAGGTAGATCTGGTTACAAGCAAACCATGCAACTAAAAGATTAAAACTTAATCTAGCAAGATACAGTTTTCTTCAAGATAGCTCCTCACCAACTCATTTCCAGCTTTTGCTAGCCAGCACCCATCACGGAGATCAAATTGCTTGGTTTCTTTGTCTCCTAAAACTAAGGATACAGTTGGAGTCTCTCTCTGTTCCTTATATCCCCAAAGGGATGTTTTTGTCTTACAAGTCAGGAAGGTCTCTTGAGGTCAGATGCAGGAAAATCCCTTCCAGTTTAGCTCAATGGCTTGTTTACTGCTCATTTGTAAGATGAAGTAAACCCACATTCCTTTGTCTAGGACAGATCTGTTTATCACCTTTACCTAGGCTAGGCTGTCTGATCTTAAAAACACGTTCTAATAACTTCATATAGAAGGAATTCTCTTCAACATTTTTATCTTGGGGTGCTGAAGGTGGAAAGCATGTATTTGGGTTGTTATTACTGTGATGGGTTGGATCACATAAACCCCCTTGGGAGCTGCCACCCGATGTGCCAAGACTACTTCTATCCCTGCTTTCCCTGCCAGCTCAGGACTCCAGCACCCTGTCTTGCTGAGCCAGACAGCTCCAACACAGACCCAGAGTCTGAATTACTTGCCCCAAAGCTGCAAGTTTACCTGAAAGCAGCTCAGAGAAGTGTGCTTGTCTTTAACACTCAGATGCCCAACTCCGAATGGGGTCTAAACCCAAATAAATCCATTTTACCCTGGATAAAGCTTATGCAGGGTAAACTCATAAATTGTTCGCCCTCTATAACACTGATAGAGATTTGCACGGCTGTTTGCTCCCCCAGGTATTAATACATACTCTGGGTCAATTAATAAGTAAAAAGTGATTTTATTAAATACAGAAACTAGGATTTAAGTGATTCCAAGTAGTAACAGACAGAACAAAGTAAGTCTCCAAGCAAAATAAAATAAAATGCGCAGATCTATTTCTAATCAAACTGACTACAGATAAGATCCTCACCAGTTCCAGAATGCTCCCTTTTACAGACTAATCTCCTTTTAGCCTGGGTCCAGCAATCACTCACACCCCTTGCAGTCACTGCTCTTTGTTCCAGTTTCTTCCAAGTATCCTGGGGGGTGGAGATGCTCTCTCTTTAGCCAGCTAAAGGCCAAATGGAGGGTTCTCTTGTGGGTGTAGACCCCCTCCTCACTCCTATGCAAAGTCCAGCTCCAAGATGGAATTCTGGAGTCACCTGGGCAAGTCACATGTCCATGCATGACTCACAGTCTTTACAGGCAGAAGCCATTGTCCACATTGTATCTTGTATGTCTTCAGGAAGACTTCTTATGTGGATTGGAGCATTCCAAGATGCATTGTTCCCCAAGTGCTTCCTGATCGGGTACTTAACCTTGCGAATTCCTTCCTAAGGAAGCTGACCAAATGCCTCACAAAGCTTACTTAGAAATCAAGCAAGTATACAGCCAATATTCTTTACCTCCAGTACAAAATGATATATGTCTACAAATAGGATGAATAGATAGTGTAGACCATAACCTTTACAGAGATATGTTATATGGCACAGCCAGCACAAAACCTATTCCAGTTATGTCATATTCCCATAAAGCATTATGGGGTACAGCATCACAATTACTACTTCAAGCGAGGGGGAGGGCAGCAACCACAGCATCCCTAGTTCCAGCACTTGTGGGTGGGTGGGGGGTGCGCAGGAAGAGGAAGTACAGAGTCTTTCCTCATTCTATACCAGGGATCGGCAACCTCTGGCATGTGGCCCACCAGGGTAAGTACCCTGGCGGGCTGGTTTGTTTACCTGTTGCGTCCGCAGGTTCAGCCGATTGTGGCTCCCACTGGCCGCGGTTCACAGCTCCAGGCCAATGAGGGCTGCGGGAAGTGGCTTGGGCCAAGGGATGTGCTGGCTGCCACTTCCCACAGCCCCCATTGGCCTGGAGCGGTGAACCGCAGCCAGTGGGAGCCACGATCGGCCAAACCTGTGGAGTGGTAGGTAAACAAACTGGCCTGGTCCTGGCGGGCCATGGGCCAAAGGTTGCAGATCCCTGTTCTATACATAGTTCTGTACAACAGCAGTTTTCTTAAGTTATCAAGGCCACTCAAAAAGTTTGGAAAATCCAGGTTGTGTAAGTCAGTGAGAGCGAGCTAAGATACTTTGAAAAGTTTACATTCCAGGGGTGGGGGACAGCACACAAAGAGCTCCAAAGCCTGCTGGCTGGCAGTCCTGAATTGAGAGATGTTGGCTGTGTTGAGAAGGATCAGACAGCTACAAATGCTGCACTTCATCCGCCAGAGAACAGCAAAGAGAACGATTACTGGTGACTTTGCAAACTGTCCAGCTGTAAAGGGGCTTTAGATAGCACAACTGTTTAAGGCAGTGATGGGCAACCCGCGGCCACTGGGCGCTGCAGGCAGCTGTGCAAATGGAAACAAATGGTCTGACGGCCCGACAGCGGATTTCCCAGACGGGTCGCAGCTTGCCCACCACTGGTATAAAGCCAACTGGTCTGCAGAGCTGGCCAGAATTCTCTTCATTGCCCTAGAAGGCTGAGACTACAGGAGCGTAGTGGAGTTCTCAAGGGATACAACTGAACTTCAGTAAACGAGGGGTTTGACAAATCAATGTGGGTCAGTATAGCATTAGAGTTTCTTTAAAAATCTGCAAAATCATTGGATGAACTATTAACGACAGCTGTGACACCAATAAACTAAAAAGAATTCCTTCATTCAATAGCCCTAAAAGGTACAAAACAAAAAAACAAAACAGGCATAACTAAATTCTTGAAGCAAACAATGTAGCATTTGAAAATGTACATTTTGCACTGAAATCAGAAAATCTATATGTATCATTAATAAAAACGGATTGCACATATTTAAAGAATGCAATGTACTACAAGTATTTTCTTTATTAATCAATATTTGACTGTGCACACGTATAGCAAGAGTAAATACCTACAACCATACTTCTTCTGAACAAATCTGTCAAGGTTTCATTACACCAGAATAGTGCTTATGCACCATCTCCCATGATTTAGCCATGGTTCTGCAGTATTCAGGATGCAGTAAAGGAGCTGGCATTAGCACATTCTAGTCCTCAGAGAAGTTAGGAGGTAGAAACTCCATTATGTTTTGTCTCTACCTTCACTTCTTGTCTAATGCGACCTATTCAAAAGTTCTTTACAACTTTTTATTTTTACTCTTTGAAAGTTAATCCCAAGTAACGCTGGCATCCCTTTAACTAGAGATGTAAGAACTCAGGACATTTAGTTGTTAAGACATCACTGGCTGGGAAGCCTGCCATCAACATCCACACTTGATGCACATACATTCTCTTTTGGCTCTGTACATTCAAGCACATCTGCTCAGATGGCATGGTGCCCACTCATCAGTTAGTTGGATTGTTGCACTAGGGCATAGATGCCAAATAATGGTTTTATGTGGTCAGCCTGAATAACCCTTATCTCTTTTGCAGGAAGTTGGTGTTTCAGCACTGCCGCAGAGAGCCAATACACCATCTCTCCCAACATACTATCACACCTGCTGAAATAAACCTATGTGCCAAAACAATTTCTAAAACTCCTGTAGAGAAAAAAAGATACATTGCTTATGGTCATGGATACTCAGAGATATGCTGCATTGCAGAAAACCGCATAATGCTAGTGAGTCAAAGGATACAAAGAGAACAAGAGAGATGCATTGCCCACAGGTAAGACTACATGAACAATGGCACTAAAGAACAAACTATAGTATAAAAAACAACAACTTAAATTAAAATAGAGTTAAGGCTGAGAGTACATACCATTAACATAAGGGTAAACCTATTTTAGAAATGTTGCAATTATCCCAAACCAAGCATTACAAAGTCAGGAAAGAGTTACTCTTAAAGGAAATCCAAACATGATAAGGTATTCAAACACACAAATAGGACATTCAAACAACCTTAACTCTGCCCTTTTGGGACACCATGCAATCACCATATGATTCTGACAATCACTTTAGTGTTTGTGGTCCAAAGTTAGAAGAAACTTCAATAATAATTTTCCCTTCGTGGCATGGCTATATTTCATGGGCCAGATTCATCAGTGAGTTATTCCAGTTTTATGCAGCTCTAACGTCAATGAAATCTATAATAATTAGCATAAAACTGGAGTAAAGACATTGATTAATCAAGTCCTACATTTTAAGGTCTTTAAAAATAATTAAATTACGAGACACATTTCTGAGATAAATATTATTAGACATGTTTTAAGTGGGTAAATTGAGACACAGGGAAGTTAAAAGGGACACGCTTAAGGTCACAGACTGATTCAGTATTAGAATTGGGAAGAAAACTCTTCCCAATCCCCTTTTCTATTTACACAAGCTGTATAAAAAAAGAAAAAAAAATCCTTACAAAGTCACCAACAGTTCTACTCAAGATAGAAGTTAATACAAGTTGGTCCTGCTTTGAGCAGGGGGTTGGACTAGATGACCTCCTGAGGTCCCTTCCAACCCTGAGATTCTATGATTCTATGAAACTACTCTAGGTACTTGTAACACAAGTTACACAAGTGCCCTGTTTTCTCTGGCTGATATATCTGCAATCACTGTCTTTTTGGGGGGCAGCAACCACCTCTCACGGACAGCCCCCTTTGGTCGGTTGAGTATGAGCCTGCTTTTGGTTTTAGTTCTTACACCGCGGTGGCACCCGCCTCTCACAAGCACCCACTCCCGGCTGATGGGTCTCTTGGCAGATCTTCAGCAACTCAGCCCTCCAGTTGAGCCACATACACTGTCCCCACTTCTGGGGTATGCAGAACCAACTTCTTATCTCAGCACTGGTGTGGGGCCATGGTTCTAGGGCTTCTTCCAGAGGCACTGCCTTCTTCAACCAACCAGCCCAAGCTCATCTCAGTACCTGCAGCTGATGGTATTTCATCAGGCTCCCATGGCTCAGTCTTCAACCAGACCAGCAGTGCCCATCTCGGTACCCTCACTGGCCTGGACAGGTTCTGTGCTCAGTTCCCCTGGGCTTCAGCCTGCCTGCACTGACCTGCTGCTGGTCGTGCTGCTCTTCCTGCCAGACAGGCATCCGGTCTTCACTCCTCAAACCGCACATAGCAATTGAACTTTGCTGCTCTGCCTTCAGGCCCTGTATTGGCTGCTCCATCAGTCCCTCTGATTGGCTGCTCATCTCAGCCACTCTAGGCTGCCTGGAGGAATTCTCTCTGCTCTATTCTGGTGCAGGGGGCCTCTGGACCTGGTCCCCCCACCGTCACAGAACTGTCATCAAAATAGTAGTATCTCATCAAGTTGGACTCCAGAAAGATCATATAGGCCTGGTCTACACTAGGATCTTAAATCGAATTTAGCAGCGTTAATTCGAACTAATCGCTCAACCGTCCACACCAGGAAGCCATTTAATTCGAACTAGGGGGCTCCTTAGTTCGAATTTGGTACTCCACCCCGACAGGTGGAGTAACGCTAAATTCGCACTTGCTAGCTCGAATTAGGCTAGGTGTGGATGCAAATCGAACTTAGTAGCTCCGGGAGCTATCCCACAGTGCACCACTCTGTTGACGCTCTGGACAGCAGTCGGAGCTTGGATTCTCTGACCAGCCACACAGGAAATGACCCGGGAAAATTTGAATTCATTTTCCTGTCTGGGCACTTTGAATCTGACGTCCTGGCTGGACATCGGGGCGAGCTCCGCAGCACCTGCAACGATGCAGAGCTCTCCAGCAGAGGAGTCAGCCCAATGCAAGAATAGAAAGAGATCCCCAGCATGGACAGACCGGGAAGTCCAGGATCTGATCGCTGTGTGGGGCGAGGAGTCTGTGCTGTCGGAGCTGCGCTCCAACAAGCGTAATGCAAAGACCTTCGAGAAGGTCTCCCAAGCCATGACACAGAAAGGATACAGCCGGGATGCGATGCAGTGCCGCGTGAAAGTCAAGGACCTGAGGCAAGGCTATCAAAAAGTCAGAGCGGCAAACGGACGCTCCGGAGCACAGCCCCAGACATGCCGCTTCTACGAGGCACTGCATGCCATTCTCGGTGGGTCTGCCACCACTGTCCCACCACTGACCGTGGACTCAGTGGATGGCATAGTGAGCCAGGACAGTTCCTACTCGATGTTCGCCGATGGGCAAGACGACGAAGGGTCCGTGGAGGAAGGCGCAGGCGACAGCGAACACAATGCCGCTTTCCCTGACAGCCAGGATCTGTTCCTCACCCTCACAGAGATCCCCTACCAACCCTCACCGGCCGTGAACCCGGACTCAGAGTCAGGGGAAGGATCAGGCGGTAAGTCGTATAAACAAGAAAATATTTATTTGCTCGAAAACATGTATACCAAAAATATAAATTCTATCTATAAATACTATATCTAAAAGTTTTTAAAGGGAAACTAAACGAACAGTAGGTCTACACAGATTGGGATGGAACAATAGTCCTCCATGGACAATTCCACAAATGCTTCAAACAGTTCCTCAAATACCCTCCGCAGGAGGTTTCGAGGAAGAGGTGCCCTATTTGGTCCTCCGGTGAAGCTCACTCTTCCACGCCACGACATCCTCAGATACAGGGGAACCATCGCCTCTACCAGCATGGCCGCGTAGGGTCCCGGTCGGTGAAGTGCTTCCCTTAACATCCTTTCTTTCTGCACTCGAGAGACACGCCTCAGGGTAATCTCGTTACTGAAGTGCTGCATCTAATTAGGGCAATTAGCGAATAGTTACTGTTCTTAATGGTTTACTTATACTTTGCATAACAAAGCCCCGCGCTTAGCAGCCACGTGCTGTAGGCCACACAGGAAAAGCATACATTGATCTTTCCCCTGCAGTGTCGGGAGTGGCTGCAAAAGGGTCATAGTATCTGATTTCCAGATTGCCGTTAGCACGACGGCACAGCTATCCGTTAACTGATAAGCATAATGTACTGTAAGGCTTACCAGGACTCTCTGCTAGAGGGATTCTGCTCTCTCTCCCGACTTCTCCGCTCTCCTGTGCAATGGCGCAGCCAATCAGAGCGTAGGCCAAAATGTTGTGCTTCTCTGGAGACCACGTGACACTTGTTGTCCGGTACGGTCTTCTTCATGGAAATTGACTAGACGGTGTTCACTGTTCGCGAAAATGTATCTGTACAAGGAAATCACTAACTTTCCCCATCACACAGCTTCGGGTCCTTCCCGGACTGCCCCGGCATCCCCCTCGCAGAGACTGGCAATGATTAGACGGCGAAAGAAGAAGACTAGGGACGACATGTTCGCTGAACTGATGGTCTGCTCCCGAGCAGAGGCTGCAGAGCAGAAACACTGGAGGGAGACCCTATGTGAGCAGCATCGCACACTCATGGAACGTGAGGATAGGTGGCGGCAGGAAGACCAGCAGACCACCCAAACGCTACTTGGTCTCATGAAGGAACAAACGGACACGCTTCGTCGCCTTGTTGATGTCCTGCAGGACCACAGGCTGGAGGACAGGGCCCCCCTGCAGTGTCTCTGCAATCGCCCTCACCAGCCAAGAAGTCCTGGCCCCCCCTCACCCAAAAGTACAAGACGGAGGGGTGGTAGAGGACGTGAGAACTGTCACTGAACCAGAGCAGAGCGGCCGTGTACCCCGCACTTCTCACGTTAGAAATTTGTAGAAGTGCTTCCCTTATAGGCTCAGCCAGTCCCAAATCCAAGGTTCATCCCCCCACTGTTTATTAGATTAATAAAAGCTGTTTGCTGTTAATCACTGTTTCCGTCATGTCTTTCCTGTCAGAGGATTTTTCGGTGTATGGGGTGGACAGGGGTTTCATACTTGCACGGTATAGCCTACAGTACCAGGGTACAGACTTGGGGAAAGGATCAACTGCGGGGCACACACACACTGCAGTCAGTAGGCACCAGGGTCATTCTGTGTTGTGTATGCTGCCCCTGTTCATTTCGTAATGTGTATAATTGTCCAGGGTCCTAGCGCCTGTCACGCCATTACTGTGAAGGCAGGCTGCCCTTACGATGCACTTGCAACGGATCCACGAGCCTATCCGCTGCCCTGAGCCCCAACAAGAGCCCTCATCCACGGACAGATAGTCACCCTTCTCCCACACCCATCACCCCTTCCCACGCAGAAACCCGCAGCCCACTGCCGTCATCCAAACCCCTATGCAAAGAAGGCACCACTCGCCCCTTCCTGCAAACCCTCCCCTTCATGCAGAACCACTGTCATCCGTCCCCCACCCCAGAGACCTATGTAGGAGCAGGAGGATGTCAGTCCTCTATGGAGGAAGCGGTCTGTACGTCAGTGCACACCGTGCCCAGCACAGTATGCGTCCATGTCTCAACACCAGAACAGAAATGCAAAGTAAAAGAAAGATTTATTAATAATGAGTGTAACAATTACTTTGCTTAAAAACGTGCTTTGGAAGTGGGGGAAACTTGGAGAACAAGGCATGTAGCCGCAGATCCAAATCGACACAAACTGACACAGGCCCAGGGTCAGTTTCTCTTGAAAGCAAGTGGAGAGTCATAGGTTACCCTGATCTCCGAGGAAACTTGCTTTCAAAGCCTCCCGGATACAGAGCGCTTCCCGCTGGGATATTCTCTCGGCACGGGTGTCTGGCTGAGCGTAAACTGCAGCCAGGCGATTTGCCTCAACCTCCCATCCGGACAAAAAGGCCTCGCCCTTGCTCTCACACAGATTGTGCAGCACACAGCAAGCAGCAATAACTACGGGGATATTCTTTTCGCTGATGTCCGAGCGAGTGAGTAAGCTCCGCCATCTCCCCTTGAGACGTCCGAAAGCACACTCCACCACCATTCTGCACTTGCTTAGCCGGTAGTTGAAGAGTTCCTTCTCACTGTCCAGGGCGCCTGTATAGGGCTTCATGAGCCAGGGCATTAGCGGGTAGGCTGGGTCCCCGAGGATCACTGTAGGCATCTGCACATCCCCAACCGTTATTTTGTGGTCCGGGAAGAAAGTACCTGCCTGGAGGAGTCTAAAGAGACCAGAGCTCCTGAACACACGCGCGTCATGAACCTTGCCCGCCCACCCGACGTTGATGTTGGTAAAACGTCCCCTATGGTCCACTAGTCCTTGCAGCACCATGGAAAAGTAGCCCTTTCGGTTAATGTACTCGCTGGCCTGGTGGGCCGGTGCCAGGATAGGGATGTGAGTCCCATCTATAGCCCCACCGCAGTTTGGGAATCCCATCGCGGCGAAGCCGTCTATGATGACCTGAACGTTTCCCAGGTTCACTACCTTTGAGAGCAGTTGCTCAACGATTGCGTGGGCTACTTGCATCACAGCAACCCCCACGGTAGATTTGCCCACGCCAAAGTGGTTCGCTACTGACCGGTAGCTGTCTGGCGTGGCAAGTTTCCAGAGGGCTATGGCCACTCGCTTCTGCACACTCAGGGCTGCTCGCATCCGGGTGTCCTGGCGCTTCAGGGCAGGGGCCAGCAAGTCACAGAGTTCAAGGAAAGTGCCCTTACGCATCCTGAAGTTTCGCAGCCACTCTGTGTCATCCCAGACCTGCAGCACTATGCGGTCCCACCAGTCCGTGCTTGTTTCCCGGGCCCAGAATCGCCGTTCCACACCATGAACTTGACCCATTGCCACCATGATCTCCACTGCCCGGCGTACCCTGCTTTCTGAGAGGTCTGCGCCACTCTCCTCACCGCGCTGCCGGAGCCTCCTCGCCCGATTTCTCAGTAGCTGACTGTTGCACAGGTGGACGATAAGGTGCGAGGAGTTGAAACGGCCATAAGTGCAGCGATGATCGCAGCGGGCTCCATGCTCGCAGTGCTGTGGCGTCCGCGCTGTCACTGACCAGAAAAGTGCGCGAACAGAGTTCCCGCCGGCGCTTTCAGGGAGAGAGGGCGGGAGTGACGGTTGAATGATGACAGTTACCCAAAACCACCCTCGACACATTTTTCCCCCAGCAGGCATTGCGAGCTCTACCCAGCATTCCAATGGGCAGCGGGGAGTGCGGGAACTGTGGGATAGCTTCCCACAGTGCACCGCTTCCAAAGTCGACGCTGGCCCCGTGAATGTGGACTCAGAAATTCGAATTAGTGTATTTAGTATGGATACACAAATTCGACTTCATAAGGTCGAATCCACAAATTCGAACTAAGTTGATTCGAAATAGTCTTGTAGTGTAGACAAGGCCATAATCTCTCAAAAACAGGACTCAAAAAGAAGTTGTTGAAATTCATAAGTAGGGCCATAAACTTAAGAAATTGTTTACAAGACATCTGATATATATATATATACACACACACATTGAAATTGGCCAAGTACCCTGAATAAAATCATTTTTAGCCTAGTTTCTGATATATAGAGGATTATTAGAGGCTATAACAAATACAGCTGAAATATTTAAGTATATGAATAGCAAGACCTAAACCAGGCCTGCAACAAAAGATTATTATGGGCTTTAACAAGGGTCTTTCTTAATATTATGACCCTATGTATAGCACAAATGGAAAAATCAGACACATTTATATTGATAAACCCTCAAAATGACACCCACCCTTTCCTAACATTTTTTAGAAAAATAGCAGATTGTAGAAAGGATGAGAGCGCAACAAATTATAAGGAAATAGGAAAGGTCAACTCAGTGAGGAAATAAACAGCTGACACTTTAAATGGAATGGGAATATATCCATATGTCAAGATAATATTTGATTATATTAATAATGAAAGGAGCAGTAGCTTTCACACATTGACAAGAGAGCTAAGTTCAGTTTTGCCTCAACGAGCCCAGATTGCCACACAAATTCAGAGTACAACTGAGCCAGACAGATTTGTCACTGCACCCAGAAGTGCCACACCAGAGAGATTGTGATGGCAGGTTTATGACAAGCAGTTGTACTGTCTGATACCTTTGATTAGAAAGGGGATGAGTTTTTTTGAGGGGGCCTTTCTGAGTTATTCAGAATTATATATCTAAAATAAAAACGTAGCAGGTCTCTCTTTTATACTCTGTCTTATACTGCAAAAACAAGGAGACATCCCATGAAATAATGGGCAATGAAGTTAGAATCTCTAAAAGGAGTTACTCCTCTTTGCGGTGTGGAGATCAGCTCTGCAGGAGGTCCACCAGGAAAATACTGTTAGATTTTTAAAACAGCTGGCTAATTTTGTGACCATTCAAAACATTTGTTGCTATGCAAGATGAAATTCATGCTTACATTAAATTGAAACTCATGCTTCAGGGTGAGTTGGAGTCAAGGAGGACTCCCTCACACCACCGCATACCAGTATACTAATGTGTCATATACAAAAAACTGTTAAAAGAAAGTTAGGGTAGCAAAGACATGGCATTAACAGTTAGGAAATATCAATACCTCTCCAGTTTTTAATGACACAATCATATACTATACTATATGCTGCTCAACGAACAGATAGCTATTCACTGTCTCTTTATTGTCATCATTCAATGTGGCCCCAGGGGCTTATGTATTGAATGCCATCCAAACTCTGTATTGAATACAGAATAATTAATTCTCTCATGGGCTTTTCTACAGTGTTCATCACTGTAGTATCGGAGAGCTTCATAAACATTAATGAATTTATCTTCACAACACCTTGGTAAGGTAAGGGGATTTACCAGATCTTGTTCTACGTCCTGCAAGACTGTTTTTCAATGGTCAGCCCTTTGCAACACTTAATAGTTTGCAAATGCCTCTGCCAGGCTACAGAAGCAGCTGTACTCAGGTTAGATAGGTTTATTTGTAAAACAGAAAAAAGAGAATAAGAAATAATATAGAATTGATTTAAGAGAAAAATATTAAAGAAAAGTAAAGAGTGAAAGGAAAATTATACAAAAGGCTAAATAAATAAAAAAAGGCCAGATACATAAACTACAAGAGGTCATTGAAGGATATAGTAATGCCTTTAAGAGCTGGAAATGTTAATTTATTGACAGAAGAGATAAAATTTAGATGTCACAAAGACATACGGGGACAGATGCCAGAAACAGAAAATCCCAAGATGAAAGAGAAAAAAAAAACCTAAAGGACATCAGTGTCTGGCCAGAACTGGCCAGCAAAAAATTAGAAAGTTTAAAAATTAAGAAAACTTCAAGTCCAGATAGATTTCTATCAAAGAACACTAATGAAATGGCAAGCGAGATAAAGGAACCACTGGCATATATTTACAGCCTCTCAGATACTGGATGATATTTCTGTAGAAAAGTGCTGTAATGTGTATTTTGAAATGGACATGTGGAAAATACAGAAAAAACTATAGCTTTGTTGCATAAGGTAGGCTCTGGGAGTAGAAAAACATTAACTAGTGATAGGATGGGACAGAATTGGAAAGCTTGACTTTAGGAGTATCAGCACTCATCTCAGTACTTAAACAAATGCTCACTTTGCTAGCCAGGTTGAGGATCCAATTGAGCCAGGTATCTGGAGAGGTTGCTGCTGGGGCCAGGAGCTTAGAGCTCTCCCCTAGGTCCCTTCACATGGCCCCAAACTGTCCATGGGGGTTCTGGGGGTTGCTGGGGAGATGATGCTACTTCTGTTCTGGGGTGCAACACCAAGCATCCCCTTTTGGCCGGGGATGCATTTGTAGTGACCTGCCTCTATTCCCCTCTTCTTCAGGGCTCCATAAACAAAACTCCACATGGTCGTGGTCAGCTAGTCACAGCCCATTCAAAAAGTAACCACAAAAACAAATTTTCCACCCAGCCTTAAGGTGGGCACAACCCCTTATCCATGAGGTACTGTCCCTTCCTGCTGCCTGAGCAGCCAGAGAAGATGCAAAGCCTTGCCTGCCTTCTCCAAAAAGACAAAACTTTCAGCTGGGTCTTCTTACTCAGCCCCAACTCCTCTCCTTGCAACTTCACTCTGTCCTCACTGAACTCCCTCTGACTCGTTATAGCCCAGATGCAGCCCAACCCTCTTAACTGGCTCAGCTAAGAGCACATGCTCTGGCAAAGAGGTGCTGCACTTATTTCAATCACTGGGAGCTAGCAACACCTCAGTGATGGGCAGGGCAGCGATGTGTGGTGATAACTTTGGCCACCTCAGACTCCCAGGGTGCCATTAACTGCCTTGGAATTATGTGGCTCCCAGACTTTAAGTGGGAGCTTGTAATAGGAACCTCCTCCCTATACCTGGGCACATTCAGTCTGGCACCCATTTTGCTGCCGCAAGTATGTTGGGAAGGAAAAGGTAGAGTAGCAGATGAAACTATGCTTGCTGAGGCACCCACAGCTGCAAATGCTGCAAAGTAGGATGGCCAACCTGCATTCCTGTCTACCCTGCTGCTGCTGTTCCGGATGCACCGAGGTCTGTGAATGATCTATAAGTACTGCCACCAAGAAGTAAGGGATGCATTGGTTCAGCTTTATCTGCCCAACAAGGTGTGATAGCTAATTACTGGCCTCCCCCATAGCGGGAATCAAGTGCAGATTGCAGATGTGGACCTCTAACTGCAGCTGGGGGCTCTTTCTGGGACTAGTCCTGAGAACTAGTTTGGTTTAGTGAAAGCTCTAGTCTCAATGTCTTGCACAGCTTCAGGCGCCTTCATATTTACACCTTTCCCTGGGTGTGGAGTGGGGGCCAGGGACTCTGGCCATCCCGACGAGCTTCCCAGCTGGTGGTTTAAAGGGATGAGATCACACTCCTACCTTATGGTTTCTGTTATATCTTTGACCATTGAAATCTGCTCTAGAAATTCCCTGTTGTATGGTTGTTGGGGTGCTATCCACCCTTTGTTGATTTAATAGCTACACCTCTACCCCAATATAACTCAGCTGTGGGGAGCCAAAAATCCCTACCGTGTTATAGGTGAAATGCTGTTATATCGGGGTAGCGGTGGCAGGGCTGCAGCAGTGATTTAAAGAGCCTGGGGCTCTGGCCACGGGGAGCCCCAGGCCCTTTAAATCGCCGGCATAGCCCCGCTGCCGCAGCCCCGGGGTAGCAGTGGCAGGACTCCGTCGGTGATTTAAAGAGCTCTGGGCTCCGGCCGCTGCAGGGAGCCTGGGCCCTTTAAATCGCCAGTGGAGTCCCACTGCTGCCACCCCAGGGTAGCGATGGCAGTGGGGCTCCCCACAGCAGCTGGAGCCCTGGACCCTTTAAAGCGCTGCCGGAGCTCCACTGCTACTGCGTTATACACAAACCCATGTTATATCGGGTCGCATTATAGTGGGGTAGAGGTGTACTTAATAAAAATGGAGTCTCTGCATTTAACCTATTATAGAGCTCTTTGTGTCTCAGTTTATCCTTGTTCAAATCAACTAGAGAAGTAATCAAACAATTAACATGATAAACATATGGAAATAATTTGCTTAGATTTTAGGAAATAGCTTCTGGCCTTTAATATGACACTATCAGCTGAGAGGCATCCTACAGGTTAGTAGCAGGAAAGGTACTTGAGGGAATCTAGGGCTACATCCTTCCCCCACATGGATAAACCTGCAAGAAGTGAGTGTCTGAGTGTCATTGACTGGAACATTCGCAGTTGTGCCTAGTGGTTAGAGACCAGATGCCAGAATCAAAGTCAGGAATTGGAGCCAAGGATCAGAAGAGGATTTAGTAGATTGAGGCACAGCAAGAGCTGGGCTGGGTAAAAGCAGGTGCAGGGGCTATCACGGCTATGGGCAAATGCTTTGAGCAGTCACTGAACTGCTGCTGCTGCTGCTGCTGCTGGGCTTAAGAGCTGGCCTGCTGACATTTCCAGCCAATCCGGCAGTGTAACCAATTAGGCAGCCTATGACAAGCCAGCTACACACATTAGGTTGTCCAGAGACTGGCTCCACTGCAGGTCATGATTCCAGACAATGAGGATCCTCCAGAATGAATCTCCAGCTAGATTCTCCCCTTAAAGGGAAGGGACCATGGATGTCTGAGCTGTAGGTTAGGTCCCATTATGCATCACTCTTGCAGACCTATGTTGCCACTAGCTTCACCCCAGAATCCCTTCCCAATAAACTTGCCCGTAGATATCCATAATTTTAGAGGAAAGTGTGCTGCATAAGGTGGCTGCTCTTCAACTCCTTCCTCTCCACTTCCAGTATGCCCCATGAAACCGCACCTGTCTCAACCATGTGGAATTAGCATGGAGGCTCAGGCTCATATGGACTCAAAGAAAGGGGGGTAATATGCCACACATTAGCACTATTTCCCACTTTCATGAATGTACGGGCCCCTTACACTATTAGTCTGAACCTTTTACTCCCCTTAATGCTGTAGGGTGAAAAGAGAGCACAGGGACCCTAATGTGGATATATAAAATACAAAATGTTACTATGCTAAAAGCATGGGACACAGGGACGTAATTAACAGGATGCCACAAGCATAACAATTGTGATTACATTTTACTTTATAGAGAATCCCAAAAATTAGTAGAAAGAAAAAAAGTATTGATTATTCAGTCCATCTCTCTGCTGCAGCAAGATTATCACCTAAGTAACTGTTTAATTTAGGCATATTCCAATATATCACAAGGGATGGAGGTGTCTGTCAGTTTTCTTGGCATACTCATGCAAACAGCCTCATTATTAAGACTACTTCTTGATCTGGTAATGACCAGGAAGGCCACCACATTAGTTAACACTACAAAACATGGAAGGGTTTTCAGTAAGGGAGAGCTAGTTCAATAATCTTCACATTTGAAACAATGCAGACCAGAACTAGATCTTCTGCAACATTTTTAAAACTCATACTACTCTGAGACCAATGAACAATCATCTCATGTTCGTGAAATTCATCCCTCATAAAAGCCACGTGCCAAAGTGATGCAACTATCCTCTCACTGACAAAGGCTGTCCTTATGGTAGCACAAGCACTAAGAGAAAAAACAACATTTAAAGGGATGACTCGTTGTCAGAGCCAATACAATTCAGAAAACTTCAATTCAGAGCTTAAAAGCCCTAGATAAAGCACAGAAAAACCCCATGATGCAGATAGAGAAGTAATGAGTATTGAACAATGTGGTGATTTGATCCCCATGTAGTCAATCCGTGCTCATCCACCTCCCCAAGCCAGCAGAGACCGGGGAGCTGCAGAGTCAGCAAATAAGGCTCCACTGGAGAAGCCTTTTGTTTAACTCAAGAAGCCCTACAAGGCCGATGTTCTCAGGTATGTTCAGCCCACCCTGCCTGAAAGAGAAGTCATCACAATAGTAATAAACCAAAAGTGTGCACAGACAGTAGTGAGATAAGAATGGGATAAAAACCATGGAGGGTTTACATACTAACATACAAACCATTGAAGGTTTGATACTAAACTGATCAAGATAGTTAAGACCAAAGCAGACTGTGAAGAACTTCAAAAAGATCTCACAAAACTAAGTGATTGGGCAACAAAATGGGAAATGAAATTTAATGTGGATAAATGTAAAGTAATGCACATTGGAAAAAATAACCCCAACTATACATACAACATGATGGGGGCTAATTTAGCTACAATGAATCAGGAAAAAGAGTCATCGTGGATAGTTCTCTGAAGATATCCACGCAATGTGCAGAGGCAGTCAAAAAAGCAAACAGGATGTTAGGAATCATTAAAAAGGGGATAAAGAATAAGACTGAGAATATATTATTGCCCTTATATAAATCGATGGTATACCCACATCTTGAATACTGCATACAGATGTGGTCTCCTCATCTCAAAAAAGCTATACTGGCACTAGAAAAGGTTCAGAGAAGGGCAACTAAAATGATTAGGGGTTTGGAACAGGTCCCATATGAGGAGAGATTAAAGAGGCTAGGACTCTTCAGCTTGGAAAAGAGGAGACTAAGGGGGATATGATAGAGGTATATAAAATCATGAGTGATGTGGAGAAAGTAGATAAGGAAAAGTTATTTACTTATTCCCATAATACAAGAACTAGGGTCCACCAAATGAAATTAATGGGCAGCAGGTTTAAAACAAATAAAAGGAAGTTCTTCTTCACACAGTGCACAGTCAACTTGTGGATCTCCTTGCCTGAGGAGGTTATGAAGGCTAGGACTATAACAGCATTTGAAAGAGAACTGGATAAATTCATGGAGGTTAAGTCCATTAATGGCTATTAGCCAGAATGGGTAAGGAATGGTGTCCCTAGCCTCTGTTGTCAGAGGGTGGAGATGGATGGAAAGAGAAAGATTACTTGATCATTACCTGTTAGGTTCACTCCCTCTGGGACACCTGGCATTGGCCACTGTTGGTAAACAGGATACTTGGCTAGATGGACCTTTGGTCTGACCCAGTATGGCTGTTCTTATGTTCTTATACAATTTACATGACTGCGCTAGCTGCATTATGAAACGCGGAGTACATTTTTAGTTTTAATGCTAAGTTTTACCTTAGAGTTGAGAAAAGGGGAGAAACACCTATTTTTTTTCCTGTGATCGTTATTTCATCAGTAGGATTCGTTATTCCGAATCCTACTGCATCAACGTGTTTCCTCCTGCTCTAATCTATTTGGGAAAAAAAAGTTATCCAAACCTCTTCAAATGTCAGATCCTCTCTTATTTATAGGGATATCTCAGTAAGAAATCAGTTCCTCATTAAATCAGGTATTAAAAATGGTACAAATACATATAGCACGTGTAGTCATCCCAACCCAACATCGTCTGAAGATCCAGTGAACTGAAATATGAACCTATCACCACTTCTGTCCAAGAGCTGAGGCTTTACAACTGAAATCATGTCTTTGATTCTGTTTTCAGATGTACTACAGAAATAGTTTTTAGTCTGTTCTCGCCTGCTTCTGCTGTGCTCTAAGAATACCTTTACATATGTCAGTTGCTTCTGGCATAATAAGAGTTTCCCCAGTACTATAAGATTTTCTGCCTTATGTTGCTCTCCAGAGACAAATCAGATAAGGAGCCTTCAATGCTTTCTCTGGCATTGTAACCTACTACTTTTTCCATAAATGATATCTGCTTATTTTCTTTCTGCAATTTCCTTTTGAAAAAAAAATGTACATCTATAGCCTTATCTTTAAACTCCTGTCGCTTTGTGGCCAACTGTCTGGGAGGCTTTGATGGCTTTATTGATTCATTTGTGAGCACAGGAGTCAGAGAAGGTGGTTTATGATTTTTCTACCAATCCTCACAAATTTGAATCACCAAATTAGTATTGCTTTGTCATAGCTCCTGACAGAAAGTTTAAAGCTTTCTCTGCAGAAGAGCTCAAAAGTCCTCCTGGTCTGGGTTGCTTTCTGAAGAACATTACAATCTGTTCTTCAATTCCAGCTGGAACAATTGTTGCACACTTCCAAAAGATAACTCAAGGCAAAGAGTTTCAAGACATGGTGTCCCTTCTAGCCCAAAAGTACAGTATGCAGACCAAAACCCAGACCTCTTGTTCAGTGTATTTATTCTCTCAAAGAATCTTAGGAATTATAGACAGACTTGAGGAGTTATTCCATCTCTGTGCGAGTGCTGGACTGTTTCCAACCAGAGTCTTCAATATAGCTGGTCAGGAATTTTTCAATGAATTTTTTTTTATAGTCAGAAGATGAGGATTTGTCAAAACTAGAACTTCCTCCAGGAACATGTCATTTTGACAAATTTTTCGTTTTGGAAAAGTTTGATAAAATATTTTAATAATATTGAAATGTTCCAATTTCAGAATGAAATGTTTTAATTTTGCAGTTCAGAATGACTTCTCATTGGGGAACGTATGTTAGTTTACATTAAAAATGAGAAAGAAAAATATTTTTCTATGTATTGAATCAAAACATTTTGATTGAACTAAAACAATTTATTTATTTATTTAAAAATCAGTTCGCAAAAATTGAGACTTTGGCTTTTCAGTCCAGTTCTGGATAGGACAAAATTCTATTTTTTTTCTTATTTTTTGAGGGATGGAAAAATCCATTTATGGACCTGCACTTGTCTCCATCCATTGTTTTGTCCACACACTTAGCTTCTTCATTTGCAGTTTAAACTACTGTTTTGAAGAATTCACTTCTTGTAATAGTACTAAACACAGGTGACCTTCTATGAGCATCTTAACTGATTTTAGACCTAGCTTACTCTGTATCTATGATGGCAGTGCATACTTTCACAGCAGAAACTCTGCTGCTTCTGCTTTTCACAACCTAGCCAGCCAGTCACTTTTGTTTCTTTTATTTTTTTTCTCTTTGGCACACAAATGTGTTAATAATTAATTCTGCCGCACATTTCAACTATTACTTTTTAAAAAAAAACAACAGAGACATAACATTAGAATATTAGAGGGTTGCTCTATGAAGTCCCCATTTATTAATGGTCTGTTCATGGAGTTGCCGCTGAATAATGTAATTCCTTATGAATATGATTATACTGTGCGCGAGCGCACCACATTATTTCTGGGTGTGACTATGATGGCGTTTAAGAAGCTCCAGCTGAAGTGAAGTGTGACATCCCACATGCTAAGTGAGAAGGCAATGGAAAAATCAACCTGGTGCTGCAGACTTTTAATAGGTTTGCCACTAAATTCCAGATTAAACTCTAAATCCTGGTCTTGAAACTATGACCTTCAAAGCATTCAGGAGACTGGGCCTGTGATATTTTAAGAGCCACTTAAAATCAGGACTTTACTGCATCAACTGCAGTTAACAGGAATAATGGAGCAGTCATCAACAATGGCTTTCTTGGAAGTCAGTTTTAGCTAGGCCCAATGACAAAATGATCACACTTCAGGATTGAGACCTCAGTTCAGCAAAGCACATACACATGCTTATTCAGCAAAATACTTAAATACGTGCTAAACTTTAAGCATGAATTTAAATATAATTGAAATCAATGGAATTTAAGAACACATGCCTAAAGATTAGTTGCTTCGCTGAACAGAATGGACTAGTGAAGAACAATCCCTTTGCTATGTTTTCCCAACAAAAACAAACCATCACCTAGGGAAGGAAAAGTGAAGAGAAGATTGCTCCGTTAAATCCACTATGGACTTAATTGAAATCACCTACCAAATCTGAACTACCTGTGCTGTGCTTAGATGTGATAGTGATGGGGGCTACAAAAGCTCCCTCTAAAATATGTATAGAACAAGAAGAAGGGGGAAAAATAGAAAAAAGTACAACTGCTGATACAATAAATGATATTGGAAGAAAGAGGACAAAGAAAGATGTTACTATTTTCTCAGTGTACTTTCAGATTTTTAATTACTTAAATATTTGTTAAGCACTACGACACTACAGTAATGAGTGCTGTAAAATACCCACTTTGATTAGATTAGATTTGGCAGATGGGCCAAAGATTGAAATACTTGGTCATGGAGAATTTACATACATAAATAGTGTGCCTGGAGTCTAAAACTACTCTCTCACCTGTGGGCCAGAGTTGAGGTACATTGGCAGGAGGGTATGGCGGCGCCTGCAGTACTGATGATTAAGGTAAGTTGGTAGCTGATCAGTGGATAAATACATGACTTTATTTTCTAATGCCATCAAGCTGCCATCTTTCATGAGGATTAATTTTACTTGAAATAAACAGCAAACAGGGTAACCTATTAGTTCTACACCTGAAATGTCAGAATTTGAAGAAGCAAGTAATCAGGTGTTGGATAAGCAAGTGCTAACTATAACTGACATCCTCTAATCCTACACATCATATATAATTCCTATTAGTACTGCTTATTTTCAGGCTGTGATGCATTTGCCTTTTTTTTTTAAACTTCTCTACAGTGGGAAAACACATCCTGCTGTAACAGGTTAAGTAATATTATGTTTGACTGGGCAGTCTCAGATTCTCAGCTGGTATATTTCAGCATAGTTCCCGTGAAGACAATAGAGTTAAAGTAGATTTGACACCAGCTGAGAATTGCCGACAAGGACTCTTGTATTTAAAATCATATTGCCTGGTACTTGAGGTAACTGTAAGTGATGGCTGCATATGACATAGTTTGAAAGTTTGTCTAAACAGCAAGTTACTGCATAACAAACCAAGGTGTGAATCTACGGTCTATCAGCTTGCTATTACTAGTAGTAAGCCAAATGGCACTTGGGGACTTTCAGAGTACTATAGATCAGAACCCATATCGGCCATTAATGTGGGGCAAGCTGGTGTGCTGTTGATTCACACCCTGGTGTTGCACAGTAACTTGCTGTATAGACAAGCCTCAGGAACTCATGTGGTATCTAATGTTTCATATTGTTGGAAAGGGAAACAAAGAAGTGTCTCTAGGGCCAATTCTGCATAATACATCAATTTTCCTTGCTGAGGATTTCCCCAATAACTTTCCAATCTATGCACGATTATCTGGGAGATACGTCAGTTTTCAGGATTCTGCCAACAAGCCTTATACACAGCAAAAATATATGAAAGTCTGCTATTTTCCAAATGGTGTTTGCAGGTGATAGAACTCAAAAATGTATAGGCAAAACTGCATTTGTGCAGACCCCAAATTTTGAAAACAAGACCGTAATACTTTACAGTGATGACAGAATCCCTATTTTACACTAAATGGGGATTGAAGAGTTCATAAAAAAAATTGAAAAGTTCATAAAATGTAATATTTCAAAATACACTATACTGCGTAAGTTGTGGTATGGTGCGCTGCATTAATTTTCTTCTTGTCTTTCAAATCACTGCAAAGCGATTTCCAATGCACTGAAGGCATCAGAATATGAAGGGAGATGTTGACTTGTTCTTCATTGATATTACTTTTGTTAGGGGCTTTTTTTATTCAGTTGGGAAAAATAGTTCATATAACTGATCGCTCATATGATCTGTGTTTGTAAAAATCAAGTTTCTACTCTAATAAACATTTTACATGGTTTAAAGACATCTCTTTGGATGTATTATAAAAAAAAGTTAGGATCTAAACCCACACACAATTCAGCTTATATTTTATGTTTTCATTTGAAACAAGTTTTTAGAATGTATTAGGAAAATGAGGGAAGAGGTGAATGCAATAGAGAGCTACAATATTTTTGGGGTAGAGCTGGCCAAGACATCTATATTAAGTAGTTTACGGGACTATTTTCCTGACTTTTTTCTTCATAAATTATCAGCAAAGAGCAAATGCATTTGAGAAAATTACTATTTGAAATTAGACACAATAGTGAATACTGAAGACTTGTAGGTTCTTTGTACTGTATATATGAAATTAAATATTTGTACTGTTCTGGCTAGTTCCATAAATCATATTGGATTGTTTGTGTACCTGGTTGTGTCGCTTATATAACTAACAGACACAGGGAATTGTGACTATTACAATTGCATATACAATTTGAATTTACTTTTGGGAAATATTCAAGCATGCAAGATTAGAGTTTTTTTCCCCCCACACCTGACCCCACTTCTGAGCATTCATGCTTGTAAAGCTCATTTGTGCAAATACTCTCTGGAAGTGAATACACAAGGAGCAAAGGAATTTTATGAAATGAATATACTATTTGTATATTTTTCTAAGGCTGCCCAGTTATATTTATTTGATGGGTCTTCTTCAAAATGTTTTCCATCAATGAACACAGGGCTGTATTCAAATCTAAATTAAGATCTCCATAATTCTTTATCTGAACTAAAGCTGTTACCACTTTAAAGGGTTTTGGTTATAGGATAAATCATTTGGTCATCTTAGGCCGGGATCAAGATTTCCATTGACTCACTTTCAATTTGGATCAGCATCTTTGGCTTCAATTCGGCAAACACGCATGTGCTTATCTTGATGGTCATAAGTAGTCCTATTGACTTTAGTGGAAACACAGATATGCACAAAGTCAAAGCACATATAAAAGTATCTTAAGGATTGGGGCTTTACTAGCAATACATTTTTTTCTGCTTCAAAAAACCTCTCATAACTCACCACAATTGTCAGTCTAAAGGTGCATAAGGGGATTTGTAGAATAAACACTTACACTGGGTGAATTATGTGGAA
This sequence comes from Mauremys mutica, assembly GCF_020497125.1. NCBI lineage: Eukaryota > Metazoa > Chordata > Testudines > Geoemydidae > Mauremys > Mauremys mutica. The sequence goes on along the minus strand of NC_059074.1, from coordinate 95,037,454 downwards.
AATTTACACCTTACCATCCCCATCCCCAGCCAGAGCTTCCATTAGCACTAATTCTCATTCCCCTTTTTTTAAGTCATCTTTTTTTTTTTGCACATCTACCATAGCCCAAACTTCTTAAGTGTGGTGAGGTCCCAATCTACAACAGAATATTTTCGTTCTGTAATAAATATTGCTCTGAACTGAGCCCTTAAACTTTTGATTAACAGTTGGCCAAAGTTTATGCCTTGGTTTATATGTGCTAAGAGAGAATAAATCTTGGTAATTTATTACTAAAATCTAACAGAGTATACATAATTTAGCTTCAACAAAAATCTCCTAATTTGTTAAAAGCTGATATAAAGCTTTAGACAAATGCCTATTCTGGAAGGTAATATGGTATCACACAAATTGGCAGGATAAAACTTACAACTGGAAGAACATTTTAAACTAAATGATAAGCCAAAATATAGCTGTTTACTCAAATATGTTTTTAAAGTATAGTTTATTCATTAGGTTACTGAAAGGAGGAAAAGCATTTCAGTTACAATTGTCAGCCTTTATGGATTTTAAAAGACTTCCACTTCCAACAGTGTTACCACAGGATATGCACAACTATTGATTGTGAACCATTTATGGGAGATGGATTAATAGCTTTCTTTCCTCCATAAATATAAATAATTTGTCTATAACTCATCAAAATGTCAAACAGTGAAACTGTTAACGGTATCCATCTCCATTTTCATACCATTCCCCCCAGGAATCCTATAGGAAGAGAGACTCATGTGTAGTGTGTCCTGTGATCCATGCCATTTCTTTTAGAGTCTCAGGTATATCAGCCAGGTCATATAAATAGAAACTCTTACATTTGCTATAGAAAATTCATATGGAAGTCCTATCTTGGAACACACTATTCATCAGTTGGCTTGGCAGAAGCAGCTCAATCCCAATGAATAGCTTGCAGAGAGCACTTTTAGTATTTTTAGTTCATTTCATGTTTCAAGTTTTTACTGGAGAGTCCAGTTAGCTACGGTGAAGAACCTACATGCTGTGTTCTCTGAGCTGCAGGATTAAACAAGTGGTCTATGGAATGTTAATTAAAACTGTATACTGCATATATATTCTTTCCAGAAGCTCCTACTCAGTCAAGAAACAACACTGGCAATGAGGACCAATAACAAAAACAAACAAAAAAAGTATGAGCTTTGTAGCTGTTGAATTTTTAGGTTGTACAATGCTGCCCTCAGAAAAAAAGTCTCCCTACCTGCAGTTGCAGAAGACACACTCGTGCCATGCTGTAACTGGCACTTTGTAGCAACTGTAGTTTGCTCTATCAGATTGGAAGTGTAGGGCGTATCTTCTGGAGAGGATCAGAAAGCCTGAACATGTCCATCTTAAGTTAAATAACAAAAAGAATAAACATTGCTAACCAAGGTTTTATGACAAATCTATCAAGGGTCTACCTCATATTCCACGCCCACACAGTATGCTTTGCAGTACTGTAGTCTTAACTTGGAAAAAAAAAGTTCTTGAACTTCCCTGAGCTTTCTGTCCATGAATCTTATTCCACTCTGGGACCCAGATGGGAACATTGGCTTAAAAGGTTAGAAAATATATTTCTTGTGATGGAGGAAGATGACTCTACCTACACTTGCAAAGTACTTTAAATCACAAGCACTGACTATGATCAATATATGTTTCAGCAAGCACATCAGAGAGAGAGGAAAAACATGCATGAGTATCATGCCTACCTACATCAACTTTTGATTTCATGTGAGTTAACAAAAGTGGATGTTTGTCAGCTAATTGAGAAAAAAATTCTCCGAGACCCCCAAATGACTCATCAGGATACTGGATGGACACTGTTTGAGCAAACAAGATGTCGGAAACACACGCTCAACAAATAGAACAAGACAACCTGGCAAGAAATATAGAGACAGCACATGTACTCCACACTAGGAACTCAATCAGGAATTGAGTGTGTAGTTATCAAGATGGAAACCAACTCTGGAAAACTCAGGGCCCAGCCACAAAGATGACAAATGTAAAATGCTACAAATGTGGAGCTCAACTGATGACATGGTCCTTTTCATGTCAGAAAGCTGGTGGAAGAAGAATGAGCACACCTGGAAGAGCTTGAAGTCACTGAGCAAGTGGAAGGCCCCACACCCTATAGTAGTGGCCCAGAAACCAAAGCAATCAGGCAAGATCAAAATCTGCATGGATATGTGTTTACCCAATGGGGCTATCAAATGTAAGAGACACATTCACCCCACTATAGATCAGATTATCGCAGATCTGAATGTAGCTAAATTCTTCTCCAAGTTTGACCTCACAGAAGGATACCACCAACTTGAGCTTTACCTGAAGTCAAGGTACAGAATAACCTTCATGACACACTTGGGTTTATGCACTATAAACAACTCAGATTTGGTATTTCTTCAGCCACAGAAATATTGCAAAAGACCATACGTGAGCTACCAGCTGGAATCTCAGGAGTTCTTAACATGAATTATAGTAAATAATAGGAGATATATCTATCTCCTAGAATTGGAAGGGACCATGACAGGTCATTGAGTCCAGCCCCCTACCTTCACTAACAGGACCAAGTACTACTGATTTTTGCCCCAGATCCCTAAGTGGCCCCCTCAAGGATTGAACTTACAACCCTGGGTTTAGCAGGCCAATGCTCAAACCACTGAGCTATCTCTCCCCTCCTTATGAGAGATTAGTATTTGGACCACATCTGAAAAACATGACACTCGACTAGCAGCTAGTTTTGAATGAGTGTAGGAACAGAACCTCACATTAAATGCAGACAAATGTAAAATAAACCCATGTTAGAATTTTTTCGAGACACATTCTCCAGAGATGGCATCTCAGAAAGATCCTAAAAAAGTGAAGGACATTCATTATGCCACCATGCCCATGAAACCCACTGAAGTTCATAGCCTGCTATGGCTTGCAAATTACTGTGGTAGATTCACCCTGAGGCTAACCACTATCACACAGCCTCTGGAATCTTAATTTAAATCTATATACAGCATCTGTGTGATTCTTTCCAGAAGCTCCTACTCAGTTAGGACACAACGCTGTGCAGATGGGAAATAATCTCTAACTAAAGCCAGGTACACCCATAATATTTTGTGCATAGTCAAATATGTAAATGATTATTTTTTCATGTATCCTTTTCTTGGTGACAGTGCAACTAAGTAGCAGTATAGCTGAAAGTTAACTCTAGTTCCGGACGGATTTAGTGTGCTTTTAATATTTAGATTTTAACTTTTACTGCTACAAAAATGTAACCCTAAAGCTATGGCTGTTTCCCCATTGACCCCATAATTGGTACAAATCTTTTGTCCATCTGGGGAAGCCAGCCAATAGAGGATGAGAGCATGAGGCACCTGAACTACAACTTTCAGAAAGCATCCCGGTGACACATCCAAATCAAAACTTCTGTTTTTTAGTTTTGGGATTGTGTTTTGACATATGCACACACACAAATTAATAATCCATGGAATGCGGGCACTCCCTCAAGAAAACTTTTGACATATTCATGGCTATTCAGCTATAAAGCAGCCCTTCAAAGTAATATAAACTAAAAAGAAAGAACAAGAAATTACAGACCTGGACACCTTCCCCCCCATGCCCTGCCTCAGATGTTATTTCCCTTTTCTTGCCTTTCAGTGCCAGATGTTCCCGCAGTATTGTGCTGGTGTCTCAGATACATAAAGGACATGCATGTGCAGCTGGAGAAGTGAGGAAGATGGAGAAGTGAAGGTGAGAGGGAAGGGTTGCCAGTTTCTTCAGCTTGCTCCTCCATCCCCACAACGAAGTTCCTACCCATTATACTTAGGAAGCTCCACCCTTCTATTTTTTAAATTAAAGAAGGAACACTTACTAAATTGCAGCCAGTTGTAGCCCTAGCACTTGAGGTAGCAGAAGGGGAGCCATGGGCATAAGTGTGCCACAAGTAGCCACATACTTCACTGATGCTTAGCATCAGCTCTGCCTCAGCATGAAGCCTCCACTTCACTACCCATCAAATGGGCAAAAGACTCGTATCTCAGCTATTCCCACAACAGGGCTGGGTATTCTCCCACACTCCACAATGACTTTTTCTCTTTTAATTTCTTTAGAAACTTTCTGGTTTTTCAATGAAAAAAAAAGAAACAAAGATTTTCTGTTTTCAGAACCCAAGCTGTAGTTTTCCTGTGAGTTAAGCTAGGCAATGTCAACTAAAGGCTGAGGTTTATTGTTGACCTCATCTAGTTTCCTCCTGGTAAAATCCACAAGGATTTTACATCAGGATACCTAACACACATTAGTTATCTCACAATAATAAAATAAACATAAATAAATAATAATACCCTTTTTTTTTCAATGAAGACAAAGCCTAAAATAGTCTGGATTAAAATTTGATAGCTGCTGGAAATATAAAGATATAAAATGTAATATTGGGCATATGATTTAGTGTTTTGCAGACATAGACACATAGTGCATTTCAAGTAATACGAACATCCAGATGTTGTGATATGCAGCTCATTGAAATGTAAGGTCTGATCCAGCAAGGTGCGGTTCACTCCGAAGGCTCACTTAAATTCATGGGAGTCCTTGAGTGGATTGCTCAGGATCACTCATCATCAGGACTTTATTTTGCAGCATAAAGTCACTATCTTGCCTCTGAAGGTTTAGGGAAACTGTTTATGAATGACTTATGAATTCTGATTGATTTTATGACCTCTGTATACAATTCCAACCTTCAGCATGTAGTGAGTCAGCTGTTTGCTGACAGGGACCATGCCATGCATCACACACCCTGTGCTACAAGTCAAATAAAGAAGTGATTCAAAGAGAATGGTGTTGTCCTGGTAGAACAATGAGTATACGAAAGAGATTGGCCAAATGAAAAGAGATTGGTTATCCAAGGTTGTCTGCAGGGGGAGGTTGGAGCAATGGAAATTCCCCTGAAGAAAAAGGAGGAGAGGGGGAGAGACATTACCTTGCTGTTAAAGCTACATGCTTCCTGAGCTAGAGGGACCCTTTGCCCACCGGAACTGAACAAGCTACAGATAATTTGTTGCAGGGGCAGGGAGAGAGGACCTGAAGGCTGGGCAGGGGGAGAGGAGGGTCAACCCTGAAAGGACTGACCAAAACCCAAAGGATTCTAGGAGCAGTGAGGACACTTGAAGGAGGAATTTTGCAGGCAGGTTTTGTTATTTGCATGGATCTGTAAGTCTCCATGTTTTCTCTCATGGATGTATGTGTGTTTAAGAAGTTACTTTGCCAGGCCCTGGAGACTAAACTGTAAACTGGAGTACCCACGAGGGTAGAGCTCTGGGGAGGGCGTACTTAAGATTGGGAGATTGGGCTCCAGCACAGGTCTTGGTATCTTGGGCAGCTGGAGCACAGAGTCCCATTTCCAAGAAGGGATACCAGGTGTGAGCCTGAGAGGCCAGCTGGTGTCTGGCTGCTGCTCAGACTCAGTGGGCTTAGAAGCACACAGGATCTAGCGTTTGGATCCAAACTCAGTAGGTTTGTGACAATGGCAAATGTTAATACCCCTAAGAAATAAAAGGATACCAATACTAATATTAAGTGCACATTATATTTTGCTTTGTAGATGGAGAAATTCATTGCACCAACACTACAGTGCTGCTTATGTATGTTTCAGAGATTCACAGATTCCAAGGTCAGAAGGGACCACTGTGATCTGCTAGTTTGACCTACAGGAGAACTTCTCCTAAATAATTCCTTGCACTTATCTTTTAGAAAAACATTTAGTTTTGATTTTAAAATTGCCAGTGATGGAGAATCCTGACTAAATTGTTCCAATATCAGGGGCTGTCTCTCTTTTGAAAGGGTGACACACTGCACCTACATTACTGAGCTACTCAACTTTTTTGGTACATTAACTGCTGTAAGATATGTATTTCACACACCATCTTGGCCTCTTATTTTAAAAGATCATTTGAGTGCCTCCTCAAACTGCTGAATTATTCATCTTTCTCATAATTATTTGGTGTTTGTGGCCATTTCTGATGTTTGACTTTGTATTTTCTTGTTACTTTAAAAAAAATAAAAGTCTGAGATCATTATATAGGAGCACATTTTAAATATGAAATATCAGTCACTGTGTACCTGTGCTAAAATGAAGAGAAAACTGTAGGAAATGCTCCAAACATGTTTGGCATTTTTATACATGCATCTGTCTGGTCTGTGTTCAGATTGCCACTGTCTGATCTAATGGACCAAATTAAACACTTACGTGGATGCCTTTATTGTAGATGACTGATAATTCTATTTCTGCTTATATATCCAAAGGATGACATTTGAAAAGGCATAATTCTTAAGGAAAGAAACAATTGGCTTCTCTTTATATGTATATCATTGTCTGGCTGATCCACTTATCTATATGAGTTCACTCTATACTTCAGAGAACTGACATATTATTATCCTGCCATGTGAAGTTCACGTAGGGCATGTTATTAGAGCTGTAAATCTAAAGGACAACTTGTATGGTGGCTGGTTCTCCTTGAGTAATTCTACAGTAAGTTCACATTGTGTTCAATAAGCTTCTTGCCAGAAAGCTTATATATTGCATCATGGGATTTTTTCCCCTTCTTCTAGTGAAAGCAAAGGGCCAGATTCTGGCTACCCTTGTACGAGAAAGATTGGAGTGCAAGAAACCGTACCCCCAGGTTGAGCAAGTGGCAGCACAATCCAAGTGTTTACCATCTTCAGTGCAAGGGATGTGTTGTGGGGTGAGGAGGGGAAAAAAAATCAGAGTCACCAGTGTAGCTTAGCTCCATTGAAGCCAATTGCAAAACTCCCAGATATCAATGGACTCAGGATTTCACCCACTGAAGGGTGAATGCTTGTATAGTTTGAGGCCAAGGCTCAGTCCCCCTGATTCCATACTAGTTGGCAGAAGCAGGGCCAATGCTGCAGAGAATGCATGCTGTACCCCTTTCAAGAATATAGTAGCTGTCACTGCTGCAGGAGATGCCCCAGTGTCATCCTGCCTTCCTCAGACCTCTAGAGGCAGAATATTTATATTACATCTAGAAACTGTCAGAGGTATAGTGTAGGTACCCCCCATTAAGCTGCTGTGGCTTTTTAAAGGATAATAGAATTCAAACTATAGACTGTGTACTAAGATGTCTTCCTACCATTTCATGACATCATTATTGGCTTTGTGACATCTCTGCAAGATACTTTTTCCTCAAGGTCCAAAAAAGGATTTCAGTGGTGGCACTTAATTAAATAAAGTAATTTGAATATTTTAAAATAAAATGTCCAGTTAGCTAACCTCAATATTTGCATTATTTAAGGTATTTATCACAGCAAGTACAAGGGAATATTGCAGATATGGAAACTTAATATAGCTATTTAAAATTAGTAACATTGGCAGGTTTTTCTGTGCCCTACTGTAAGTATTGTAGTTTTAGTGGGAAATTTCCCACTATGTGATCTCACCTCGAGAGAGAGCATGCTCTCTGCCAATTCAGCCCCACGGAGGCATTTTAAGGCATTGTGTGAATCAAGTCATTCCTCGGTAGCTTTACAACTTTTTAGAGAAGTAAATTTTTCTTATTTGTAAGCTTCTGTTAGTCTAGTTAGACTGCAACTGCACTTTGGGTTTTCACTGAAGATTTAAATTTGTACACTTAGATTTATAGTGGCACTCACTCTCCAGCCATTTTTAAATGCAAGGATTTGAAACTAGGATTTTTGAATATGCCTAGAACATCTAAATTCCTACACAGAAGCTTAAAAATACAAATATGCACCTAAATATAATTTGTAGGCCTGAGCAGTATATACAAGGTTTTGACTATGTGTGACCTTTACTGTCTGTGTTTCAGCTTAAATTTATAGATCTGTACACTATAATACTGTTTCTATATTCTGAGAGGATATTAAACTGTATATTTTAAAAAGAGCAATCAGGAAAGGATTAGAACGCCTAACTGAATAGACAGAGTCAGAACAAATAGCATGACCATGAAAGAGCCTTCTAACACAAAAGAAAACAGCATTAAAATGTGCATCATAAAGGATTATGTGTCAAAACATCCATGTGAACTGGGTAAATCATTAGCCTCTCTGACTCTTTTTCCCCCATCTGTGAAATAGGGATAGTCGGGGCGGCTGTAGACATTTCGCCGCCCCAAGCATGGCGGCATGCCGTGGGGGGCGCTCTGCCGGTCGCCGGTCCCGTGGCTTCGGTGGACCTCCCGCAGGCGTGCCTGCGGAGGGTCCGTTGGTCCCACGGCTCCAGTGAACCCTCCACAGGCATGCCGCTGAAGGCAGCCTGCTTGCCACCCTCCCGGTGACTGGCAGAGCGCCCCCCGCAGCATGCCGCCCCAAGCACGCACTTGGCGTGCTGGGGCCTGAAGCCGCCCCTGGGGATAGTAATGCTGACTCAACAGTTGAGAATGACAGATGAAAACACAATATAAGTGGCTCCATATTAATTATTATATTTGTAAGCCCTTTGGGATGAGGAATTGAGTCTGTACACAGTTTAGCACACTGGGATCCCACTCTTGTTTTGGACTTTTGGGCACTGTCACTATAAAAATAAAAAACAGGTTAAAATTTTCAAAATTGGGTGACTACAATTAGGCTACTGAATCCATATTCAGGTATCGAAAGAAAAGTGGCTTGATTTACAGGGATGCTGAGCAAACACAGCTTCCAATGAAGGGGAAAAAATAGGTTTGAAAATCTTGGTCACAAATACCAAGAATAACACTGTATTAGTAGCTGGTGTAGAGAAAGGTTTATTATGTTATATATACTTTCTGAACTACAGGGTTCCTAACTAGTATGTTCAAGAGCTATTGTTCTAAATAACATTCATATGTGATGTTCGCGAGTACTGCAAAGAGAAGTGGGTTAGAAAGCTCATACTGGCACATTTCTGAAATGCTGTACATATATCTTAGGGACAATGAAGATCATAATAAAAACACCTTGCTTTTACAGAGCTCTTTAACTTTGGATCGCAAAGTTTTTAATGACTTAATGGAGTGTTCAGGAAGCTGTTATATTATCTTTACTATAGAAACTTTCACACTGTCTGTTATGACCCAGCACAAACATAAGTGTGCTTCAAATAATAACAACCCCAATTATGATGAAAATACTGTGTGAATTTAGGTTAGAGTATGACTATTAAGCCCGTTCAGTTTGTGTCCACTGGCACATAGCAGCGTGAAGAAACAAGACAGCACTAGACAGGGTGTTCATTACTGGGTGAACACTCAATAGGATTCAGTGTTTCTCTTAGAAACAGACCAATAATTCCCACTGAATGCAATAAGAATTGTAGGCAAGTACCCAAGTACAGAATTTGGCTCCATGTATCTAAAGTAGTGTGCATCTGGAAGCCCCTCCCATGGCCAGAGGAACACAATATGCAGTGAAGGCTACCGAACAATTTCTGCTCTTCTACTTCTGCTTGTATATCAGACAACATTTTAAATCTATGCACAGCTATTTCCTGTAATTTAATTTAAAACAAGAGGAAGGTTGCTTATTCTTGTTGCATCTAAATTAAATCTGGAGAATGGGGAAAAGCAGGATCTAAACAGCATACACTGACACACGTGCTGAACAGGCACTTGCTCTTTAAGAAGATGCACTATTAATATTACACAGCACATCTAATGTTCCCAGTGCTACCACCTAGAATCAGCCTCTCTTTCCTTATTACTTATTATATGGGTTTTTTTAAAAATGTGATCACTGTAAGCCTGTGCTAGAAATGCCCATGTTATCTGACAGCAAATGATGAATATTAGCATAAGCGAAGCTACCTTCAAACTCATGATTTTCTTTTTTTAAATTTATTTCCATACTGAAACATTTATGGAAAGAAAACATGGTTGCTTACTAAACAATAATTGTCCTTGCTTATGCATGAGTTAGAGGGTGCTATGCTTTTAATGAAAGCATAATGCCTAAATCAAGGTTGATCAGTATGCTTAGCAGCAGATGACAGGAGCAGGGAAAATGTGATATGAATAAGCAACAGCTAAAGGACAGGATGACTCAACAGACCATTTGAGGTGCATATGCCCCAAATACTTGTATTATATTCCATGTTATCTTTTCGGCCTCTCCTATTCTTGTAATTCTTCCAGTGAGTGATGATCAGTCCATTCCCAAGGTTTTAGTATAAGTCACTAAATGAGCTCTGTAGCCATTTCTAACAAGCACTGCATTTTTCTGGATGGGTAGTCAACCCATCACAGTAGACTCCTAGTATAACTGAATGCTAATCCCTGTTTGATCCTGTGAGGGAGGGCAAGCAAACAAAGTTTCCCTTGGTCTCAGAGCAGAAACATCTGAGAAGCCTTAAGTGGGCTTATTGGGTGAATTCAGCAGCAGAGATGCCTCGAGTTGATTATCTCTGCACTCACAGGAAGGTGACTCTGCAATCAGAGAGAACTGCTGTTGAGAGTTTCATGGAACAAGAATAGAAGATTCTAGCCAAAAACACTATTGAACATAGCAAAGAGAATGCAGTCAGAGACCAAACACAGCAGCAATGCCTTTAGTATCCCAAGCTGACATAGTGGGAACTGTAACATTTACTTGTGAAACAACAAAAAGTATTGTACTCAAGTTTTTTAGAAACAAAATTTATGTTGATAAAGGAAGTGTAAAGTGACATTCTGTACTTGTAGATATTTATAATTCACACTATATCTGCTGAGTTCACAGACATAAGATGTTGCTTCACTGTGATCTTTATTATTTTAAATATAAGATTATTCCTTATTTATGGTTCAGTTTATCCCACATGAATGTGCGTGGCATTATCATCAATGCCTGAGCATAGATAATAACCTATAAAACAATCTCCAAATAAATAGCGCAGTTGACAGCTAAATGATTGAAACAGTGAACAATGGACATTTTGGAACATCTTTAATGCTGCATTTTACTATCATACATGTTATTTATCTTTCTTTTCAGTGTCATCTGGAAAATGTTTCTTCCTTGGCAACGGCACTCACGAAGACAGGCAAAGCTTGAAAAAAAATAGCGTCCCTTTTTCTGCTGAGCTTTAGGAGTTGAAAATTATAATGAAAATATTTAAAATGAAAAAGATTAGTACAGAGGGTGAGCGAGAAACATCTCTAAAGTTCTGAAATAGAGCTTTGTGACAAGATGATTTACAGGAAAGGTGTTCACATAAGGTTCTGGTTGAAAGGCAGCAGAGCCAGATTTAGAATATGACTAAAAACCATCTCCAGCATCTCTCACTACCAAAAGTAGTGACTTGTAAATGAATGGGATAGTGCTGTTATGTGATTTTCAATGCATCTTTCCTGAAGCATGACCTCAGTGACATTGAAACTCACAAAAGAAAGGAAGCAGTCACATTACAGAGAAGAACAACTTATATATTATTATTTTCACAAAAAGGATAGAAAGGGACTACTGTTCTAGCAGGTTACCCTACAGACAGATATAAAGCAATTCCATGACATAGCCATCCTTACTTGAATAACTGATCATGCAATTGGAATAACTAGAGCTAGTCAAAGAAGTTAAAAACCCAGTTGCCAAGTTGAAAACTGGGTTTTGATGTATTGAGATATAGATCAGGTTGACAGTGGAATAACCAGGTCTAAAGCCACACTAAGTATCCATTTGCCATAAAGTGCATCATTAATTTGAGACGTTAACACTGAAGCAAAGACTTCCTAAGGAACGTCAACAGTGTAATACAACGTTATCACACTGTTTAAGCAGTCAGAATAACAACCTTCTTCCTCTCATCATATATGACATTGGTATGCCAAAAGGTCTGTAACAGCCTACGCAGCCTTAGTACAATACTCTTACCTGTCTTCAGGGGTTGTCTTGCGAAGACTATCGCTTATGGACTGTGTTCCAGATCTCTTCTTGCATGAAGGCAGGTAGTGGACAATTGAGGGACATCTTGCATCCTACCGATGCAATGAATCTCAAATATGCCGATGACATTATCTTGGTGACTCAGTTTGGTGAATTGCTGCAGCTGATGGACAGTCTGGTCGGACAAGAAGCAGCACACATTGTTCTGGTTATTAATTCTGGTAAAAGACAGTCCCTAGCCATGACCATCAAGCAGTCTCCATCTACAGTACTACAATAAGCTCGGCATTAGTCGGTCTGAAAGGACATCAAACAGGTGGCAACTATCAAATATTTGGGCAGTGCTGGAGGGCACTCAAAAGACATGGACACTTGGGTAGCAACAACTGCCATCATGTTGTGACATCAAGCTGCTCACAAAGCTGTGGCTCTATAGAATCACAGTTATACCATATGGAAGTGAAATGTGGGTGCTGAGGAAAGCTGAAGAATATGTGATTGATGTTTTTGATTCACATCAACTTCAGCAGCTGCTCCATATTAAGTGGTAGGACAAGATCAGAAATAAGGATACTCAAAGTCAAACTGAGCAACTGCCTCTGTCATCACTGGATCAACTATATTGGTATGGACATATTAGAATGGAAGACCAAGAAATTCCAAAGTGTGTGTACTAAGGAATACTACTACATGGACTGTAATCATGTGGGTGCGAAAAAGCTTTGGTGGCATGAGAAGATTGCCACTGATGGACATAAACTGAATATCCAGCCAGACCACCTTAAGGACCTAGGCAGATGTAGCTATAGGTGGTGCTCAATCTGCAAATATGTCACATCCCTTTGGGATTTGCCATGACGATGATGAAACTGTTTTGATCTGGCTTCTTTGTCTCCTTTTGTTAATTGTTGGTCATGATAAGAATTCAAATTAATTTAAATCAAGAAAAAAGTGATCAAACAAATTTTGTTTCAACCAGAAGTGGATGCAATGTAGTGGTCATTTTAGACATTTGTGATGTTAGTGGATATGGGGCAGTGGCAGAGAGTAGAAATGAATGAATATAAGAACATAAGAACAACCATACTGTGTCATACCAAAGGTCCATCTAGTCCAGTATCCTGTCTTCTGTCAGTGGCCAATACCAGAGGGAATGAACAGAACAGGTAATCAGCAAGTGATCCATCCCCTGTTGCCCATTCCCAGCTTCTGGCAAACAGAGGCTAAGGACGCAGTCCCTACCATCCTGGCTAATAGCCATTGATGGACCTATCCTCCCTGAATTTATCTAGTTCTTTTCTGAACCCTGTTATAGTCTTGGCCTTCACAACATCCTCTCAGAAAGAGTTCCACAGGTTGACTGTGCATTGTGTGTAGAAATACTTCCTTTTGTTTGTTTTAAACATGCTGCCTATTAATTTCATTTGGTGACCCCTAGTTCTTGTGTTATGAGAAGAAGTAAATACCAGTAACACTTCCTTATTTCCTTTCTCCACACCAGTTATGATTTTATAGACATATATCATATCTCTTCTTTTCCAAGCAGCAAAGTCCCAATCTTGTTAATCTCTCCTCATATGGAAGCTGTTCCATACCCCCTAATCATTTTGTTGCCCTTTTCTGAACCTTTTCCAATTCCAATATATATATATTTTTAAGATGGGGCGACCACATCTGCATGCAGTATTCAAGATATAGTCGTACAATGGATTTATATAGAGGCAATATGATATTTTCTGTCTTCTTATCTATCCCTTTCCTGATGATTCTAACACTGTTAGCTTTTTAGACTGCTGCTGCATATTCAGTGGATGTTTTCAGAGAACTATCCACAATGACTCCAAGATCTCTTTCTTGAATAACAGCTAATTTACACCCCATCATTTTATATGTATAGTTGGGATTATGTTTTCCAATGCACATTACTTTGCATTTATCAACACTAAATTTCATCTGCCATTTTGTTGCCTAGTCACCCAGTTTTATGAGATCCCTTTGTAGGTCTTCACAGTCTGCTTTGGACTTAAATATCCTGAGTAGTTTTGTATCATCTGCAAATTTTGCCACCTCACTGTTTACCCCTTTTTCCAAATCATTTATGAATATGTTGAGTAGGACTGGTCCTAGTACAGACCCCACTGTTTACCTCTCTCCATTCTAAAAATTGACCATTTATTCTTACCCTTTTCCCCTATCTTTCAACTAGTTCCTGATCCACGAGAGGACCTTCCCTCTTATCCCATGAAAGCTTACTTTGCATAAGAGCCTTTGGTGAGGGACCTTGTCAAAAGCTTTCTGAAAATCGAAGTACACTATATCCACTGGATCCCCCTTGTTCACATGCTTGTTGACCCCTCGAAGAATTTGAATAGATTAGTGAGGCATGATTTCCCTTTGCAAAAACCATGTTGACTCTTCCCCAATAAATTATGTCCATCTATGTGTCTGACAAGTCTGTTCTTTACTATAGTTCCAACCAGTTTGCCCGGTACTGAAGTCAGGCTTACCGACCTGTAATTGCCAGGATCACCTCTGAAACCCTTTTTAAAAATTGGCATCACATTAGCTATCCTCCAGTCATTTGGTACAGAGACTGATTTAAATGATAGGTTACAGACTACAGTTAATAGTCTTGCAATTTCACATTTGAGTTCCTTCAGAACTCTTGGGTAAATACCACCTGGTCCTGGTGACCTATTACTCTTTAATTTATCAATTTGTTCCAAAACCTCCTCTAGTGACACCTCAATCTGGGACAGTTCCTCGGATCTGTTACGTAAAAAGAATGGTTCAGGTTTGGGAATCTCCCTCACATCCTCAGCTGTAAAAACGGATGAAAAAATTCATTTAGTTTCTTCACAATGGTGTTATCATCCTTGAGTGCGCCTTGAGCATCTCAATCATCCTGTGGCCCCACTGGTTGCTTAGCAAGCTTCCTGCTTCTGATGTACTTAAAAAAAAATTATGATATTACTTTTTTGAGTCTTTGGCTAGCTGTTCTTCAAATTCCTTTTTGGCCTTCCTAATTATATTTTTACACTTCATTTTCCAGAGTTTATGCTCCTTTCTATTTTCCTCACTAGGATTTAAGGATGCCTTTTTTGCCTCTCACTGCGTCTCTTACTTTCTTGTTTAGCCATGATTGCACTTTTTTGATTATCTTACAATGTTTTTTAATTTGGGGTATACATTTAAGTCAAGCCTCTATTATGGTGTCTTTAAAAATTTTCCATGCAGCTTGCAGGGATTTCACTTCTGGCACTGTACTTTTTAATTTCTGTTTAACTAATTTCCTCATTTTTGTGTAGTTCCCCTTTCTGAAATGTAATGCTACTGTGTTGGGATGCTGCGGTGTTTTCACCGCCACAGGGATGTTGCATTTAATTATATTATGGTCACTATTACAAAGCGGTACAGCTATATTCATCTCTTGGACCAGATCCTGTGCTCAACTTAGGACTAAATGAAGAATTGCCTCTCCTCTTGTGGATTCCAGGACTAGCTGCTCCAAGAAACAGTCATTTAAAGTGTCAAGAAATTTTTTCTTTGCATCCCGTCCTGAGGTGACATGTACCCAGTCAATATGGGGATAGTTCATAGAATCATAGAATAGTAGGGTTGGAAGAGACCTCAGGAGGTCATCTAATCCAATCCCCTGCTCAAGGAAGGACCAACACCAACTAAATCATCACAGCCAGGGCTTTGTCAAGCTGGGCCTTAAAACATCTAAAGATAGAGATTCCACCACCTCCCTAGGTAACCCATTCCAGTGCTTCACCACCCTCCTAGTGAAACAGTGTTTCCTAATATCCAACCTAGAACTCCCTCACTGCAACTTGAGACCACTGCTTCTTGTTCTGTCATCTGCCACCATTGAGAACAGCCGAGCTCCATCCTCTTTGGAACTCCCCTTAAGGTAGTTGAAGGCTGCTATCAAATCTCCCCCCCCCAACACACACACACTCTTCTCTTTTGCAGACTAAATAACCCCCGTTCCCTCAGCCTTTCCTTGTAAATCATGTGCCCCAACCCCTAATCATTTTCATTGCCCTCTGCTGGACTCTCTCCAATTTGTCCACACCCCTTCTGTAGTGGAGAGACCAAAACTGGACACAATACTCCAGGTGTGGCCTCACCAGTTGAAATCCCCCATTAATATTGAGTTTTTGTATTTTTATAGCCTCTCTAATCTCCTTGAGTATGGAGGAGTACAAAGTCAGGGAGTAGAAAAAGATAAGAAGAAAAAGCAGTAGAAAAGACGGAATATTATGGGTATGTGTTACAGAGCAGTCTGTGAATCTGCAGTCTGCCACACTGCAACTTCTATAAGAGGAAATTAAGCAGGAGCTGGGTTATGTAGTCATGTTTGCTGGTCGTATTGCAGAGTTCACACACATTTCTTTGCCCCTTAGTATCATAATATTTTTCAGTTCAGCCTAGGCCATTACAAGAATTTACCCATCCTAGAGAGCACATGGCTTCTGCTGCAGGTCAGCACAAGAGTCAGTTATTATCTGAGGAGTATCTGAAATAAATGGTCTGACAAAGTACAGCACTAGGTTTTCCTGTATAATACTGTTTTTGGCATACAATTCTGTTTGTAGCCACAGGCGTCAGTCATCTTCTTGATTATTTACTGCGTCTGAGCAGTTATCAAAGAGTGTGCTTGAGAAACTCAACAAGCTCATCCCTTGTGGAAGACACATAGAAGTGCATAGCCTTTGGGTTTTTAAGAATTTCAATATACTGTCAAGTAGCTGTGATTCAGAGTTTCTCCTCTGGACAGTGTCTAGGGTATCCTATACATAACCCATGCCTGAGAGGAAGGCTGAGTCATGACTTGGCCAGTCTCTGGCACAGCTTTAGGTCATTTTGTAAAACAACCACCCATAACCAATATATACTATTTTCCCTCTGGATTTGTGGGGCATTTGGGCACTTTTACCATGACACAAATCCATAAGCGTAGTAACAAGGATTGAAGCTATTTCTGTAGGTAATCCTTTGATTACATAGGTTACAGGTGAACACCTAGTTCTTAATATTAGAGGCCATCCCAGGGCAGTAGAAACATAACTTAAATCCTTGCATAACTTTTAGTTATCCCCAGATGGCCAGAGCTATGGCCATAATGAGAAAATTTCAATACTTCCTGCAAAAGTGTAGGGTGCAGAACCAAAAGACATAGATCCTCACCCTGATCTCTTACATTGTATGTCTGAGAACCACATAATTCATTGCTCTATGCTTCTGATAGAGTTTAAGCTACAGAGTGACAATCTGACATTATTTCAACATAAAAGGTTTGTTAAAAATATTTAGAGTAGAACCCTTTTGTCATTTACAGCAATGTGTCAGAAGATGTAATCTAGAGGAAGAGAAGGAGAATCTGGAGGAACATCATATTTTGTCATCTTTCCAGCTGTTAGGGAACTCTCCAGCTTGAATTAGAATAAACATTCATATTCACTATATACTACTAGCAGTTCTAAACTGGAACTGTACTCAGTGAAGACTCCATAGAAAGTCGTCTATCTTTTTGTGAAGAGGATGAGGGACAGACATTCTCAATGGCTTTTTTTATTTGCATACTCTTCACTGAAATGAGATAAAAACATTTAGAAAGGATGAATGTAGCTGAATTTTGCACTAATTAAACCTGTTACAAATATCTCATAATTAAAGCTGTGAAAATAACAGAAAGCTTCAAGTACTGAACAGGTGATGCATAAAATTTACTGGAAATCAATGCTGCACTTCATTAGATGATGCAAATCATAATTTGTCATCTTCCAATACCCTTTTTTATTTATACCCATGTAAAATATTAACTAAGTGTCTTTAAGGGGATTTATTGTAATGGAAAGTTAAAATACGCTCAGAAAATGAGGCTGAAATGAATTTTCAATAAATGCAAATAAGCTCCGAACATAACTATTGTTGAAGAAGAGGCTTGAACATATATCTGTCTATTTTAGGGTTTTCTAGAGGGCCCATCACCATAATTGCTGAGTGAATGCCAATTAGATTAAGTTTTCAAGACCCAGTGACCCAGAGAGCCTGGACCCTCTTTTTAACTACCTGATTAGAGCTTTTCCAATCTTTAAATTCTGGGTTCTCTTGGGAAGTATCTGTGTCATAAGACCCAAGGTGAGAGTAAGAAGGTAGGACAGGTCTTTAGATTAAAGAGAAAAGAGTTGTCACAATTTTCCTTAAACTGATTTTATCCCCTTGTGCTTTAGAGCAGAACTGTACAAATAAGTGAGGTTTTGGTTTGCTGGACATGCTGATTTTTTTAAATTGTTTCCCAAAAATGAAAATTTTTGGCATACTGAAAAAATTTCAAAATTTGGTTCAGGTTGAATGAAATATTTAATTTGACCCAAATAAAAACATTTTGTTTCTTGTGAGTTAACATTTAAAAAATAAAATTGAAGTAAATTTTGAAGTAAGAAGTTGTTTCAAATCAAACAAAATTGAAACATTTCAATTTTTTCTGAGGGTTTTTTTGGGGGGAGGGTCCAACAGAAAAATTCAGCAAATTTGACAAGTGTGGAATGTTTTGGTCAACCTGAATCTGCATTTTTCAGTTAAAAAAATGTTTGAGACAAAAGGTGATCACTTCAGAGGGATCTAGCTGTGTGAGGAAGGGCCTTAGGCTGCGTTCATTTTTAAATACATCCCTTCTATCACTCCTTAGCCAAACAATTTTGCAAGTAGGAAAAATTTTTTTGCTCTTAGGCTTTGTTCAAAACAGTATTAAAATCAGGTTCTACTGCACAGGCAAGCAGAGAGAACTGAAGATACTCAGTTCACATTACCTCTTTTTTTCTGTTTCTCTGCACGCAATACAGTCACATTCTGCAATAATATACAGCAAGTAACTCCTTCAATCAGGGTCTTTTTTGCCAGGGGCTTAGCTCAGGCCCCATGCTGGCAAAATTTGAGACTCTGCTAGGGTTTCCTGCAAGGTACAGAGAAAAGTCACCAGAAAGAGAAGCCAAAATCAAAGGCTCCATATAATCTAAATATGGATTAGCTCTGTGGCTTTTTTTGTCAGATGAAAGGACCAGCTCATGAGTTCTAAATTGATGTAAGAGTATGTAGTATAATTTTTTCTACCATTAGAGGATTTGTGCACTTCTCTCTCTTATTGGTCTCTCTATAATCCCAGAAGTTTTATGAGAGGGCATGTATGCATTCATTAATCAGTTCTTGTACTCATAACTTGGATTAATTACATCTGTACAGCTATGACAATAGGCCTTACTAGCTAATTTGCACAAACTCTTTTTCTCTGCTTAAAATTTTTTAAATTGGAGCTACTGTAAAAGTAAACTATTAACACTGTTCCTTTAAATGAAAACTGAAGAACATTTAAATCTGTAGTACACTAAAATGTAACATATTTATGCAACAATAAAATAATACTATATTACAAAGTGTATTTTTAGGGCCAGAGTAACTGTGCTGAGAAGTAAAATTTCTTTCATCACAATTGTTTCAATTCCAAAGGATATTGTCACACATGCACATACTAATTTTTCCCTGCATGTATCAAAAGAAAATATTACTCTCAAAATAAAAAAATGAACACAGCAAACTTTACAGTTGTCATTTAGTGATGTAGTGTCCAGCAGTCAAAGGACAAAATATGCAAAGAAAATAAATGAAAAAAACACCCTGCCCCATTTGGATGTAGTGGATTACTGATAAGAATTTAAACAAGAAATCATTCAGCTCTAGAGCAGTGATAACATGCTCTGGTGCCAGGGATTATGAATACGCAGGTATTTCACAAATCATTGATGAGACTTGCAGGCACCATTAAGTCAAAAATGACCAGAACAAAGAATCTCTTTAACAAGGAGACAGCTGGGCAATCAACAGGCCTCCTCAACCAAAACTACTCCGTAGGAATTCTTTTAAATAAGGAATGCTGATGATCATGAAGACATAGAACAACTGATGCCAAGGAGAATGCATGCTGATATTCATGACAAAGAAGGAGTTACATGAAAGTGCTCCTGTGCAGTAATTACTCTACCATAAAAGACCAGTGCTTCACTTAGGCCCTGTCTACACTGGTAAGTTTCTGCACAGTAAAGCAGCTTTCTGTTCTGTAACTCCCAACGTGTACACACTGCCAAGCCACTTAATGCACAGAAATTGGGCAATAGTAGCGCTTTAAAAAAACGACCCCAACGAGAGGCATAGGATACAGCGCTGTGGTGCCAGTATAGACATGTGGTGATTACAGCATTGCAATTGGCCTCCGGGAGGTGTGCCACAATGCCTGTTCTCACCTGTCTGGTCATCCGTTTGAACTCTACTGCCCTGCCCTCAGGTGACCAACTATCATCCCCACCCCGTAAATTCCTTTGCAAATTTGAAAGTCCCCTTCCTGTTTGGTTGGTGATGTGTGCAGTGGTCTCAGTGCAACTTTCCAGGTGGCCATGCCTGCTCCACTTACCAGATGATCCCCTGCTTGGAGCAATGCCAAGCTGCTGGACCTCGTCTGCATTTGAGGAGAGGAGGCTGTCCAGTCCCAGCTGCGCTCTACCCATAGGAATTATGATACGTATGGACAGATTTCACGATGCATGACAGAAAGGGACCATGACCAGGACACACGGCAGTGCAGGGTCAAAGTGAAGGAGCTGCGGAACGCTCACTACAAGGCACGGGAGGCAAACTGCCACTCCGGTGCTGTGCCCATGAGCTGCCAGTTCTACAAACAGCTGGACAGCTCCTGTGGATACTTTGGTAGCTCGCATGCCAGTCGAGAGTGGATGAGGATGTGGAGGGAGAGGGGGACCCAGAGACAGAGGAGGACTCTGAGGCCAGAGATGCATGCAGCCAGGAGCTCCTTTCTACCCTGGAGGAGCCTACCCAGTCACAGCTGTCAGATCTTGGCAAAGTGCAAACAGGACAGGAGGCCCTTGGTAAGTGGATCTGATTTTGGGAATTGCTGAAGTGAGTTGTTGGAGGCAGTAGGGTTGCAGAAAGCAGGCTTGTAGTCTGAGCGGTGGAACAGGCTGTTGATTGAGTCCCTCACTTCTAAGGAATCACCCTCAGAGATCTCCAGGAAACTCTCGTGGAGATACTGGGCAATCCGCTGCTGCAGGTTCTTCAGCAGAGTTGGTTTGTTTCTTCCCCATTAACAGTAACTTTCCTGTACCACTCTGCCGTCACTGGGGGGGGGGGGGACCATTGCTGCACACAGGCGAGCTGAATAGGCGCTAGGGCCAGAAGTCGCAGGCTTGGAAAAGACCCTCCCTTGATTCCCTGCTCACTAGCAGCAGCGAGGTATCTTCCATTATGATCACATCCTGTGGAAAGTGTGGGGACAGGAATGATTATCAGCCCCCCCCCCCACAGTGCTGGATTTCCTGAAGAGCCACATGCATTTGGCCTATTTGCTCTTTAAATTCCCTTTCAGCTGACACAAATTCCATCTTATATGTGAATTGCCACAGTTTCTGCTCCTGTTTAATGGCTTCACAACTTTGAATTTCCATACGGATACGTGTTTGGCTCCAGTACCCTCTAGCACCTTGCCATCTCACCTGAGGCACTGATTGGGGTCTAAAGCAGGCATATCAGGGTGATGTTTAAAAAAATTTACCAAATGTTTCCCAAAATTTTTATCAAATAGTATCAAGTGGTAGATGGAGGAGATTGATGTAGACACCCAGGAGAAGGGTGCAGGGAGGGGATAGGCCCTTCCAGATTTGATCCTGAGCCATGAAGTTGAATTGCTGGGTGGGGTTGGTGCTTTTCTGTGCCATCCTCCATTTTGTGCTAGTGCGCTCTGCAGCCAGGCTGGCCCTTCACTCCGGCCAGACACCTTGTACTGAGCCAGCCTCACATCACCCCACACCACCTCAGGTGTAACTGGGAGACAGCAACAGAGCTCAGGCTCCTGGGTAAGGCCTGCACAGTAAAAAAGGCTTGGCAGTGGCAATACTATTTCTCAGGCTACCACTCCCTGCCCCCACAGCACCAGCACCTCCAGAGCCAGCTCCTCAGCATCTCCCCTCCCACCATGGATAGCACTTGGGGAGCTCCGGAGCGGTAGCACCGCCCCCACTGGCTGGTCCAAACTCCTCCACCACTGACATTCTCCATGCGGAGAGGGAGGAGACCTGTGGGCTCAGCAATGCACTGCCTCTGAGGCTGCAGAAGCACTACCAGTCAGGAGATAACATTTTACCAAATGTGTTAGGGGGGAGTCACTTCATCCCTCTGAATCCACCACCCCTTGTGGCACCCCTGCATGTAATCATGCTGTTTCCCTCTGTCTCCTTTTCCATTTAGCAATATGCATGCTTTCTGGGACTCTATTGTGCTATGATTAAGTTGCCCTTTGCTTATTCCTCACTTTTGACTTTAGGGTCATTTTAACTAGATTCCTCATTATTTTTTAAAAATCCCTACTTCTGAAGTTTAGTGTCAGTGACAGTATTTGGTAAGATCTCACTCCACAGGGTGGTGAACATAATCATTCAGTAGTCACTATTAGTTCTTTACTCAGTACAGTTACTTTTTTAACCAACTCCTGTGCATTACCTTGAACTAAGTTGAAAGTAGCTTCTGCTCTTGTTTGATTTTGAACTAACTGTTCCAAGAAGCAATTTCTTAAAATATTGAAAATTTGCTTCTCTAAACCTTGCCCTGACATGACATTTGATCAGCCGGCAGGTAGTTAAAGTTGCCCATTATTACAGATTTGTTGCCTCTGATCTTGTTCTCCATTGCACACTCAATATCATCTTTCCGGTGAAAAAGTTAGCAGTATAAATCTACTAGTATATTTGTATTCTTACAATCTGGGATTTGTAGCTATATACATTCTATTGTATGGGACTCTCCACTCAGATAATCCCTCTCATTAGATTTTATGACATCTGTTAGATACAATGCTGCTCCCGAACTTCTACACCCAAATGGGTCTTCCTTGTATAATGTACACACCAGTGACACAGTATTCCACTGACTTTTGGCATTCCACCATGTTTCAGAACTTCTTTTACATCAAAATTCTCTTCTATTGCCAGGCATCCAAGATCCCCTAGTTTAGCCTTTTCAACTTCTTGTGTTGGTATATAAATATTTACAGCACTCTTGATTGTGCACCTATTTCACTTTTTATCTGACACCCTATTATTTCTCTCTAATGTACATCCGTGATCATGTACTTCTTGGTTTCTTCCTTCCAGTACAGTAAGTACAAGTATAAAAACACAAACTAAAAGGCTAGTCTCATAATATTTCCAATCTGACTAAAGCCAATCACACAGCAAGAACTGTGTGAATACTGCAAAATGTTTCCTACAACTACTTATTCAAATTTTTAAATGGGTTCACTTCAGTTGTGCTCACCTCCCTTGTGTTTTAATTTCAACAGATCTTTTAGCAAATGAAGACATTGGCAGGATGTTTAAAGAAACAGTCAATTTGATGCAGATATTTGATAATATTTGCAGAAAGGGGATTTTGTATTTTTAAAATGTTTTTGTACCTGAAGCCTATATCTGAGAATTATGATCTTCTAATTAGGGTGTGGGGGGGGGGAGGGGGACGTGGGGGGAGAACATATAACTTATGTTTCCAATCAAGACTGACTAACGAATCAAATAGCAAGTGTCAGAAGACATTGCTCCTCTACAAAGCAAACAGTCACAAATATTTATGAGAAATAATTTCAAAGAATGAGAAGTTCAAGAAAATCATTATCTGTTCTTAGGCAATATGTTTAAAAAGTGTTCAGGTCCCACACTTCCATAACTGTTACCAACAGCAACAGGGGCTTTGAATTGTGTGTGCAAAAGCCTACTATTTGCAAACACAAATTAGCATTTGTGCTTTCAAACTGGTAAACTATGTGAGCAAGTACTTCTTTATACATACAATTTGTTTACCTGTACTTGCAATATATGAACCAGATGATTCTCTGAGGCTGTAATGCCCATAACTCATGTTATGATTTGGTGCTGCAGCATACCATAAATAGTAAAATGAACTGCTGAAAGTTTTGCCTTAAAGTATCGTAATCTAGACAAGAACTTCTCAAGGAGCCACCACTTAAGTGAGTGCCTCTGGCTAGGGTACGAGGTTCCTGAACCTCAAGAATATCAAGCTCCACAGTCTAGTCAGAACATGTAAGGGACTTCATTCCCTTGCAGCCTTCTCTTAGTTACACTGATCATAAAGGAGTATCCTTCCCCAAAAGTATACAGAATGTAAGAGTGGAAATATCTTTCTTGGATAATTCCTCTGCAGGGCTTGAAGACATGTACTGCCTTATTTTAAAGAAAACAAATCTCTGGAAAGCAAAATGGATGGGGTCAATAAGGGAAGACTTAACCTCACAAAAAATGTTACTAGAAAATGCTGAAAATATGAAGCTTTTCTCATACTGTGAGTAAATAGCTTTTCTTGGGAAAAGCACTGGCAGTCAATTGTGTTATCTTCTGTTACAAGATATTTGGAAGTAAAAAAAAAATCACTGAAATTCTTTTACCAAAACCAATACTGACGGACTCCTAACTCACTGAATACACAGAACCTAAATTTCAAAGTGAAAAAGGTAGCAGAGAACAGGGTAATCCAGAACTCTTGAGATTCACTATTATTCCTATTTGTTACTGGCTTACGTTTAAGCATTTCTCTGGTACAGCTGATTTGTAGCTGAACTATTTGACAATATCCTGATAGATGCATGTTATAGATGAGCTTCTGCACATTTTTATGCATCACCATGAACATTTTTTAAAGTACAGTGGGTACTAAGTTGCCATGTGTAGTTCAACATATTATTGAAATATTTCCTGAAATCTTGGCAGATTCCAGGATAAATTCACTCTATGGCATTGAATTGGTCTACCTGCAAGGCAATGGGCAATTGGCAATTCTTTGCTTTAAAGGAGGCATGGATTAGCTCAGCTATACTCTCTGGGGCCTAATGGTCTGGCAGACTGATGATGCTGCAAGAAGCTCAGACATAAGGTAATTGCCTCTCTCTCGCTCTTTTAATATATATCAGCAATTACATGTTAAGTAATGTACCAATGATAATCTGTCCTTTTCTCCAAGACTTAATGCGGCCAAGTATTAAACTATATAAGATTCGTCCTCCTTTAACTGACTGCAAATTTGTGTTGTGGTAAATTGAGATCTTTGCTCTTTTTCTCCAGCATATTATGTTCTTTAGTACTTTCAGAGGTCTATATGAGTCTCCATTAATGTTTACTATTATTATTTTTTCTTATTGTTATCCCTAATAGAGGGATATAATAGAATACATTAAACTATGGCAACATTACATTGTTTCTTATCCTCTTTGTATGTTTGTATCACATACAATCTATATCTATTATTAATTTTAAAATTCGGTAAGATGTAATTTTTAAAATCTGCTTAGTTACATTATAGTTCCCTACTACTGCAGGCTTAAAAAACAAAATCCCTCTTCTGGTTAAAAAGGTCTTCTTGTCTCATGTCTCTTATATCAGATCTTTTCTTCACTCCCAAGATCAGCATTCTTATTCAAACCTTTAATCCAGAGAGTCTCAAACTGTGGTCCGCGGAAAGTTCCTTGTAAGGTGCACACCTGGGCGGCTGCACAAAAGAGAATGAAGGGCCACCCACCTTATGAGTGGAGTTGCGCAGGCATGGTTCCACTCATTAGGTACCTTGGCCATGGAAAAGATTCACATGTAAGGTGAGGTGGTGGCCTTGGGAGGAATAAGGGGTAGGTGGGGTGAAAAGAGAGGGTGGGGCGAATTTGGGATGTTCAGGGCTGCGGACGACAGAGAAAGAGATGACTTTCCCCAGCTCCAGGGCTGCAGCTTCCAGGGAGAGACCCCCCCACTCCTTCCCAGCCTCAGCTCTGTGACTGCTGTGGCAGGAGAGACACCCTCCTCCCTTCCCAGCCCCAGCTTGAGGGCACATCCATCACATTAGAAAGGTGAGACTACTGATATTAAAATATAAGTTGTGTGCTTTTATTTGTAGATAAAAAATATTAATTATTATTAAGTTTTTTTATATAGCGCTTTTATCCAAAGTGTTTTACAATAGTTAGCTAACGGTACAAACAATATATGGAAAGATCATTAAGTGGACCGCTGAGACCATCAGCAATTTTCAAGTGGTCCACAAAAAAAAAAGTTTGAGAACCACTGCTTTAATCCATTTCCCTGCCCTCCCCCTGCAAATCCTCCCCCTCCCTCATCTGAAAGGCTGCCAATTACCACCTCCAAAATGCTGCCAAAATTCTCCTTTATCTTGGTCTTTTCTATCAGGCACACATCCAGGATTTACATACCTTGGAACAAGCTCTAGTCTAGAAAAATTGAGTTCACCAACACCAACAGGACAAAAGCTCCAAAGTGGCAGCTGACATCTGTTTCTACGCGAGACTGACACCCAGTGGCCTCTCTCCTCAAATTCCCCTATATGCATTTCCCATCCCCAAACTGTCCTTCATTCCTTCACATCACTCCATTTTACCTTCCTTGTACCTTCTTCCCATGGCAAAAAGAGCAACACAGAGTTCAATTTTACCACCCCATCATCCCTACAGACTGGGGGTCTCCCTAAATGTTTTCACCTTCTTTGTCAGGAGACAGGAATAGAACCTAGTGCAAATATTTACATCCCCTGCCCCTCATATTCAGAACTCCTGGAAGGGGAGGAAAAAGGATGAATACAGATGCTGAACTTTTCTGCAGAGCAGGAGCCAGACAGCATCAATGTGTTCAGCAGCTTTCTCCTACTTCTTGCATTTCAAACCAGCAGTAGAGCAGGAAATGTGACTGCACACATCAGTGCATTCTGAATCTGCTTTGCAGGAAGTATCCTAAGTGGAGTGGAAGAGATTGAGCCTATGTGTGTGGCCCACACCAGGATGAGGAAGAGATTGATAAGCTCTTTCCCAGGTCCCTTGGTTAGGCGAAGCCCCAGACATCAATACTGCCTGTCCCCACTGATGGCTCTGTTAAAAACACATTCACATCTCCATCATGTCACATCTGAACGCTGACAGACCTCTAATATCTGCTCTCTAAACTTCAGCCATACTATTCTTTCCTGCAATACTACCTTAACCATCTTCTCTGTCTGCCTCTACCATCTCCCATTGCAATTAAAATATCACCCAAGATCTCTGACAGTATATTCACCTGTCCCCCAGTATGCCAGTTTTGGCCTCCTATCGCTCTCTCTCTCTGCTTCTTGTGATTCAGTCCCCAGGCCCAGAAGACTGTGCTTTCCTGTAACTGAGCACCCACCTTCTGATTCTTCAGATGGAAATTCCCTCCATCTCCTAGCTTCAATGGAATACATGGTATGGACCCCTGAAAACCACGATGGGCAGGAATCAGTCTACTCCCATCCTCAGACACACTCACTCTAGACAGAGCAGCAACTGAAGTGAAACACACATTATACCACTACATTCAGCGGACAGGCTGACTGGAGGGTAATAGATGCCTTATGAGTTTGTGGTCTCCTAGGAACTTTGTGATAGCTGGGGCAACTTCTAATTCCTAGTGTGATTCCTTGTAACAGCACTAAGAGGAAAGTGGTCTCTATGCAGCTGCTGCAGTAACAGAGGGAGCGTTTCCCTTTGTTAGATGTCCTTTGGGACGATCAGGCTACTTGCTGCCCACCACTGTCCAACTGCAGGGGTGCAGCAGCATCAGGCACCTGCTGTATGTGTGGAACTTCAGTTCTAGACTATGGATGCCAGGTCACAAGGCCCTTTACTTTTTGTCTTGAAGTCAGGGGCAGCTCTAAGAGAGGGCATATGAGACAATGAGCAGGAAAGTGGCAGGAATGGCATCAGCCCAGGAGTTTAAAGTTTACTTTATGACTAGAATTTGAATTCATTCTGATTTTGGGTATAGTCATGGTTCTAGCAGAAAACTGTGCCTTTCCCTGTTGGAGTGGCCCTTTTAAGAATACGCCCCTATTTTCTGGTATTTTCAGAAAAAAAATTGTGCTTAAATTTCTTAGAGTGGTTTTGAACCCAAAGGTAATATTTTTTTAAAAGCAAAATTTTCCCCTTTTAATGTTTCCAGGTGTGAAAGTGGGTGTTTTCTTTTCTTCAGAGCTGACTGAAAATGTAAATCATAAGAATTTTAAAAAATCAGTGTTGTGTTCTTTCTATTTGCCTTATGGTTTCTTAGCATTTAAGGTGCGCTTGGGTCCTGTTTTCAAGCTTTTTTCCCCCCATAACCATAAGGACTAGAAACTGACTTTGCAGAAAAGGAAAGCTGTGATTCTCACATAATCACAGGCTTGCAGAAGGTGAGACTTGATGAAAAACTCCAAATATGAAACCTGTGATAAAATCATGAGAGTTGGCAACACTGTTAAATATGTGCATGTGTATATTATTTACACACACACTTTCCATATATATAAGATGTTTACAGTGTTGTTGCAGCTGTGTAGATCTCAGGATGGAGATACAAGGTGTGGGAGATAACATATTTTTTTGGACCAACTTCTGTTGGTGAAAGAGACAAGCTTTCAAGCTTACACAGAACTCTTCTTCAGACCCAAAGCTTCTCTCTCTCACCAACAGAAGTTGGTCCAATAAAAAAGGATTACCTCTCCCACCTTGTTCCTCTAATATCCTGGGACCGACATGGCTACAACACCACTGCATATATACAGAAGCACATTTTCACTCCTACACATACTAATATTCATTCATTAACATTAATACCATAGGACTAACCTGTGGCTCAGGGACTACAAGGACATAAGGAGAACATCATGACCCCTTATCTCATGGACCAGTTACCCACATCTTGTGTAACAGGGGATGCCAGCTCTTCAGAGCCAGGTACAGACCCAACACAACTTACTCCTTTCCCTCCCTGGAGCAGCAGGGGGAATTACAATCTCACTCTTGGGCTGATCCAGGAGCGTCTCAACAATGCACTAACTCCAAAACAGGCTTATGGCAAAGCCACAGTTCATCCCATAGTGACCAATACAAATCAGACAAACAAGCATATGCCTGAAGGCTGAATTACTGTTGATGATGAAACAGCAGCTTCGGGATTTCCTGATTTGCATTTGTGTTGGTGAAAAATCTACACTGTACTGTTGAATTAGTATTGTTTTTATTATGGAATTATTTTGAGATAAAGTCATTCTGAGCAACATTTTTGAGATTTAAACTTTTTATATCTTTCTTTTTAAAAAACAAAATGCTAAAAATGTAAATCTAAAATCTAGTTAAAATTGTAACGTGTTTGAGAGTACAACAAAGCCCAGTTTATTTGTGTGTATGCAGATAGGTTAAAAGGAGGATGGATGAAGGGAAAAAAATCAGGTCAACTCCTGATATTCACATACTATCTTTTTTTACTCTTGTCTTGTCACTTCCTCACCTCTCTCTCCTCACACACCCACAATACTGTCTTATTTGTAAGAAGCGGGCATATTTTTGGCATTCTAAACAACATAGGTTAATAAGAAACAGTCAATACAAATTACAGTAATTCAATGATCAACAGGTAAAATCCAGTGTGTATAATAGTTTGTGCTTCTATATCATCTCTTCTTTGGGGATTCCAAAGTACTTTACAAATGTGAACTTATTAAGTCTTATGCTATATTCATATTTTCATATATTTTGTGAGATTATTGATTTTCAGCTGCTGTTGCATGGTGCTATTTAATTATGGTAGGTGAACCATAACAATGTTACAGTTGTAAAATAAATACATATGCAAGTTAAACAAGGGTGAGATGTATATGTAATTCCTAAGCAAAAGGGTAAAGTTTGCACATCCATCTCTCCCATTTTTATGATGCTCAGAAAATAAAAACATAAATGATACTCACTCCTGTTATGTAGCGAGGTCTATACTGGATGGTTCCAAATAAGCCAAGTATGACTATAATAATGTGCACAAAATTTGCCAGGATTGGTGCCCACTGATAACCAAGGAAGTCAAATATCTGCCTCTCCAGCACACAAACCTAGGATTTAAAAGCATCAGAATGCATAGATTAGAACAGGTCAGAAAAAACAGATATGAAGACATGTTCCCTCCCCAAAACAAGAAAATTGTCCTGAGTTTGAAACTAGTTCACTCAGCAGTATAATGAAATGAGTTTGTGATGTTTCACCCTTTGATTTTAGTGAAAGCAGCATTTCTCACTGACAGTCCACTGAGTTATATGCAGTTAGCTAAAATATTCATATGGGTGATTCTGCTGAGATACCAGACCCTGTTCACAGGGATGTTTTGTTTGCAGCAGAAACAGCACAAATCATTTTGTCATATACACTAGTAAATGCTGTACTTCTTCAGTGGTGCTGAAAGTCAGTGGTGGGTTAATACTTGAGCTCAGCGAAATATTTTCAGCTGAAACTTTTTCAATGAAAAAATGCATATTGGATCAACTGATTTGGTTAACTGATTTCCACAGCTGAGCTGATTTTGGCAAATTGTTTTAGTCAAAACATAAATAAATGATTATTTTTCAGTGGTTCATTCAGACACTATCACAATGAAACATTTAGATTTTTCAGGATAGATTCACAAGGAATAAACACCATTCACAAAAACTGAGGAGTTTGTTGTTTGCCAGACCTCTGTTGCCTCACCCCACCCCACCACACCCCCAATATCCAGTTGTCTGGTGGTTCAGGCACTCACCCTTGATGTGGGAATCCCACGTCTGAATCCCTGCTTTGGAGTGGGAACAGAAACCCAGGTCTCCCCCTTCCTAGGTCACTGACCTAACCACCAGCCTACTAGATATTCTAGGACGGGACACAGTCAGTCTCTCCTGCTGAAGCTGTTCCCATTTGGTATAAAGAAATATTAATTGGAGTATGGATCAGAACCTGTGAGTGCTCTAACCACCAGGCTATAGAGTCTCTCTCTCTCTGAAACACTTGAATAGTAATTGGCCCAAAGTGGAACAGCTTCAACAGGAGACACTGAGGGAAACCCACCCCAGAATAACCTAGAGCCCAAGGGTTAGCCTAAAGAAGGGATTTGAACCACATCCCAGGTGAACACCCTAACCACTTGGCTCTGAGATAAAGGAGGACACCACTGCCTGTTTTATGAATCTAGCTCTTCATTCCCTTTGCTTTTATTAACAGAAGGTTAAAAATGCCCCAAATCTAAACAAAATAATCATTTGACTCAAAACAAAGTTCTTATTTTTTCTATTTCCCCCCCCAACTTCCAGCAAACCGATCAGTTATTTGCGCAGCTCTAGTTACAATATCTCTCCTCAACATCTTTTCTCCCATCAATAAACCTCATCCTGCAATCTCCTTCCATCCCTCTTTCTCCTTCACAGCAGAACTAATTCATTCTGTTTTCCCCCTAATCTATCCCTTCTGTCACTGTAGTTCTCCCTACTCCCAAATACTTACCGCCTTCTGTTTGACTTGGCTATAGAGACACACACCCTAGCTTACCTTTTCCCTCCCTCCGTATCTCTCCCCACCCCGCACTTCTGCCCTCCTTTTTATGTGATCATGTCATAGACGACTGTATCCTAATGCATATGCACAAAGGCATTGAACTAAGGTGAGCAGTCAACCTTTATTCTGGCATTTCCTAACTTTTGAGTGCTTGTGTTTGCAAACCTGACATTCTTTTAAAGTAGTTTGATGGTTTGGGTTTTTTATTTTTATATTATACACAGATACAAACTTTAAAAAAAAACTTTACCTATAGGCAAATCAAATATAAAACATATCATAGTCAGGGAATAGCCCCACCAAACCTTAATATGTCACCACTGCTGTAAGTTACACAGCAAATACCAATAGCTACACAATTCTCAAGATAGCTTCTTTTTTAGAAATATTTACATAATGTTAATCTCCAGACAAGTTAGGGCAGTTGGTGACCCTTGCCAGACAAGAACACTTGAAGTAGCTAGACCAGAGTAAGAAGTTTGGTTTAAATAGGAATACCTTTCAGAATTCAGCAGAATGTGTTAACTTGTGTAGTTACATTTCATTAACATGTAGCCTGTACACTGATGCATGTTCAGAACTGCATATCCAAAAAACACTGATAACATTAAATGCATCCTCTAGAGAAAAATTCCCTGACCAAACCTATTTTACTAGACAATTCTAGTAAGAATTTTGAACAGACAGAAACCTTATTGAACTAGGATTTTTTCTTTTAAATCAGCTGCTTCTATATGAATTTGCAACTCCCCCCTACCCCAAAATCTGTTGGTGAATATTTACTCAGTTTATAAGACACAGTGGGTCAATTGAATTAGGTGTTTGTCATGAACACTTTTAGTTAATTTAAAAGTTAATATGTGTCTGAAATTAAATGCTAGCTGAATAATTAATTTTAGTTCACTGCAATTTTTTAGGTGGTACAATTTATTGGAGGTATTTCCCTGTCCACAAAGGCATTCAAGAACCAAAATACAACAAGACCTTGCTAAAAAAGTTACCAAATACATACATCACCATTAAAAGGACGGCATTTGCCAATCACTGCCACACAGTGATAACAGATACCACATTTTCCCCCAATTTATATCAGGAAAGTGCAACTATATGTTGTCTATTGACAAATGCTGACTTCTTAGCCTGGAATTTTTAAAGGAATCTAAGGGAGTTTGGCATCCCAATCCCACTGAGTTTCATGTTGCTTTTAAAATTCCAGATTTAATGATGACCACAGTAATTTCTCCTCTCTGGAGACAGGTTAGCACTGTACAGTATATCAGATTGATAGCCCATTCTGATTTTTGCTTAGAATTTTGCTTAAGAGAGCCATGGACCAAGCTAGACAATCACAGTTCTTAAGTTACCCAGGATTCTGCAAACCTGGTTCACAATATTATACACCACATTTTCAGCAACACTGCATGTCAGAAGAATTCCCAAAGAAACAAGGCGTAAGGTGCTAATTGTAATTGCAACGATGTGACTAAAAGACCAAGCTGTCTTGCAAGTTTCACAAAATCCCAGTCCCTCTAAACCTCCAAATGAATCATTATAAAATTACTTTAACTATTAATTTATATAAATGAGATCCATCTGTGACATTGTGCAGGTCTTTTGTGAAATCCAGTAACAGTATCAACAAATACCTGTTATTATTAACTGTCTAACAATGGGAAAATGTTCATTCATAACAGAGAGCTCTTATTTTCATCAGCTGAAAAAACAGTAAAATGAGAATGGCAAAGCAGTTGTAAAAAGAAAATAAACTGTGCAGACTTCTAGTAGAATAACTATGGGGGGTCAGTCAGTTACAAAATATAGAGGGGATGAGGCAAATCATTTAAACAGTAGGAAATCACACAGATAACTGTACCAATTATGGAAGAAAATAGCAGCACTGTAGTTAATTATAAAAAAGTAGGGAACTTAATATTCCCACTGTAACTGTAAGGCTAAAGAAATTGCATCAATATATATCAAAGTTTTTTTTTTGTGACAGATCTAATAGTTCTGTCAAAAATTGCTTACAAGGCTATACAAACTGAGTAAGAGGATATTCTATAGTAAATCTTCACTTAACATATTTTCATTCATTTCTCTTTCCATTATTAACCCTATCATTTTTCTAAGGTTATTATATGACTGTTTTCTTTAAACTGGAAGCCTATGGATGATGAGGTTCAGAGATAGACAGACTCATGCCATTATAGTTGTGTGTGTCAGGGTGCCATGAAGAAATTTTTGTTGTTGAATTCAGTTATGAAGATGGAGTCCTGAAATCATACATCATTCAAAATTAAATCTAACAATTCAAAGAGCAGAGCTCAAAAGTTCCTCAGCCAGCCCAGCAATTAGAAATTTGTTTCAGAGTCTGGTAGTGCTACCATCTACCTAAGTTTTTATACATGTAGCCATCTGAGACCCTGCAGTCAGTTTTTCATAAATGCCCCGCCATCTACTTAAATAGATCTGAGCTTAGTATTTCAGATTCATCCAACTAAGGGCTGGAGTAATGCACCTTTTGGGCCACTAACAGCTGGCACAGATGAGATTGAGAGGAGTCTTTAGAGTACTCTAAGCAGCACCAAGGGACTGGAATGTCACAGATGATCATAATGGTTCCTTCTGGCCTTGAAGTCCCTGAGTCTATGAGATCAGCCCCAGGGAGCAGGGGAGGTCAAAAAGGAGCACTTTTGTGAACCCACCTCAGCTACACAGAGCGATACTTGCTTTCAGCTGATGGTCTTATCCAAAGTCACCAGAAAGGGGACTTTACATAATTTGCTATAACAGCTCTACTGCCTGAGTACCAAACAGCAGACCGTGTTAGTCATCCTTAGAAAGTAAGGCCAAAGCGTTCCAATGTGGGTGCCTAAACTTGGGCCCCTCAATTAACATTTAGACATCTAAATAAAAGTTACGTATTTTGGAGAGGTGCTGAGCACGTCATGGATGTGACTAGTGACAGCGCTCACCACCTCTGAAAATTAGCCCTCCTTTATTTAGGTGCCTAAAGATGGATTTTAGTTGTCCAAGTTGTGGCTGATGTGCTAAATAAATAAAAATCTGACTGCTTTCATCTACTGTTAGCTTTTTAAAAAGTTTTTGCTTTCGACAAATAATTAAGATTACCTGATGAGATGAAACTTTACTCACACACTTTTCTAGACACCCCAGATGAGTGTGCAGAACAGAACTTTACACAAAAATAAATTAAAACGCAAAGTTCATTGCTTTGTTGAAAAGACATTAATTGTTGTAAACTTAGAGCAAACATTTTCAAAGTTAGGTGCCTAAAGTTAGACACACCTTCGTAACAGGAGCTGCAAGAGCATTGTGTTAACAGGCATTCAATTTTGAAACTGTTGGCCTTAATTTCTTCCCTTTGCGGTTTGCACAGTAAAACACACTTTTTAAACAATTCTGGATTGTAAATGCAAATATAGGGCCTGATTTTCCAGTGTAACTCCATTGACTTCAGTGTAGAGTGAAAGAACTAAAATAACAGAGAGAATCAAGTCCATACATATGGGGAAAAAAGAAGAGCTGCTGAAAGGAAGAGACTAGATTAAAAATAATAATTACTGGTATAAAAGCAACAGAAGTTATGAACACAGCTGGGCTTTTTTCTCCCCTAGTCTGTTCAGTCAAATTTTTAAATGAATTCCCTTGAGCCATGCTCATTCACTTTGTACTGACATTCAAGGGAGTAATTTTTAATAGCACAAACATCCATCTGAAGCTAATTTAAAGGGACATAGAGTAGAATTTGCAGAACTCAAAATTTTAGCTGGTCTGAGTTTTTGAGATAAAATGATTATACACTCACCCAGTCAGAAAACAGAAACAATACCAATATCTGACTCACCCAGTCAGGAAACAGAAACAATACTCATAAAAATTAATCCACACCAAATACTCTAAAAAAAGGCTTGAGATCAATCCACAGAATTAAAAATCACACTTAAAAAAGTTAAATCACTTCAAGTTATTTATAAAAATTAGAAAATTGTGAGCTATTGCAGATGTTTGATGAGCAGCACAAAAGGTTACATTTGATATAAATTTTTCATTGTGAACTATATGCACAGTTCTAAAAACAAAGACTCCTGAGGAAATATGGACACAAAGGTAGTCATAACATATTCTTGGGCTGGGTCCAAGTTTTGAAGAAGCTGGTTACAGATACAGTTGATTCTAGAAATCTTTTTTTCTTTGCTAGCAGACTGCTTTGTAGGAAGCACGGCATAGGGATCTCTCAAGGAGATTACAGACACCCTTACAGTGACCAGATCTCCCGATTTTTTAGGGAGAGTCACGATTTTGGGGTCTTTTTCTTATATAGGCTCCTATTACCCCCCACCCCCATCCTGATTTTTCACATTTGCTGTCTGGTCACCCTAGACACCCTAGCACTGCAACTATTCCCTTTGACTTCATTGGGAGTAGGACTGGGTCCTTACTATAATTATGGTTAGAAAAATTACTGTGTATGGCCCCATTCCTGCATTCTGAAGCCAATGGGGCTTTCCATTGGCACAGCAGGCCACTCGCCTGCAATAACTTGGAGGATATGCACCTACAAATAGAACCCTATCATTCAACATATCTGCTCCTTGTGTTCAGAATGTTAGCTGCCAACTCTCCTGAACAAATATAATTAAAAAATACCTTTTAAACACTAGTTTTGCCCTACAAAAGAGAGACTGCAAAGAGAGAATGAGCTGGATTATTTTTAGGTTCACTTATATAATAAATGGAATTGTTAGATAAATTGCAATTGTCATCATTATTCCTGGGAATATAAAATTAAATCTCTAGCTGGACTTTCAAACCCCAGGCTGAATTTGAGAGGATGGCAGTTGGTCAAAACATCTTTTGTAAACTGAGCAAGTTTCGTATGTGATTTTTTAAATTGCTTTTCATAGCATTACTCATAATTTAAAAACACTTAAGGTTCTAATCCTGTAGAGGACTGTGTGCAGACACATTTGTCCACATGTGGAACATTTTCAAATATATTAATTGCAGTTACAACACAGAATACAAAGTTTCCACATCAGAGTGTTGCTCTTTTAAGACTTCTAAAACCATGCTCCACACTTCATCCCTCTCAGATTTTGGATGGCACTTCAGATTTTTAAACCTTGGCTTGAGTGCTGCAGCTATTTTTTGAAATCTCAAATCGGTACCTTCTTTGCATTTTGTCAAATCTGCTGTGAAAGTGTTCTTAAAACGAACATGGGCTGGATCATCATCCATGACTGCTATAACATGAAATATATGCAGAATGCAGGTAAAACAGAGCAAGAGACATACAGTTCTCCCCTCAAGGAGTCCAGTCACAAATTTAATTGACACTTTTTTTTTTATCATCATCATCAGCATGGAAGCATGTCCTCTGGAATGGTGGCCGAAACATGAAGAGGCATATGAATGGTTAGCATATCTGGCACGTAAATACCTTGCAACGCGGGCTACATAAGTGCCATGCGAACACCTGTTCTCACTTTCAGGTGACATTGTAAATAAGAAGCAGGCAGCAGTATCTCCCGTCAATGTAAACAAACTTCTTTGTCTTAGCGATTAGCAGAATAAGAAATAGGACTGAGTAGATTTGTAGGATCTAAAGTTTTGGTTTTGTGTGTAGTTATGTAACCAAAAAATATCTGCATTTGTAAGTTACACTTTCTTGATGAAGAGATTGCACTCCAGTACTTGTACAAGGTGAATTGAAAAATACTTTCTTTTATCTATCATTTTTATAGTGCAAATAAAAAATAATAAAATAATATAAAGTGAGCACTGTGTGCTTTGTAATCTGTGTTGTAATTGAAATCAATATTGAAAATATAGAAACAAATCCAAACATATTTAATAAATTTAAATTGGTATTCTATTGTTATAAGTGTGATTAATCACGATTAATTTTTTTTAATTGCGTGAGTTAACTGTGATTAATTGACAGCCCTAATAATTAGATACACTTGATATTATCAAACCTAGTGCAAATATCAATATGTCCTCTGCTTAGATAGACGGAGGGTGTGGAGCTACTAATGTCTCATTGATTTAATTTTTATACAAAAATTGTGTGCGCACCTTCACTGGGTAACCTTAAATGAAAGAAATCTCAACTGACACACATTTGATTTTATTAACAATGGGGAAAAATTCCTGAACATAGTCATTTTGCTGTTTTAGAGTCCCAATTCAGCAAAACACTTCAATGCATGCTTAAAATTTTAACTTAATGCATAGGTCACACTGGGTTAAAATGGAATGGATTTAAACACATGCTATAGAGGAATTTAGATTAGAAAAAGGATCTTGAAGCAACATTCTCTGTGGGATGGCTTATTTGAAGGATTAAAGTAGCTATGTTTTTCTGGCCGACATACAGTAAAACAGACCCAGGGAAGTATCACAAACACTCCATTTTGGATCTCTGCAAGAAAATTTGAAGAGTCAACTCTGGAAATCATGTTCTACCCAAGTTAACTATTGCATTGCTACAACTTGTAAGCTACAGGCTTATTATACACAATATTAACTTAGAAGTGCTATTCTAAAGAGAACTAGTCACTATACAGTATTTGATTTCCTGTTCATAAACAGTTGCAATAGCAAGCTATGCATGATTTCAGTAAGACATGCTTGTATTCTGTAAATTCTAGGAGATATAGATTACATCAGCAAAGATACTATAAGTGGCTCAGACAAACTGATAAGTCATCTCAAGATAGGAAATTCATTTTATTCCTTAAAAATGAAACCACGTTATGAGGCAAAAAATCCTGCTTTTTTTCCCAGAGCTGGATTCAATCACTCAACCATTGATAAAGGAGGTTTTTTTAGGGGGCGGAAGAATTATTTAAAGGCAGACAAATGGAAAAAAAATCTTGTTAAAACATATTAGACAAAAAGGACAGAATACATCAAAATTACCTAAAATATTTGCTTAGATGCACACATTAATATTTTTCACCACATATTTCAACACAACAAAACACTGACTGCAGAATAGTGTCTTTCCATCTGTGCTACTGATTTCCATTTTTAAGGACCATGAGGACAGATTTATAAATGCATTTGGGCACTTTAAGAGGGAGATAGATACCTAGTGGGATTTTCAAAAGCATCTGAATTAGGCACCTAACTCCCATCAACTTCCATGTACAGTAACTCCTCACTTAAAATCATCCTGGTTAACGTTGTTTCTTTGTTACATTGCTGATCAATTAGAGAACATGCTTGTTTAAAGTTGTGCAATGCTTCTTTATAACGTTGTTTGGCAGCCACTGCTTGCAGAAAGAGCAGCCCGTTGGAGCTAGCTGTTGGGGGCTTGGAACCAGGGTGGACAGGCAGCCCCGCTATCAGCTCCCCCATCAGCTCCCCGCTCCCCTAAGTTCTGTGTGCAGCAGCTACCCAGCAGGGTGGCTATTGTCATGGTGTCCCCCTCCCCCATGCTCCTGCCTCCCTGCTGATCCCATCTCCATAGAGCAGTGAGGGGACACAACAGGGCTCAAAATGGAGAGAGCTTGCTGGCAGCAGCTGCTGTCTCAACTTAAAAAGGTAATGTACTTAGAGTGCGGTCAGCGTACTTAAAGGGGCAATGCACATCTCTCTCTCTCACACATAGGGTGTGTGTCTCTGTCTGCCATGCTGTCTCACCTCCCTCCATTTGTGCTGCCTTGTAGAGTGTGAGGCTACATTAACAACAATGTGTTAACCCTAGAGGGCTCAGCCGAGTGCTAGTTCATCATTTAGCAGTAAGGCATTCCCTGGGAAATATCCCACCTTCTTCTATCCTCTGACTTCACCACCTCAACCAAGCTTCACAATCATAATTGCTGTATACAGTATTAAATTGTTTAAAATTTATACTGTGTATATATAGTCTTCTGTCTGGAGAAAAACATTTCCCTGGAACCTACCCCCTCCCCCCCATTTACATTAATTCTTATGGGGAAATTGGATTAGCTTAACATTGTTTTGCTTAAAGTCGCATTTTTCAGGAACATACCTACAACGTTAAGCGAGGAGTTACTGTAACTAGTAGTTGAAAGGAAGGCGTGCTGAAACAGGCCTCTAATATTTTTTTTAAAATCAGAAAGGAAAAATGGTAGTGCACAAAAGTATGAATGCAGGCAGAACTATGCATTCAGGTAGGTGCAGGCACATAACAAGAATATCAAAATTGTTACCATGTTATTAAAATATTTGATAATACAGAAACTCTCTAATGCACAAAGATGTGCACATGTTACACATAGAGGGCCAGATTATGTTCTCATTTTCACATCATAAACCTACAGTACATTTATAACCTAGCATTTACCCCAAGGTATATCCAGATTAACTCCTCTGAAGATAATTGAATTATCCTACATTTATACTGGGTAGTTGAAAGCAGATTTTGGCCTATTGTCTGCACAAAATTACCTACCTACAATGAAAACAAAAACAAAAAAAATCACCTTACCCACTAAGGCTTTTTAGAAGAAAAGGTGGCTTGAAGAGGGTTAGAAACAAATGCTCTGTAAGAATCCTTAGCCAATCAGTTTTGAGATGCATTAGAAGAGAGTGCTCACAACTCATCAGGAGTGAGAGATATGAAGGTAAAAATCAATGTGGAATGGTATCAAAGGAATATATCAGGTGAAAATAGCCAGTCTCTAGACATGAAGGTGGTTTTACCTGTGTTCCCATACCAAGCTTACTGAAAGCTAAGCCATGCTGGCACTGATAAGCACAGACCACTTACTGCTTTATAGTCACTCACTCCACATCAAATTTGAATATGCAGAAGCCTGACTTCATCTGACCTTATAAAATTCTTTTTAATATACTCCTGCTAGAATATTCATTATCATTACACAGTGTGAAGTTTTTCCTAGATTTCAAGCCTTGGCATTATCTATAAACAGATCTTTCAACTTTGATGATCACTTTACTAGTGTAGAAGAGAGATGGGATATCGGTTATCTCCTGAAAAGTTTGCAACTGCTAAACTTTGCCTACTACCTGGCCATGAAGCCATCAGCCCTTAGGGAACTCCAAGTAGTACAGAACACTGCAGTACATCTCAGCAACCTGGGCTACAGTGAACAGACCTGTCCTTTGCTTCCTTCACTGGCTCCCCACAGAACAATGAGTCAAGCACAAGATCTGAGGCTTTATCTTCAATGCATTCAATGGGCTGAGCCCAGCATATTAAAAAGATCTCTTAAAGAACCAGGATGAATGCCATAGTCAACAACTCTGCTCCTCTGGCACAATGGAAATTTGGACCATAAAGATAAAACTCATCTGTGCAGGGTTCAGAGCTTCCTTAGAGGCCAGTCAGTGTGGAATGAACTCCTATGGGAACTGTGGTCTAGAGCTGATCAGATGATGACAATTCTGTTTTGCAGCAACTTTTCTGATTTCAAAATTTGTTTTCATTCTGCACTGGAAAAAAACCCAAAACCTAATGGATGGTTTTGCAAATGTCACACACTCCATAAACTGGTAATTATGGTACTAGCCTGGGATGAGGGAGACCCAGGTTTAAGTCCCTTCTCTGCCTCAAATGAGATTTTTTTCATCCCAGATCACTCCAAATCAGG
This sequence comes from Mauremys mutica, assembly GCF_020497125.1. Lineage (NCBI taxonomy): Eukaryota > Metazoa > Chordata > Testudines > Geoemydidae > Mauremys > Mauremys mutica. The sequence goes on along the minus strand of NC_059074.1, from coordinate 94,996,510 downwards.
CAGGGACTTAAAGCTGAGTTTCCCACATCCCAAACCAGTACTCCACCACAGAGTGAGTCTGACTTTTCTGGCCAATGTCTCTCTGAAGGTTTTTGGGTCAGAAAGTTTTGAGGAAACTGATGTGTTTCAGAAACAAACATTTTCACTTCAAAGCAACAGCCTATTTTGCCAAAATGAAATTTTGGTAAAAATATTCTGACCAACCAGAAGGTGATGAGGTTTATGACGGTCTGTAGTACAGCTGTAGTGCAAGGTGAACTTCTTCAATCTGCCTTCTCTAATATAAACAGATAGCAACACATACATTAAAAAAAGAAGCAGAGTCCTGTGGCACCTTATAGATTAACAGATGTATTGGAGCATGAGCTTTAAGACACCCTAAACCAGGGGTCCCCAACGTGGTGCCCGCGGCCGCCGGTGGTTGAGCATCCGCCGAAATGCTGCCGAATTTCTGCGGCGTTTCAGTGGTGACGCCTCTTGATGACGCTGCTTGTCGGCGGCAAGTGGTGTCATTGAAAGGCGTCGCCGCCGAAACGCCACAGAAATTCAGTGGCGATGCCTCTCGATGATGCCACTTGCCACCGACAAGCAACGTCAGCGAGCGGCGTCGCTGCTGAAATGCCACAGAAATTCAGCGGCATTTCGGCAGATGCTCCACCGCCACCATGGTCCTTTGTCTGGTGCCTGCCAGATGAAAAAGTTGGGGACCACTGCAAACAAAACAAGATCCTGCACACACACAATTCTCCTGCACTCCCATCGGCATAATTATTCCATCTCCCCGAGTGGTGGTAGCTATATCAGCAAGAGAGCTTCTTCCGCTGACACAGCGCCATCCTCACCAGTACTTAGGTCGGCGTAACTTATGTCACTCAGGGGGCTGACTTTTTCACATCCCTGAGTGACTTACGTTATACTGAAGTAAGTGCTAGTGTGTAGAAGCCCTACGCTCGTGTTACTCCATTAGGGTCAGTGATGTTACTGTGATTTACACCAAGATAAATGAGAGGAGAATAAGACCCTACGTTCCACTAACTTAGGGCCTGATTCTGATGGTTGCTGAGCACACACAACACCCACTAGTGCTAAGCACCCAACTCTGGATCAACCCATCACTGTTTACACACACATTCACTCAAGCACAGTGACAGACTCCGGGTAACCTATTTTGAAGGTTAAATCTTTTTAAAAAGCCAGCTACGGCAACATGTATTTATCACTTTGGTTTTGCTGCTACACTTCATATAATAAAATATACTAAGTAGTAATGTGTCATATAGGAACAAGAATGACACCTGTTTACTGAAACATGCTATGGACAAAATAAGGGGCTGTTTAATATAGCTGCTTAGTTTATGCCACATTGTTGATTGTGTACATTTGTTGCTTCATAAAAGAATCAAGTGTATACGATGAAGTAAACATTGTAATGTCACAATTCATAGTTTCCCTATTGCATCTGCCTTCTAATCTCCACTTTCCTTGCCCTCCAATTTGGTTTATTTGCTTCGGTGCCCATCGCAATTCCACTTGGAAGCAGCAAAAGCTATAATCTAGTCCTGCTGCAAGCTCTCCTCCAACAGAACCGTCCCCTGCCAATAGCTGCCATCATTCAAGTGGCACTTGCTGGCATGATAGCACAGAGTTGCAGCAATTTCTTTTCACTTTCCCATACCTCATATCCCCAGCTGTTCCAGGGGGGTGATCGCCTTGCTGGTTTGATGAAATCTAGAAACTCGGCAATAATTATTGTGCTGGAAGAAGTGCTTAAGGCAGCCAGCAGTGGCATGGCAGGAACTGGAATGCAGCCTGACCAAAACAGCACACTCTAATTTGTTGCACTGGATATTTTATTGTAAGAAATAATCATGACAGACTATGAAAGGCAAATTAAACGGTCTGAGTCCAACTCTTCTAAAGTGCCTCCCACAAAATGAGCTGACAATTTTAGGTTAGCTGCTTAAATCTATTCATTCAGAGTGCTTTGACTTGTTAGTGAGTGACCTCTTAGAGCTATATAAAATGTGATCATCTATCCAATCATGATCTGTAGAAAGAGAGTTGTTTACAATTGTTTTTGACCCATTTAACAAGGATTAGACTAGAAGACTATGGCTAAACTAAAGACTAGAAGACTATGGCTACACTAATGAGCTTAAAGCGGTGCAGACAAAGCAGAGTCAGCCTTCTCCATCCCTGCTGTTCTAAGACAGGATCAATGCCCATTGAACTTACAGTGCTACTGACAGTTCGACACCAGGAATATTGTGACAAAGCACGAGAGGAAGCCTAAGCAGAAGTAAAAACAAACACACAAAAGAACAATAAAGAGCGAGCAGGGGGTGTTACAAGTTTCCTTCATTTATGTCAGTGTGCTTAGTAAGCTGCTCAAATAATCATGTAAACCACAGCTTCATACTGCTGACTATTACACAAACTGCTAAAGCTGGGAATAAGAGGACCAATTTCAAGGTTTCGTACTGTGAATAGCTGTCATTCTCCGACACGCTATTTCAGTAATGTTAACATTAACTTCATACCGGTCACCTCAGGAATGGTAAGAATGCCTGTTGCTGCCGGGCCTCTTGCTTGGCCCCACCCTCTAAGGTGAGAACCTCACACACTGAGAGCATTGCTTCTGATCCACTGCCAACCTTCCTGCTCAGATCCTAACCCCAAAGCCAGACATCGCTGAGCAAGAAAATGTAAACCCTCATGTGCTGAGGGAACAACCACTACATTCCTTCAAGGAGTTATTTCATTTAAAAGCATTGTTCACATCTGATGCTAGTGCCTGCTTGTGGAATTACAGATTAGTTTGTGAGGTGGCATTAACTTTCCTATCATCAGTGTATCTTCTGTCTAAGAAGTATATGCTCCTCTTACATCTGAGAAGGATGTCGCTAGTAACCATATAACTGATAGGGTAGAAGGTCTATGCTTTAAATACTGCACTGGGTTCTGTTCCAAGCTCTACATCAGCCTCTGAATTTAGGCAAATCACAATCTCTCTCAGTAAAAATTTTGAAAGTTACACCAGTTTTCATCTGGAAAAGTAGAGAAAAAAATAATTACAGAACCCAACGTTCAATATTATCCTGGCCTTTTCTCCTGCTTCCCTGCAAAAAACAGTTGGGAGGGAGGGAAGTGGGCTAAGGTCACACCAATAATCACTGTGGTGGGATATAAAATTGATCAGATGCCTTTCCTGTCAACTGGTTTCAACTTGTTCTGTGGGGGGAGACAGCATGCATAATACATCATCATTTTTTGGTAAGAAAACATTCAGTGCAAGGACTAAATCAATTATTATGGAAATCAAGGAGAAAGCTTATTAACCAAACATAAGGAAGAGATGTATGAATTCCAGTGAGTACTAACAATTAGTTACTATGGAAGAGAGAAGGCAGAGTTTTGTACATGTTACTTTGAAATTTCTTTTCTTAACTCCTACACCATATGTTTTTACCTACTAAAAGTTGATCTACAGACTGTAAATTCCTTGGCAGTTGGTTACCTGACAGACAGCCTCTTTCCCTAGACCATATTTTGAGACCAGCTGAGGCACTTGAGCTGGAATCTCTGTAGTATAGAGGCGGCCCTGCTGTTCTCCCTGTGGGTCCTCATCTTGGGAATTTGATTCCTGATCTTGTGTAGGCTTTGTGTCCAAAGTAGGGTGACCAGACAGCAAGTGTGAAAAATCGGGATGGGGTGGGAAGTAATAAGAGCTTATATAAGAAAAAGCCCCAAATTTCAGGACTGTCCCTATAAAATTGGGACATCTGGTCACCCGAGTCCAAAGTCCAGATTTCATTAAAGTATGCTACAAATTACAGTGTCTCTCAGATATTTGGAGGGAAAGGAGATTATAGGAAAGGGAGGAGAGTGAGGGTTGGGCAGGCTTTGTTGTTGCTGTGTAAGGATTTATCTTCTGGTACATATTTCTTTTACACTGAGAATAACAGTTTGTATACTTTACTGTGAAATTAAATTATGGCAGGACAAGATGGGTATCTACTTTTGCTTTTATAAAACTGAATATACATACAGTGGATCCTTCTGATATTGAGTTTTAGTGCAGAGAATAATTTCAGAATGTAAACAGAGAGTTCACATAGACCCCATCCACATAGCCCTTATGCAGACAAAACTAGCAAAGTCCATGGGAATTTTCCCTTTGTGAGGCCTATAGGTTTGGTCCTCATATGTACATTCTGTTTACCTATTAAAAAAAGCTTAAAACTTTTTTCCCATTCAAGGATCAGTGAAATGACTCCAATCTCACAATGGGTACCATATAAAGCTGTGGTTTTCAACATGTGGTCTGCAGACCCTTGGGGTTCCCAGACTATGTCTAGGGCTTCCAAAGGGGTCTGCACCTCCATTTGAAATTATTTAGGGGTCCACAATTAAAAAAAGGTTACAAACCACAGATACAAACAAACTGTGCATACTAACAGCCCATATGTAATTAGTGCAGAATATATGGTATACTTGCATCCAAGTCACAGGACATGACGCAAAAGAAGTACTGTACTCTCTCTTATGTGCAGCATAGGAATTTAGCAGGTTGGGTTCTATTTAAACGTAATGTAACCTTAAATTAGAAAGGATAAACTCATTTATAAAATACCACATCAATATGATAATTTCAATAATTATGCTCCTTTAAATTCCTTTAAGGTAACAATCAGAAAATATTCTCCTGCTGGGAGATGCTGCCTAATGGCTAAAGGGAAGGACTAAGAATTAAGAAGGACTTCTCCCTGAAAATTAGGATTCATTCACTTACTCATTTTGTACTTCTTGAAAGTCCTTATACACCTTCTGTTTCAATTGGTTCATACTTACATATGTGGTATAAGCTCATGTTTAATGATAAATCAAGTTCAAAAACTATTTATAAAAATAATATATTGCCCAGAGTTGTTGAATAGTTTAAGAGATTGACTAGATGAGATTAAGACATGGACAGATATCAAAGAGGTGGGCAACATGAAATAGACAGTCAATAGTTTAGAAATAAAAATAAGCCTAATAAAAAACCTTGGATCAAAAGACCCCAGAACTCTGGATATGACTTTAGTTCAAGCCCTTCTTTTGGGTCACTGTGCTGGGATGGGTGTCTTTATGTTGGAGCTAACCAACTCCCCATCCTTGATTGCTCTGCTTCTCTGATTTCTCTAAGGACATGGTACAACCTAAATCTCACATTGCACAATACAAGCAAGCACCTAATGAGAATATTTTAAAAAATAGCAGGAGATACACTAATTAAAAAGAGAAAGATGCCAGGAACTGGCAACACCATGACCACAATTTAGATCTTCTATAGTGCTGTTCATGCATAGATCTCAGTGCCTTACAAAAGGAGCGTATCATTATCCCCACTTTACAGATGGGGAAACTGAGGAAGTGAAATGTGAAGAAATGTCATCCAATAGGCCAGCAGCCATGCCAGAAATAGAACTGAGATCTACTAAGGTCCAGCTGAGTGCCTTATCTGCTGAGCCATGCTGTCTCCCAAATACTCAGTGCTTCCAAAGAAGATTGTTAAATAACTTTCCCCACATTTGCAATAACTTGAAGCAGGCAGCCATCTATTTATCACTAATTAATATATCAGTTAACTATATTACCAAGCTTTTATAATGTATGCCATGAAAAATGTAAGTCTATGAGATACATTAATAACAACAAAGTGATGGCGTTTCTGATGCCTTAAAAGCATCCTAAATATACTTTAATTTTTAATTAGCCTTTTTAGAAGATGAACACTAGTTGGCAGAGCACCAGAAGGTGACACATCTGTTACTGCTGCAGGGTATACACCCAGAATCCAGCAATACAGTATAAATAAATCACTACATGTACCTTATAATGAAAAAAAATCACTAAAACCTGTCAGATTAGTGCAGCATCATACAAGATGAGGCGCAAGAAAGAATTCTTTTCATAGTTCGAAGTGCACTGTTAAGGAGAAAATATATGCCCTGAAAGCCCTGGATAGAAGAAGAAAATGGAACAACAGATGGAAAATTCCACTGAATATTTATCAGCCACCTGTCATCCACTGAATGGTGGCCAACATAGCTACACCTTATTAAGTGACACGATGGAAGACAAAGTTGCACTGGTGAAGAAGTACAGTACTACAGGGTAATGATGTGTAACTTATGCTAAGCATAAGAAACTCAAGTTGCACTTTAAAGGAATAGGCCAGTCCAGAACCAGAGAAAGTGTCAGAAGGTTTATGCCTAGCTGAACTTTTTAAAACTCTCCACTCATCACCACCCTCTCAGTGTCTTCCAATAACCCCCTGGCTCCACCTAGTAGCATTTCATTGGTTCCACCAATATTAACTCACAGCCCTCCAACAGACTCCTCTCCTTCTCTTTCAAGTTCTCTTTACCCAGCCCAGAGGCTCCAGTAATCTCTTTATTGGCTCCAAGCATTATATATGTTGTACACTCTGAGACAACGTGTTTTGGAGAGTTCTCTGCTGTCTTAAAAGTGTGCAGACTCTAAATTTATCAGTAGTCAACACATAGCAGAGAGGCTGCCAGAACCTCACAATGGGATCATAAGTAGACTGGATGTGAAGAAAGAGAGAGCTGTGGATAGAGAAGGCCTATTTGCTCTGGGCCATTTGAAGGTTAACCAGTGGAAAGATAGCTGGGATCTACTGGAGGATTAATAGTGGAAAAGGATGAAAGGGACAAGAGTCATATGGGTGAATTGTTTAGAGAGAAGTGGGAAGGAGCACTTATCAGAATTTTTTAAAAATCCATGTTGGTTTGGGGGAGGTTCAAGTGTTCATTTATTTGGATAATTGTAGTAGCAGTGTTGAAGGCTTTCCTCCCATCTTCTTCTTGCCAGGACTTGCAAACATTTCTGTTAGATGCAGATAGCAATGATAATCCATTAATTTTTACTCCTTTTCAGATTAGACTATTGCAATGTGCTCTACATAGTACTACACCTTAAAATAGAAAAAATCTACCCTAGGATTGAAGCTGCTGGACCACATGGCAGCTGTTTAGTAAGGGGTATATGTATCTAGGTAGTAGACTGGTGCCATAGAATCTGAACTGGCTATACACTGGTTTCCAGGTGGAGTTTGAGGTGCTGGTTTTCAACTATAGAGTCCTAATTGGCTTGGGAACTACTCATTTGAGAGAAAATTTCTCTCTCCCTACCATGCTGCTACTGGTGTGGTCACCAGCGGCACTAGAGTTGCAATCCCTTCAGTATAAAAGAAACAATGGGGGTGAGGGTCTCTCTGTTGGCAGGGCATTGTTCATGAAAAAGTGCATCTCAGCTTTGAAAATCTCTCCCCATTTAGTTCAAAGTAGACTAAATCTTTCAGTGTACACTGCAAGCTATATCCCAATGCCTTTGCATGGGGTACGGTGCATGATATGGGTTCTTCTTTGTGACTGTGGTTTCACTGGAATGTTCATTTGATTAATTTATCTGGCTGGCTATTTACTTATTTTGCAGAGGCTGCCTTTTTTGTGTCACTATATTTTAAGATTGTCACAGACCTCAAGCCCAGGATACATGTTTTTTAACTTGATTTGTAACAAAAAGAATGAAATGCCTACAGAAAATAAATCTGGCAAAAAGTGCACGGCCATTTGCTATCAGAAAAATATATAGTTAAACTACACATTATGACAAATGTCACTGCTATGGATTGATTTAATTTCTTTGGGAAGAATGAATGATACTAATAGAAAACAAGCAAAGACTTCAGAAGACAGGGATCTTAATCAAAAAAATAAAAATATGGCAAATAGTTCCTAGTTTTTATTTTATGTAAATCCAGCCAAAAGTTTAGCATTTTGAAGTGGCTGGGTACTAAACACCTCAAAAAAGAGGCCACTTATTTACGTGCCTAAATTTAGACTTAGCAACCTAACTTTAGGCACTCATTTTTAAAAACCTTACTCTTTTTATGTCAGCATCAGGCCAGAGAGCAGTATTTACTTCTAAATATTAGGGCTCAGAAAAAAGTGAGAATGACATCATGATACAGCCTAAGGGATACTGGCTTTAGCCATTTTTGAAATTATATGAAATAAAACAAATTGTATCAAAATATGTTTGCATTGATTCATTCAAACATTTACAATGACCTTAAAAAGGCTCTGAGTTCCAAGTATTATTACCATGGTGCCTAGGAACCCCAGTCACAGCACCCATTGTGCTAGCTCCTGTACAAAACAGAACAAGACGACCCATAGACAAGGCAGGTTTGGGGGGAAGACACAAAAGCAGAGTGAACAATGTGATAAAAGCAAATTCCCACTTTTTTGAGGTGGGGGAGGTACATTTACTTAGAAGTGGGATCAACTAAATGGAAAAAAAAGAGGAGGGGAACAGAGCAGGGGATAAGAGGGGGAGATGTGGAGTGAGAGAGGGGAAGGTTGGAGCAAACAGCGAATCAGCACAAGCCAGTTATGCTGAAGGTGAAAAAGGTCCCTGGTTCGCTGCTCCTGTTCCTAGCAGCTGGAGTCTCTAGCTGACTCCTCTAAGCAATTTTTCTCCCAGGCCACATGGTAGGCAGGAGGGAAGGCACTACCTAGAACCTTGTGCCCCCAGAGTTGGGGAGAGTCTCCATGCACAGTTCTGGGTCCAGCAGGCTGCTGGGGGAAGCGGGGACAGGCCTCTCTACTTCCCCAGTCTCATCAAAAGTCCCAATGTGTCCTTAATTCCTCCTACATCCATGGGATCCTCCACAACTTAACCTCTCTGGGCTTTTATCAGCCCCCTTCAGCCTTCTTAGGACTCCCCCTCCTCACTTTCATGGTCCTGGGTTTGTGCTTAAAGCACATCTTGCACATTCTTCGGAGACACAATACACTCTGGGACACAGTTTGAGCATTCACTAAATGCAAATTAAACAGCAGTGGTTCCCAACCTAGGATTATCAGAAGTCCTGGGCCCTGTTTCTAGTGTCTAGCAGCACAAAAAGTAGGATAGGATAAGTTATATGCAAAAGAATGGCCATACTGGGTCAGATCAAAGCTCCATCCAGCCCAGTAACCTGTCTGCCAACAGTGACCCATGCCAAGGGTCCCAGAGGGAGTGAACCTAACAGGTAATAATCAAATGATCTCTCTCCTGCCATCCATCTCCACCCTCTGACAAACAGAGGCTAGGGACACCATTCCTTACCCATCCTGGCTAATAGCTATTAACGGACTTAACCTCCATGAATTTATCTAGTTCTCTTTTAAACCCTGTTATAGTCCTAGCCTTCACAACCTCCTCAGGCAAGGAGTTTCACAGGTTTACTGTGCGCTGTGTGAAGGAGAACTTCCTTTTATTTGTTTTAAGCCTGCTGACCATTAATTTCATTCGGTGGCCCCTAGTTCTTATATTATGGGAACAAGTAAATGACATTTCCTTATTCACTTTCTCCACACCACTCATGATTTTACATACCTCTACCATATCCCCCCTTAGTCTCCTCTTTTCCAAGCTGAAAAGTGCTAGCCTCTTTAATCTCACTTCATGTGGGACCCTTTCAAACCCCTAATCATTACAGTTGCCCTTCTTTGAACCTTTTCTAATGCCGGTATATCTTTTTTGTGTACCATGGATTTATATAAGGACAATAAGATAGAGAATAAGACAAAGACTATCCCCTTTTAAATGATGCCTAACATTCTGTTTGCTTTTTTGACTGCTGTTGCACACTGCCTGGATGTCTTCAGAGAACTATCCAGGATGACTCAAAGATCTTTTTCCTGATTAGTTGTAGCTAAATTAGTGCCCAACACATTGTATATATAGTTGGGGTTATTTTTTTCAATGTGCATTACTTTACATTTATCCATATTAAATTTCATTTGCCCTTTTGTTGCCTGTAGTGAGGCAGCCTGGCTCCCAGCCACCCCAGAGAGAGACGAGTCCCTCTGGATGCCAAAGTGAGTGGAGCCACTGGAGCCTGCGCCCGCCCTCCAGAGGTCAACGCACAGGACAGGAGGTATAAAAGCCTAACCCCAGAGCTCAGCAGCAGCCTGGCCGCCGGAGAAGCCAGACACTGGTGGCCTAGCTCCCGTTGGGGAGACTCCTACAGCCTGTGACCGGCCTGAGGACTGGCCATACCAGTCAAGGCCGGATGCCGACCAAGCCCCGGAGAAGCTGGTAAGCCTACCTATGAGAAGCGACCCAGAGGAGCTGCCAAGTGTACCGCTCACGGAGTACCCCGAGGAGCCCATGGTGCTCGATGCCGTGGAGGACGCCAACCAGATGCAGGTACTGCTAGAGCGGGGAGGTCAGAAGTAGCCCAGGGGCAGCCGAGTCTGGCTGTGGCACACCCAGAGCTGATGTCAGTGTGTTGCGGCCAGGATCCCCACTGACACAGCAGCAGGTCGCCTGCCTCTGTTAGGGCCCCAGGCTGGGACGCAGTGGAGTGGGTAGACCTGCGTCCCCCCTGCCACCCCACTCACGGGTGGCAGTCTCCCCCCTCGCTCAGAATCAGGAACCTGGGTTTTGTTCTTGAACTATTTGCTCAGCCCCTGAGCGCCAGACTGTTTCCTGCCCCACCAGGCTAACTCCCCAACTCCCCGGACCTCTGAAGTGAGGCGACCTGGCTCCCAGCCGCCCCAGAGAGTGGCGACCCCCAACCAAATCCGTCTACATTGCCCAATCACTTAGTTTTGTGAGATCTTTTTGAAGTTCTCCCAGTCTGCTTTGGTCTTAACTATCTTGAGCAGTTTAGTATTGTCTGCAAACTTGGCCACCTCACTTTTTACCCCTTTCTCCAGATCATGTATGAATAAGTTGAATAGGATTGGTGCGAGGACTGACCCTTGGGGAACACCACTAGTTACTCCTCTCCATTCTGAAAATTTACCATTTATTCCTATGCTTTGTTCCCTGTCTTTTAATCAGTTCTCAATCCATGAAAGGATCTTCCCTCTTATCCCACGACAACTTAATTTACGTAAGAGCCTTTGGTGAGGGATCTTGTCAAAGGCTTTTTGGAAATCTAGAGTACACTATGTCCACTGGATCCCCCTTGTCCATGTGTTTGTTGACCCCTTCAAAGAACTCTAATAGATTAGTAAGACATGATTTCACTTTACAGAAACCATGTTGACTCTTGCCCAACAATTTATGTTTTTCTATGTGTTTGGCAATTTTATATTTTACTATTGTTTCAACTAATTTGCTCGGTACTGACGTTAGACTTACCGGTCTGTAATTGCCAGGTTCACCTCTAGAGCCCTTTCTAAATATTGGCATAACGTTAGCTATCTTCCAGTCATTGGGTACAGAAGCTGACTTAAAGGACAGGTTACAAACCATAGTTAATAGTTCCGCAATTTCACATTTGAGTTCTTTCAGAACTCTGGGTGAATGCCACCTGGTCCCGGTGACTTGTTACTGTTGAGTTTATCAATTAATTCCAAAACCTCCTATAGTGACACTTCAGTCTGTGACAATTCCTCAGATTTGTCACCTACAAAGGACATCTCAGGTTTGGAAATCTCCCGAACATCCTTAGCTGTGAAGACTGAAGCAGAGAATTCATTCAGTTTCTCTGTAATGACTTTATCGTCTTTAAGTGCTCCTTTTGTATCTCGATCGTCCCACTGGTTGTTTAGCAGGCTTCCTGCTTCTCATATACTTATAAAACATTTTGTTATTACCTTTTGAGTTTTTATCTAGCTGTTCTTCAAACGCCTTTTTGGCTTTTCTTATTATATTTTTACACTTAATTTGGCAGTGTTTATGCTCCTTTCTATTTACCTCACTAGGATTTGACTTCCACTTTTTAAAAGTTATATAAATTAAGATATTCTATCCACATTTCTAGATGGTTCTAGGATGGCAATTTCTGTAACTGGACCTTACCCTTTTGAGGTTCCATTCATCACTACTCATCACAGTAATATAAACCCCCCCAAAAAAACTTGTGCAGCAACAAACACAACTCAGACAAGACTGATCATCTATAACTGCTAAACTGAATGGTTTGCTATTGAACAAATCTAAAATATTCCAAAAATCGACAATAGAATTACTAGGCACATTATACCTATCCCACCACTAACAAAAATAATTTATCAGAGTGAAATTTTGTCAGTGTTTCTTATTTTGCTCTCAGGCTCTTGAGTCTAATTGTAACAAGTACTGAGCATTCACTATGCCAGCTGAAGTCAATTGAAGCTGCAGCTGGGTGCTCAGCAGCACCTCTGAAAAATCAGATCATTTCCTTTTAAATAACTGTTGTGCTCAACAACTTACCAAGGTTTAGCTTTTACCCTCAGCATGACAACCTCTCTGAATGTAAGTTAGTTTACTCATGACAACCTCATTAAAAATAAAACCCACTACTTTTTTTTCAAATCTTCAGCTAGTTTGATAGCCTACCTACAGAAAACACAAATGTAAAAAAGGTTATTAAAAGACTTTGCTTTGTTAGCAACTATACCAGTCCTGGAGTTGAGTAAATCTGCTCTCTCCTGATACCTGACTTATTCTAGGATGCCTTCAATTATTTCGGTTGAGCTCTCCATGTCTTTCTGGCCTTTATAGAAAACAGAAGGCACAAAAGATAACTGATGTTTCCCCATCTGTTTCCTTAATAAATGCCCTCTGCTCCAAAGGACCGGTGTGCAGACAGCAAAATAAGACCCACTTATCAAACTATACACTCAGCGCCACCAGAGAACCAAGCTGTGTTTTGATAAGGATTTCCTGGATGATGTGACAAAATTCTGCCTGCATCTCAGAGGTATCTTGGGCATCTGGACTACAATGCTTCAACCAGATAATGAAAACAAATCACTTTTAATTAGTTAAGTCTTGCTTTCCACCTCCCCAAATCCAGTTTTAAAAAAATCTCTGGCTCTGACATTTGAAAACGTGATGCAGTGTTATTTCCTAAAGGCCCCAAATGACAAGATTAAGTAGTGGCTAACTCTCCCCCCAAAACCTGCTGACTAGTATGTAAACATAACACAACTTTCAGCATGCAATCATAAAATCCATACACGATACTGTGGTGCAATTCTTAGGAATTATAGGTCTCTTTTTGCAATTTTTTTTAAAGCAACTGCAGCCATATGAAATCATGAAATGTTTCCCATACAAAGAGGTTAACCGATCCATAGCTAACAGCATATTTGTTCTAGTGAGATTAGGAAAGATGTTTAGTTACAGATAAAGTCTGATATTTCTAACTGTTTTCCAAAGAAAGTTGAAACTGGACATTTTCTTCTCTTTAATGACACCTTCATAGAAGGAATTTAAATGCTATGTGCTGTTGATATTTAGGAAATCAGTGGATAACATTTCCCCTTGCACTGGGACTGCAGTTGTGATGTGCCCTTACATGGACTGTGCAAGGTGGGAAGTGGGGACTCCTTGTATGGCTTCTTCCACCTTACACACTCATGCTGAGGTCAGTTATAATCTAGCCCTAAGTACGGTAATACATTTGGCTCTCCCCAAAACATTCCTCATAGCTTGGAGCCAAATCTCTGTCTTCTCTATTTCCAACTATGGGACACACTGCTGAGGGATAGTATTGACTCTGAGGCATATAGGTTACAGAGATTAAAAAGGGAAAAAAAGGGACACATGAATAAGTATAGCTATTGTCACGATTTCCCCCTTGATTCCGAGCTCCCACTTGCAGCTGGGTGTAATAACGTTAGGGTTACTACTCTCAGTTTCCTTAAAGTTCATAAGTTCTCCTGGGTCTGATAATAGTCCTGCATGGGGCGAGTTCATTATTCCACCTTGTGCAAATAGTCCTTGAAAGTCCATTTATCTCAGATACAGTGCATATAGTAATAATAGTCATAAAAAACAGTCCAACAAATCACCTCACGCCCCAGCTCCTGTGTCTTCTGACACACTGGGCTTCCTTCACTCCAGGACTCCTTTATATCACAACAGAGATCCCAGCCATCTTCCTCGCTTTCAAGCCTCTGCCTGGGAAAGGTCAGTAAGCTAGACCCTCCACTACTCTCCTGCCCTCAACTTTCTCCAGAGAACTCCCTCCAGGCACCTCTTTCCAATTACATTGTCTTCATATCATTTATTATCCCCAGCTGCTGCCCTGCTTTTAATCAGGTCAACATGAGCTGCGTGTATGCTGGCACAAGGGGAGCTGGACCCACTTCACTTAAAGGGGCCAGCCACCTTTTGATACAATTGCAGCTACACTAGCTAAAAAAATATTCACAAGAATTAAACTTGTGTGATCAAGCACCTAATCTTCCCATCTGATTCAATATTACACAGTTATTCAGATGCATTATGGGTAAACTTTGTCTTCTTTGGCCATATCTAGTATAGGTCACTGCTGGAGACAGAATACTGGACAAGATGAACCAATGATCATACCTATGATTCAATTAGTAAAAAGTGAAGCTGAGTGCAGATTAAGTTGAAAAAGTGGAACTTTAATAAACCCTGTCCATGCACTGCTCTGTTCATGTAGCTGCATTGCTTCCAGATGAATTCTTCACATTCCCCATTTTCCTGGAGACCTCTCCATAACAGTCCCTCCAGGGATCATGGGCCTTCTGACTCCAGTTCCACTTATCATAATATGCCTATGTTCTAAATCAAGAAACTGCCAATGATGTAAATCATATTTCAGTAAGAATACCTGGGGCAGCCTCAGTCAGTCCTATTGCGGAGGTGGGCTCAGTGACATCAGCTAGGGAGCAATGAATATCCTAGATAGGCACCACTATATAGCTCTACATTCAAGAGAGAGAAAGACAGGGAAAGAAAAAAAGATTTTGAGAATACACAGCTCTCCGTGACAAAGGTCAAGTCTCAGATGAGTTAGTCAAGAAGAGTTTTAAAGTGGTAATGCAGTGGTTCTCAAACTCTTTTACTCAGCAAGCCTCTGAGTGTGACCCCCCTTATGAATTAATTTTTATTATATTTATATATATTTAACACCTTTATAAATGCTGGAGGCAAAGCGGGGTTTGCAGTGGAGGCTAACAGCTCACGACTCTCCATGTAATAGCCTTGTGACCCCTGAAGGGTTCCGACTCCCAGTTTGAGAACCCCTGTGTTAATGTAACGGAAAAAAAAAAAACAGAGCAGCCATCAAGGTCATGAAGAAGTCTATGGCATATCAATTAGGTAAATTGGGGTTTTTTTTCTTTATAAATGAGGCTTTTGGATTTGCAATTGGTCCTTTGAAGTAACATTTTCTGAATAAGTTATATGTTGTATTTCTATAGGAATATTGTTCACTAATTAGTAGAACTGCAAGAATGACCAGACTAGTAATTCTCTCACTCGGATGTTCACTCTTTGCTCTTCCTGCAATTCGCAACAAAATTAACCTATCTTCTGGAAAGGGGCCAACAGAGATGCTGTTCTGTGGAAGAGAACAGAAAGCTCTCTTCTTAGTGATCTACAAAATACTACACAGTGAAAAGAGGGATTAATGATTTGTAGTTATATCACATGGAATCAATTCTCAGCTCTGAATTCCCACACCAATCTAGAGATATATGATGACCAAAACCTCAGGAAAATAGGAATTGTGTTTTTTCCCCATGGTGTTTTCTTGCTAATGTTTCAACAGGTTACAAATCACATACCTTTCATTAGGATATATTTAACCAGCAGTCCATTATTGATTTGGGCTTTATCACTCAATAGTAGATCACAGTAAGAATCTCATGGAGCTTGTAACTAGATATCAGCCAATACATTTTAAAAATGGCCACTGACTGGGTGGTATATAGCTTGAGTCATTTTAGGAGCATCAAAGCTGGGTAGCCCAAAACCGAGGCACTCAGAATCTGTGTCCGCTTTTGAAAATGTTGACCTAAGTCACTGTTCTAGCAAGCATCACAGAGGAACAAATATACAGTTGGAACACAGTCCTGCATTGTGATCTGAACAGGTAGGCTGCTGCACATATCTGGAGCCCACTGAAGCCAAAGGGGCTCCATACAGGTCCTCCCATACGAATCACAATGCAGAATTAAGCTTTGGACATTAAACGTGAAAGACAGCCTCAACATGCGAATAAGCTGCTAAACCGTTATAAGCTATTTTTAAACACCAGGTGTTTTAAATTTCTATTAAAAACACTAATAAAAAGCTATATCAAAATTACGTAATCAACATTATACTCTGCATTTTAGAGACTGTCATTTAGTTTAAAAGTGGTACAGTCCAGGAACATAGGAAGGTGCATATCAACACAGATCATAGATGATATCCTGGCCACAATGAAGTCAGTGGCAAAACTGTCATTAACTTCAGTGAGGCCAGGATTTCACCCCAAAAACCCAACCTACTCTGGTATTCTATATCTCAGGATCAATGCTGGATTTTTCATAAGAGATGTGTAACCCTCCCCCCTGCAATGCCCTGGTTAGTGCAGAACAACATTGTGGGCACATTTTGTTCCTTATCCCAGATTGTAATCACATGCAAGATATGAGAAAAATGCATTACAGAATAATAGGGAATGTCAGCAGGCCTTTTGAGGCTGTCATGCCAGGGCAAGAATCTCTTGCAAACAGTGTCTTGAACAGACTGGTATTTTGCCAGGCTGTATCTAGGTATTTTGCCAGGCTGTACCTAGGTATGTTTTTTGTGACCAATCCAGTGTAAAAAAATTCTGATATCAAACATGTTCTCTAGCCTCTGAGCAAGAATATATTTTCCTATAGAGTTTTTGATGTTGTATAAGATTGGCTTTTTAAAAAATATTATCTTTATTAAATTTTCAAGGACACATTACAAAGATGAGTTTGGTACAGAGAGATACAGCTGGCAGATCAAGACAAGGTTTGCATCTCAGGCACAATTCAAAATTTCATGTACAATGCTAATCTGTATCCATTAAGTGTTGCTATATCATTTGTATGAGCTAGTACTAAGCCATTAGGATTATTAAATTGGTTTTGCACTGCTTGGCTTGCTGGTTCACTTTCTTGCCCTCCCCCATAACAACATGGGAGAGCTGGCTCTGTTGAACAACATTACCAGGCTTCATTTACTTACACTTCAGGATGACATTAGAATCAGTAAGGAGTTTACACCCAAGAATCCTGTTGTGAATATTAGACATTTGTATGCTGTTCTTGTTGGTGGATGTGCACTTGACTATGTAAATTCATCAGTATAAAACTAACATGTTAGTAAAGTAATAAAATACATGTACTTTTTTTTTTAATGGACACTGGGTGAAATTTCTCCTCATGCAGATGACTGGCACAATGCCGATGTCCTAATTAAAACCCACTTATGTTCAAGGACCATTCTGTCAGTCAGGGATCCGCAGTACATAGAGATGTCCTGGCTATACATGGCATAAGTACCACTACACTAAGAAGAAGCCTTTATTTGCCAATCAAGCTGGATTTCAAGCTGCTTGTGAGGCCAAAGAAGCTCAGAGAAGTCTTAGCTGAGCTAAGGATCTTGCCGCAGGTCTATTTACTCCTGGATCATTTTTCATAATACAGTTCAACAGAATTCCATCCGTTTCTCTACAGAGCATGGGAGACCTCTGCACAGCAGACATAACAGATGAGGTAGGATGGGAAGGCAGAGAAACAGGGGGATGTTGCTGCAGTACCTATCAACTAGGGAAAGCATTGCAGGGAGCAGCAGATCTGGGAGGAAGATAGTTCGTTTGGGTGCTGCCTACTTACTTCACCAAGACCACAGAGTTTGTATTGTTGACCACCTGCTCCAAGTATATCCAGTCTAGTAAAGAAATAGGGGTCGATATAGTATCCAGCCAGCTACAGTAAATATGAGTTTGCAGTGTGATGACATTGTGAAAAAATGTTATTCTTGAATATGTACACATAGGGGAATCACATAAAAAAACAGGAAAGACACAAGGTTGCTCTACATAGCTTGGATTTGACCATTCTTGGAGCATCATGTGTAGTTTTAGTCCTTAGATAAGGAGGATGTGGAGAAACATGGCGGGGAGGGGTGGGGAAAGATCAGCAAAAAGTCTTACTAAGTGTGGAGAAAACAAATGAGGCAAGAATGAGGGAATTTAAATGTACAGTCTAGAAAAGGGAAAAAATCAGGATGGCAGTCTATAAATACATTCAAGATAATATAAGAGAAAGAAAAAGGATAGTACTGAGAAAGGAAGGAGCAATGGCCTGAAGCTCAGAAAGGAAAAAAATTAGGCTGGGTATGAAAGGAAACATTCTCAACAGTAAGAATAATTGGCCAGGGAAACCGATGCCTAAGGGAAAAGGGGCAAGACAATCACAGCAGATATTCAAAAACAGGTTAGCTAGAATCTTACTGGGAATGATGTAGTGAGTGGGACTGCAAGCGGGGGAGGAAGGGGGTCAGCCTGAATAATGTAAGTGACCTTTATGCCCCAGATATGATTAATAGATATATGATTAAAAAGGCTAATATTAATGTGGTGCTAAGGTTAAAAAAATCAAGCACTCATCCATCAGAAAATAACCCAAGAATTATTCCACACTAAAGTCAGATACATTTCACAACCTACATATTTTGTGATCTGAGAAAAATAATTTAAGATTTTTGTTAAAAACAATAGAAATTTAAAATACTAGATATGCACAAGATAAAAAATGTAAGAAATCAATATGCATCTTGTAACAATTACATTCATGCAGAAGGGCAAGAGTCGTAAATATTTTCTCCAAACAGATGACAGTAAAGCTTTAATGCACCATTTAACAGTGTACCATTATTATTATTTTATTTGGGTTTTGTTTTTACTTTTCCTGGGGTGCTGGAGGTAGGGGTGCTGGGGGTTGCGACAGCACCCTCTGGTTTGAAGTGGTTTCCATTATATACAGTAGGGGTGGGGAACCTACCAGATCCAGCCTGCTGCTTCATTTCTTCTGGCCCATGGCAAGTCTCCATGCCCCTGGCTGGAAGCCCCGAGCCTTGGCATCCCCCTACCCCCCCACAGGGCTGGAGCCGTGAGTGCTAGCTTGTCCTGCTGAAGAGGGAAGCTGGGGTTGCCAGGCTGTTAAAAGTTCGGTTGGCTCTGCGAAGCTCCCAGAAATGACCAGCATGTCCCTGTGGCCTCTAGGTGGAGAGGTGATCAAGGTAGCTCTGCGCACTGCCCCTGCCCCCAGCACCAGCTTCGCAGCTCCCATTGGCCAGGAACCATGGCCAATGGAAGCTGCGGGGGTGGCACCTGCAGGCACAGGAAGCACACACTGCGCAGAGACCCCTGTCCTCTTCGGCTGGGGGCGAGACATGTCATCCATTTCTCGGAGCAGTGTGGAGTCCCAACAGGCAGGGCACCTGGCTTAGCCCCGCTGTACCACCTGGCTGGAGTCTGCACCCCAACCCCCCTGCCCCAGGTCAGAACCCCCTTCCACAGCCGAACTCCCTCCCAGACCATGCACCTCCACCCCAACCCCCTGCTGCAGGTCGGAACACCCTCCCAGAGCTCACACCCCAACCCCCTGGCTCAGCCCTGAACCTCCTCCTGCACCCCAACCCCCTCTTCCAGCCCTGAGCCCACTCCCACACTCCAGACCCCTTGGCCCCAGCCTGGAGCTCCCTCCTGAACCCTGAACTACTCATTTCTGGCCCCACCCTGGAGCCTAGGGGAAGCCTCACGCCCCCCTCCCACTGGACTGGATCTGGGAGCGCCGGCTCACCCCTCTACAGTGGGGGAAGCCCCGAGCCTCTGTGCCGCCCCCTCCCTCCCCCCCACAGGGCTGTGTGGCCCACAACTGATTTTTTCTGTGGGTCAGTGGCCCCGATAGAAAAAACGTTCCCCATCCCGAAATACAGGATGTGCAGTTTTGTTCAATGGCTTCCAGCACCCACAAAAGTTGTTTCAATGCCACTGTATATTGCACAAAAATTAGACTTACTCTTTGCTATCAATCTGCACAATTTAACAATAAAAACAAATCAGTAACTGTGCTACTTAAGAAAGCAAAGGAAAGTTAATCATGATACATGTTGCTTACTAAGTATGTAGTTACCTTTATGAAAATGAATGAAATTTAAATCTATGCTGAAAAGTGGAAGATGAAATCCTAGATTCAAAAAAATGTTTGGGTTCTGAATTTTATTAAATCAGTGGCTAAAAACACTTATTAGGTTATTCAATGAAGCGGATTTTATATATATATATATATTTTAGTGGCAAAACTGTAGCCAGAAATGCTAATGTGATTTGTCTGAATCTCAATCATGAATTTTTTCCCCAGATTTTAATAACTGGGTAAGTCTCAACTTGGAACTGAACTATCACCCTGAGCATCAGACCTGTATTTAATTCACAAATGACTTTTATTTTTTTCATTTTGCAGAAATGTATTTTGAAAGATAAACAATATTTCAGACATACTGTATGTGAACAAGCTCCATGTTCTGTACCATTTATCTTTTAAGCTCTAAAACGATAATTACATTTAAATTACTCTTCAGCTCTACTGCATTAACATAATTGTGTGTCAACTAACAAGATGTACTTATTAAATGGGGTATTTTTAGACTTACCACACGTTAATAATGAATTGCTAAATTTACAATATATCTTGTCACACTTTGCTGCTCATAAGTTGCTCCTGCAGGAAGTGGTGCCATTAAAGCTAACAAATGTACTATTTCCTGTTGACCACTGTGAATTCAATATTGCCTTATAAAAAACATGGGATAGCACACTGCAGTGTTGCAGAGCTTAACTTTTTTTTTTTTACTGAATTCTTGTTTTTAAAAATGGATAGAAGTGTTCCCAGTGAAAGGGCACAAAACTATCTTAAAACAGTATGTGACAATTTACAATACAGGCAGGATAAATAGCACCTTCAAATCAGCTACAGTGGGATCAGGAAGATCCCTATGATATACCACCAATTAAGGATTGTTCCTATTTTATGCCGGGCTAGCAGAATCTCAATAAATGGACAAAAGAATCTGGAGAATGAAGCTGGCCTATTATAGCGTTTCAGTTCTTGCACCCAGAGAATGAAAGTTTCTTCCTCCTATCACCATAATATTGTCCAAGAGACTTTTCCGACAAAGCTGAGAAGTAAAATCATGTCTCAAAAGCAGACCTTCAAAACGGAGACTTCAAATCAATTTTACCTACCTAATATACCAGCTTTATTTGTCACCTTCATTCAAGTATATCACATTCTATCACAAAATCCTGGGGCAAAATTGGCAAAAAATTACAGACAAAAACCAAATCAATGGGTCATAGCTAAAATCTTGTGATTTTTTCATTATTTTTCATTTTATTTTTCATAAATTGTGTTACTTCATTTTATCCACATGGTTGGCATGGCAGACCCTGCCCCCTAGAGGTGGGAGGCCCTGGGGAGGGGTGTGTTGTAGATCGAGCCTGACTTGTAATCACTCTGCAGCGGCAGCTCCTGTCCCACAGGGCTGGGCACGGCTCTCCACGCTGGGCACTATGACCTGGCATACGGGGTCATGGTGCTGCTAATGTTTGGCCCAGCCCATCATTATGACGGAGAAGCGACCAGGCCAATTTTGAGCAAGTGGCACATGCACCAGCTTGCAGCTCCAAATTTGGTCCGGCCTCTCCCCCGTCATGATGACCCGCAGCTTAGTTCTCATCTGAATGTGTCTAGTTTCAAACTTCCAGACATTGGATTTTGCTGTTTGTTTGTCAGATTGAAAAGCCCTCTATTATCAACATTTGTTCCCCAGGTAGGTACTTACAAATCGTGATTAAGTCACCCTATAAACTTCTCTTTGTTAAGTGAAACAGATTGAGTTCCTTGAGTTTATCACTATCACACATGTTTTCTAACCCTTTAATCATCCTCTTCCCTGAGCCCTCTCCAATTATCAGCATCCTTCTTGTTTTGTGGACACCAGATCTTGCCACAGTATTCCTTCAGTGGTCATACCAGTGCCAAATACAGAAGTAAAATATCAAATTTTCCCCTGTTTATTCATATAAGGATTGCAGTAGTCCTTTTGGCCACACTTAGAGCTCAAGCTCAGCTGATTATCACCATAAGCCTTTTCAGAGTCACTGCTTCACAAGATAAAGGATGGAAGACTCATAACCTACATTCCTTTTTCCTAGAATGTATAACTTTACATTTGGTCATATTAAAACACAACTTGCATTTGTTAGTAGTTCTGCTAGCACATAATTGAGCCTATTTGTTTTCCACAGTCAAGTTGGTCTCTTGTATTGTGTCTTAGAAAAAAAAAGCTTTAGTAGTTCTAGTCTCTACCCTCATAATTCTTGGGTCTTCTCTATTAGTTTCCAGGATTAGCTATTTTCTTTAAGTCAAATACTCAATCAAAATGAATATTCAACAGAATATTCAACCAGAAAATTAAATCCAACTTTAAGAATCCAAGGGCACTTGTAATTTATGGACCATTGAGTTTTCTAATTAAAAATAAAAAAAAGTGAATTAGAAAATTACTTACCTCTGAAAATAGCAACTGAACATTTGCGCTAGCTACTTTTGTTATCTACTGGATTAAGAATGTCAATAACATCATGGATGGACTGCAGACCCAATACAATATACAAAAATGTCACAATTATTGGAGCCACAGACGGAAAAGACTTATTAGATCATCCAAGCCATCTCCCTTACAGTGTAGAATTGTTCCCCACAGTATATTTTATTAATATTTTGTCTAGTCTAGTTTTAAAAGTCCGAAGAGATGAGGCTTCCACTACTTTCCTTGAAAGGCTATTGCAGAGCCTAGCCTATCTCACTGTCAGGAAGCTTTTTTTAAAATATACTGTCTCTCGTACTCCCACAGTAATTATACCACTAAACGTGTCCTCTCCATCTTTGTGTTTTAATATTTTTCATATCTTTAATATATAATGTTCCTGATAGTTATCACTTCACTAAATAGGTATAGCTTGGCTCTTTTAAATCTTCTCTTATAAACTAATTCCTCCAACCTTTGGATTACTTCTCTCCTTATAACTGGCATTTGCATCACCTACACATTTTTATCATCTGTGAATTTCATTAACAAACTGTTTACTCCTTCTTCCAGATCACTAATGAAGATGTTAAGAAAAGCATCAGTCCTGCAAATATCTATGCACATGTTTAACATTAAGCAACTGAATAGTTCCACTGCCTGACTTTACCTTGAAGTCATGCATGTAAGTCTTTGTATGACTAGAGCCTAAAGACTAGACCCGAGAGTAGGGTCCACTTCTAGGATGAACAGATATCCAGATTTTATAGGGACAGTCCTGATATTTGGGGCTTGGTCTTATATAGGCGCCTTTTACACCCCACCTCCTGTCCCAATTTTTCACACTTGCTGTCTGGCTACCCTACCCACATCAATACATTTATTGTGATCATATGTTCGAAAACCAAAAGATTATAATCTACATAACTGTATTCCTAAACAAGCTAATATGATTTACTTCCCCCAACCCACAAGTATGATTTGATGAAACACAGTAACAAGTTCTTTACTATTATCCAAATTTGAATCTGTGAATACTATCGATACCATGGGATTTAGCATGTGATTCTTACAGTGCAAATAGCAAACACTGGAAATGATCACAGGAAAATATCCCAAGTGACCCTGAGGATGAAATCTATCTGCCCAAAACAAAGATGGTACTCAGATACTATGGTGGCAGTATAAAATTCTAAAACAGATTTCTTGAATACTTTTCAATCACTAACCGTCATAAATATTCATGAACATACTTCATTAATTTGCCAACCAAAAACGGGGCTAAAAATCACTGAGTAAATTGTTCACTACGAATGGTTTGCCCAGCTCATACTGTGAAGGATGGTGGTTTCACTGACACATACTGCATGTGATGAATGAATGCAATCTCACAGAAAGATCTTGCACCAGTGAAATTTGTAGATCAAAAGATTAATTAATATTGATTACTGGGATTTAAGAGCTACTGAACAAATGTCAATAGGAATATTAAAAATATTGGGGGTTTTCTATATATTTAATTATATTAATTTAAGCAAATATGCATATAAATGTAACATTAAACATACTGTTTTAAATATGCAAATATCAAGAAATGTAAATATAAAGGTTATTTTTTATAATAATCCTAATTCACTCCACATTATGCATGATTTGGATTACTACAGTTATGTTCTTAATTAGGTATCTTAATACCAAACTCATCTGTTTAACTCCCACAAAAGTCAACTGAAGTTGTCTATGCATATCTACAGGCAGAATTAAGCTCAGAAAGTGTATATTTAAAACCAAAATGATTAATCCAAGCATCCATGGACCAAATTCAAGGAAGTGATGGCATTATACAAGCAATGAACTCTTCCACATGTAGATTCCCTCCTTTTGTGGAAAGCCCCAAAAGATTTTCCCAGATACCCTGAAAGGCTTCCCTACTGTAAATTCACCTAGAATCATCTTTAAAAGGGTTACCACCACCACATGGACAGGCTTAGCAAACAAGGTATAGGATAATGTGAGGGAATGCTGCTGTACTATTGTAATGTAGACATATCCTTACACACCTGTGGAACTGTACAGAGCAATCACAATACAAAAAACATCGTGCAGAAACGCCTAAATAATTTTGCATATTATATTATATTGTTACCTCAATTTGTAGTCCCGTAATTAATACTGTTGGAGGGTTTATTGCCTTTTTTTACTGCAAATCTACAAACCTGAATTTCATTTCCTATGTGAGTGTGTGCACACATAGTTAGTCAGGAGACAAGTCCTAATGGAGGACTAACAAATTGGCACTCAATTTTACCATTTCTTCCTCTCCTATTATTTCTCTTCCTTATGGTCCCCTTCCCCCTGACACACTTTGAAGGATAAGTAATTTTCCAAGTAAATAACTTTTATCCTCTAGGGAGAAAATAAGACCCCTGGAAATTCTAAACTTGCAAAATCATTTTCTGAGGGCAAGGACTTAAACCCCTTATCCAGCACATAACTTCTTTTTCATAACTGAAGTGTGTTGGGTTCACATTGCTCAGACTCCCCACAAAATTTTATCATTGGGCTGAGAGAAAAATCACAGAAAATTTCAGCCCAAAAGATTTTTCAATAAGATATGAGCATGCAAAAAGAAGAATGGCAAATAGATTAAATCAACATCACTACCATGGTGACATCTACTTATTTTTAATTCTACATTTATTTTTCTTTAACTTATTCAAACGAAGAAAATTAAAGTAAAAATGAATAATGAACAAATAAACAGTTTACCTTCGTGACTTTAAATCACCTTACTGACCTTCAGGATTGAACACATAGTTCTGAGACAACTGCAATACATAGGTACAGTTATGTGACTAAAGGCTGAAATGGTAAACTTACACTCCAATTTCACTTGGCTTTTATTGGTTTAAGATGTCCCTTCATATTATTTTAACATTGATTTTTGGTATTTAAACAGACAGTCTTTTTTTCCCTCCCTCTATCCACAGGGATTGTGCCTGTTTCAAGATTGATTATATTTTGTATTCTTGAGGTCCTCTGAGTCTTACAGCTATCAAAAGTTGCTCTAGGAAGGCTGGTGCTGCTTCCTGGGTACAGAATGAACAGATTTATTAAGGGGTGGGGGAGCAGGGCGAGAGAAGACACATAAGGATACATGTTGCGGGCAAGTGATGGGTGAGTGTGTGGTAGAAAATTTTGGTGAAAAGACAGGATTGTGGGAAGCATTTGGTAGCTAGGAGCAGGGAAAAGAATGCCAACCCATCTCTCCCACTTCCGCAGCAGTGTAAAAGGGCTAGGAGTAGCTCAGAAGCTGTTTTACAAAAAGAAGTTTTGTAAACTAGACAGGAAGGATGGAACCATTCTGAAAAACTGCCCAGTTTTCTAGGGGTGCCCTTCTGCTCAGCTGGCTGGTGACTCCTTCAGATGACCAATCTGCAGGGGTTGCAACAAACTGGGACAAGATGCTAAGTTCTGTCAAACTAACAGACATCTGGATAGACCTGTAAAATATGGAGATCAGTGGTTGTCAGGGTAAAATGGTCACCAACCTGGCTAAACGGTTGGAATGCAAGCCTTCAGCAGCTACCATGAACTTTGTTTCGTAAAACTTCTACATATTGTGATTAAAAAAAAATCACAATACAAAGCTTTCACTAGAATAGAAAAGTCTTCATTTTTCTGGGCACGGACCTATTAAACTGAAACAAACTCAGCGAGTAGCCTTGCATCCTGAAGAGATGTATTTAAATTCTCCCTCCTGGTACCTTGCTAGCATTACAAATATGGGACTGTTTTAGTGAGTCATCAAGTGCTGGTAGTTTTTCCCGACTAGTGAATTAGAGTAAATCAGTGCTTACAGGAGCTACTGGAGAGCTGATAGAACTACTAAGCCCCACTCCTGCATGCTGGCCCAGAGCCCTGCTAGCACAAAACCCAACTGTTGGATCTCATTATGTCTTTTTCTGATGAATTAAAGAGCCTTCTCCTAGCAGAAATCTCTTCCTCACATACGGACTTGTAGACAATCAACTCCATCAGATGTGAAGAATAAGTACTTTTGCACAACATTTCACTTTCATTATTCTGTTTCATTTTTGGTCTCATTTTTCTTCACGAGCCAGTGCGGACTAAAACCATTAACAACTATGAAGTTGAAATGTCTGTGAATTAAAAATAAGTCTACTTCTAAAAATTCAGATGACAAAGGTTTTTAAAAAAAAAATTGCATAAAAATGACTCAACCAGTGTTGAATTTCCCTCAAACATTCATTTTGTCTTAAAGTATCATAATAAAACAGGATATATTTCAGGAAACTTAAGTAGAGATGGGGAGGAAAGGGTTTCCCCATTCTAAATGTGTGTGCGTGTGTGTGTATATACATATATATATATATACACACACACACACACACACACACACACACACACACACACACACACACACACACACACACACACACACTACAGCTATCAAAAGTTGCTCTAGGAAGGCTGGTGCTGCTTCCTGAGTACAGAATGAACAGATTTATTAAGGGGTGGGGGAGCAGGGAGAGAGAAGACACATAAGGATACAAGATCTCAAAACATTGCCCAATGAGATGAAACCAAGACCTTTCACATTTTTTTAATTGGAGACAGTTGAGGAGGTGAGGTGAGGAGAGAGAAAGAGAGATCTATCCTAGAATAGTCTGATGTTTGGGACACTTGCATAGGATGTGCGAGACCCAGATTCAAATCCTGGCTCTGCCTGATTCAGACCAGGAATTTGAACCCATGTCTCCCACATCCCGGGGAAGTGTCATAAATATCTGGCTTTCCTGGGGTGGGTCTCAAACTCTCCTGTTGGTGCCATTTCACTTTCTATAAATAAATATTCACTGGGACAGAGACTGACTTTATACCCCTGGGGTTATAGTACTCATGAGATGCAAGAGACCTTGATTGAAGTCCCTGGTCTGACTCAGACAGAGCAGGGATGTGAACCCGGGGCAAGTGCTGTAACTACTAGGCTATTGGCTATTCTGGGGTGGGCTGCTCTGTCTCTCTCTCCAGAAACCCATCCTGAACCTGAGAAGCCTTCTTAATGGGTGTTTTGAAAACCACCCTTTCTGGTGAAAGGTTTCAGTTTTGATGAATCAGCATTTTCTATTAAAAATTAGTTTTGTCAAAACATTCCAGACCAGCTCTACTTTTGAGACAGTTATGAGACAGCAGAAATGCAATGGAATAATTATTTCAACTTATGTTTTTTTATTTTAATTTCTGTTCCATTGAGCAAACTATTAAAGGTGATATCTCTAAGTCTAGGGAGACAGTGGTTCAGGGACCACAAGTGGCAGCAGAAGATTCTGTTCTAATAGAATGCAAGACAGCGCTAATTACATTTTTAAACAACTATATGCTTTTTGCTCTTTGGGAAGGTTACAAACAAGTGGAAGGTTACAAACAGATTCTCAGCAGAAGTCAA
The DNA here is from genome assembly GCF_020497125.1 of Mauremys mutica. NCBI lineage: Eukaryota > Metazoa > Chordata > Testudines > Geoemydidae > Mauremys > Mauremys mutica. Next base: position 94,968,606 of record NC_059074.1, on the reverse strand, counting down.
TATGTGTAGCTCCATTAAAGTTAATGGATCTAGCCTAAGCTTCTCCCCTCCCCAATAAAGCTTTTGCAATATACTTTTAACCTCTTAAGTAATGCAGATGAATTTAACTAGATGGCTAGTCTGCTTATGAGAATATATATTAAAGTGCCAAATTAAAGGAGCACAAGCTATAAAAATGGTTCATAAGATAACATGCATAATCATAAAAGAAGAGGTCCATCTGCTCTGGTTCTGCATAGCTCATTTGCTAAGTTCAGTAATGGGGGAATCTGCAGTTGGTTGATGAGTTCTGGCCACACCAGCAAGTGTTTTAGCAGGGCATGTAAATTGCTGTAGATGGGTGTTAGGTGCATAGTTCTGCTGGGCTCAGTGCATCAAAAACAATTTAAAAAGTAAATGTGTTCAAGACAATATATTTAATGGCACTTGTTTATTGTCTGGAAAGTATTCAGTTATCAAGTAATTTAAATAAATTGCCCACACAACAGTGAGCAGTAAATAGAAAGTTCATGGGTCAAGCAAGTGTTGCCACTAAGCAACAGATAAGGTTAGAATTTAAACTGCAGATATAGTGTGGTAACTTGTCTCAGCTCATGCAATTCTAATTTGCATGAAATTTCCACTCAATTGTGTTGCTATAAAAACAGTAAAGATTTACAATGATGACAAAACAAGCTTTTGTCTCTACATTTAGTGCCAGAGATGAGGGTTTTTTTCCAGAAAAGAATTATGCAATACAAATATCAAAAAATATTAATTGTGAAAGGAGGAAAGTTACACCATGAACTCAAGTTTGCAAATTTCTGGGAAACAAGGTATTTTGGAGGAATTTCCTGATGAATCTGGAGAGGCTTCTCCAAAATTGGGAAGGAGGAATGCCTAATGGCTTGTTGTTTGCTTATGGTTGCCTAACCACGTGGGATCACAAAGGATGCTTTGGAGCATATATACAAACCACATGCCCTGACTTGTAACTTGCTCAAACTATTGCCTGTGCCTCACCCATAAGATGGCTCTGAGCTTGGCTTGTTCCACTAAGGGCCTATTCAAAGCCTACAAGTAAACAAAAGCCTTGCCATCAGCATTTTTGTATGAAGAACTAAGTGTTTAATTTCTTAAAGGCACAATACCCTTATTTCAGGAAAAACAGCCACAACCAGCCCTGACTAATCAATGCTAATCAACAGCCTGGGTGGAGGAGAGACTCAATTAAACATTATTTGACCACATGTAATCCATATGTAGTGGTGCCTTCTCCCAGGCCCTCCACAAACACAGTCAGAGATCAACTGAAGTGCAGCACCCGTGTCCTTTTATTGTTTGTGTCCGTTCCCGCCACCTATTATTTACAGCTATTTACACAGACCAACACTCTGGGAGACTACTAACTTCCCAGCCAGCAAGGATCTAGAGCCCATGTGTCTCCCTTTCCTCTCTCCCCCTGCTTCCTGTCTCTTAAGCCTGGTCTACACTACGCGTTTAAACCGGTTTTAGGAGCATTAAACCGATTTAACGCCAAAGCCGTCCACACTAAGAAGCCCTTTATATCGGTATAAAGGGCTCTTTAAACCGGTTTCTGTACTTCTCCCTAACGAGAGGAGTAGCGCTAATATCGGTATTACCATATCGGATTAGGGTTAGTGTGGCCGCAAATCGACGGTATTGGCCTCCGAGCGGTATCCCACAGTGCACCACTGACCGCTCTGGACAGCAATCTGAACTCGGATGCAGTGGCCAGGTAGACAGGAAAAGCCCCGCAAACTTTTGAATATTTCCTGTTTGCCTAGCGTGGAACTCAGATCAGCACGTGTGGCAATGCAGTTAAAAATCAAAATAAAGAAAGAGCTCCCGCATGGACCATGCGGATGTGATCGCTGTAAGGGCAGGCAAATCTGTTCTATCAGCGCTCCGTTACAGAAGATGAAATTCAAAATCATTTTTAAAAAATCTCCAGACAGACGCCATAGCAGGGGCTCAGCGCACTGCTGCGTGACAAACGTAACGGAAAGCCAAAGAATCAAATGGGCGCTCATGGACTGGAGGACTCAAGCTATCCCACAGTTCCTGCAGTCTCCGAAAGTATTTGCATTCTTGGCTGAGCTCCAAATGCTTCTAGGGTCAAACACAGTGTCAGCGGTGGGTCAGGGCATAGCTCGGCAATTTACGCACCCCCCACCCCCAGAAGTGAAAGGGAAAACAATCCTCTCTTGACTCTTTTACATGTCACCCTATCTTTACTGAATGCTGCAGATAGACACGATGCTGCAGCACTCAACGCCAATATCCTTGCTCCCCCGCCCCGCTATGGGTGGCTGATGGTACAATAAGACTGATCCCCATATGCCAATAGGCTGATGATGACGATGGGTCAGTGCAAAAGGACTGGTAACCATGCGTACTAGCATCAGTGAGGTCAATGAAGGGCGCCTGGTCCTAATTTTTCCTGGTAGATGGTACAGTATGGCTGATAACCATCGTCATCATAGCAACAGGGGGCTGAGCTCCATCAGCCCCCACCCTTCATGTGTAAAGAACAGATTCAATTGCCCCTGGACTAGCAGAGGGATGCTGGGCTCCTCTCCTCCACACTCCTTACTGTCCTGTCTGGACTCTCATAGCAGCTGGAGGCTGCCTTCCACTCATTTCTCACTAACAAGTCACTGTGTCTTCTTCCTGCATTCTTTATTACTTCATCACACAAGTGGGGGGACAGTGCTACGGTAGCCCAGGAAGGCTGGGGGAAGAATGGAATTAACAGGTGGGGTTGTTGCAGGAGCACCCCCTGTGAATAGCATACAGCTCATTATTTCTGCTGGATCTGACACAGAGCAGCTGTGCTCTCTGGTTCTATGATACAGTGGTTCTCTAATACACTTGTCCAAATTCTAGACAGGACTGATTCTATTTTTAGATACCAAAAAGGAGGGATTGACTCTGGGAGTCTTTCCCAATTTTGGCTTTTGCGCCCCTGGCTAAGAGCAGCCAGGGAGCACTTATGACAGCAGCAAATGGTGCAAAACGACTGGTAACCATGCTCATCTTTTTACCAATTTATGGATTGGTAGATGGTACAGTATGGCTGATAACCATCTCTGCTGTCATGCAAAAGCAAAAGCATGCTGCTGTGTAGCGCTGCTGAATCGCCTCTGTCAGTGGCATCTAGTACACATACGGTGACAGTGACAAAAGGCAAAACAGGCTCCATGATTGCCATGCTATGGCATCTGCCAGGGCAATCCAGGGAAAAAAGCCGCGAAATGCTTGTCTGCCGTTGCTTTCCCAGAGGAAGGAGTGACTGACGACATTTACCCAGAACCACCCGCGACAATGATTTTTGCCCCATCAGGCACTGGGATCTCAACCCGGAAATTCCAAGGGGCGGGGGAGGCTGCGGGAACTATGGGATAGCTACGGAATAGCTACCCACAGTGCAATGCTCCAGAAATCGACGCTAGCCTTGGACCGTGGACGCACACCACCGATTTAATGTGTTTAGTGTGGCCGCGCGCACTCGATTTTATACAATCTGTTTTACAAAACCGGTTTATGCAAATTCGGAATAGTCCCGTAGTGTAGACGTACCCTTAGCCAGCTTTATAGGGCAGGCTGGCTACCCAGGCCTGCAGGTGGATCCAGTCTGGTAATTAGGGCATGGCCCCTCAGCCAGCCCAACTACTACCCTTCTTCCCCTGGAACAGGGCTAACAGGGGCCTGGCTTGTTTCTCCTAACCAGCACCCTGTTACACCATACCATAAATCAAAGAGCACCTTTCAGTCACACACACAAAATAAACCAAGAGGCATGATCATACACACTGAAACTGCTAATGTCAGGGAAAAATAAGTCAAAACCGGAGTCAAAAACCCTCTGCTGGAGATGATATTGTGACTTATGCTAGGATGACAAGAGTTCCAGAGGATTTCGGCCCACCACAGATCCTGACAGTTTATTTGATCCCATCTTTCATGACTACTTCTATGACAATAATATACAGACAGAGCAAGACAGAGCCAGACAGAACCATCAAGCAGAGCAGAAGTGAATCGGTTTTGGAGCATAAAAGCTCCAAGGCCTGTGAGAAATGGAGAAGAAGAGGAACAAAAAACTGAATGAAAGGAGAAAAAGGAATGACTGTAAATGAAATGAAAAAGTAGCATGTGTGATGTGTCTTGCCAATTGTGACCCTTTTACTCCCTGAAGAATTTATCTAATTGTTTAGCAGAACACTACACCTAGCACAAGCAAAGACAAAAAGCCTTAGAGCCAGATGATGCCTAGCATTGAGTGGCTGCTGAAGTGGGAGGAATGAGATGGTATAAGCAGGAGCGGCGCCAGAGTTTCTGGTGCCCTAGGCAGAATTTGGGGGGTGGCATTTTGTGCGCTCCCCAGGGGGCGCACGGGAGCTTCCGGTTCCACACCCATCGCGCCGTCGAAGAAGGACCCTCCCCCGAAATACCGCAGGCGACAGCAGCAGTCATTGAGCTGCTCAATTGCCTGCCGCTGTTTTCCGTGGCACGTCGGCAGAAAGTCCTTCTTCGGGCCCACGCGATGGGAATGGAACCGGAAGCTCCTGTGCGCCCCGTGGGGAGCGTACAAAATGCCGCCCCCTGAATCCTGGCGCGCTAGGCGACCGCCTAGGGTCGCCTAATGGAAGCGCCGGCCCTGGATATAAGGAGTCTTCTACACAGCTCAAGTGTACTGGATCTTTAGCCAAAACCTGCTGTCTCTGTTCCACTGCCCTACCCAGTGAGGAAAATGTCAATATCATGCAGATGTGTATGTTAATGAGAATTGCAAATACCCTATTAGCCTAGGGGAAAGCACACTGAGCTCAAAGCCAGAATAGCGAGGTCTGGTCCCATCTTTAATGACTATTTATATTTCTGTACAAGATCTGAGCCCTACCTTAGAAAGCAAGCAGATATAATCCCCCCATTTAACTAGGTTAACTGAGAAGCTGTACAAGATCACACCGTGCAGTGATGGGAACAAAACCCGGGTCTCTAATATAGTCTTATGCACTGAGTAGGGCTGCTACCTTTCTAATGGCTGGAAACCAGACCCCAGAGGCCCCACCCCACCTCTTCCTCTCAAGACCCTGCTCCTTTCCTCTAAGGCCATGCCCCTGCTCTGCTTCTTTCCCCCGATAAACCCCCCCCAGACATCAGGGCTTGTCAAATGGCACCCGGACACACAAGCCAAAAGTAGGACCGTCTGGGTGACAACCCTACCACTAAGCCACGCTGTCTCTTAGAATGGATTACAAGTTTATGAATGTGGCTATCCAGTCTCTTAACCACTAGATCACACTCCCCTCCCAGATCCAAGAATAGAGCTAACGGAGTAACAGTTATCAAGTGGTAGAGCTCTGTGCTGGGGATCTGAAATTCCAGGGCTTTAAATCCTCCAGGCAATCGATGTGGAGAGTCCTTACAGTCACACATAATGGAATTTGGTTTTACAGGGTTTGTTGGTTTGTTTTAAAAAACCACCACCACAACAATTCTCACACTGAGAACATCCTTAAAATACTTTATAGTTAAAACCACTATAACCTAATTGGGTTTAGCCCAACACACAATAAAACACACGTGTTCCCTATTTCAGTTATTTAACATACCCTTCAATTGCTTTGTGTCACTTAGTAGTAGCAGGGTTGAGGATTAATAATAGGGATGCTAGGCACAGTCTCGGGCATGTTTTTTGTTATAACTATCTGTATCTTCCCGGGTGGGGACAGTCCAGGGCAAGGGCAGTACCACCGTCCCACAACACTCTATGCAGTAACCAAGACAGCTCTCTGAAGATCTCCTTTCTGGCTTAAATTTGCCATAATGGGCACAGATCAGGGTGAAATTGTGTGCATGTGTTCATAAAATCAGAACAAAATCTGTTCATATCATAAGAATTATCAAGTAGTGGAACTCTGTTAGCTCTTACTTCATTCACCATCTGCCTGAACAAAGCCATACTCTGATCATCAGTTCCCATTCAGCAAAGAATCCTGTGGCACCTTATAGACTAACAGACGTTTTGGAGCATGAGCTTTCGTGGGTGAATACTTCGACTTGCATCCGACGAAGCGGGTATTCACCCACGAAAGCTCATGCTCCAAAACGTCTGTTAGTCTATAAGGTGCCACAGGATTCTTTGCTGCTTTTACAGATCCAGACTAACACGACTACCCCTCTGATACTAGTTCCCATTCACTACTTTTTCTACCTTTCTTCCACCAGCCTCAGTCCATTTAACTACAGCCTCTTCCTGAACAATGTACAGCCTTAACTCTGACCATACATACAATATACCAAATACACACAAGTGAAGATTTCAAATATATATTTCTATAAAATATGACTAATGACTAATATAGGTCACACATTCCCATGATTTCTTTACATTACAGAAAAACAACCCACACAGACCCAGGGCCGCCCGGGGGAGGGCAAGTGGGGCAATTTGCCCCGGGCCCCGCAGGGGCCCCCACGAGAGGTTTTTTGAGGCCCCTGGAGCGGGGTTCTTCACTCACTCCAGGGGACCCGGAAAACTGTTGCGGGGCCCGGGCCCCCGGAGCTTGTTCCGTTCCGGGTCTTCGCCGGCGGGGGGTCCTTCTGCTCCGGGGCGGAAGGACCCCTCGCCGCCAAATTACCGCCGAAGCGGGACCCGCCGCCGAAGTGCAGCCCGGATTTCAGTGGTAATTCAGCGGCGGGGGGCCCTTCCATTCCGGGACCCACCGCAGAAGTGTCCCGAAGACCCGTGGCAGCGGCCCCACGCCACCGAATTACCGCTGAAGACCCGGCGGCACTTCGGTGGCAGGTCCCACTTCGGCGGTAATTCGGCGCTTCAGGACACTTCGGCGGCGGGTCCCGGAGTGGAAGGACCCCCCCTCCCACCGCCGAATTACCACCAAAGCGGGGGCCCCCCGCTGCCAAAGACCCCAGACCCCCTGAGTCCTCTGGGCGGCCCTGCACAGACCATTTGCAATCTAATACCAGATCCCAATTACTTACCCATACCAGTACAGAACTGTTTACTAAGTAAATAGCGAAAACCATGACAACCAGTATACATGCTCAGAGTTCAGAGGTGAAAGACTATAGTGCAAATATATGGGTTAGGAGTGGTGTGAGGTAGTGGAAAATGAAAGTAGGAATGGTAGTATGGCATATATATGGCTATTGAATTACTTACATGCTTATTTACTTGCTAGTTACAAGTCCATTGGTGGACCATGCAATCTAGTAATCTTAAACAAAAGTTAATAACTTTTTTGTGGGAATATATTAATGTTTATGATATTAAATGTCTACCATAAATTATAGAGAATATAATGGCTGAGTTAGGTTTATGTGCAAAACTTGGTATTTGCATTTCCAAACTGAGTGTTTAAATTAGTAAACCTTTATTTTCATGCTAGTCTGTAGTTTTTACAGAGTGGTGAGAGCACATAATTAGAAACAACAAGGAGTCTGGTGGCATCTTAAAGACTAACAGATTTATTTGGGCATAAGCTTTTGTGGGCAAAAAACCCACTTCTTCAGATGCATGGAGTGAAAATTACAGATGCAGGCATTATTGTACTGACACATGAAGAGAAGGGAGTTACCTCACAAGTGGAGAACCAGTGTTGACAGGGCCAATTCAATCAGGGTGGATATAGTCCACTCCCAATAATTGATGAGGAGGTGTCAATTCCAGGAGAGGTAAAGTTGCTTTTGTAGTGAGCCAGCCACTCCCAGTCCCTATTCAAGCCAAAATTAATGGTGTTAAATTTGCAAATGAATTTTAGTTCTGGAGTTTCTCTTTGAAGTGATGGTCACATAAACACCACCCTATACCAGAAACCTACTGACCACTATACTTACTTACATGCCTCCAGCTTCTATCCAGGACACATCACATGATCCATTGTCTACAGCCAAGACCTACGCTACAACTGAATTCAGTGTCCTGGATAGAAGCTGGAGGCATGTAGGTAAGTATAGTGGTCAGTAGGTTTCTGGTATAGGGTGGTGTTTATGTGACCATCACTTCAAAGAGAAAGTGCAGAACTAAAATTTGCAAATTTAACACCATTAATTTGGGTTTGAATAGGGACTGGGAGAGGCTGGCTCACTACGAAAGCAACTTTACCTCTCCTGGAATTGACACCTCCTCCTCAATTATTGGGAGTGGACTACATTCACCCTGATTGAACTGGCCCTGTCAACACTGGTTCTCTACTTGTGAGGTAACTCCCTTCTCTTCATGTGTCAGTATAATAATGCCTGCATCTGTAATTTTCACTCCATGCATCTGAAGAAATGGGTTTTTTACCCATGAAAGCTTATGCCCAAATAAATCTGTTAGTCTTTAAGGTGCCACTGGACTCCTAGTTGTTTTACTGGATACAGATTAACATGGCTATCCCCAATACATAATTAAAAAGTAATTTGGTGTGATATTTTCTTAAAATCATATCTAAAAGATTCAGCATATTTATTAAGAGCAAAGAAAGTTTTTTTGACACCTCTGTGCTTCCTTCTACTGAGACCACGTGAACATGTTTTTTGTTAGGCAAGGTGGTTGAGATAATATATTTTATTGGACCAACTTCTGTTCGTGAGAGAGGCGACTTTTTAAGCTTACTCAGAGCTCTTCTTCAGGTTAGGTTTTTGATTTTCAGTCCGAAGTCCTGATTAGCTTGAAACGAGTACCAAAGGTTTAATCCACTGAAGGTAACAGCATGAATGTTCTTATTTCATTCATTCTATTCAGTGCAGTTTAGTGAGCAGCTTACTCTGCAGAAGTGCATCTTGCAGGAGCTGTGAGCCGTTTTTACACTTCATTTACATAATGGAGATGTGATTTGAGGTCATGATACATTCAATACAAAAAGCTACAATACAAAGGATTTGAGCTGGGATCTGAGCTAAGGAACCTTAGTTCCAATGCTAAGGATCAAAAGCAAGGACATTAAAGGATAAAGGACACATGATGCAGCCTTAGAAGAAGGGCTCTTACTCTTGCTTTAGACTCAACTGCAGTTTCTAGTAGTCAGTCAGTCACTGTGTTACACTATAATAGCTTTGTGCACTTAATTTCACTGTTTTGTTTTGAAATTAGAATATTGTATCCTCTAGGGAATATTTCCCTGAAAAGAATACCATTCTTGTATTTTTATCAGATAAGATCTTGCACAAGCCATGTTATTGTTACACAGTGGAATGCTAACAAATAATCTGTAATAATTTTAAATATTATTTTCCCTGAACAAGTCCCATTCATTTCTCTGGGGCTTTTCTGTCAAAATAATACAATACCTACTGCCCAAGCAGCTGACACAGTTATCACCCAATTGTATCAGACAGCGGCTTGTTTTGGTATACACTATGCATCTTGTATTTACAAGTTATTTGGGCCATACAATCAGAGGCATTAGTATCAGTTTCTGAATGTATATCAATTTATTTGAAGATTTTCAAATAAAATATTTGCTAATAACTTTTTTCCATTATTTCATACAACTCTACTTATTGCAATAAGCCACGCCAGGATATGTATTAGTAGGCTATTGATAAATGTGGTTCATTGATAATGCAAATGAGGTATGCATCAATATCCTACTACTACTGCACAACCTACTGGGGCATACTGCTATGTTAGTAGAGCCCTTTATGCTTATGGTACAACACCCTGAAGAACAGGACCAGCTATATATTAGAGGTAAAATAGGTGGTTGCCTATAATCACCAAATATTGATCCAGCAAAATGTTTCCTGGCATCACAAAGTGACTGAGACCTGGATGCAATATAATTTTCAGAATATATTGGGCCTACACTCATCAAGCCAGTACTGTTGAAAATAACTCATCATAATGCCAATATACACAGATGTTTAAATAGCTACTGTCAAATATTTCTTCAGATCTAGCAACAGATTCTGCATAGTACAGGTAGCCATCCAAGTGCAGTCTGTTTCAGGATCAGAGCCTTAAATTCCATCCTTCCACATCACAGCTATGAAGATTCATGTTTTGAGTATTCCGTTCAGAAAATAAAACTTTGTCTTTTGGATCTAAAACTGGTAGTCTTGCATTTCTTAAGGGAGGGTTGTTTTTGTTTTTAAACTGAGCTTGTGTATGCTGGCAGTCTTTCCTTCCAAACCCAGGAACTGCAGGGGATTCCTGTGGAGGGAGGTTAAATAATAGGTATAGACAGTTTCACAACAGAAATGGGGAAAATAATTTCATTTTAAATGAACCAAACCTGAGGTGGAAGTAAGAATAGAATAAAAACAAAGGAAGGTGGGAAAAGAAACAAAGTATTTCATTAGAAAGGAGACTAGGAAGATTTCTCCCTCTCTCTTTTTTTTTTTTTTTTTTTAAAGAGCTGTGTTCCAGGAAAAATTATTATTAATGCAAAGTAAGTTAGGAATGCAAAAGTTAAGGCTGAACTTTCAAAGTTTTCACTCCCATGCATATGTTTTTTCATACACTGTTTTAATTCAATATCATATACCACCACTAGTTCCAGGTCTCCAGCCTTAAGCTTAGACCTTCTGGAAATTTGAGCTCTCTCAAGATTATAACTTCCATAGGAGAAAGTCTCTTCCCTAAGAAGAGTATAACCTCGGGAACAAGACGACCAAAAAGCCAGGAAGGAGCAAGACAATTTATTGAATATAAGAAAAAAAGTATACCTGCAGAAAATGGCCATTTTAGAGCCACAGGTGATTTGTTCTTGCCAATTTAAAGTGATGATTACCAGAAAAGCATGTTGGGAAACAGTCCTATATCAGGGTGAACCCAAACTAGAAAAATCCATTAGTGATCAGAAAATCATTACTGAGGTAGTTCCTAAGGAAATGGCTGAATTCTGAGCAGAAGGAATGAATTCTATGGGTGGAAGATACTCCGAGAAGTCAAAATTAGAACCTAATCCTATCTATTTGTTCTCTTTTGTTTGTTAATAAAAATCTAGCTGCTTTTTAGACATGTGAGCCTCCGGGTGCTTAAAAGTGATGAGGATTCTATCACACTTTACATGCGTATAGGCACTCCTTTCACAGAACATAAGCTCTATAGGAGAGAACTTCTCTTTTAGGGTATGTCTACACTGCAATTAGACACCCGCAGCTGGTCCATGCTAGCTGACTCAGGCTCATGGGGCTCAAGCTAATAGGCTGTTTAACTGCTGTGTAGGCATTCGGGGCTGCAGCCCAAGTTCTGTATGAGGGGTAGCCATGTTACTATGTATCCATAAAAACAATGAGGGGTCCAGTGGCACCTTAAAGACTAACAGATTTATTTGGGCATAAGCTTTTGTGGGTAAAAAACTTGCTTCTTCAGATGCATCAGCCCGAGTTCTGGGACCCTCCTACCCCACAAGGTCCTAGACCAATGCTCCAGCCTGAGCCCCAACGACTACATAGCAATTAAACAGCCCCTTAGCCCAAGTTGGGCCAACCGTGAGTACTTAATTTCAGTGTAGACATACCCCTAGGGTCATTACAGATATTTCAGAAGTTGACAGATTTTAACATAACACCCGTTTCCATACTGAGTTCTTGCTACCAATATTAGCTGTGATACTTAGGGCTGACGTGAGTATTGAAGCTCCCAAAGCTATTAAGTTATTGATATAGATGTAAGGAAAACTTCTTAAATTAACACGGAGTCTGTTTCCTATTAAGGATTACTTATTTGTAAAAGGTACTATTAGAGTTCTCTGCCTGTGGCACATAATAGTTTCATCTTCTGTGGGCTGTAATGTTTTGGTGTTATTTAGGTTGTTGGGTTTAGTGTGCAGATGCTGGGTGGTGGGCAGTGATATACGGGAGGTCAGACCAGAGGATCTAGTGGTCCCTTCTGACCTTAAATGCTGACTCTAGCTTTATATTGTGTGCTATCTGAGACTAAAATGTGAATGAGGAGTACTTGGGGCTCCATCTCACCACCACAATCAATCAATGGGACATCACACAAGAAGGATTTAAAAAAAGTGGGTGGTGGTCTATCCAACAAGGTTTAACAATAAATGATATCCCTGCCCATGGGGCATTGCCCAATTCACAAATGGTCTTTATTAGAGGGAGACGCAACATAGTCCCAGGTTCTGTAGGAAATATGGAACAAAACCAGTCCTCCACTTCCCAAACAAAATCCTTGCCATCTTCAGAGATGAAGGAAACAAAACAAAAACCCAGTCCTTGCTTCAGGGAATCCATTTTATTTCTTAGGGGCTAGCTACCTGGGCCCTTTTGTCCCTATTTTAGTGAAATCACAGACTAGGAAGGTTGCTTCAAGGTTTACCAACCTCAAGCACACTTAGAAGGAGGCTACTCTCCTTCCGACCTGAGGAGAGTTAGCTTAAGAGTGCTACTTCCTTGAGTTTCCTTGCTCCCAAAATGCCTCATTTGGAGGAATCACCCTTCCCAATCAGCAGTTCAGATTGTGTCTTGGGCAAAAGGGCTGCTTTAAGCGCTTGCTTTTAATTTTCACCCTTTGTTAGCTCAGCTGGAAGTGGCATATGTGCACCCCATCATGCCAACCATGAGAAATACCCTGCCCAAGGAATATTTATTTAGAAAATTATCACTCAGTGGAAAGTTATTACTGCAGTTTTGGCATGCAGAGGGGGAAAAGAGTACATGTACATCTACAACGAAGATTACAAATTTAACTTAAGATCATACAGTGCCCAAAACCCACACATTCTGGTCCTCTTTATGAACTGGAAGACCAAGAGATCTTTGATCTAACTTAATTCCACAGACCAACCTGACAAAACTTTAACCTCACTGCAAAGTGAAAGCAGAAACATGTTTAAATATCCCAGATAAATCAAATAATTTCCCCCAAAATATATTTGTGCATTTGAGGCACTGAATAGAAGCACACTGTTTAAGTATGGATTCCCCTATGAGAGGTTCCATGATTTTGTGAAGGAAAAACATAAACCAGTATTAGCTTTCGTAAATTACAAGAAATTATAGCAAGTGGGCTTTCCAGTTACCATGGTTATAAGCCCGCAAAGGCCATCCTTTTCTGTTTGAATTTCCTCCTTTTTCCCCCACAAGATGAGAAACAGTCCTTAAAAATATCATCATCTAGACTACAGCAAAATAAAGTGTATAATACATTTCTATTGTTACACAAATTCACAAAAGCTTTTAATGAATGCCACTTGGGCACCAGCATTGGCATGCAAATACTCAGAATGACTGCTGATAGGAAGTACAGGGGTCTTATTTCTCAATAAGCAAGAGGTATTCTAAAAATAAAGTCCATAGCATTATGATTTGTCAAAATAAGGAGAACATTTACTTTGTGTGACTAATCTAGGAATAAGAATCCAAGTCAATGGCTTTCTCTGGTGCTCTCTTTTTGGAACCTGGCACTCTGAGACATTTCTATTCTATGTAACTCTTACATCACCCTCACTACTGTAGCATGAGTGCCTTCCAGTAGTGCATAAACCAAGATGACAACTTTTCACATGTGGTTCATTCTCTATGTGTGGTGTGCTCGTCTTCTAGACGTCACATATGAGCATTCACAAATCTGAGATATTTAAAAAAATGCATTTAGTACAATTCCCACACAAGAAAACATCTTTAATTTACAGTTTAGCTTACTCAAGTGTACTTCCTGTCAACATAGTCAACTAAAGTTAAATCAACAATATCCACAACCAATTTCACATGACGTCTTAACTCTCACCCATCAGAATATAGTCCTTAAATGGACTCAGACTCCTCAACTCCACAGATCATTCCCTTTTGATTCTAGCCACACAGCATACACCTAGAGGATGTTTTCTCCATCTTGTATATAAACCTATTGTCGGCCAGATTCTCTGCTGCTGTAAATGGGTGAAAGTCTAAGGAATCAAGGAAGCTGTGCAATTACACACACACTCAGCCCCCGATTATCCAAACATGGGGGACCGGATTTTATTTGGATAATGAGGAGTTTGGCTAATTGAGAGTGCAGGAGTTCTTCATCAGCAGGGTGGCCTCCCCTGCAGCTGAGGGCTCATTGTCCTCCTCCTTGCAGTCCTGGCAAGGAGTTTCTGCTCCGCCCTGCTCACTCCCCTGACAGCAGTGCTGCAGAGAGCTCGCTGCACTGCCAAAGGGTTGGTGACACCCAGTCCCTGCAGAAGCCAGGTACAGACGGGGAGGCTTCAGTTCTGGCAGGGCAGAGCCAAGACCCGCTCTGCCGTGCCAGGACCACAGCCTCCTTCCACCTGCTGGAATTGGTTGTCACTGGCCTGATAGCCATGCAGGGAACCCTCTGCAGTGCTGCTGTCAGAGCCCTGCTTGCTCCTCCCCCATGACAGCAAAGGGGTTGCTATGCTGCTGCGGAAGCCATTCAGCAGCAGGGCAGCCTCCCCCATGGCCAGGAGCTTGTCCTCCTTCTCCTCATGGTGAGAGGGGTGTCTTTGCTCTATTAGCCAAACCTCCATATCTTCCGAATCCCTTCCATGTCCACCAGCATGAGATGCTGTGGAGGGCATGTATCTCATGCAGGGGAACAAGAAAGGAGTTTATATGATGCAGCGGTTTGGCTAATAGGATTTCAGAAAAATGGGAGTATACTGTATGAGTTCAAAAAACAGGGGCCTTATACAACTGAAAGAATTACACAGCCCAAGTTTATAACATTATTAAACCACATGAAATTGTAAGTAACAAGGATGCTGGCTGTATAATTCCTTCAGTTGTATGAGGCTGCAGTTTTGAAGCCATACGCTCTGCTGGTATAAATTGGCATAACTCCACTGAAGTCAGAACTGTTGGGATTCAATGAAGCTACATGGATTTGCCTTTTCAATAAGAGGACCAAAATTTACTGCCACTATAACTAGGTGCAATTACATTGAAGTCAATGGAGTCAGGCAGGCTTAGGCAATCAGTGAATTTGAACCAATGCCTGGAAGACATTGTTTCATTTTACTTAACTAATATTACTAGCTAATTCACTTACCTCAATTTGACTTCCTAACGTGATATGCTTGCCACAAAAATGGGGAAATAAAGTTGAAGTAGAACGCAAAAGCTTGCAGTGACTTGAAATGAATTGACATGAAGGGATAAACATGAAACTCTCTACTAGGTTCACAAGAAATGTGGGTTTGGTGCATATATAAAGAATGTTTTATGTGTACTACTGACTAAGAATCAATATTTAAAATGTCTCCTATCCCCTCCTTTTAAAAACTGCCCCTTAGCCATCTGTAATCCTAACATCTACTTCATTTGCTCTCACCAGCAGAGTCCTGCAACCAATATTGAGCATTCTTCATGTCACACGGTTATTGCAGATTGCTGCATATGATATTTTTCTAAAAACTAGGACTTACTACTTTTACTAATAGTTTCTTCTTTTCACCAAGTCTTTACTTACCAGTAGATAATATTCAGCCTCAAGTATCAGACCTCCTTGCAAACATAAAAAGAATTTTTTAAAAGTTAAAAACCCAGCTATTTAGTCTGCTGTTTAAAGCATACATTCATCATTTGTGAAAGGTGTCAGATCACCAGTTCTGAAGTCTCTTGTTATTTACAAAGAAGGCATAGCGTGGACAGAAGAGTGCAAGCTTCACCTCACCACCCAGCTAGTTTGCTTCAACCCTGTTCAGGAGGAGAAATTCCTATGTGGGGGAAGGGTGGTTCAGATGCTTTTCCTATTTAATTCTAAACTCCTCTGCAGAGACTACCAACCAAAGCAAGTGCCAGTTTTAGTGGTGGGTTTTGTGATTGTGGACACCTGTTCATTAGGAACTGGATTGAGACCACTGAATCAATCCAATTAAGCTCCTGAATAGTCTTCTAGACAACAACATAAAGTTACCACAAGCCCGTGTTTGCTTTGAAAAAGAGACAAAATGATCTCTCTCTCTCTCATACCTACCCAAGGGCAATCTAGTCAGCCCTCCTACATATAAAGGCCAAATTCAGGAACAGTGTGAAACTGGTAAAAATAAATGGATGGGTGTTGGTGTATGTTCCACTCCATACTGGAATGAAAAAAGCAGGGTTGGAGCAGAAAAATATAAAACCAACCCAATGGATAACTGTACATAAGTGTAAGATAGAAGACTTGTCTACACTACAAATGCTTTGTAATTTATACAAGAGCCCTCTAGTGTAGATGCAGCATAGGCTAATTGGATTTTTCTGTCAGCATAGTAACACCAACTCTCTTCATGACATTGCTTCCAACAGGATAGCAGTTCTTCTGTTGGCACAGTTGCATCCACACTGGGGGTTTTGCTAGCATAGCTCTATCAGCTAAACGGTGTATCCCCCCCCGCACACACACACACCGCGACCAAGAGCTATGCCAACAAAACTCTGTAGTGTAGACCTGATCAAAATATGTTCTTCCCCAAAAGATATTCAACAAACTCTTACTGGTTATTTCCCCTTGATTTCCAGGCTTGTCATCAGGAAAGATACACAGTTCATATAAATGGGTGTAAATTAGTGTAATTTACACCCATTTACATCACTTCTGAATTTGGCCCAACATGTCTATTTTAGCTCTGAAAAATTATACCAAATAACAGTTAACAATGAAGAAATTTTGGTTATATATCATAACAGAATGTAATTACAATGTGATTACCCTGGGGTTACTTTTTTATGATTAATGACCCTTAATTGCCATAAATATACATATTTTTAAAGAATCCAGGTACTTTAGCTACATGGTAGCTGCACCTGATTAATCTAAATCATGCAGTTAACCTTCCAGTTATGTCAATTTGGTAGTAATGAGACATATCAAACATAACTATAGTGTAATTGCAATGTAATTAAGGTCACTGTATTATAAAGTGTAATAGAGATTTTAAAATGTTCAACATCTGGGGAGCACCTATTAGTAGTTGTATTCTGATCCATTCATCAAGGAAACAGGAGCCCTCTAAATGTCTTTTGTTTTGAGTTTTCCCTTAATTTCCAATTCAAGAATAGTTGTGGGCATTGTTGGATTTTTTTGCTT
Source organism: Mauremys mutica (assembly GCF_020497125.1). Lineage (NCBI taxonomy): Eukaryota > Metazoa > Chordata > Testudines > Geoemydidae > Mauremys > Mauremys mutica. The sequence goes on along the minus strand of NC_059074.1, from coordinate 94,951,613 downwards.
TATTTTGAGGGTTCTTTTCTCCTCCCATAAGTTTATTGTTTTCAAAGTCTTCATGAAGGAAACAAAATATTAAGCAATATATGTTCAGTTGAGATTTGATCCATAATGAAGCTTACTAAATCCAGACATATCAAAATAATAAAAATACATTAATACAGTTCCTTGCAATACAAAGTTTCTCAATAACTTTACGAAATTTGAAGTTATAAACTATATAAAGGAAAACTACAGGCACCACTAAAAATGTAGTCTCCAGTGGAGTGAAATGCGGCAGCTATTTAATAATAAAAACCAACACTACTCCACAGTTGCAGTTTGCAACGGAAATGCAAAGAGATCATCATGTTCAATTGCTTCTGCAAAGGAAAAGTTGATAGGAAGCATCTCCTCCATTAGAATTTGTCCAAGATTAATGACTAACATTCCAAATGCCAAAACAGGTCCTAGACATCTTTAATGATCAGAAGTGATCAGGATCTTGGTTCTGTCTCTCTTCTGCAACAGCACTTCTAGCGCCACCGTGATTGGAAATCTCCCCCAGTAGGTATGCCTCAGAGGCAAAATAGTTAGGCAACTATCTGCCATTTGTTCCTTTGAAAATCTCTCCCATTAGGTATTTAAGAAGTTGTTTTTTAGTGACATATGAAAAGGGAAAACTGATATTAACAAGTCCTATATAAAATTAAAGCAATTGAATCTAGATCCTGCAAATGATTGCATGAAGGCACACCTTTATATCAGCACAAATCCATTGAAGTCAACAGGGCTTCACATGGGCACAGAGGTGCTCTATGGTCACTTTTGACCTTAAGTCTGCACATTCCCACTGAAGGAAGCATCAGCCAAGATAGCTCAGGTGCTTCAGTTGGCAGTCCTTGGATCAATCTTGTTCCTGTCTCACACTGTAAGTGATAGCGGTCTAACTCAGAGCAACAAGAGGGAAATCAGTGGGAGAATCAGCTCAACTTCTCAGATGTCTATACACAAATGCAAGGAGTATGTGGAACAAACAGAATAAATGGAAGCATTAATACATAATCTAAATTATGATTAATTGGCATCAGAGACTTGATAGGATAAGTCTTGTGACCAGAATATTGGGATAGAGGGATAGAGCTTCTTCAGAACAAACAGGCAGGGTAGAAAGGGAGGTGTTGTTGTATTATACATAAAGAATATAAACAAAAACTTGTTCTGCAGTCCACAAGGATGTGGAAAGCAGACCACTTGAGAGTCTCTGAGTAAAAATAAAAGGGGAAAGATATGGGTGATGTCATTGTTGCAGTCAAATCAGGAGGAAGATGTGGATGAGGTATTTCTAGAATACATAACAGAAATAGCCAAAACACGAGACTTGTTATTAATGGAGAACTTTAACTACCCGGATTTCTGTTGGAGAAGTAATGACAAAACAAAAAATTTCCAGTAAGCTATTTGAATGTAGTGGGGACAACCTTTTGTTCCAAAGCAGAGGAAGTAACCGGAGCAATGGCCATTTTAGACATGATTCTTACCAACAGGGAGGAATTGGTTGTGAATCTGAAGCTGGAACACAGTTTGGATTAAAATGATCATGAAATCCAAGAAAGAGTGAGAGCAGCAGAATAAGGACAATGGACTTCAACAAAGCAGAGTTTAACAAACTCAGTGTCTGTTACAGCTCCATTTTGTTTCTTAAAGCTGCCCCCTTACTCCATTTTGTTCTTGTTCTCCTCTGTGGCCGCCCCTCCCTGGCTGTTAAGTTGTTTACCAGGGCCTCTGCCCTTCTCAAAGGGAGAGCCCTTTAAGTTGTCTAACCAGAGCCATTGCCCTTCTCAAAGGAATGGCCACTTATGCTAAGTGGGACCACTGCCCTGTTCAAAGGGTTAGTCCTGTTATCACCTTGTTAAAACCTGGGCTTGGTGTAGGATGGCCACTGTCCAGAGCTGCAAGACCTATTGTGTTTTTAAGATCCTGGGCATGAGTCATACCTCTGGGCTCAGGGCTAGTCCAAACATGCCTCTGTGGCTGCCTGCAGTTTTTCTCTGCCTCCCTCCTCCCTGTAAGAGGGGGAGCCAATCAGAGTTACTGGCGGGAAGCTGCCAGGGTTTGCCTTTATAAACAGACATTTTTTGAACAGACTTCAGAAAGGTTCTTGCATTGCTGCCTGGTCTGATCAACCAGGGGTTCTGGGGGTCCTTTCACCGCTCTCGTTTTATTTTTGAGCGTACCCCCATTTTTTAACCCCCCCCACGAACAATGAATTTTGCCTGGAGATCTCCTGATTATTGTGAACGAATTGAGCCCTCTCTGCATCCTCTGATGCTGTTGCTGCAGTGCCTGCTTCTGCCCCTGCTGCTGCTGCCTTGTGGGATGGTAAGAATCCCTCTGTGAAAGTTTCTATACTTTTATTTTATTATTTTAGCTGCTGGCTCTGTCTCCCCAGCACACAGACTCAAGCTAAACCTTGGTCTGTGTTTTAAAACCTCTCTTTTAAACCCCGTGGCATTCTGCCACTGAAAATAAGTTTGTGCTGCTGCTAAGTTCTGCTCCTGTGGGCTTTGCCTTGGACTGTTTTCAGCTGTATCCACTGCTGCAGTCACCCCCCCCCCCTTTGGAGCTGTGTCCTGGACACACACCACTCAGCCCTCTGGAACTATCCTTAGCATAAGGTGCACCCATTAAGTTAAGTTTAGCATTATACTTTGTAAGTTAGGCTTAGAGAATTGTTGCATTGTGTTTTAATTTGTGTAGTCTTGGTTAAGTTAGCTCATAGATAAGATTTTGCTGTGTTCTGTATAACTGTAATTGTCTGTCTTCCCACTGCAAACACCCCTCCCCAGCTTCTCTGTCTTTCTACCTTGTTACACTCTCTCTGCTGCTTAAGCTTGCAGCCTGTTTGCTCTGTCTCACTAAGTTTAAATCTCTAGCATAAAACTCCATTGGTTACTTTCTTCCTTTCTGATACCCCTCACATTCTACATTTACACCACTGTGACACATTTTTACCTGAAATTGTTTGTTATTTAACACATTTTATCCATAACTGTTAGTTGGTTATATGCTGCTGTGACACACCTTTTTACATAGAAATCGCTAGCTACCTGTTACATTTATACCTCAGTGTTAACTGATTACCCACTGTATTGTATCCTACTGTGTTGTACCCCACTATTGAAACCCCCTTACTGTTTACCAAAAAGAAACCCCTCCCCAATTGTCTACCTTAACAACCCCATACCCCTCACTATTGAATTTTCCCTGTTTTTGTATTTGCTTAATAAAGTTTATTTTGCACCCCACCCGTGTGGTAATTGCTCCTCAAGATCCCATATACCTGCTGGCAGGGACACTCAGAAGTGGTAGGTAAGATCCCATGGGAAGAAAATCTAAGGGAAAAAGGAGTTCAGGAGAGCTGGCAATTTCTCAAGAGACAATATTAAAAGCACAGTTGCAAACTATCCTGATACAAAGGAAAGGTAGGAAAAACAGTAAGAGATCAATATGTTTCCATCAGCAGCTCTCTAACGACCTGAAACACAAAAAGGAATTTTACCAGAAATGGAAATAGAGAAGCTGCTAAGGAGGAGTACAAAAGAATAGCACAAGCATGTAGGCACAAAATCATAAAGACTAAGGCACAGAATGAGTTATATGTAGCAAGAGGTTCTTTAAGTATATTAAGAGCAAGAGAAAGAAGGAACGTGCAGGTCCTCTTCTTAGCAGGGAAGGAGCAGTAATGACATCAAGAAGGCTGAGGATATTTAATGCCTATTTTGTGTCAGTCTTCATTATAAATGTTAATGGTGACCAGATACTTCACAATTAATATTAGCAAGGGGGAAGGAATGCAACCCAAAACCGGGAAAGAACCAGTTAAAGAATATTTAGATAAGTTAGATGTATTCAAGTCAGCAAGGCCTGATGAAATTCAGGCTAGGGCACTTAAACTTGCTAATGGTTCTGAGATTGCTTCAGCTATTATTATCTTTGAGAACTCATGGAGGTGAGGTCCCAAATGACTGGAAAGGGGCAAACATAGCACCTATCTTTAAAAAGGGAAACAAAGAGAACCCAGGAATTTAGACCAGCCTATCTTTGATACCTGGAAAGATACTAAACTAATTATTAAATAATCCATTTTTAAACACCTGGAGGATAATAGGGTTATAAAGAATTTCATGCATGAATTTGTCAAGGACAAACCATTCCAGACCAACCTAATTTTCTTCTTTGACAGGGTTACTAGCCTAGTGGAAGGGGGTGGGGAATAGCAATTAGGATACATCTTAATTATAGTAAGATTTTTGACATAATCCCACATGACATTCTTGTAAACATATTAGGAAAATGTAGTCTAGATGAAATTACTATAATGTGGGTGCACAATTGGTTAAAAGACTGTATTCAAAGAGTAGTTATCAATGGTTCTTTGTCAAACTAGGAGAACGTATATAGTGGGGTCCTGAGGGGGGGGTGTCAATCCTGAGTCCAGTACTAGTCAATATTTTCATTAATGAGTTGGATAATGGAGTGAAGAGGATGCTTGTCAAATTTGCAGATGACACCAAGCTGGGAGGGGTTGTAAGCACTTTGGAGAACAGGATTAGAATTTTAAAAACCTGACAAATTGGAGAATCGATTACAATTCAAGAAGCTGAAATTCATTTAAGATAAATGCAAAGTACTACACATAAGAAGGAAAAATATCAAATGCACAACTACAAAATGGGAAATAATTGGCTAGGTGGGAGTGCTGCTGAAAAGAATCTGAGGTTGCAGTGGATCACAAGTTGAATGAGAGTCAACAATGTTAAGCAGCTGCAAAAAAGGCTAATCATTCTGGGGGTATATTAACAGGAACGTCATATGTAAGACCTGGGAGGTAACTGTCCCACTCTGCTTGGCACTGGTGAGGTCTCCACTGGAGTTGTGTCCAAATCTGGGCACTTCAGGAAAGATGTGGACAAACTGGAATCCAGACAAGAGCAACAAAAATGAGAAGAGGTTAAGAAAACCTGACCTATGAGGAAAGGTGTTAAAAAAAATGAGCATGATTAGTCTTGAGAAAAGAAGACTGAAGGAAAACCTGAGAACAGTCTTTAAATATATTAAGGGCTGTTATAATGAAGACAGTGGTCAATTGTTCTCCATGTCCACTGGAGGTAGGAGAAGTAGTAATGGACTTAATCTGCAGCAAGGGAGATTTAGGTTAGATGTTAGGAAAAAACTTTAATTATAGGTTTGCTGGCTTATGATGAGAAAACTGGCTCTGTGGATATGGGGAAAGTAGTGGACGTGATATACCTTGACTTTAGCAAAGTCTCCCACAGTACCCTTGCCAGCAAGTTAAAAAAGTATGGATTGGATGAATGGACTATAAGGTGGATAGAAAGCTGGCTAGATTGTCAGGCTCAATGGGTAGTGATAAATGGCTTGATGTCTAGTTGGCAGCTGGTATCAAGTGGAGTACCGCAAGGGTTGGTCCTGGGGCCGGTTTTGTTCAACATCTTTATTAATGATCTGGATGATGGGATGGATTGCACCCTCAGCAAGTTCGCAGATGACACTAAGCTCGAGGGGGAGAGGTAGATAGGCTGGAGAGTAGGGACAGGTTCAGAGTGACCTAGACAAATTGGAGGATTGGGCCAAAAGAAATCTGATTAGGTTTAACAAGGATAAGTGCATAGTCCTGCACTTAGGACAGAAGAATCTGATGCACCGCTACAGGCTGGGGACTGACTGGCAGTTCTTCAGAAAAGGACCTGGGGATTACAGTGGATAAGAAGCTGGATATGAGTCAGAAGCGTGCCCTTGTTGCCAAGAAGGCCAACGGCATATTGGGCTGCATTAGTAGGAGCATTGCCGGCAAATTAAAGGGAGTGATTATTTCCCTCTATTCAGCACTGGTGAGGCCACATCTGGAGTATTGTGTCCAGTTTTGGGGCCCCACTACAGAAAGGATGTGGACAAATTGGAGAGAGTCCAGTGGAGCGCAATGAAAATGATCAGGGGACAGGGGCACATGACTTACAAGGAGAGGTTGAGGGAACTGGGCTTGTTTAGTTCGCAGAAGAGAAGAGTGAGGGGGGATTTGGTAGCACCTTCAACTACCTGAAGGGGGTTTCCAAAGAGCATGGAGCTTGGCTGTTCTCAGTGGTGGCAGATGACAGAATAAGGAGCAATGGTCTCAACTTTCAGTGGGAGAGGTCTAGGTTGGATATTAAGACAAACTTTTTCACTAGGAGGGTGGTGAAGCACTGGAATGGGTTACCTAGGAAGGTGATGGAATCTCCTTCCTTACACGTGTAAGCAGAGTCAGGATGAGCCCCACCCTGACATCTGGTGGTAAATTATGGGGAGTGCAGAAAGTGTTGCATTGGTATTTCGGTTATTTGCATGGGCACTCCCACCCCACTTAGCATACCGCAAAGCAGCATGGGATGGTTATTTTCACAGCTGTGGGAGCCCCAATTTCGTTGTTATTGGGGCAGGAGGAATGAAATGTTGTCACCCTGATTGGGTAAATGGGGAACTACAAATTTGTCTTGTGATGGGGGGTTTCATTGTCAGCTGGATAGCGCTTGCTAGATGGGGCACATGGGTTCCAAAACCCATGGAAAAGAGAGAGGCTGGGGACAGAGATCTGTACTTGGTGGTGCAGGCTCTTTGTGTGAGACAGAAGCACCAGTTCCACCTGTGCCTCTCTCCACTGTGGAATGTCAGAGTTAATTTTTGATTCCCTTAAGAATCTAAATGCAGGTTACTGAGCTGAATTCACTGGTACTGGGGCTCCCCTACTAAGAGCTGAAATCACTGAAGAGCTGGACTTGCTGAGCTGAGAGCACTGAGTACTGTGCTTATGAGTGGGGGAGCCTGAAGCCATACTGTGGAGCAAAGCAGCTGGCAGAGCAGAGTGGAGCAGTTTGTGCAGCCACTGGGTGAGTGGAGCCAAGCAGCTCGCGAGGACGGCTGGAGAGGCTCCCAGGACAGCTGGTGGACCAGAGCAGCTGGCAGAGCGGAGCAGCCCACAGAGCAAGTGGAGCTGAGCTGTTTGCGGAGATGACTAGTGGAAGCAGAACCCCACGAAGAGGCAGGGCAGTTGGCCCCGAAACCACGTAAGGTGCCCCTTTCTACCCAGGCTGGGGAGGGGACCTCTGCAGAGAGACTCTTGAGCTCTGGGGCTGCACTGACCCGGGACAGAGACTTTTGGATTGTGGGACTTTTGGGACTGTGGGTGATTTGGGGGTTGCTGGACTCAAGGGCCCCGAGAGAAGGACATGGCCCAATTTGCTGGAGTGGGTCTTTGCTCACGGTTTGACCTATAAACTCTAGCTGAGGTATTTTCCCAGTTTAATGCTTGTTGTTTGTCATGTAATTAAACCTTTTCTGCTATACCAAGACTCTGTGCTTGCGAGAGGGGAAGTATTGCCTCTTCGAGGCGCCCAGGGGTGAGTGTAAGATTTTCCCAGGTCACTGGGTGGGGGCTCGAGCTGGTTTTGCATTATGTTGTGGGGAAGGGACCCCTATGTATTGAACCCGGCCCTTGCTGCTATCGTTTCGGCCCGGCAGAAGGGTTACACACGTTTTTAAAGTCAAGCTTGACAAAGCCCTGGCTGGGATGATTAGTTGGTGATTGGTCCTGATTTGAACAGGGGGTTGGACTAGATGACCTCCTGACATCCCTTCCAAACCCAATCTTCTATGATTCTATAATGAGGAAAGTTAAACTCTGGAATAGGCTTCCAAGGGAAATTGTGGAATCCCATTCAACTGAGGTTTTTAAAAAACAGATTGGACAAACACCTGTCAGTGAGGTCTAAGTTTACTTGGTCCTGGCACAGCTCCGGGGTCTGGACTTGAGACTCTGAGGTCCCTCCAAGCCCTACATTTCTATGATTCTTAAATTCATTATAGTAGGGGCACTCATGCAAGCAGAGCAGGTGGCATCCCTAAGTTGTAAAACATTAGAAGGCAGCAAAATGCTCACTTGCTGTTTGTGTGGGCAGGCAAGTGTGAACATTTGATGGTTTGCCTAAGGCAAAAGACCTAGAAGACCTTTGTGACATACCCAGAGATTACTGCTGTAATCTGTGCACCCAAAGAGGAAAAGTGAACAAAGTTACCAGTCCAGAATACTACTAAACAAAAACCAAAAATGAAATGCAGCCAGTAATACTATGACCAAGAAATTTGTTTTCTTTCTTCTCTGTACAATGTGGAAATAAGCAGATATTTTGGACCAGTTTATTTGTATGAGAAATACCTGAGTAGTAGGGACTGACATACATTTGAGAATAATTATTTATAACTGGGTAATTGTGAAACTATTGTATTATTTCCTTTTCAATTATTTAAGGTGCTTCATCTAGCTGGAACTGATAGAACTGCTACACTCCTACCACCAACACAATCACCACCAACAATAATAGATGGCTAATTTCCCTTAACTGCTATGACTTCTATTAAAAGTTATTATACTAGGTGGTTTGGTTTTGAATGTGTAAACTTGTCTCACGATACACTTTCAATATCAGTCCTCAGTAACACTGTTTTGCAAAATACCAGACCAGCAGCTTCAATTATGTGTTAAAAACTGAAGTTTGTGCAAAACGTTTGAGCCCCAGTACAAAACTGGCTAGAGAATTACAGTGTATTTATTCAATTTTTAGCTAGAGTGTTTCAAATGAAAGACAATAGAAAAATCAAGATTTATGGTAAAGTACTTCTTTTAACAAACCCTTAACTTTCTTCCACCAGTGAATATAAATATATTTTTTTCAAAAGAGAGCAGAAGTAAAAAATCTTGAAAGTGTTATAAGCATTAAACAAGATGTTAGCAGAAAATTGATTATATAGAATCAAATTAATGGACCTTGGCAGTACTGTCTGCTTATGTTCTTTTCTTCTTTTTCACTTTATCATTGTTCATTCAGGTTAGAGCTACTTGTACAGATCTTTAAATCTACTGTTGTCAGAGATCCCAGACTCCTAATGCAATATGAAACATCCAACAGTTTTTTTGTGAACACGATGCATTCATTTTTCTTGTAGTGGTATCTAATGCCAGACTGCTTTTTTTCCTGAGTCTTTTGGTTTAAACAGCAAAATAATTTGCTCTCCCATCCTCATGGAGAGGATTATTGTCTCATGACAAGACTATTCAATGTTGGCTAATTAGTAAGCACAGGGTAGCAGAGCTATCCATCCTACCCTCTACCACACACACCAATCATTTATATGCAGCACACACTGTGGACTGGAATATTAGGACAAGTCTTGCAGTAGTAATCAAGTTCTCAAATTTGAACTGTAGCAATACAGACACCCTCCGTGGTGCCTTCTATGGGTTGTCCTCGGGAATTAGCTCTTCCAGCATCCAGAGTGCCCTCTACAGACCAGTGATCTGCCTTACCACTGGCCCGTGTCCCTCCCAGGACCCAGTGTCCCTTTTACCTGGGGTGCTGCCCCTCTGGCAGTAATCCCTCACAGCCCCGGGGTCTCCCCCTCCCGGGGGAGCCCCCAGCCACTATCCCCACTTCACCTCAGTGTTAGGCTACTCATAGACTTTAAGGTCAAAAGGGACCATTATGATCATCTAGTCTGACCTCCTGCACAATGCAGGCCACAGAATCTCACTCACCCACTCCTGTAACAAACCCCTAACCTATGTCTGAGTTACTGAAGTCCTCAAATAGTGGTTTGAAGACCTCAAGCTGCAGAGAATCCTCCAGAAAGTGACCCGTGCCCCATGCTCCAGAGGAAGGCAAAAAACCTCCAGGGCCTCTGCCAATCTGCCCTGGAGGAAAATTCCTTCCCGACCCCAAATATGGTGATAAGTTAAACCCTGAGCATGTGGGCAAGACTCACCAGCCAGCACCCAGGAAAGAATTCTCTGTAGTAACTCAGATCCCACCCCATCTAACATCCCATCACAGACCACTGGGCATACTTACCTGCTGACAATCAAAGATCAGTTGCCAAATTAATTGCCAAAATTAGGCTATCCCATCATACCATCCCCTCCATAAACTTATCAAGCTTAGTCTTAAAGCCAGATATGTCTTTTTTCCCCCACTACTCCCCTTGGAAGGCTGTTCCAGAATTTCACTCCTCTCATGGTTAGAAACCTTCATCTAATTTAAAGTCTAAACTTTCTATTGTCCAGTTTATATCAATTTGTTCTTATGTCCACATTGGTACTAAGCTTAAATAATTCCTCTCCCTCCCTAATATTAATCCCTCTGATATATTTATAAAGAGCAATCATATTTCCCCTCAGCCTTCTTTTGGTTAGGCTAAACAAGCCAAGCTCTTTGAGTCTCCTTTCATAATACAGGTTTTCCATTCCTCAGATCATCCTAGTAGCCCTTCTCTGTACCTGTTCCAGTTTGAATTCATCCTTCTTAAACATAGGAGACAAGAACTGCACACAGTATTCCAGATGAGGTCTCACCAGTGCCTTGTATAACGGTACTAACACCTCCTTATCTTTGCTGGAAATACTTCGCCTGATGCATCCTAAAACCACATTCGCTTTTTTAACAGCCATATCACATTGGCGGCTCATAGTCATCCTGTGATCAACCAATACTCCGAGGTCCTTCTCCTCCTCTGTTACTTCCAACTGATGTGTCCCCAATTTATAAATAAAATTCTTGTTATTACTCCCTAAATGCATGACCTTGCACTTTTCACTATTAAATTTCATCCTATTACTATTACTCCAGTTTACAAGGTCATCCAGATCTTCCTGTATGATATCTTGTCTAGCCCCCGCTCACTCGGGAGGACTGAAGTGTAAGCCACTCATCATAGGCAAAGGGGGGATTCGGACCTGCTGCCTCTGCTTACCCATGGGCTGCCCTCTGCAACCCAGTGACTAATGGGCCTTACCAGGCCTACAGCCTGGGGCTTTCCTAGGCCAGAGCTCCGTGGCAACCTTGACCTTTCCCCAGCCCTGCTCCAATCTAGGTTCCCTGCTTAGCACCTTGTAGCCAGGCCCTTCTCCCACTACAGGCAGAGGGAGACTACCTGGGCCTCTGGCTCACAGCCTTTTACAGGGGTCAGCTGGGCCTGACTGGGGCATGGCCCCCGATGAGCCTACTTTCCCCCAATCAGCCCAGGCTTCTTGCCCCAGCCACAGCCCTCTCCTGGGCTGTTTCAAGTCCCACGGGGTAGGGGCAGATAACCACCCCACTACATGAACGTTCTTTAAAAAAATATTGTAATAATGTTTTGTGACATTCCTAATATCTACTCATGAAATGACCAAGCTTCAGAGGCACAGGAGAAGAGTAATTTGTTGTGGTATTTGTTTGTAATTTAATTCTAAATTCTGGAATATAAAAAACCCTATTAAATAAAGTAAATCATTCCCATGACCATTAGGCCTCTCTTCTTTACAACTTTTGAAATCCATACTGTATCTTAATATAAAATTAGCAACTTCCTCAGATATCTTTCTATCAAGACCTATAATTTTAGAGATTTTTTTTTGGTAGCCTAGGTCAATTATAGCTTTTCTGAAGTGCCAAATGAGTGATGTAGGAGCTTTGATAGATTATATATTGATGTTTAGATTAAACAATCATTTAAAAGATATAGAAGACCACCTCCATTTTTTGCTCCTGTACATCCAGACAGGCATCACTACACCTACTACAGACCCTTTTGTGAGAGTGCCACCTAAAGGCAGAAGCCTGCAACATCAACCTTCCTGTACTGGGGTCCTGTAATGCAGGACATTTTGCAAGATTTGGAGACGTCATAGGAAAAAGATAGGATTGAGTCAAAATTAAGTATTTTAGTCAACCAGTGGAAAAACAAATATGAAGATTGTGTTATAGAAACACATTTGGAGACATTATCTAAGTTCTACCTACTGTGCTGAAAAAATATTTCTATACATTTATTTCATAAAGTAGATAAATGTTATATTTCAAGTATGCATGTCAAAAAATGAATTTTGTGTGTTTCTCATGTTGCATATATATTAATTTATTGGATACTGGCTATTTTCCAAATTTGAAGTATGTATAGTATTGCTAGCCACAGCATATTTTATCATCTATCTGAAGACGTGAAAATGTAGACCATTGCAAAATGGGCTCATTTTATTATAGTTAAATATATAGTAATCCCACACAGATTTAAAATATGCCGTCATAACTGATATAATGGAATCCTTTCAATCAGTCTGGTCTATAGCCAGCATCTTGAACCTACTAACAGGATTTCCTGATTAACAAGATCTGGGGAGCTTCACAACCAGATTGGGTAGTTTTACTGAACAAGCCCCTAGAGTTGAGAGGTGCCATAATGGGCCTAACCCAAAGCCTACTGAAGTCAACAGAAAGACTCTCACAGGAGGGACTGGATGGGATATATATGGTCCCTCCTTGGGCCTGGAGGAAATTCTGAACAAAAGACACAGTAATACAGCCTAGGCCTGTATTATCTTTATTGTAGTCCTGCCTCTTTGGTAGAGGGGTGCGTAACAGGAGGCAATCACCTCTTGAGTGCCTCCCTGCATGTGGTACTGCAGGCTTGTTCCTGTTCCTAGCACCCCCTGTAGGTTGTTGACCTCACTTGGCAGGTCTTCAGTGTCTCAGCCCTCAGCTGGGTCACACAATCAAAAATGAACCTCTTCCGAGTTAGCAAAGAGTTCAACAAGCTGCCTACCCACAGTGTTCAGCCCTGGCTCTGGGCCCTTTAAATTCATCCTTTGCTCAGGCTTCTGAAAAATCCTTGTCCCCTTCTTGAAGTTTACACTACTTTGCTGATGGAGTAACCCGGGCTTGCTCACTACTCTGGGTTCAAGAGCAGCCACGTACTGCTCACTTCAATTCATTGGTGCTACCTCCCTGGGCCTCTGCCCACCTGGTCTCTTTAACTCTGAGATGAGGGGTGAAGATAAAGTTCTCAGATCCACTCTCTCCCCCCACTTTAAGCAAATGCAGCCACAACCAAACTAGTTATCTGTTGAGCTCCTTTGGTCAGAGAGACGCTTCCTGTCTTGCCCCTCTGGTTTTAGTCAGGAACTGACCTGCTGAGGCCCTACAGTTCCTTTTATCTGATCTTGCTGGGCTCTAATGGGCTGCTTCCATGCAGCCTCTCTAGGCAGTCCTGGATGACTCAACTTCGCTACTCCTTTCCTGAGACAGGGTGTAGTAGGACTGCAGGGCCACAAAGGCCAGATCCTGTGAGACACTGATGAGGTGTGATAGCTGACCAGCAGGCTGGAGGACACACTAGGGCACAGAGCTGCAGTGGAGATGGCCTCTGTCTCCCATGAATCCACAGGGTTTTGTGGCACAGCCCCATTGTCCATTCCACAAAAAGAGCACAAACTTTGCCTCCTCATGGAACACAGAAGGAACTTAATGAGGAGGCTCACAAAAGATTCCTCCCCATCTCCAGTCACATGGATTTAACCACAGAGGGCTCTTGGTCAGGCCCAAAGTGTGAAAAGTGAGGGGAAAAAACCCCAAAATAAACTGTTCTAAAAATAAATTAAACCGAGTTGTACTGTAGAGGAAAATTTTGTTGGTAAAACCTCACCTTCAAATGAGCCCACCAGAGGATCTTCCTCAACTTCTTGCTCTCAGGGCAGAACATTTGGTACTGGCTAGTACTGCAATGAATGACAGTACTCTTTGTAGAGTAGATGTTTGATCTGCTTACTTACTGATACAACCACAGTCATGCTTTACTAGATCTTCAAAAATATACTACCCCTTCACTTCCGCTACCCAAAATATTTGCTTCCTCCAGGAAGTAGTGATATTAAGGCACTATTAGCCAGATCGTGTATATAACAAGCTGAGATACTTGCACTTTTAGTGCTCAACATGAAAAAACAATGTGACAAAGTGTGAGCTATGGGAGTACTTTCCACTATCCAAAAGGCCATTGATGTAGAGTACTGGAGGGAAAGACAATATTATCAGCATAAATTTCAGTCTGGTGAACTGTGATGCAAACTGCTTCAGCATCAATGTAGTGATATACAGCAAACTGGGGATTAATGGTGCCACCTGTTTTCTAGTTGCCTGAGAAATGTTATGGCATTCTTGTATGTACTTCTTTATTCTATCATTAAGGGGTCAGTGATGACTTGCAGAGCATGTTCCAGGTCTCAAGACTTCCTGTCAGAATCTGCTTTCATAGGAATTTAATTTTTTTTGCCTCCCCTCCTGGACCCAGCTCTTTAGTCTGCTAAAGCTTCTGCCCCAAATTCAGTTTGGACACTCCCAAGCAACTTCCATTGACTTTGGTGAGAAAAGTGCCTGCTCGCACCAGGGAAAAGCTTGGTTCTCTATTTTCTGATAGAAGTGATATGCCAGTGGTCTCCCAGCTTTGAGCTCCCATTAATATGTCCCTCAATCCACAAAAGTCTGGGCAAAAGGGCTGGTAGTCGTTGGGAAGGGAGCACTGGTTGGGTTTTGATTTAATTTTTGATTAATTATTGTCTGATTTAGAGGTGATGAGTTTAATCTTTTTAAGAGATGGTATTTTTCATTTATGTCAAAAGAGCCTGGAGCCCAGAATAGGCTCTATTTATGTATTATAAATCAAAGTAAGTAATAAATGATAAATAGCAGCAGCTAATGATGCAGACACAGCACTCCCTATCCCCACTAAATGCAGCAGTATAGATGGGTGATTTTAGAAGGTTGCAGACAGCACAAAGAGGATGTCACTATACACAACAGTTTATATAGCAACCCCGTAATATATATAGTGCAGTTGTCAGACCTAAATGCACGTGTCAATGAATAAGAGGAATAATACTGTATATACTTATATGCTTACTGGGGAATTGATAGGTAGATATTGCACCATGAACAGGGGGTTTTAGCATAATAACTACTAAGTGTGTGGGCTACATGTGAGAAATGGGACTCTGACATATAATTGTGCCAATTTCTATATCATGAACAAAACTCAGAAGATTCACATTCTCACTAGTTCTATAAAAACAGATTTGGGCTTCTTGACAGATTTTCTTAAACATGTTTCATGTTGGAGAAAGTAGTTTCTGTAATCAAAATTACAATGGTTTCCCCCCATATACTTTTAGACTTTTGGCCACTATATCACATATAGTGGGGAATAAAAACATTAGATTATGAAGTGCTCAGAAACTATGGTAATAAGTACCTAAATGCATGTCTAAACTGCAGCTGGGAACATGCCTTGCTGAGAATAGCAGAATGGGTGGCCACTCAGGCTGTCAAGCTTGTCCAACCCCAGGGGTCCAAGCTCAGGTGGCTAGCCCAATCCTCTGCTGGAGCCTAACAAAAACTTTTATACTGTTGTTTTAAGTGCGTTAACTCAGCTTGAACTAGTGCAAGTCTGTCTTCCCTGCTCCCAGCTGCAGTGTAGACGTACCCTAAGACAGGGTAGAGAGAATTTCTATATTTTATTCCTGCATTCAATTACAGACTTGCCCAAAATCTAGGCTGTATACCATCTGATAGTTCTTATTATTGAGCTTTCACTAAAGAGCATAGACTAGGACCAACCTCAAAATTAGGGAACCTCAACCATTAGGCCCAGGGCCGCCCAGAGGGGGGGCAATTTACCCCGGGCCCAGCAGGGGCCCCCACGAGAGTTTTTCGGGGGCCCTGGAGCAGGGTCCTTCACTTGCTCCGGAGGCCCCGGAAAACTCTCGTGGGGCCCGGGCCCCCGGAGCTTCTTCGCTCCCGGTCTTCGCTGGCTGGGGGTCCTTCCTCTCCGGGACAGAAGGACCCCCCGCCGGCGAATTACCGCCGAAGCAGGAGTGCAGCCGGGTCTTTGGCGGTAATTCGACGGCGGGGGGGGGGGGTCCTTCCGTTCCGGGACCCGCCGCCGAAGTGCCCTGAAGACCCGTGGTGGGGGCTGCACTTCGGCGGTGGGTCCCGCTTCGGTGGTAATTCGGCGGCGGGGGGGTCCCCGCCGTGAGTCTTTGGGGCACTTTGGCGGCGGGTACCGGAACAGAAGGACCCCCCGCCGCCGACTTACCGCCGAAGCGGAGGCCCCCCGCCGCCGAAGACCCCGGGCCCCCGGAATCCTCTAGGCAGCCCTGATTAGGCCCTTTCCCATGCCGTGCCTTGCAGAGAATCTGGCCCATATTATGTAGTAATTTAGGCTCAAAATATGACCTACCATCATATTTTTATTTGGTGAGGTAATATTTGTGTTTTCTAAATACCCATTTGGTGGAAGAAAAAAAAATACTTCTATCGGTGAGAATTAAAATAAATCTCCACCACCCTCTAAAATTTCCACTCCTGATATAAAACATGCACTAAAACACTGAAGCTATTCACTCTGGGTCTGCCACAGTGGTTAAATAAAAAAAAGGGATTTTGGATATAGTGTTAACATCTGCATTGCTGTTGATGTACTAACAAGAAAATTAGGGGAGAAAAACATACAATCTTCAAGCACCATAACTAACAGAAGTGAGTAATGAGATGGACATGGAAAGGAATCGAAATGATAGAAGAGCTATTTGACTAGTTTTGCAAAAGGTTGTACCAAGCAATGCAAGATAAAAAAAATACCGAGGGCTAGATTCTGTACTACTCCTCTCACAAGCAGGGCCAGCGCAACCCATTAGGCAACCGAGGGCGCTAACATTTGGTGGGTGGCGACCGCGGCGGCCGGACCTTCCGCCGCCTTTGTCGGGGGCGGCATTTCGGGGGCAGGACTTTCTGCCACCTAGGGCTGCAAAAAAACTGGTGGCGCTCCTGCTCACAAGGCACAGTACAGAGGTCCCAATTCAGCAGTCCATTGCTACTTAGCAGGCACCAAAGTACATGCTTAATTTTAAAGCACATATTTAAGTGCTTTGTTGATTAGGAATGGTCTTAAGGCAGACTCCTAAAGCAAATGCTAAGTTGAGTTAGAAGGCGCAACCCAGGAGAGGTGGGGGCACGTCTGACTGTAAAATACCTTTGTACCTCTGGGATTGTGGGCTTCACCAGGAGCAGCGCCAGAGTTTCTGGCGCCCTAGGCAGAATTCGGGGGGGCGGCATTTTGTGCGTTCCCCATGGGGTACGCGGGAGCTTCCAGTTCCACTCCCATCGCACCACCGAAGAAGGACCCTCCACCGAAATGCCGCAGGCGACAGCGGCAGTCATTGAGCTGCTCAATTGCCTGCTGCTGCTTTCCGCGGCATGTCAGCAGAAGGTCCTTCTTCGGCTGCGTGACAGGAGCGGAACTGGAAGCTCCCGTGCACCCCGTGGGGAGTGCACAAAATGCTGCCCCCGAATCCTGGCGCCCTAGGTGACCGCCTAGGGTCGCCTAATGGAAGCGCCGGCCCTGGGCTTCACTATGCATTACAGCACCCTTGGGGAATGATCTAAATTACTGAGGCCTCCGTATGGCTGCTAACGAATTGCTCTGCAACCCAGAATCTATAGTGCATATTGCAGTGCATGTCTCCCACTCCATATCCACCCACTTTTGTCCCCATCACCCTCCTTTCCCAGCTCTGCAAGAGGAGGTTGCATAAGGTCACATATGTTGGCCCTACATTCAGGGTCACCCAGAGGATTCAGGGGACCTGGGGCAAAGCGGGGGAGCTGCGGCACTTGTATCACCCAGTGGCTGTCCAGGTCTTTGGCAGCATTGAAGGGCCCCCCGCCGCTGAAATGCTGCTGAAGACCCAGACCGCCGCCGGGCCAGGGCTCGTGGGGCCCCTGTGGGGCCCCTGTGGGGCCCGGGGCAAATTGCCCCACTTGCCATCCCCCCCAGCGGCCCTGCCTACATTGCTCCTCTGACTGGGGGATTTCTCTGGGGAATACTGAAGGTCCATTAGGGCTCCTGCGGGTCATAAGCGTAGTAGTATACAAGGTCCAGAATATGTCCACCAAATCCGCAATAAACAAAGTACTGGACAGAGTCCCCTATTCATCCAGAAAAAAATGTTCTAAATAATGTACCCAATCTTAGAATCCTGTCAAAATAGACTGCAAATGTTTTTTGTCCCTAGGTCTGCTGCTATCACTCAGGATCACTTACTGATATGCTGTAACTGAAAAAAAGTTGTTCAGTTTTAAATGAATATCTTTCACTTAAGTTTTAGATAGAAAATTAAGACAAATATTGAGGGGGAAAAAGACTGGCAAATATTTGGCAACAGAAAAGGATTTTAATATCCTGTTTATTAAAGCATGACAAAGGCACTGATCCTGCAAAGATTTATGCATGTGCTTAAAGTAAAAAACATGAATGGAAGTGTTTGCAGGATCAGGGCCATAGCTTCCAAGTCATGGATTATGCAATTTTTTAAAAAAAATCCTGCTTACAGTTAGAGAAGTCAGTATGAAGATCACACATCTCTGTTTGAAATGGGAACCATTTTTATGGTGTCCTTTTTGTGACTCTATTCTGAACTATTAATCTAGGTTGCACCACATATGGTACATTTTCAGAGCAACACACCAGCACAGACTTTAATCATTTGTAAAGTGTTCATCACTGTTGGAAGTTTTATGGAGATGCAGAATAGGTTATTTAGGGCAGGGCAAATTTTCCCAGCCTATTAAGGACTCTGCATATCAGAAGTGGACATGTGAAGTCTTCATCTGTAAGAAAGAAAGTCAGAGATGGAACTGAGATCAAAGATGGATGGTCAGTCACATATGCATTTGTGGCCATATTCGTTTTTTGGCTAAAGCCCCAGATTTCATTTTGAAATCCACACATTAGCTAAGAGGTCTTTGTTTTTGGAGGAGGCTTGAATTATAGGGCTAAGAATGATACATCTCTGGAGGCTGGACAGCATGAGTACATCTTCTTGAAGGACACTCAGCTGCAGAACAAAAACACCTGACAGATTAGGATGAGCCATGTCTCACTGCATTTGAGGCTTCATCCCGCACCCAATGAAATAAATGGGAGTCTTAAATAACTTCAGTGAGCTTCTGACCCAGGGAGAACAATGTAAGGCATAGTTTATAGCCAGGCATTCACATAGTAAAGGAGGTGTCAACGTGGCAAGCAAGACTTTCCTTTCCCAAGATAGAAACTCTCAAAGCAATGACCTTCTCTGACCATGTGAGGAGAGGAGAAAGCTAATCATTTACCAGCAAAGAACTAAGGTTTTAATTACTGTTAGGGTACTTAAATACCATGGTGATATGTTCTATTGAGATACACTGAAGTAGATGGCACATATCAAAGTATGAGTCAGAAATATATATGAAGATCTCTGGAATAAAACTTGTCCCTTACAATTTGGAATCCCCATTTGAAAGGATGTAGAAGATTTCCCTTTTCCCACTGAGTAGCACAAATTATGTAATCTGAGTTATAATGACAGATAAGGAAAGATTCCCATGCAGATTCATTAAAGGGAATAAATTCTGATAGGTCACAAGCAGTAAATCTTAAACTAGAGTTTCCAGTTTGTCTACAACTTTGAAGGAAACCTCTGCTTACATATCATGTTCTTCTTCAATAAATAAATAAATAAAATAAAGTCTCAGGAACAGATTAAACAAAACATTCAGTCATAGAAAGTCACTGGTGCTTTCTACTCATTTCCCCCATAGCACCTTGGCCAGTCAGAGAAATACTTACAGTGAGTGCTGGACACATATTGAAGATGTCATTGTGAAGGATTTGTGATAAGTTTCTGTTTAACTAAAAATCAAAATTCACTAGATCATTGATTGTGCATAAGTCTGCTTCATTGTTGCTGACATCTTAGGTATGTGTGTTCTTATTGAACTTGCAGGGCTGTTCAATAATTCTGCCTTGATCTGCCAAAATACTTAAATATACAACAAGGCACAACTGGTTTCTTATTTATTGTTATGGCAGCAAAAAAAGTGACTAATAGGAAAAGTAGTAATTTTTTAGCAGACTGCGCTCAATCTCTGCAAGGATTGTAGTATAGGTTTACTAGTCTGCAAAGTAAGAATAATTCACTAATTGTCTGTGTTTGTAACACTCCTGTCATATGCAAAAAGAAAGCATACAAGAAAAGCTCCTGTGCAGGACAGATATTGCTCTAGCTTAGGTATATTTCTATAAATGCTTAAGTAGACATTGGTAATAACAGGGCTACAAGAGAAACAAAATAGATGTTAAACTGGCCTGGGACAGATAATGTTAGTGGGTTTCCACCATTCAACATCTCCTTTCTCTTAACTGGTTATTAGTCTTTATGCACATTAACGCAGAGGAGAAAGAGCTTTCTTTGTTCTGCTACCATAGATCTGGTCATACACAGTGTAAAAAGCACAGCAGACCTTCGCATGATGTACATCTGGTTCAGTACAGAGTACAGCTTCTTCCTGTGTTTATTCCTGTATAAAGTATGAAAGAGAAGAGAGTGTTCTCCAGGCAATCTCAGATTTAGTGGTGCTAGGCCTGTAAACTGTATATTTCATTTCAAAGTTTTTTTCCTCTCTGCCTTGCAGTGTCACATGGAGAATCTCACACAAACAAATGCAACACACTGACAAGGGTATCTAAATACAATATAGTGTGAAACTGTGACCCCTAAATGTGAATGTGGTAAACCAAGGCAAACACTAGACTAGGGGTTGGCAACCTTTCAGAAGTGGTGTGCCGAGTCTTCATTTATTCACTCTGATTTAAGGTTTTGAGGGCCAGTAATACATTTTAATGTTTTTAGAAGGTCTTTCTATAAGTCTATAATATATAACTAAACTATTGTTGTATATAAAGTAAATAAGGTTTTTAAAATGTTTAAGAAGCTTCACTTAAAATTAAATTAAAATGCAGAGCCCCCGGACCAGTGTCCAGGATCCAGGCAGTGTGAGTGCCACTGAAAATCAGCTCGTGTGCTGCAGATTGCCTACCCCTGCACTAGACCATTGTCTGATGCTGTGTCCACTGTCAACATACTGTGCCCCTAAGGAACTATTCAAGATGAGTGATAATGCTGGGTTTGGCTGTGGTTTTGGAGCAACAAGCTATGAACAATCTACAGGCAATTAGTAAAGCCTCTAAAACTGTCATTAACGAGGGCCTAAAGATTAACCTGTTTGTACTGTGTTTATGCTCAATTTTCACAAAAGAAAGAAATGGACCTTGAAATCAATCGGAGTCTTTCGATTAAGCCCTTAAGTCTGTTTCATATAAATGCATCTGTGTGCTGGTCACATAGGATTTGATTCACATATTCATTTTTCCAGTTTTATGCTGCCATCATTCCATTGAAAAACAAACAAACAATGGAGTTACACCAATATAAAACTAGAGTAACAGTGGTGTAACAAGCTCATGGCCTCTGCAGCTCTGTAATCAACAAGATGACATGGTGTAGTTTAGAGCAGCCTCAGAGTTGCTCTTAACTATGGCAGTGGCTTCTTGGAGACCACCTTTTAGCATACTCCCTCCCTCCCAGCTATGAACAGGGCTGAAAACTGATATTGCTATGCTATCCCTGAGCCAGCTGAGGAACCCCCTGCACTAGGAATAATTCTCATGAGGGAGGAGCACTGCAAAGGGGCAGCATTGAGAAAGCAAATGTGGCTCAATACTATTAGTCAATAAGTATTTACCAAAATAAATATTGTTTCCTAACAAATGATGCCTAACAAAATCCTTATCCTTAACAGTCCTTATTTCAAACACTACTAATTTGATTTGCACCGTTAAATCATCTAAATGGCAGCAAAATTAAAAGGAAGACTTAGTTCTTTTGACAATTACAAACTGCCCTATCATATTCTGTGATGTTTTTAATTTAAGGCATGAAAAGCTTACTACTTTTTTAAAAAATAGCTTCACACGTGACAATACAGTATAAAGGAAAATACACTTATTTGAATAATTAGACAAAATCCATTGTTGAGTTATAATAGTTAGGGCAGGCAGCATAAGCAGAAAAACCACATTTTATTGTTCATTATATAAAGTGTGTCTTTCAAGAAGCATGTTAACAAAAACATTGGCTCATCACTTGCTTTTGTGGGTTTGCAAGGGCTGAATTCTGTATCATTCCCAAGGGTTTTGTTTTGTTGTGTTTTCCTGGCACACAGTGCTTCTGGGCCTTTTTTATTTACACATACCACATTTCTTTCAGGTAGAACTAGGTTTTAATAAATTTTAACTCAAATTGAGCTATAAAAGGTTTAAGTTGTAAAGAAGTTATTTTTTAAAGGACAGAAGTCCAACATGTTTAGAACACTGTTAAACAAGACCACCAATTATTTGAGAAACTCATACAAAGCCTGTTAATCTGATATTGCAGTTTGCAACAGCCTTTATGGCCTGCCTTTACATCCTAGTTATCTCTGACAGGCCAGCTATCATTCAATAAACATTCAATTCTCTAAGCACTTAAAAGCTCATGGCTAGTTCAGGTTTATGAAGAGTATCATTGAAGTCAATAAGATTACTCACGTGCTTAAAGTTAGGCACATTTTAAGCACTGGAGCTGAGCGAATTTTTCAGTTCAGTGGCCAACCCCCCCAAAATTGATTTGTTTTGAACAGAAACTTAATTTTTTTTTAATATAAAACAAGAAACTAAAAAATATTTGGATTGAAACAACGTTTCAAATGTTATTTCAAATTGAAATGTTGTTTTGAGAATGTCATTTCAAATAAAAAATGTGTCAAAATGGTTTGGCGTTTTCAAAATTGCTGTTTCTGGCTACTCACTTAATTTGATCAGATTTTCTGAATAATTTTGGTGCCCCAAAAATGCATTTCTCAGAAATGTATTATTTGACGAAAATTTTTGCTAAATTCTACTACGCACGTTGATGAACTGAGGCTTGACCTAATGTCCATTAAAGTCAAGAGGAAGACTCCCATGGACTTCAGTGTGAGTTACATTGTGTCCTAAGGACTACATTGTATGATGAGGTATATGTGAAGATTAGGGAAAATATGCCCTGCCATTTCATCCAAGTGCTATCCAATTTTAGAAACAACTTCTGGGTGCTTGTTTTACAGTTTTAACCCTTTAAATTCGTATTCTCATACAACCAAGGAGGCATGGGGGATGTTTCTTTGTAACCTAGGCAGACAGCATTTGGCTTATGCCTTTAGCCAAGAGGATACATTACTTACAAACTTTTTATCCTAACTAATATAAAGAGGATGTTGTCCATTTAAATGTCTACTCTTTTTTATAATTGCATTGAGCTCTTGACCTCAGCCATATCTTATGGAACTGAGTGCCATAGGTGAATTTGACTGTGTGTGAAAAAAGTATTTCTCTTTAATAATTTTAAGTTTGGTATCTTTAGTTCTCATGCAATTAACTCTTGTTCTTGTATTATGGTAAAGTGTAAATAGTCACACATGCTTTACCTTTTCCATAAGTTTTTGTCTTCTTGTATATGTTTATTTATGCCCCTCTTCATCTCCTTTCTAAAATAAACATTCTGAGGAAGTTTTCGTATGGAAGGCGTTCTGTGCCTCTATTTCTCTTTTATCATTTTTGAGACAAGGTAGTCAAAACTGACTATAGTATTCCAGACTAGTGCTTATTTATATATAATTACTAATATTTTCAGTATTATTTTCTATTCCACTATAACCATTCCAACATTGTTTGCTTTTTTGACTGCTGCCACAGTCACTGAGCTGTTCACAACAATGTCAGGTCTTTACTGACAATGTAGAACCCAGCAAAGTGTATGTTTAGCTTAAATTATTCCTGTCAAGAGCCATTAACTTGCTTTTGTCAACAAAAAATGTTATCCAACATTGTGCTGCACAGGCACCTAGCTTTGTGCTGCACAGGCACCTAGCTTTGTTAGGTCCCAGTCTTCTTGCCTCTGAAGGTCTTCTCAGTTTCCTGTGAGGATCCAGCCATTAGAGGCACACCAGAAGGAGAGGACTAAAGGAGTTATGAGGGGAGCAATAGTACCCAGGACATAGGATGTGACTACAGAAGAGGGATAAGTGATCCAAAGGAACAGGAGACACAATGAGTCAGCAGATACAACACCAGAGAGACCCTATAAAGATCATCACAGAACTGAGAGACAGGGAACCACTGGAGGCCAATCCCACCGGGATAAAGGAGACTCCGCAGAAAGATAGTTGACTAGACTCAGAGACAAGTGAGAGGGAGACAGAGAGAGATCTCCTCCACTATGGTCACCAGTGGAAGAGACCAAATTATCTCAAAGACTATGTAACCAGCCAAGGCTGTGGTAAACACTCCAACTCAGTTGTCATTTGCTGTGCGTATAAAGAGTACAGCACAATAGGGAACAAGCCTGGTTAATGCTCCAGATACTACTGCAAAATAAAGTTAATAGGAATATTTTATTAAATCAAATTATCATATAATTAATAGCTGTATTATAAGTGACAATATATAGACATCTCTGTATATGTACGTTATATTCAAACAAAACTATTTTAAAAGATTAAAATTGTAAAGTCAAGGACTCAAAAATTAGGAAATGCCAAAATTAAGGTTGCCTGTACAACCTTAATTTGGCCCCCTGGTGTGTATATATATTATGACAAACTTCCATTACATGAGCACATACTATTTTTTCCTTATCCCAGCCGCACGTGCCTCAATGTTCTCATCCCGGGGACAGTTTTCTTGCCCAGCCAGACCTTCCCCAACAGCCCTACTCCTGTCCCAGTCTTCTTGCCTAGCCAATCCCAGTTCCCACTCCCCTGGGCCATCTGCTCCCAGTTCTGCCCTCATGCCTCCTTACCTAATGTGTTTCTTATCCCTTCTCCAAAGCATGGCAGCACTAGAGCGTCTCAGAAAAAGTTTAACAGAATTGAACATGGGCAAAACAATGTGTTTTCCCTAGCCTTGGAAACAGCTAAATCATTTTGGCTGGGGGAGAGGGCGGGGAGGAACGCCCAGCATGGAAAATTTCAGCCTGAACAGTTAAAGTTTAGCAAAAATGTAAGCAACTCAGAATACGGTTTTATAACGGGATGTGTTGTGCAACCTTAATAGTTGTTCGACCAGCCCAGTCTAGAATACAGTTGAATATTGTACATATACAAGTAATACAAAAATCACAAAACTTAAGGGGTGTGGTACCATTTTCTTCTAAAAGATCTAACCATGTTTCATAATAAGATAAATGAATCTGTAAATGAGATGATGCACCATATTCTACACATTGCAAGCCAGACACCATTCAATAACCTGTCACAATATTAAAGGATTTCCTCAAGAGAGCTGAAATCTCTGGTGAAAAATAAAAAGCGCAAATGCAATCCTGTGCAATTGTCAGAGCAGCCAGCCCCACTTACCTTTTATAACCGTGGATAAAAGATGTAAATGTTTAGGGAGTGGGCAGGACAGTAGCCTAATAAAGGAGGTTACTATAAATGTCTCTTTTTGCAGTATACCTATCCAACTTACATGGCTGAGAGAGAAAGCTAACCCCCAGTTCCAAATATATCAGACTCTTACATTGATCAAATAATAAAACTCTACTTTAAGCATAAGGTACTGACTTTTATTATACAGAAAAATATCCTAGTATTCCAAAAAACTCTTCAAGGGTGATAAAGCAAGAAACAGAACATGGAGGTTACTTTAACCTGTACCAGAAAATAAAGGATTACTTATACAATTGTGGAATGATAGCTGCCGCTCCCTGGTTAAGGCTGCAGCTGTATTTTTATCATAGGAAAAGTTTAGGACTTTTCTTTAAATTACACACACAAGTCATATTGGCATCAAAACTGTGATGTTAGGACCGGGGCCAAAGTAGGATTTTCTTCTAGACAGTGCGAAGTGAATTAAATAAGGGGTACCTAATTATAACATACTAAATATAGACCTGTTCTACTCTTTGTGCTATTTGCAAGCAGAAAAACAGAACAAGAGAGGAATAAAACTGAACTTTCCTAGAAGAGATTAATGCACAGCACCAAACTTGATGAACCACTCATTTCAAAAAATAATAATTTTAAAATCAGGAATGCCATTGGGGATTGCTGGCTATATGATAGCAGGTCAAATGACTGCAGAGTCCTAAACTTTCATTTGAGTTATAATTACTTCCAAAAAGCTATGTTGCAAGAACATTAAGGTTGCAAAAAATCAAGTACTTAAAAATGTTTGGCATTGACCACCAGTGATGGTGGAACCTACAGACCCACATCGCAGAGAATTTCCACTGGAGTACCTGAGAGTATGGAGTTATCTTTTATGCAGGCCAGTGACTAAAGTGGGATGAAATACACCTTGCCAGTGAATTTTGCAGTTATTTAATGAGAGCTGAGGAATGATGAGACTCTGAAAGCTTGGGTTCTATTCCAGATTTTGAAAGGGAGTGTGTTCTGCTATACGCAAACACTCCCAGTCTCCCACTTTGGGTTCCTTGTCTGAGTCCTAGTCTTCCCCTAACTTCAGCTCCCAGTCCCAAACTCCCCATACCAGTCTCCCACTCAGGTTCATTGCTCCAGTCTCCTTCCCCAGATAGTCCCAATTGCTCCCCACTCCATTTCCCCTAGGGCTGTGTCCCAATCTACTCCCTCCACCACTTCCCCACTTAGGTTCAGATCTGAGCCCCTCTGCATTTGAGTCAGGTTTTTCCTCCTCCAGACTGCTGGGAAGCTGATGGTGGTGGGGAGCATTTTTAGAACAGAAGAGGCTTGTCTACTTCCTCTCAGTTCTTGTGTCTGGCACCACAGTGGCCCACAACAGACAGAAGTAACTGTGGGGAAAATACTACTCAGCTCCTACAGTCCTGCTAAAGATGACATATTTGGAAAATGTAGCTGCCAAACTCAAACAAGTCTGAGCATTTGTGAATTCAGATTTTTCCAAGTCTTATAATTTATCATTTGGGTATCTCCACTCTCCCCTCCCCCAAAAGGCACATCCCCTACTTAAAAGGCACATCTCTGCCAAAATTTCAAGCTTTTGCTCCAAAGAATGGAGGTGCTAGAGTTTTTCATTTCTCATTTCATTTCCATTTTTCAACATGGCAAAACAATGCCTTTTCCCCCTACCGTCATTCTGAGAAGTGGCGGAACTGTTTTTGCTCAAGTTTTCTAGACAACAACCTCTTGAGTTGCTCCTGATCACTGTTACCATTTCGACTCCTGGGCTAATGGAAGCTCCCTTCCCTCACGTGTCCTTAGCGAACTCCCACCCTTACACTCTCATAGCCCTTTGCACAGAGCTCTTCTCATGTCTCCATGCCCATTCCCACCAGATGATTGTGGGGGAGGTCCTAAGGAGCAACTCAGGGGTACAAAAGGAGAAAGCCGGGTGGGGGGGGAGGCAGGAAGCACCAGAGCTTCTCCTTCTTCTCCACCCAAAATACTCCTGTGGCTCGCAGTACTGAGACTTGCCCTCTGATAAACCATGGGAAGCACTAAGGTGGACAAGGCAGGGAAGCACTAAGTCTTCCGTCCATGATTTCTCCAGCTGCACCCTCTAGTCCTGGCAGCCCCACACCCAGTCATTGGGTCACTGGTGGGGAACCATGGAACTGCTGGGGGTGGGGGGCATGAAGACATCTGGGCCATCTGGTATCTTTTGAGGGAACTGCCAGGAGCAGAGGGGTCCAGCTGGGGGACACTTTGGAGGAGCTCAAGGATGCAGAAGGAAGTGCTAATAGTCCTTCGGTGTCTAATGTCTGAGACTGTCTTTGACCTCTACTCCTGCAGCATTAGCTTCACCC
Organism: Mauremys mutica; assembly: GCF_020497125.1. Lineage (NCBI taxonomy): Eukaryota > Metazoa > Chordata > Testudines > Geoemydidae > Mauremys > Mauremys mutica. The sequence goes on along the minus strand of NC_059074.1, from coordinate 94,924,021 downwards.
TAATGAAGTTTGTGTGGGAGCATGTATTACATATGATATGTGTAGGTGCACTCATGTATGTCACACACACACACACCATCTACCCTTTACTGGAAGTACGTGACATAGGGAGTTAATGTAATTCAAGTACTGACATTACTTCCCTACTATTCATGGGAAAATATCAGAAATACAAAGAATGGTTTATCAAGGTTATTTTTTCAAATTATTCATCTCAAACCATCCTAGTGCACTCTAACCTCTTGCTTATCCTAGATCCTAAGTGTCAATGTGATTTTAAACACTGATCTTCCTCCTCTGCCTATCTGCCAGGTGGAGTGACACCAGTATTTTCAGCTGTTTTATTCTGATTGAGAAGTGGATCTCATTATTAAAATCCCTAGAAGTTTCTCAAGGCATCCCTGCCTTGACACTTCCAATGGTGTGGACAGCCATAATTCCCTATCTGCATTTCTTAAAAGCAGATAAAGGTCATGAATAAATTACTGAGCACTAGAGTATGGAAAGAAAATGGACTGGTGCTAAAATGAAACCATAAAGATTTATTAAAACCCTCCTTCCACAGAAAACATTTTGATACCAGGGAGGCCGAGGTTGCAGTGCCATTAGCAAGTGATGACCTTTATTTGCCTCTATAGACAATAAATAAGTAGGCAAAATGCAATAAACCATTTCCTATATTTACCAATGAATTATCCACCTCATTAGCTAGGGTTTTATTCCTATCCCCTTGATGTACTTGTGCTTCCTCACATCTGTACAGTATAAATTTACTGAAGCTTTGGAATCTAAATGAAAAGGTCTAATAATCCATCACTAGGCAGCAAATAAAAGGACAAAAGTTATGTTATTTTAAAAAACTCCCCATCCCAGAGAAAGGGCCAGCAACAAGTTAACATTCTGCTACCATCTTTTTTTTCATTATAACATTTTCACTTGTTTTCTTCTCTTCCACCATGAAACCTCCTTAATACCCCATAACTACTATTTGGTTTCCTCCTGCGGATTACATGTCACTGTAGCCCTCAGTCCTAGACTAATCTAAGGAAGAATAAAATCCAGCTCTAAACCATCAGGATTTATAAGGCTTTACCTCATGGCTCAATGACAAGCTACATCTTCTTTACAAAATAACAATTATATTCAGGTATTACAGTGCATTTTGTATTTGTTTTGTTTTTTAATTTAATTTATTTTTCTTGTAATCTAATTTAGGCCTGGCAAAACGTGTTGGATTGAAGGATCTAGAGACTGAAATCTCAAATCAGATACTACAATGATGAGTGAACATTAGGAAAACCTGGATAGGTACAGATATACAAAGAGCAAGTTGTATAGTAGAAAGAAAGATCTCCATGAAAGGAAAGAACACATATCCTGTCTTTACAATCTGAATGTAATGGTGTTGCACCCGTCTCTCAAGAGCATCCCTTCTGGTTGGGTGTGTCTGCAGTCTTTAAAGAGTCCCAGCCCTGGTATTGGGCTGGACCCTCAGGGCTTCCTCCCTGGTGGCAATGGTTTCACACTCTCTTGATCCATCTGGCCTCAACTGGGCCACTAAATAGTTCAGATCCCCTTCTGGGAATTTATCACTGTCCAACTGTTAGCCACTTTGCCAGTGACCTATGAGGGGACCCAAGCCTGCCCACTACTCTGGGTCCCAGCCAAGGAACCCTAAGAATAGCAGTCATGTGCCACCTTGTCCCTTTAACAAAATTGCTTTCAGTTTCCTGGGCCATGTCCCCACAGCCCCAGCCTTCACCAAACCTTCACTCTTACCCCAGGGCTCTTCTATGTTCAGGCCCAACAGCCAGCCAGGAGCTCTTCCTCACTCCCCACCAGCACTGAACTGCCCCTGGTGCTTCAGGTCCCTTTCACCAGCCAGGAGCATCATCTGTACTCCTCTGGCTCCAGCAAGGCTCTGACTCTGGTCTGCACTGCAGCTCTTATACTAGCCTGCAACCCTATGATTGGCTAACTCCTTGCAACCTCCCGATTGGCTGCTTTCCTGTACAGTCTCTCTAGGCTGCTTGGAGGACTTTGCTCCACTGCTCCTATCCCAGGACAGGTGTGGCAGGACCCTGAGGCCTCCAACAGGGGGACTTCTGGGCCTAGTCCACCCAATCACACCACACTAGAAGTTGAGAATCAAAAATGGATGCTCAATTCTGCACTCTCCTTGTGCTCAAAGACTTTAATACATACAAAGTACTTACTTTGATACCTATTTCTGCACCCCTCTGCCTCCCATCTTCTGTACGTTGTATGTCTGTAAGGTGCTTCCCCATCCTGCAAACATGTAAGCATGTGAGCAACTGTACTCACTGTAAATTCAAGTAGTTCTACTGAGAATTCAAAAACAAATCTGACATAAACAGTTACCTAAATTTATACTAATTCCCATTTGTCTGCCCTATATGAAAACAATTCTCTGAATTGCATTAATACATTATTATTTTAAGAGAAATTAGTTAATATTCATATATTTAATTATGTAAATTGTTACATAAATGCCAGGTGTTATTTATTATTTCTGGTATTTGTCATCTAGTCAACATACAATTCCGTGACAACAACAACTGTTAACTAAAACAGTTCTGCAAACACTTAGGGTATGTCTACACTGCAGTTAGACACCCAGGGTTGGCCCGTGCCAGCCTGAGCCTGGAAGTCTACAGAGCAATGAAACAGCTCTGCAGCCTCAGCCCCGCAAACTGGAATCTGCTAGCATGGGCCAGACGTGAGTTTTTATTTGCAGTCTAGACATACCTTTAGGCATGCGAGCAACTTAATTTGTATAAGTAGTCTCAAACTCAGGGAACTGCATATGAAAGAGGGGAGTCTTGCATTAAGAACTCAGCATTGCCTAACTACCTTTTAAAAAAAAAAAGATAATTTGTACAACTGAGTTTTAACTTCAAGTGTCATGCTGTATGTAGGAACCTGTACTGTAGGATATCTTGAAATCCAGCAGCCTCGTTTTAGGTACATGCATGATGATAAAGTCTTTAAGGTATGCATACACTGACACCCAGAGACCTGAGATTTGGGATAAACAATGAAACCTCAGTCCCACTGAAGTAAGTGGCAAAATTCCCATCAAATTAATTCCCACTGACCTCCGGGAGGAGGTGGGGGGGAGATCAGAATCAGGATTTCACCCCAACTCCCTAATTTTTATATTTTTTGTGTGCTTCCTTTCATAAACATTGTACTGTTATCAGAAACAATGATGAAAGACATCTTATAAATGTAAACTATTGTTCTTTAAGAGGTATTTAAAGTTACAATGAATAAAATAAAGTCTTCTGGAAGAGGTCTTCACTCAGAATCTAAAGTATGCATATTATCCATGCCCAGTTCCATGTTCAGTCACAATGAAGACACATATTAAAGGAGCACCACATGATACTTGCTATTTAACTGAAATCACAGTGCATGGGAGGTCAACAGTCTGAATACCATCCAGCGCCCACGCTGCAGTAAACCAGTGTACTGTGACACTGCTAAAAACACTTTCTATTGATTGTTTCTACTGAGAAAAGGCTATGAAAGTAATAAGACAGATTTGGGCAGCAGAAAGCTGAGAGAAGTAACACCACCAAAGGCTGTAATTCCAACAAAAACAAAAACATCATGTGTGTTACAGATCAATGGCCTGGAAATAAGCAAAAAAGCTTTGTGCCACTTTTTAAAAAGTGTTCGAGGCCACAATTAACTTCTGAAAAATAAACCATAACTCTTTATGAAATAACCTAAGTAATAACAAAAATGAAGCAGTACCTTGTGCTTACTTTATCAACAGTGAATTTAGGGCTTGAAAGCTAAGAGAGGGCATAAATTTTAAGTGGAACTATTCCTGAGTAGCTTCATGTGAGGACAGTTATTCCAGGATACAAGTGCCTTGTTCTGAATTAGTTTGATCCGCTTTGAAAATGGATCCAAAAGTGGATTATGCTAATTCGGAAGAGAGCACTCTTATCCTGGAATAAGAGTGCCCACCAGGGCCAGCTCCAGCCACCAGCGAAGGAAGCAGGTGCTTGGGGCGGCCAATAGAAAGGGGCGGCACTCGTCTGGTATTGAGGCAGCACGTCCGGGTCTTCGGCGGCACTTCGGCAGCGGGTCCTTCACTCTGTCTCTTCTTCTTTGGCGGCACTTTGGTGGGAGCTCAACTGTTTGTTTTGTTTTGTTTTTCCTCCACTTGGGGCGAGAAAAAAGCTGGAGCCAGCCCTGGTGCCCACACAGGAAGTTAATCAGGAATAGCTATTCTGGAACACTTTCCCATGTAGATATACCCTTAGAGTGCATGCATGTAACTCCTTCAGTGGGTGCTGTACAGATATCTATCTGAAGTCAGCATTTGGCCCTTACTGCTCATAAAAGGTACCAGACTGACAGCACTGTGGAATCAATTCAATTCATAGAACAGGTACAACCCATTAACAGACCTTCAAATCTGACATGAATAAAACACTTACATTGGTTCAGATTCGCCGCTGTGCCAATTCAATCCGGAGCCTCTCTGCTAACAAGGATGTGGATTGTTGCTAAGTGTACTGATGGGGGTTCCTAAAGTTAATTTTATGCCAGGGAATGGTGCTGGATTTACGGCCCTGGAGAATGAAATCTTCTATAAGTAAATAAATAATTGCCTTTCATCCTGAAGGTTTGCTGCAAAGTGATTATCAAACTGTACACATACAGCAGCACTGAAATGCAGCCAGCTGGTGTGCAGCCCATTAAACAACAATGCTGGGTGAGAGGGGAGGCATTTAACTAAGTGCACCAGACAAAACTCTTTACTTATGAAATCTGTCATGGGATATTTGGTGTCCACACAGAGCAGAGAGAATTGCAGTTTTCAAGGTCTTGTCTGTAAGAGTCACACAAAGAATAAGTGACTGCTGGGCAATTTTCTATCTCAGGATGAGATCTCTATGGATCCAAAGAGTTTGCATTTTGGACCACTAAGCTATTTCCTTCAGCATTTATCTATCTTTTATTTCCTTAGAAAACAGTACAGCACAAGCCATGGCAGCGCCAACTTTCCCACACGTCACTGACTTCAAGTTACCTTCTCCAATGGGTAAGGGCGGTTCATCCTCCATAGCCCACTCAGCCCCCAGTTTCTCTGCTGAGTCTACCAACAACAGTGCCAGAAACTGGTAGTGACGTTTGTGGCAATGATACCAGTTTACTTGGATTAAAAGAACCTACCAGCTATTAGATAGTAATTTTTGGTTACCACCAGCCTGGGTTGTAGTTGAACCAGTGACCTTGAAATGAAAGGCTCTGTAGCCTATTACCAAGTTCCGGAGCTATTCAACCCCTAAAGGACTGTTTTTTCTAATAAGAAACAAGACTCCCTGTTTGACTTTTGTAATCTCTCATGCAATTCAGCACTACTGAGCAAGAACACCATCGTGTGTCCAGATTCCCTCCGAAAGGAAAAAAAAAAGGCTCAAACTGCTACAATTCTGAAGATCAAATATTTTTATTTCTGTACTAAATACATTGACTTAAACTTCATTTAATTCACTGGGCTATTTCTCACCACTTTGATATTAACAAGATTTTTTCCCCTCACATTTGTCTCTATTTTTCTCATTTTATATATATCTTTAATATTTGGTTACACACACAGTGCTTTCAAGAATCTGGGAGAACACATAAAAAGCAACACACAGACGCAGATCACACGCTGCTTTGAACACAGCTTCAAACCTGCATAAACATATGATCTAAATGGGACAGAGGATAGATTATCTGGTGATTTGAGCATGTGACTAAGATCTAATGAATTCTGGTCCTAATAGACTTGTACCCTGAATTCCTCTGGAGCCTCAGACCAGACAATTAAATATTGTTCCCAATCTGGCACAGAACGATCTTCCTGCCTCTTACTATCCTGTGGCACCTTATAGACTAACAGACGTTTTGCAGCATGAGCTTTCGTGGGTGAATACCCACTTCTTCGGATGCATCCGAAGAAGTGGGTATTCACCCACGAAAGCTCATGCTGCAAAACGTCTGTTAGTCTATAAGGTGCCACAGGATTCTTTGCTGCTTCTACAGAACCAGACTAACACGGCTACCCCTCTGATACCTGCCTCTTACTGTGAGACTAAATTGCCACCATGGTCCTTTCTGGCCTTTTTAAATCCACAGGTTTGGCTGTGACCAAGCAATGGAAGAGATGCAGTGGTTGGGGGTGCTCTTCGTGACATCCAGCCCTAGTGTTAAAGCTACAACAGGGCAGCTTTAATTTGCACTACTGGAGAACAGTATATAGTGGACCATCACCCTGCCTGTCATGCCTTCTCCTTCCCCCTTATGCTAGGCTGGGGGTGGGGGTTCCAGAATAAGGAATGGCAGAGCTGGGTGGCAAAGCTGTGCCAGTGGAGCTACTTTTGCTGGGTTTGTAACAGCAGGGTTGCCCTTTACACAGCAAGAAATCTCCAGGGGCAAACTGTTTGCTTTAGCAGTGGAAAGTGAACTTGGCTGACCAGAGATTCTCTCCTGTGAATTTTCAGGTGCAAAACAAGGTGCCAGTGCACTCTACAATTGTACAATAAATGCCTGTTCTCTACCCACTGAAGTTAGTGGGAGTCTTTTCATTAACTACAATAGGCTTGGATCAAGCTGAGACATCAAGAACATTTTTGTGGTCAGGAGAAGGGTGCAAGGTTTTATTTTCAGGGGCATAGAAGTTGTCCTCCTGGAAGCCAATAGGTCAATTTATTTTTATAAGGAGAATTGCAAAGGTGGAATAACTGGCTAAGAAAAAAAATCCTATAAAATCATTACAAGGTACAATCTGAATATGCTAGCTAATGCATTAGCACTGTCCTGCAATAATAATGCCAGAGACAAATTCTGAGTGCCTATATAACCATTTTAAGGCAGGCTCTTTTCCTAAACAGGACAGTGCATCAGTGACATTAATTACTGGATCTTGTGTATAATTTTTTAATGATTGTACAGGCAACAAAGAGACTGGTGTGATGGGCTGTATAAATCAAAACAAAGCAATAGTGTTTATAGCCTTCAATCTCTGCTAAATAGAAGTTGCCACTGCTTATATCCTGGGCTGGTGTGTATCTTTACACTACTTTTCGTAGGGGAGATGTGAAGAGGCTTTGCATGGAGGTAGCTCCTGGAGGAAGTCTCCATGTATTAGTGAGTGACCCTTTAGCAGGATGTAGATGGCTATCTCCGACCCACATCATTCTGGGCAGGTGTACCATGACCCTCTCCTTGTTCTGTCCCCTTTCAGGTATTTAGCACCCCTGGTGATGCTGAAGTCTCTCAGTCCTTGCTCCATGGACCACATGGATCAAGGTTGTACCTGGACCGTGTGCTGGGGTGCAAGTTAGAAGAATAGCTCCCTGCACTCTTCCTTCCACTCTGTGTACCCATGTGGGGCTAGGGATCATCTAGCCCCATACCAACCTATGCCAATATAAATGAAATGACACTGGATATGGCTAAGTAACCAAGTGAACACAGAGTAGAGATTTCCCCAACACATTGACTTACACCCTCCATTTAGAGGTTCTCAGGGGGCACTGAGGAATTTCAATTCAGGGATAGCTCCCCATTGAAGAATGCAAATCTCTTGTGTGTGATTTTTTTTTTACATCTCTATCTTTGATTAAATAACCCAGGTTTGGGGACTTAGATTCTTACAATTTATTAATAGCAATTAGATTAGCCACTGAGGCTTCAGAGATAGTACATTGCCTTCCTTACTCCAATAAACTTCCCATTTATTAAAATTAATACACATAAAGGATTCGATTTAAATTACAAAGTTAAATTTGAGATGTTAAGAATCAATCCAATCATGTTTAATTTACATGTAAGAGCTATTAACATAGCTTTCAGGAGAGCAAGCAAGGCAAAACCTTTCTCCTGCTACCAAGACAAAACTTTCTGTTTTGACATACAATCTTATTTAGGTGTTTCAAACTTGAGGTATTTCAAGAGTGTCATCACTTGGCAGTTGAGTATTTAATGTTCATGTAAAATAGGTCCAATTTAAAAATTCTTTGAGATACTTGCTTAGTTTAGTCCCAGTCATATTCCTCTCAAGAGATGTGTAATCCTAACACACACATACAGTGTACCTGAGCTACTTGTCACTCATGAAGTTGCTAATGAAAAGATCTGTGAATGCATCATATACCACAATACTTCTCTCCACTAAATACAGATAAGAAACCGTACAAGTGAAAAATCACACAGGAACTAAACACCACCTGGAAACTCCAGATCATATAGAATGCTGTTCACTTACTTATAACGAATTCCCTGCAGGAAACATTCTTGACCAGGATATTCAGAAAAGCTAAGCTCCCACAGTTGAGGACATATTTTCCAAAGAACTCAGCATGTTGGCTGTTGACCTCTTTTGAAATTCCAGCCATAAGTGTCGCAATGGGAGCTACTAAGCACTTTTGAAAATCTGGTCCTTATTCAAGTGCTACAACAGTAGGGGAGCTCTGTTCAGTGCTGCGCCCTGACTCTGGACCCTGAGCTCCTTTGGAAATTTGACCCTCTATTAAGTACAGCTAGTCTGCAATACTTTCCGATTCATTTCTGGGCACCAAGTGAAGTGCTGGTTTTGGCTAAGACTGAGCTAATAATGGGAAACATTTCCACAAATGTTTGCTGGAATTTGATACTAAAATTTGATTTGATCATGTTCACAACCCTTTTGTGCCAGCTTGCCACAAACATATATGTGCTCAAGTATTACCAGTCAATACTACCAAACAGGGCATTTTTAGTTTGAATTTCATGTTATATGTTCAATTATTACATTTACAATTTGCACTGTTGATTAGTTACATCGCACGTGCATCTATGGGACTGGAGTCATCTAAACATGCAAAAACTGAGGATAAACAGGGAATTCAGGCCTCAACCCCACAGATATTTATCTATATACACAAACATTAACTGTGAATTAAATATATAATGGAGCACCTTATTAAACTTCCCCTCTTCAAGAGAACCTTTAAAACACTGTTCAATTCCAGTGATTTCAAACTGGAATATACTAAAGATAGTAGTACACATAATGTACAACACTCTTCTCAATGATTTCGCATGTGATAATTTTGACCACACTTTTACTGGTTAGCTTGTATGCAATCAATTTGAAGTAATTAGTTCCCTAGTTGCTCTGCACAGGAGTTTATGGCCAACACTGATGGCAATAATAACTTTCATTGACAGAGATGTACAACTTGGATTTTCTGCATTGTTATATAAAACTGTAAATATTCAAATTGTACAACAAATACAAGCAACAATGAATAATTAGATTTTTCCTCAAACTGTTCACCTTTTATTTAAATGTAATGACAACTGGTTTGGAATCAAGGCAGCAGAAATGCTTTCCTTTTTGGAGAGAGCACCATATGGATTTTGTATTCTCAAAAGAGAAAGGAACGGCTAGGAGTATGTCCCCAAGGTTACGTGCACTTCAATAAACATTACACTAAAGTGTTTCAGGGGAATGAGTACAAGAGCACAGCTAAGTACATAAAAACAAATGAAATTATAATGAAACATTAAGTGCATAAAAGTGAATTGACTTTGCCAGTGCTGAATGATTTTCCTCAAGAACATCAGCTGCAAACATCAGATCAGTTTGCAAGTGGCTTCTAAACCCAGAATATCTAGCAAACTGAAAATGTTTTTTTTTCCATTCATAGTTTATTTAATATACTCTTAATTGCTATCAGAAATGATCCCATCTTTACTTTCATTATTATTTAATAGAACTGTATGTCTGGGGACCTATCCAAAGCCCAGTGAAGTCAAAGAAAAGACTCTCACTAACTGCACTGGGCTTTGAATCAGGCCTACAGCAAGTGTCCTGGTAACTATGCTAGGTCTGGTACAGCAACTTTGTTTAGAGTTCTAAGAGACTGATAAATTTCTAGGCCCAATGGGACCATCAGATCATCTAGTCTGACCTGCATAACACAAGCCAAAACCTATCTTCTAGAATGGCATCCAGTCTTGATGGAGAATCCACCTCTTCCCTAGATAGTTTGTTCCGTTCATTATTTACCTTCACTGTTAATATTTTGTGCCTTATTTCTAATTTGAATTTGTGAGGCTTTAAGTTCCAGCCAGTCTTGTTATGCCTATTTCCACTAGATTAGAGAGCCTTTTTAGTACCTGGTGTTTTCTTTCCATGAATGTATGGATACACAATAATAAAGTCATCACTTGATCTTCATTTAGGTAAGATCGAAAGAGAGCTCCTTAAATCTCTCACTATATAAGGCTTTTATTTTCAGTCCTCATGTTATTTTTGTGGCTCTTTTCTGCATCATTTCCAGTTATTGAACATCCTTTTAAAAATTTGGACAGTGGACACAGTATTCCAGAATCGATCTCTACAGTGCTGTATACAGTGGCAAAAATCACATCCCTACTTCTCCTCACCACTCCCTGTTCATACATCCAAGGATCGCTTTTTGCTACAGCATTGCATTGGGAGCTCACTTCCAGTTGTTTATAACTTTCAGAATCACAGCTTCCCAGGATAAAGTCTCCCATTCTGCAGGTGTGGCCTGCATTCCTTGCTCCTCGAGCAATAACTTTGCATTTAGCTATATTAAAACACGCTTTGTTTTACTGGGCCCATCTTACCAAGAGGTCCAGACCACTCCATATGGCAGTCCTCTTCATTGTTTATCACTCTGCTAATGTTTGTGTCATTTGCTAATTTTATCAGCAATGATTTTATATTTTCTTCAGATGGCTGATAAAAAATATTAACTATTGTCAGAGGCCTAGACCAGATCCCTGTGGAACCTCACTAGAAAATACCCCCATTCAATAAGAATTCCCCACTGACTAGTACATATTGAAACCTGTCAGTTAACCAGTACTTAATTCACTGCTTAATGGAGACACTCACATGCTTAGAGTTAAGCACATGCACTTAAGTGCTGTGCTGGATTGGTGGCCATAATACAATCTGACAAATTTCTTTATTTTCTTCTAACCCTGAAATGCTGCACATTTTACACTTGCAACTTGCTCCTGGAGTCCTATTCACTGAGAAAGTTTCACACATATCTCCACAAATTTGCACTAACCTAACTAAGAACCATATTGCTCTTTGAAAGAGAAAAAATCTGTTCTTAGAACATGTAAAGCTATTATCTTACTTCCATATTTCAGGAGTAGTAAAGCACAAGGGAGATACTATAGGAGCAATTTATAGAAGTACACTTCTACCCCGCTATAACACGGGGATCCAAAAATCCCGCGTTATAGCTGAAACCCCATTATATCGGCGTTGGGGCAGTAGGGCTCTGGCAGTGATTTAAAGAGCCCCTGGCTCCAATCACTGGTGAAGCCCCACTGCCACAGCCCTGGGGTAGGGGCGGCAGGGCTCCAGCGGGATTTAAAGGGCCCAGGGCTCCCCGCAGCAGCCGGAGCCCCAGACCCTTTAAAGCGTTGCCGGAGCCCCGCTGCTACCGCGCTATACGCGAACCCGTGTTATATCGGGTCATGTTATAGGGGGGTAGAGGTGTAGTAGGCTGTTATCCTATATGTGGATCAACTACTACAGGGGGACATGACACATTTTGCCAATGGCTCACCCTCAGGTAGCAAAGGAATGTATATATCAGCAATCCTGAGCTCTGTTACTGGCCCTGAAGGGGCTCATTGTTAACTTGCGCTCCCCATTGTTTGCTGTAGCCATCTTTTGTTTCTTGTCTCATACTAACTTTGCAAGGTCTTTGAGGGCAAATAAACCATCTTTTTATTTTGTATCTACAACAGGACTCCTAGGCATTAATGAAATACAAGGTATTAATGAGATACTACAGGAAGTGGTGTCTAGTCTGCAAAGCCAAGCACACAGATTTAGCACACACATTCTGAATGGCAGAGTGGCTCAATTAATGAGATTGGGGTCTACCATATTAGAGACCTGGTTCTATTTCCAGCTATACTAGAAGTTATTTTGTACATCTTCTCAATTACCTCATCAAGGAAAGGGAGAAATGATACATGCCTGCCTCCTTCGGTCGGGATATGAGTTCTTCCTCAATAACAATAGTTTTGTGCACTTTACAGCCCTTAAGTGTGGAACAATTAGTGGAAGAGCGGAGATGAAAACTCATGGTCTACTTCTGGTTCCCAGCTGAGCCTGTAATCAGGGGGGTGGTTGCTGCTTCTGCATCCCTTTGTCAAGAGATGTGTGCCTGCCATACATGAGGCTCAGTGGGTGTTGGAAACATGCTCAGTGAAGACTGAATCTTAGAGATTTCAGTAGCAAAAGTCTAAACCTGTGCAAATGTGGAAGCTTGTAACTCAGTCAAATCTGGCAGTTACAAACAACTGGGAATAGGGGCTTTTAATGGAAAGTTACAATTGCAAAATTAGAGATTTTCCATTCTTTGAGGGTATATCCAAGCACGTGGACAAGATTGATCCAGTGCATATAGTGTACTTGGACTTTCAGAAATCCTTTGACAAGATCCCTCACTAACGGCTCTTAAGCAAAATAAACTGCCATGGGACAAAAGGGAAGGTCCTCTGATGGATCAGTCACTGGTTAAAAGATAGGAAACAAAGGGTAGGAATAAATGGTTAATTTTCGCAGAGTAAATAGCAGAATTCCCAAAGGATCTGTACTGGGACCAGTGCTGTTCAACATATTCATAAATGATGTGGAAAAGGGGGTCAGTGAGGTTGCAAAATTTGCTGATAATACTAAATTACTCAAGATAGTTAAGTGCAAAACTGACTGAAAAGAGTTTCAAAGAGATCTCACTAAATGGGCGACTATACATACAAAATGATGGGGCCTAAATTAGCTATTACCATTCAAGAAAGATCTTGGCATAATTGTGGATAGTTCTCTGACAACATCTGGTCAATGTGCAGCAACGGTCAAAAAAGCTAACAACATTAGAAACCTTTAGGAAGGGGACAGATAATGACAGAAAAATATCATGCTTCTATATAGATCCATAAATTCCATATAAAACCTTGAATACTGCACGCAGTTCTGTTTGCCCGTTCTCAAAAAAAGATATATTATAACTAGAAAAAGGGCAGCAGAACATGATAAGGGGGATGGAACAGGTTCCATATGAGGAGCGATTACAAAGACTGGGACTGTTCATCTTAGAAAGAGATGACTAAGTGGGGCTAAATGATAGAGGTGTATAAAAATAATGAATGTTGTGCAGAAGAAGTGTTATTTACCCCATCACGTAACACAAGAACTAAGGTTCCCATGCACTGCTACCCCAAAATGATGGGAACCAACTGGCTAGTGGCAGTTCTGCAGAAAAGGACCTGGGGATTACAGGGGACGAGAAGCTAGATATGAGTCAGCAGTGTGCCCTTGTTGCCAAGAAGGCCAACGGCATATTGGGCTGCATTAGTAGGCGCATTGCCAGCAGATTGAGGGGAGTGACTATTCCCCTCTATTCAGCACTGGTGAGGCCACATCTGGAGAATTGTGTCCAGTTTTGGGCCTCCCACTACAGATTGTAGAGAGTCCAGCAGAGGGCAATGGAAATAATTAGGGGGCTGGGGCACATGATTTATGAGGAGAGGCTGAGGGAACTGGGCTTATTTAGTCTGCAGAAGAGACGAATGAGGGGGGATTTGATAACAGCCTTCAACTACACCTCTACCCCGATATAACGTTACCTGATATGACACAAATTCGGATCTAACGTGGTAAAGCAGCACTCCAGGGGTACCGGGCTGCGCGCTCCAGCGAATCAAAGCAAGTTCAATATAACGCGGTTTCACCTATAATTTTTGGCTCCCGAGGACAGTGTTATATCGGGGTAGAGGTGTACCTGCAGTGGGGTTCCAAAGGGTTCCAAAGAGGATGGAGCTTGGCTGTTCTCAGTGGTGGCAGATGACAGAACAAGGAGAAATGGTCTCAAGTTGCAGTGGGGGAGGTCTAGATTGGATATTAGGAAAAACTATTTCACTAGGAGGGTGGTGAAGCTCTGGAACGGGTTATCTAGAGAGGTAGTGGAATCTCCATCCTTAGAAGTTCTTAAGGCCTGGCTTGACAAAGCCCTGGCTGGGATGTTTTAGTTGGGGTTGGTCCTGCTTTGAGCAGGGGGTTGGACTAGATGACCTCCTGAGGTCTCTTCCAACCCTAATCTTCTATGATTCTGTATGATTGCTCAATGAAATTAATAGGTGGCAGGTTTAAAACAACCAAGGGGAACAACAACTTCACTCTACGCACAGTCAACCTGTGGAACTCATTGCCAGGGGATGCTCTGAAGGTTAAAAGTATAACTGGGTTAAAAAAAGAATTGGAGTTCACAGGTGATAGGTCCATCAATGGCTATTAGCCAAGATGGTCAGAGATGCAACCCCATGCTCTGGGTGTCCCTAAACCTGTGACTGCCAGAAGCTGGGACTGACGACAGCGTATGGATCACTCCACACTTGCCCTGTTCTGTTCATTCCCTCTGAAGCACCTGACACCGGCTGCTTTCAGAAGACAGGATTCTTGGCTAGATTGACCATTGGTCTGATCCAATATGCCCATTCTTATGTTATGTTCTTAAGGGGCAGTTTTGCATTAAACATCTAAAATGTTGATATTTTGTATTTTGAAATGAAAATTGATGTTTGTCAGAATAAAATTTAGAAAGTGGAAGTGCCAGAGTTTTACCACTTCCTGGGGAAAACAGGCTCATTTCCATTCAAACATTATATTAGTTTTTGAAGCAAAAAGCCCCACAAACATCACAAAATTTCACTGTGCTTTGATTAATTTGAACATTTTTTCTGAAATTGAAAAGAAACACATATAACAAGCTATTGGTTTTGCTGTAAATATTTCACACAGCCTTCAAAGGAAAACGGAGCGGAGGAAGAAAGGCCAAGTAGGTAGAACACCAGAGAGAAAGTGATTTGATTATTATGGATGAGCGAGTCCAGAACACAAAGGCACACAGGTGATGTAGCAAAAATGCCAAATACGCAATCAGTTACATCTCCACAAGATGCAGGTTATGAAATAATCAGAAAGCCTTGTGCAGAGAGAACAAACCATTTAAAGGGCGTGGTCCTGCCACCAGATATATGGGTGAGCATCACTGTGTTTCTAAAAATCAGCTATAGACCTGGGCCTTAAAATGCCACCGGTTATGCAGATTTCCTGCCATGCAGGGTTAATAATACTGGAAGACATTGAATTCCTGTCCCTTTATTAAAAAAAAGACATGCCCTTTCCACAGGGCAGGTGAAGTTTTAGGGCTTCATCATCAGAGAGGCAGGAGCTGATTTTACAAGAGCCTTAGCAACTTACCTATGCAGAGATTCTGAGAGCAGGCCTATGCCTTATGTGAACTGTGGGTTTGACATGTTTTAGATGATGTTTTAAATATTGGTAGCTTACAGGAGAAATGTTTTTTATCTAGATTGACAAAGATCTTGCTGGAAACTGAACAGAAGTGATGCAGATCAAGTATTTGTTCTCTTTGTACTGAGCCTTTATTTTGCTTTTTGGTGGTATATTTAAAGGAGAAAGAATGAATGGAGCATTAGGAACAGTTTCTCATCCAGAAACACACTAATCTTCAACAGTTATCAATGGCAATGGATTTTTTTGTTTAAAAAAACAAACAAATTTGCTTAAACCACAAACAGCACATTACCCATCAACAGGCTTCTCACATATGGTACTTGTGGCTAATAATTAACAAAGCAGTGTTGCCAACTCTTACAATTTTATCACAAGTCTCACAATATTTGGTGTTTTAATTAAAGTTCCAGCTCTTGGAGACAAGTGATTACATGAGAATCTCAGCTGTCAAAAAAAAAAAAGGAGTAAGCTCTAGCTATCCTGGTTGTGGAGAAAAACTTGATATCACAACTTGAGCACCCTTTGAAGTACCAGAAAACAGAAGACACCCCACCCCTCCAAAAAATTAAAATTATTATTTTTAAGCCAGTCTCAGATTTTGTGGGGAATGGGGGTAGATTCAAGATTTGAGTGTTAGGAACTGGAAGTACTGGGCTACTGCATACACAACAGTTTTGACTAGGATTTTTACTCAACTCCTTTCAGCAACTTTTAATATTCCAGCCTTTATTTTTAGACCTGGCTGGTTAAACCAATACTATAGGACCTGATCCAGGAAACACTTATGGATGCACATAACTTTATTCACTAGTGGGACTATTCAGGTAGGTAGAGTTGCACGTAACCTTAACAGTGCAGTATGAGAGCCGGATTTTACAGAGCTAGGTAAACTTTGGGGGGTTTTAGGTTTGTGAATATCATGTATCGTTGTGTCCATTCAAAAGCTATTAAGTATTCAAGGTATTGAGTACTCATTACCTCCTGTAATTGAACTACACCCCACCCCACTCCAGGGGGATAAAAGTAAATCAAATTAAAACAAAACAAAAACTGATCTTAAGAGTAACCTTTGTTATATATTAGGGATGAAAGAAGCCAAATACCCCAACTAAAATTTGCACTGACACAAGTAAGCAGTCAGTATGTATTGTACTATAACTATTATTACTATCTAGGCATCATCAGGTGGTGCTGTTACCTAGTCTTCCATATTCTTTTTCTTAGCATGCAAGCAAGTTTTTAATCATGGAAGAAATCTTGTGGTGATATACAACGTTCTGGATTGAAGGAGCTGCATGAGCCGCAAGAGAGTTTGCTCTGACTTGATTCAATTCTTGAGACAGAGTTACTGCCTGGGAACCTGGCACTGGTGTTGTGTTGAGATTCCTGGGGGGGGGGGGAAAGGTTGCCCTGTATGCTGTTTGACCACCTATGTTCCAGGAGTGGAGTGTGTGAGTAAATAAAACAAGTTACAGGCTGTGTCACTGATGTCTCCTCTGCTGGGAAACCAATCTGCAAGGCCCCAAACATCTTCTACCACTCAGAAGAGGTTATACTAGTGTCAAGAAAAAAGACAACACTATTGTATTAGATAGTATCGTTCTTCCTCCTCCTCTTTTTCACAACAGCTCTACATTTGTTTTTTTACTTGGTCCCATTGATTTTTTCCCTGCTTGCCTCCTCTGCTCCTGTTTTGACAGTCTTTCCTAAATAGAATGTAAACCCAACATTTAGTGCAGCAGAACTTTTCCACACATAATATTTGAATAGGTTTGAAACTAGGCAAAAGCTAGCAAAAAGAAACAGTCATACAGATTCTTGTTGAGGCACTTCATTGCCCAATGTTTTTTGTCTTTTTATGCTAGCTTGCAACACCGGTTTCATATCTGCCAAATGCTGTATGTATTTTTCAGAAGTGCTTAATTTCTGCAAAGATACATAAACCATTTTCCAGTTCAAAGTGTTCCTGAGCTGGTCCAGGAAGATGCAGTCTCAACAGGAGACATAATGTGTTTACTGGCTGAACTATAGCTCTGTTCTTTGTGGTATTTCTTCTGCTCACTTAATGGTTTGCAATAGGAGAGAGCTCCAGGGAACTGTATGACCCCTATGTGTGTCTCAGAGTTCTGGTCGGAATGTGCTGCAGCTATTAGTGCTCAGCGTGTGGGAGGAGAAGCAGTTGTATATGCCAGTAAAATGTGGAGTTACTTTTGGGTTTTTCTCTCTCTCTCTCTGAAGCTAATACTAATTTCCCCCATCTCTAATTCAATTGCTATTCAGTGAATTCTACCTTACTATTTTTCTGAGCATGTGGGAGTCTGTGTATCTATCTCACCTTGTCTCTCCTCTCACAAACAGGGTGATTATTTTTAGCCATCAGCTCCTAATTAAAATGAAGTGAGGGTAATATCCTCTTCCAGGGTTGCACTGATGACAGAAACTCTATTATAAATGACTCACTACTGGCCAACAAAAGGTAGGTTTTGTTGGCTTTTGTGCCAGTTCCAGTTGCCTTTCCTAGAGCCTGCCCTGGGGGCCGTAAAGCCCAAGGCCAGGAACCCTGTTTTTGTGGGAAACAGAAATAGAAAAGAGACTCTCAGCTTTTGTTCTAAAGAAAGAGTACGTTCCTAGCATTCTTCCTTGCTGAAACAGTTTTGAAAGCTGACCTCCACCCCTGATGCAGGAAGGTGATGGGAGTGTGGAAAGTAGTATTACCAACCCCAACGTTTAAAAAAAAAAATCATGAGTCAGGCCCCGGGAATCATGAAATTGGCTTAAAAAAAGGACAAGATTTAAAAATAATAAATGTTGTGAGGTTTTTTATATATATTTTCTGGTACTGGAGTTCTTGGGGTTTATGTTTTCAAGCTTTTCTTCACAACCAGGAGGGTCAGAATCTGATTTTTTAATTAATAAAAGCTGAGATTCTCAGTTAATAAACTGATTGCAGCAGGTGGGACTTTGGGGGGGAACACCAAATATTGCAAAGACACGACCAACTCATGAGAATTGGCAAAACCAGATCAAGACACCCCCATATAAAACTAGGCAGTTAAATTTGGGTATATATATTCTACAGAATCATTTCATTAGCACCTCCTCAAAATCCTTAGGCCAGCCCTTTGCACATGAGCAACCAAAAATGCTAAGATCCGCTCTGGCACTTCCTCCTTAATTTCCCCCTCCCGCCAAGGCATTGCTGAGTAAGCTTCCAACAGGATTTTAGAAAACGTGTCCTGGTGAAATGTGTGCAGTTGTGTGGGGTTTCTGTTTTCAGGTGGTGCGCCCCAGTATTAAAGATGTCCTGCCTAAAGCCACCTTTAACTTTCTTCCATGTGCCCAACTTCTTACAGAAGCCAAAATACACGGAAATTTCAAACAGAGCATTTTTCTATTTAAAACTCTTGTTTAGAGAGATTCTAATTTAGTGTGTTTTCTCAATCCTACCACTCTCCATGTAGAGTTTAAAGTAAGTCTTTCCTATCTACTATTCAACACAAACCCTACATTCACCAAGCACCAGTAAAATTAACCAATACTTTCCCCCTCCTCCTCTCATTAACCAGAATTGGAAGGGTGAGAGAAGTACTGATCAGCAAGAATTTCCTCTGCGCTCTCAAAAACCAACCATGCTGCACAAAAAAATAAAGAGTTTGTCTGACATTCCCTAGAAATTGTGCTGGGTGGTTTGACTTATCTTTGCCCTTATCTTTAATTTAGTATTTTTTTTACTTTGTTTTATCTCTAATTTTCGTAATATGCCCAAAGCTGGATTTTAATTCATAAAAATAATAGAGTAAAAATAATTACTCCAATTACAGTATTTCGGAAATGAGGTGAAATGGTTTAGATCTAAATATACACACAGGAGATGAATATGGTACTACACTGACTTTAATTATGGGATTAGCACTGCTCTGTTAACAGTGGCATAGAAGTACCATAATAACTAACGTGGACTTTATTAGTTCAATATATTGTAATTCAAAAGTGCTTTCTACACAGAACTCATTTAAAGGAGTTGCTCAAGAGCGTGATGTTGCTGCAGAACCAGAAGTGTATAATTTGCTTGCTTTGGAAAAAGCGCTCTTGTTCTTTTAGGTCAAGGAGGTGTAATACCAATTAAAGTGCTAAAAGACAGCAGCATAGACATAGTCTATTAGAGATATTCGGCTTTGAAAAGCAAGATCCAAAAAACAAAAGAAATTCTGAGTAACAAAGGAAAGATGCTGGGGTTTATTTTTAGTTGTTTGTGCCTAAGCCCCTTTAACAGTGGGAAATACACAAACACAGAGAACAGGGGACATGAATACTTAGAGATGGAAACACAAGAAACAGAAAAAGGCAAGGTGTGGGGAAGGGGGAGAAGAAAGAATGCCTATTTTCCCAAAGAGGATGAGTCACTAATAGCCAAATGTTAAAAGGCTGATGCAGTGATGTGGCAGCAACACATGGTTCTTTATACTTTATCTCAGTTATAAGGATAACTTGGGTTCCAATTTGAGCAATGAAGACAGAGCTAAATGTGAAGGTGACATATGTTGTCTCTAGATGAGATGGCAGTTCTACAGTTATTGAATCAGCCACTTCCTCTAGTCACTGGAATGTAAATGGAAATTACCCCAGCCCCGATTATGCCATTTTTCTACTCCTCTCAGAGAAGCCAGGTTGCTAAAACAGAGACCTATTGTGGGAGAAGAGGGATGTTGGAACAAAAATCCTTGCAGTATTAAAGGTAACTCTTCTTACTCACCCCCAACATCTCAAGGGGAAAAACCAGACCCTTCAGAAAGAAGGAAACCAGAGAGGTGACAGCTCCTAGGCCAGACTTCAGAATAGATCTGGGCCTTTGTGTCTTCAGGAAGGTTCACTAAAGTCAGTAGGATTCCACATAGTCTGGAAAAGAGATGTCTGAGAGTATGTTGACACTGTCCATGTTACAGCATGGCCGTGGCAGTGCTGTGACGTGGGCAGTGTAGTCATGCTTTATCGCCGGGGGAGAGCTCTTTCAGCGATAACCCCTCCCCACCCCAAACGAGGGGTGGTAGCTTTGTCGCTGGAAGCATGGCTCCTGGCGATAAAGCACAGTCTATGCTGGTGCTTTTCAGTGCTAAAATGTTTGTCGCTCAGGGGGGTGTTTTTTCACACCCCTGAATGACTAAAGTTTCAGCGTTGAAGGTGGCAGAGTAGAGACAGCCTGAGAGGGGACATAACAGTTTTCAAGTAAAGGTTGTTACAAGGAGGAGGGAGAAAAACTGTTTTTCTTAACCTCTGAGGATAGGACAAGAAGCAATGAGCTTAAATTACAGCAAAGGAGGTTTAGGGTGGACATTAGGAAAAACTTCCTAACTGTCAGGGTGGTTAAGCACTGGAATAAATTGCCTAGGGAGGTTGTGGAATCTCCTTCATTGGAGATTTTTAAGAGCAGGTTAGACAAACACCTGTCAGGAATGGTCTAGCTAATACTTAGTCCTGCCATGAGTGCAGGGGACTGGAGTAGATGACCTCTTGAGGTCCCTTCCAGTTCTATGATTCTATAAGCACAGAGGTCTGCCTGTGTGAGTCTGATTGTAGGACTGGGCATTAGGCCTCAACAGTTATTGAGCTTGTAAAAAGTTAGATGGTTAAAAGCACAGATTTTCTATTTTGTTCTATTTGCTCAAAGCTTCCCACTGCGCATTTCTTGACTTCCAAACAAAAAATGTAAAATATATTAAAATACAAAACTTACATGAATATAAGGGCACACTTCTAAACACTCCAGAATCAGAAAATGCAAAAATTAAGATACTCATAGTAACTTGAACTCACCAACGTTACATATACTGACTGGGCTGTCAATAGTGTCAGAGAAGGGGAGACTGGGGTAAACCCTACAACAACATTATATACTTTGTTCTTCAAGTATTATGAGATCTATACAGTATAAGCCAGTTACTATTTTTCATTTACAAAGTCTATTATTAGCCTCAAGATTTCACCAGCTGAAGACTCAAACAAGCAGTCTGATCTGCTTAGTACCTGTTTTGTTATTCCAAGAAAGGTTCATTAAATCAGCTCAATTTCAATCTCCTTCTAACTTGACTTCCCAGCAGCTGTGAAGGTGAACACTGTCTTATCACTTTAGTCATAAGATCTCTCTCACTCTCTATTTTGGACAGATTCAGACTTGTCCGTAAGTAAAAGAAAATAGCTAGCAAGTTGCTAATAAGGGTTAAGTTTATTGCTTGTTCTATTGCCCCAGACTTTGTTGCTCCCAGGACTGACTTGAAAGAAAGATGATTGCATCTCAAGGGGTTTCCCTCCCTTATTAAACAATTTATAAACAAATAAAAATCCTTTTGTCAGTTGAGGGAGGAAGCAATTACTGCTTTCCTGAAGCGGGAACCTATTATATTACTGCCTCATCTCTTACTGTTTTTGACAAAAGTGTTCACATGGATGACAGAGCAGCTATAAGAGGCCTACTTCCTTTATGTAAGTATTACAAAAAAGATTCAATCAGCCTTTAGGTTTGGGAGTAGCAGAAGCATGCACTGGGGAGATGTGGCCTGCAATAGTGAAGCCTGCAAACCTCTTTCTCCACAGGTTGATATTAGCATGGTCTCAAAGTTAGTCTTATTGGTGGCTTTTTATAGAACTGTTCCCTAGGTACTTCAACACTGTAGTTGTCCATCACTGACATGCATATCAGGCTTGGCACTTCAGGCTTTTGTGATTAGTATTCTATTCTCTCATACTCTCTATCCTAATTACGAGTAATCCATGCTGGGCCTTAGTGCAATGTCCCTGATGTCTCTCATTCATCTGTGTGCACTTTAACTCATAGTGCAGCTTTAATCTATAGGGTTTTTTTTCCCAGAAGGCTCTGGTTTGGAGCAGCTAAATTGTTAGCATGTACATACTTTGGGCTAGGTTGTGGCTTTAATTTTTATGCAGGGGGCAGTGCAGAACAGCACTGGAAAGATTGTCTTTCTGCAATATGGGAGGGTGTCATTGTTGCTCCTGGCATGATGGCTCCACAGCCCTGTCTGCTACCAGCACCCTTTCTGGCATCCTGCTCCTTAGCAAGGGGCAGGAACACGCAGTCACTCTGCTGCCCAGAGCATAAGGACTAGTGGACATGAGCTAGGGCAATCATGTAAAGAGGAGTAAGTTTCTTGCCTTGCCCTTCAAGTCTGCACAGAGGCTAACCCTATATGAATACAGGTTGAATTGTATTATACAACTCTGTTAGTGTGTGAGGTAAACAAGTGACTGGGATGCAGGGTACAGTGGCTGGTATAACTAAGGGCTTAATCTGGTAACTCCTGCCCAAAAGATTTGGGAACTGTTGCTTTTTATTTAGCTCAGTCACTTGGGGCCCAGCCACTGTCAGCATTGCATGGGCAATTGATGGGATGATCAGAGCACAGGTGGGTATCTGGGGCAGCGTATTGACTTGAGTTCCATCACTATCAGAATGTTTTTTAAAAAGGAATGTTTTAATAAGTGTTCGTCTGACAGTAGCAAAGCAGAAAGCAACGTGACTTAAGCTACCTCCAGGACTGCATCTCTCACACCACTCTTTGGAGAATACTTCCACCAAGAGGAACGATTCAGCTGACAGGGCTTCTGCCTTTTTTCTCACCCCCCCCTTTAATGGCCGTGTGGAAGAATGGACTCACCCCTAGCACACTCCCTTGTCGCTGAGAATGAAATAGCAGGTCTTTCCACTCATCACTCCCACCAACAGTTGCTCCCCTGTGGTGGATCCCTTCTCACTACTTGGCCCTCTCATCAGATCACAGTTTAATCCTTCCTCTTCTGGGGTAAGAAAAGGACATCTAGAAGTCCAAAAGTGCCCCAACACAAGAGATCCTTCTGCCCATGCTTAAGGCTCGTAGTTCTTACATCAAACTTGTACACCCATTTCTCAGGGCTGGGAGAGAAATTCACTCCCATCCTCTCCTCTCCATTCCAACACAGGGCTCTTACTCCTGGCTGCACTGCTGTTTCCCCAAGCCACTTCCTATTGCCAAGCCCCATGTGCTGCTTCCCTGCAGCCTGTGCTCAATGCAGCCTCTCTCTCCTCAGGTTCTCAGACTTCTGGCTTCTCCATATATCCTCCCAGCTCTTTTCCTCTCTGCTGGAACACTGCTCCCACCCTCAGGACTGCCTCTCTGTGCCTTGCCCCCTTGCCCAGGCTCACCACAGAAATTCATTCCATCTCTGTGGCCTTCTTCACTCTGCCTTCCCCAGGCCCATCTCAATGAGCAGGGACTCACTCCCTCCCTCTTCTCTTCTCTTCTGGGTTTCTCTGTCTTGAGTCCCTCTCATAGGCTTCCCCCATAACTTTCACTTCATTCTTTTATGAAGAAGATGCAGCTGTGTCTAATAATAAATGAAACCTGATATACCCTCCAGGTGCTGCAAAGTGGATTAACTGAGCTTGCAGACACTTGTTAACCCTTCGTTCACCTGTGGGGGGTAGACACCCAATCACAGGCCTTTCTACCTTCCTTGTCTCTCTTTTCAGATAATCCCCTCACAGCATTTTGCTGACATTTCAGAGGTTCCATCAATTATGGACCTAGATATGAAAACCTCTCATGCCTTTGCCATCTTCCTTTGCCATTCAGCAAATACAGTATGCTACTTTTGTTTCACTCTGCCTAAATAGTACCTATTCTCCTTCCACAAGTGAGTGGCCTGCATTTCATACTTCTCTGCATAGAAGAGCTGGGCACTGTATGTACAGTACAGTTAATCTAAGTATTTATTCAATGACACTGTATTTCTTACCAGATTATCAAACATAAGGCAAACACATTATTTAATGTCACATTTTTCTCACACACACTTTCTATATACACAAGCTCACACAAATTCCTACTATATGCTGCAAGGGAGGGTAAGTGAGATGTTCCAGTCAGTGGTGCTGGAACAATATTTATAGTGCGGGTGCTGAAGGTAAAACCCTGTAATTGGGTTGTTATTACTATTTCAAGCCAGGGGGTGTGGCAGCACCCTTAGTCCCAGCACCTATGTTTCAAGCTGGAGATTTTCTCTTAGGAATTCATGCTTCCCATTATTCTTCCATTAGTTATTTGAGGTATGATCCACAAAACAATTTAGGCATTCCAGAGTTAGGCACCCAAGTCCCTGTGTGCTGCACCACTGTGATCCACAAAACTCCTGCTTAGGCGCTGCCTAAAACTAAAGGCATCTGAACTCACTCAGCACCTAAAGTTCCCCAGCAGCCTAAGGTTTAGACCTTGGGAAATGCACACTGCTGCTCTCTTCCAGACACCGTGGCACCTATCTCCCACCTAAACCCCAGAGTAATTCACAAACCAGGAGAAGACAGGTGCTCATTTTGCCTCAGTTACATGCAGGATAGGACCAAGTAGCCAGCCACAGAGCATGCCCATTCAAAATCCTTGCTGAAGAGGCAATAAAAGCCACCTCATGGCTTTTAGCCCAGTGGTTAGAACACACACCCAGGATGTGGGAGTCCTAGGTTCAATTCCTTCTTCTCTGACAGAGAGGGAGAAAGGATTTGAATAGGGGGTTTCCCAACTCTCAGAAGAGTGCTCTAATCCTTGAGGCTATGAATATTCTGATGTGAGGGCTCCTTTAGCCTCTCCATTGAAGCCGTTCCACTGTGGCTAAATAATGAAAGAGTAATTGGCTGAAGGGGACTGGACTCAGGATCTCTCACCTTCCAGGTGGATGTCCTAATTACTGTTCTACTGCATCATTTTCTTGTTCTCCTTGGGCCAATGTCTGTTCCACTGTGGATGAACACTTAAATAGTCCTTGGGCCAGAGAGAGAAAATGACTGTGGTCCAGTGGTGAAGGCACCCACCTGGGAGGCAGGAGACCCTGGGCCCAGTCCCTCTGCTCCACTACCTCCTCCTCTGCAGGCCATTTGGGTGAAACAAAGCAGGTGCCAAATTTTTCTCATAAAAATTGCTTTAAGCATCTAAGCTGCCTAACTCCAGGTGGATGGTTCCCATTTGTGGATTGCTAGCAGAGATAGATGTCCCTGTAAAGCCCAGACGTAGGCATCTAATTCTGAGAGAGGCTTAGGACACACCCCTCTAGTTGGCATCTACCATTGGCTCATTTAGACACCTCCCTGCCTAGTGTGCCAGCTTTTGTGGATCACATTTTTAGGCACCTCTCTCTCTCTCTCTCTCTGTTCATTGTGTTGGAAGCCTGAGTGCCTAAGTCAGGCTTTGCAAATCTGTATTGTTCCTGCGATTTTCTGGTTGCTTTAAAACTAGATACTGTGACACTCAACACCTGCCAGGGCCCATATGTGGGCAATTTCACAAATGTTCAAAACCCAGAGCAAAGTTAAGGGCATGGTCAGGAGTCATGCCAACGAGTCAGAGATAGAAGCAACACCAAGAGTCAAACTGGAATCAGAGGTAGAAGCTGCTCCAGGAGTCAAAGGCAAAGTCAATAACTAGTGTCAGGATGAGGGAGCAGAAACAAACAGTAGGAACCAGACAAGGTGGCAGGAACAGGGGGCGGGGGTGTCTAGTCAGCAGCAGGTTTGAAGCCTGACAGTGTCTACATTCCTTTTGGATCCCACCTTTGGAGTCTATGTTAACCTCTGTAAAGTAAGATAATAAATACTGATAGTTCATAATCATGCTTTAAAATTGGAGATTTATATAAGTGAGACCAGAGTAAAACAAGAACCAGGTACAGTAGCACAGGGATACTACACATGCACACCCACAAATATAAACAGAGCGCTGACAGACCGACCATTAGTTAGTCCTTCCCGGTAAGCTGCTGAGGGCAAAGTGCAACATCCAAAGACAGAGAGACGCCTTTGGTGCATAAGAAAACCATTATAAAGGAAACAACATGTTGTTGTTTTTAACCAGAGAGAAAATAAATTACATACTGTGTCTGATGTTTAGACATATTTAAAATTGTCAAAGCATTAAGCAAAACACAATTATGGTTAAAGAGGATGACACGAGTAGGTACAACTTCTTCAGATTTTAATTACCTACCAGCCAAATCCTTCAGTCTTTACTTCAAGAAATTCTCATTTAAAAAAAAAGGGAGTTTTAATTGAGTATAGGCTGCAAGATCTGGCCCTTTATAAATTAAACTAAGATTTAATTTGTAATTATGGGATCACGGGGGATTTCTACATGACACCAGGGGCGGCTCTAGACCCCAGCGCGCCAAGCAGGCGCGTGGGGCGGCCCTTTCCCGGGGGGGCGGCATTTGGCTCCGGTGGACCTGCCGCAGGCATGACTGCAGCGGGTCCCCTCTTCCCGCGGCTCTGGTTGAGCTCCCGCAGGCATGCCTGCGGCAGGTCAACCGGAGCCGCGGGACCACGGCACCCGCCGCAGTCATGCCTGCGGGAGCTCAACCGGAGCCGCGGGAAGAGGGGACCCGCCGCGGGACCGGGGAAGGGCGGCGCAGCGCACCGCGCTGCTTGGGGCAGCCTGATTTCTAGAGCCGCCCCTGCATGACACCATCCACTGTCATGTAGAGCAGGACTCAACCTCAGATGGTTCTATGACCCACTTCTTCAGATGTATGGATGTGTCTGCAAGTCAGGGCCTAAAGGTGTAATATTGTACAAAATCCTATATGTATAAAGTATGTGTACAGGTTCAATTAAATTAAATATAAAACAAAATTAAGATATACTGGTTAAATAATTAGGTAGTAGTATTATAGTTGAATAAGTCTGTTGCATCATTGAGACATGCATTCCAGTACTTAAATATGCTATTTACTGTGTTGTTATTATTAAAGAAACATACAAAAATAATTTGTTCTCAGACTTCCATAAATAAAATTGGAGCACACTGAATAGCGCTCAAGCAGAAATATCAGTTACTCCAATAAATAGCACCCCCTACATCCACATGAACAATTTAATTCCCAGAAACCCGCCCTACTAAAACAATGATGTGATTGGCACACACTAGTAGTTTGCCTATAACAAAATCTGTCTTCAATACCTATCCATTCACATGCAGAACAGAAATTTAAGCACAACTACAACTATGAAGTTCTTCTGATATTGCACAATTACAATCTATTTTCCTACCTTTTTTTGTAAAATGATGGCCTAGAAATGAGTAAAAACAACTCTATAGTATGACACAATGTATTCAGCAGCTTTTGCTTTCCCCGGCTTATTATGGGTCAGAGCTGCAGAAAGATGTTCTTCATGGGGATTTCTTGTGAAAATCTCATGATAGCCCAGACACCTAAAAATAACTTGGCTAGCTTATTTTTCATTTGCAGTCCTGTGGGGAAACATGCTCTGTAGGATATCTACTTTATCTGCTCCTCCTAAAACAGAAAGGTCTGATTTTATCATAACACCCAGGAAGAAAATATACTGAAAGCAGGGGCGGCTCTAGGAATTCCGCCGCCCCAAGCAGGGCGGCGCGCCGCGGGACGCGCTCTGGCGGTTGCCGGTCCCGCGGCTCCGGGGGATCTCTTGGAGACGTGCCTGCGGATGGTCCACCGGAGCCGTGGAACCAGCGGACCCTCCGCAGGCATTTCTGCGGGAGGTCCACCGGGGCTGCAGGACCAGCGGACCCTCCGCAGTCATGCCTGCGGGAGGTCCGCCGGAGCCGCCGGCCGCCCTGCCGGCAAAATGCCACCCCAAGCACGCGCTTGGCGCACTGGGGTCTGGAGCCGGCCCTGACTGAAAGGTATTATAAACAGAAAATTCTTGACAGTGTACACCTCAGTAGTGTTTTACTTTTTCTTCATATGCTTTTAACTGTCTTTTACGAAGCTCCACAGAATACATTAGGATACTAGTTCAAAACTCCACTACTTCCAATAAATTCTTCCATTGATGAGATAAAATCTCAGAAAGTACTTCACTTACAGGGTCTCTGTGATGCAACCCACCCACCGATTTATGCTTTCCATTAAGTCTCATTCTGTTAGTCCTACTTTATGTTTAGCACTGGATCCTCCATTAACATCTATTTTTGATCCATGTGATCCCTGTGATGCTTCCCTGGGGTACCCAGAGCTATGAAGCACCTCACTACCACCTGCCCTTAGCATGAGGAAGCCTAATCTGGGCCGCCATGGATCAGCTTCCCAACTCTACCAGCCATTGGCAACACAAGCACTTCCCTCTCAGCCTATGCAGATCCTGCTCGCTCCCTTCAGATTAGCAATTGACACACTCCAATCCTCCAATCCCTGAGCCCTCTGAGCATCTCCCTGCAATGTCCAGCCCCTGTTTCACTGGACACTCACAATATTCACAGATTGGCTGCTTCCAAAGAAGCAGTATGCGCCAGCTTACCAGTTCCACCTCAAATCACCCCTCCACTTAACACACAGCACTTAGATGTGTTTGTAGTGAAAACTAGTAGATGTTTATTTAACAAAGTATAGAGATTGAAGTGATACCAATCAGAAGTACTGGTAACAAATGGTTACATATAAAATAAAACTATAACTCACATTCTAGAACCTAGACTTACTTAACTAGATACTATCATGTCTGATAGAGCAATGCCCTAATCCCCACTCTTTGAGAACATTACTTTCAGTACAGATACATAACCTCGTAAATGTTATCGCTACATACATTTCATGGTGATTATGATGACCAGTGGGCTAATGGCTCTTGGTAAAGACCTTATATGCCACCCTTTGGGGAACGATTATACATATCTGAACCCTAAGCACCCCCTGTGCCCACTGCCAGTAGGCACCTAGAGTTCCCTGGGTCACAATCCTCCATTAATTTCAGTGAAATCTATCAGGGATTCTATGCAAACCTCAAAACAACACTGAATAGCAGATGGAACTACTGTGGCATATTCTGCTTGGATTCAATAGCTTTGAAATTAGAGCTATTATTCCTACAAAAGAGCAGAGATTTTTTGAAAATGCATCCTACTATATTGCATTTTTCATGTTGGGTTTAACTGTGTAAAACATTTTGCATTTTAAAATACATCCACGTAGTTCTGTAAAATTACTCCCTAAGTTAGTCATTTCCCACCCTGCTCCACTGAAAGGTCACAACATCAAGGCAGAGAGCATTCTGGGAAACATGGCTGAGGGAAATGGGCTGAGGAAGTTATATTCAGATGTGGATCTGGATTACATTTAGGTTCAAGTTCAGGGTTTCTACTGAAGGAAGAATAAGGATAAGGGTTTGATTCAGATTTGATTTTATCCAATCTCAAAAACTCTTCTCAAAAGATTATAATTGTATATGAAATAGACCTGGAAAATAGATCTCCTGACTTTGGATCTGACCTATACTCAAAGCCACAGAGGCAGACTCAGGTAAAGAGATGCAAGCCCTCATTAACCCACCAAATTTGAAGGGATTCAGCTTTGATGTTCCCATTTGATCCAGTGCCTAGTATTTACCTGAAATGCTAGTCGCCTCTTTGGGGGGAGGGGGAAGTGATGCAATACATTCCTCAACTGGAGACAAGAGTTCAAATCCAAGCTTCAGTTAAAGTCAGTATGAGTTCACTTTTCTTAGTCCCCATGTCTGCACATCAGTAAACCATAATACAGTTTGGCACAACTTTCTTCCTAGATTAGTGTATGAGGCAATAGTTTTCACATATGCTAACCTTGCAAAACAAAGCCACTTATAGTGAGTTTACTCTACCCTTGAATAATATTCCTGTTATTGGATAGGGCAAATTGAAAAAAAAATGATAGTCCTTCTTGGATATTCATGGATACCATCAGAGTGGAGGCGTGAGTTAGGCAGGAAATGGCACTGGCAATGATGTGCTGGGTGGACTGCTCACTAGTTCCCTTGTTAAAATTCCACAATCAAATTGAAGGGAAGGGAATATCTCCAGACACTGCTAAAATCCCTGTCAGAAAGGACTTCTTCCTGAGGTTCACAAAAATACTTACAAAATGCAATTATTTTGTCACTTTCTCAATGTTCCCATTGTCAAGGCTTTTAAAAAAAATTCCCCGGGGACAAGATCAACCTACAAGGTATTTTACTACTACCCCTCCATCCCTATTTAAAATCATACAAACTGTACACTATATGCACTGTGCTATACAATCAATTTACTCATTTTATTTTTTCAGGAACAAAGTATATTTCCAGTAACTGCACTAAAGAGAAGTTACAGAGTAGCAGCCGTGTTAGTCTGTATCCGCAAAAAAAACAGGAGTACTTGTGGCACCTTAAAGACTAACAAATTTATTGTAGCATGAGCTTTCGTGAGCTAAAGCTCACTTCTGAAGAAGTGAGCTTTAGCTCACGAAAGCTCATGCTACAATAAATTTGTTAGTCTTTAAGGTGCCACAAGTACTCCTGTTTTTTAAAGAGAAGTTAGTTTGCCAAATGGTGTATTGAGGAAAAAAACTGTACACAAAAGCTCTCTTGTCACCACAGTTTTTTCTCCCCTGGTATATGGTGTGCATTATAGGTGGGGAGGGGGGAAGGGGTTGAAGGAGTGATAGGTCTATACAATTAGGCCAAATGCAGCTCTTCAATAAGCAAGCACTATTCCACTGACTTCAATGGAGTTCAGCCAGGGCTTCATTGAGCGTATGAGTGGGGAAGCTTGAAGAGAGAATGCTTGCACTATACTCAAGTCAATGCTGTTAGTCTTTCATTTTCATGAATACTAAATTCACACATAGATTACTAGCAATGCTTTTAACTTTCTGTAATATACCAGCACCAAAACACACCAAACCGAGCAGATTGGTTCAAAACTTCAGGCTGTGATTTAACTTCCACTTTCTTTTGTGAAAGTGCAATAAAGTTTGTGACGTCTCAAGCAGCTAGAGCAGAGGTTCTCAAACTGGGGGTCGGGACCCCTCAGGGGGTTGCGAGGTTATTTCATGGGGGGTCATGAGCTGTCATCCTCCACCTCAAACCCTGATTTGCCTCCAGCATTTATAATAGTGTTAAATATATAAAAAAGTGTTTTTAATTTATAAGGGGGGGGGTCACACTCAGAGGCTTGCTTTGTGAAAGGGGTCACCAGTACAAAAGTTTGAGAACCACTGAGCTAGAGCTTGGAATCCATCTATTGGTTTGATGGGGACTAACTTTAAATTAATATACACCTCCACCCCGATATAATGCGACCCGATATAACACAAATTCGGAAATAATGCGGTAAAGCAGTGCTCTGGGGCATGGGGCTGCGCACTCCGGCGGATCAAAGCAAGTTTGATATAATGCAGTTTCACCTATAACGCAGTAAGATTTTTTGGCTCCCAAGGACAGCGTTATATCGGGGGTAGAGGTGTATATGCTTACATTAAATTCCCCATTGCATATACTCCAGAGAATGAAACTGCTAAATAAAACCATTCACCTCTTCCGTAGTTAATATCAATCATACTTTTTACATTGCCAACACACTGTACAACACCTCAGTTCAGCAACTAAGTATTATCCCCATTTTACATGTGAGAAAGCAAAACACAGAAGGCCTGATTCTCCGCTGCCTTGTACCTTTCGCTGTCATTTAGACCTCTGCTAAGAGGGTATGATTACACAAAATGTAGGGAAATGGGGAATCAGGCCAAGACAAGGTAGAAGACTTCCTCAAGCAACACAGTGGCTCTGATTCTCTCTTCATTTATAGTGATTTTACACCAGTCCGACTTTCACCATTGGCCTCACTGGGGCTAAGATGCTACCCATTGACATCAACAGAATTCCTCCTGGTTTACACTGTTGTAAATTAGTTTGGAATTCAATCCATAGAGTCAGATGACAAAACCGAGATTATAAATCAGGAGTTCCAGGATCCTAGACCTGTGCACACCACACCGCTTCTCTGTAATCCTTTAAGGACAAGGGAGGAAAGTTGATTTAGAGTACAAAACCATTTCAAAGGAGCACTAACAGAAACACTTAACTGTGTCTTTTCTCTTGTAAAATGTGCCATCAATTACATGACTAAAGCAAATTAGTAAATGAAACCTCTTTAAGATTAAAGGGAACTTTTGTGCCTCAAAACTTTATCAAAACTTACTCTTAGTACCAGTGTTTATCACATATTGATTATTTTTGAAGACCTATATAGCTACAGAGCTCTTTGGCTCACATTTATATGGCATATGTATGGTCTTACAACTGTGCTCACGTACATCACAGTTAGTGTACATTCCAAGTGGTGTGAAGGCTGGGATGATCGATATACTGTATATTATTTATTAAATTGAGTTAACAAGCATATAAAATGTCAAAATATATTGATGCGGAAGGTTTCAATGAAGTCCATTTATTGGATTTTTGTACCTCATTTTTTACTCATTACTAACTCATGTTTCATAGAAAATGTTTAGCTTATATAACTCTTGAAACAATAACAAAACTGCTGCCAATTTTAGGGCTAGATCCTCAGCAAGTATAAATCAATGTAGTTTAATGAAGTCAATAGAGCTACACTGATTTAACCATCTAAGGATGTCCTTTAATTTGTATCCATTCAAGCTTTTTTTTACAAAACCTGTAGATTCACTGTTTTACATTCCTATGTAGTGTCAATATTTATGGCTTATTAGACTGCTGGATACCTGACCAAGATTTGCTGATAACACGGTTTTAAAAGTATGAAATTTCAGGCAGCAACTAGACCAAGGGTCTGCAACCCGCGGCTCCGGAGCCGCATGCGGCTCTTCAGCCTCCTTGTTGTGGCTCCCTTCGGCCTTGACAAAAGAAAAAAAAAAGAAAAAAAAGAATAACGGTTATTTATTAATTTAATTTTTATTTATATATTATTTTATTTTTGTTTATTTTGTTGCACAGTTATCTTGGAGTTCGAGGTGATACTTTAACATCGAATTTTTAAAAAGTTTTTATAATTTGTCAATTAAAATATGCGTCACATCCACGTCTATAGCCCTCGCCTTTACCTGCAGGCGGCTTCTTGAGTGTGCGACCCCCGCGGTAAGCTAACCATGAATACATCCCAAAAAAGAAAAATCTCAGAAGAAAATAGAGAGTTTAATTCTGCATGGACAGATTCCTTTGCCTTCACTGCCAACGACACTGGCTTACCTGTGTGCTTGATATGTGGCGAGAAATTAGCAAACAACAAAAAATGTAACGTTGAAAGACATTTTCAAAACAAGCACTCAGCATTTTCTGAAAAGTACCCAACTGAAGATGGGCGAAAGAGAGCGATTTCGGAACTACTACGGAAAGTTGAGCAGAGCAAACATACTTTCAAGAAGTGGATCAACTCTCCAAACTCAACTACAGCTGCTAGTTTTGTGGCAGCTCATGAGATCGTAAGGAGGGGGAAGCCGTTCACAGACGGAGAATACATGAAAGAATCATTCATAAAAATATCAGAGCATCTATTCTCCGAATTCAAAAACAAACAGGAAATTATTCAGAAAATTAAAGAAATGCCTCTCTCTGCAAAGACCGTCAAGGACAGGACCATTAAAATGGCAACAAACATCACCAGTAAGCAAATTGATGACATCAATTCAGCTCAAGCATATTCAATTGCCTGTGATGAGTCAAGTGATGTAAACGATATTGAGCAGACAGCACTGTTATGCAGATATGTGAACTCTGATGGGCCGCAGGAAGAACTGATTGAACTCATACCGCTAAAGGGCCAAACGCGGGGACAGGACATTTGTGAGGCTGTTTTGAATTGTCTAAAAGCCAAAGGAATAAACACCACTCACCTGGTGTCAGTGTCTACTGATGGTGCACCCAGTATGAGAGGAGCACAGAAGGGCTTTGTGAATTTACTTCAAAAGTCGCTGGATCGAGAGCTGATGACGTTTCACTGCATCTTGCACCAAGAAGCACTGTGCGCTCAAACATTCCCCCCTAAATGTGTGGAAGTGATGAACCTCGTTATTAAGATAGTGAACAAAATAATTGCAAACGGGTTAAAACACCGACAGTTTTGTTCATGGTTAGATGAAGTCGAGAGCGCATATTTGGATCTCCTGCTGCACAACAGAGTTTGGTGGCTGTCAAGGGGAGACATGCTGAAACGCTTCGCTGCTTGTCTGGAACATGTGAAAACCTTCTTGGAAAGCAAAGGCCTCAGCTATCCCGAACTGGGAGACCTCAATTGGCTGGAAAAGTTTTATTTCATGGTGGATATGACAAGTCACTTAAACACGCTGAATAAAAATCTCCAGGGAAAGGGAAGCACGGCCCTGCAGTTGCTGGAGGATGTTCTGGCGTTTGAGCGCAAGATGACAGTGTTTGCCAGAGATGTACAGAGAGGTACGCTCTCTCACTTCCCCTCCCTCAGAGAGTTCAAAGAAGAGAACAATCACATAAATTGTGATTATTTACACCATGCAATTATGGCAATGCAAGCTGCATTTGGAGAAAGATTCAGCGAGTTCAGAAAGGAAAAAAACACTCTGTCCTTCCCTGTCACACCGCTGGACATCGACCCATCCCTGCTGAACATATCCGCATTCACAGGGATAAGTCAGCCCGATCTTGAAATTGAACTGGCCGACATAGCGGATAAAGACTTATGGGTGTCCAAGTTCAAAAGCCTGACAGCGGATCTCGAAGAAGTCGCCCGTCAGAAGGCCACTCTCGCTAAAGAGCACAAATGGAATGATATTGAAAACCTCCCCAAACCCGACAAACTTGTTTTTGAAACATGGAGTGCCATTCCCGACACGTATATGAACATGAAAAAGTATGCATTTGGAATCCTGTCCATCTTTGGCTCAACATACTTATGCGAGCAAGTTTTCTCGAGCATGAACTTCATAAAGTCCAAATATCGCTCCCACCTCACAAATGAGAGCCTACAGTCCTGTGTGAAGATCAAAGTCACATCTTACAGCCCCGACATAGGGAAGAGCAGCATCGAGCTTCAGAAACAGAAGTGACATTAAACAGGTGAGAACACTAGCATTTAATAGGCTATTATTATTCAGAAAAAAACATTTATTTCAGACCCGGAGCTGATGTAGTTTTTTATTGTATGTTCAGGTGCTTCGGTTGATTGCTGGCCGAGAAAGAAACCCGAAGAGGATGAGAGCACACTGAAATGGACTTGTCAAAAAACGTTCCTAATTTTATGTTTACTTTTTTAAAACTGCTAAGCTGCAACTATATGTTTTTTTATATTAAAGTGGGCTACGTTTTATTTTAATTTTACACAAATACGGGAAGGACTCAAAAAGGCCTGCATAGTTCAGTGTTTAATTTATTTCAAAGTAGGCCTACACATGCACACTGCACTTCTGTTTGTTGTATTCTGTTGTTGTAACAGGTAAAATTAAAAAAAGATTAAAACTTTTAAAAGTTTATAAGCAGTGTTATGTTTTGCGGCTCCAGACTATTTTTCTTTAGTGGAAGAGGGGGCAAAATGGCTCTTTTGATAGTAAAGGTTGCCGACCCCTGAACTAGACTCTCCATAGAAATAGAATGTACATTTTTAGAAATGTACTTCTGAACATATGTTTGTCTCTGTCAAGCATGCCTCACCTCTGTTCTCTCATCAGATTATAACCTGGCATGTTAATAATGACACAGTGATGTCAATGGGAGCTCTGAGTGGGCATGCCATATAGCAGCAGGCACACAGTGAGTAAATACTATTCAATTGCATCCACAGCTATCAGATGAAATGATTACATCTGAATCAATCCATTTCTTAGAAATAAAATCATGGTAATGGACCGTTATCACAGGATCAATGCCACCTGTTTTGAAATGTCTCCTGCTTCACCCTAAGACCTTAGCATTTATGTGACAGCAAAAGACCGTTATCTATTCTGTTCCAGTGACATTTACCCTTTCTCCTCATTTATATAGTTATCCAGGGTGTCTCTAATATATCATGCTTTTCATACTCCAGCAGTTATGTGCTGTACTACTTTTATCCATTCGGACCCTTTGGGGGAGGGAGATTTTCCTTTCTCAAAGTATTTTCACAGCTAAAACTCTGTTGCTGTTATTACCTGAGAATCCCACTCCCAGCTCTCTCTGTCCTCCTTGTAGCATTTCACATCCCACAGATGTATCCACTACAGGCATGATACTACTACTTATTTTAATTTATTTCCCTTTTTCCCTTTCAGAGTTCTCTAGGCACAGTACCAGGGCTTTGGGAGGCTTATTTTATGTAAAGTTCTTTGAGGTCCTCAGATAATATCCGCAATTATGTAATAACAGGAAGAAAGAATTTTCTTTACCTAGAAGAATTACTTTATGCTTCATGTTAAAGTAAATATTTGCATTTTTCATGGTCAGCATTTTTAATGTCCTTTCCTGGCTGCTTTACCATTTGTTGTACTAAACCAAAGAGGTATAAGAGGTCTTTGGTCAGACCAGATATAACAAAATTTGTACAATGGTCCCCATTAAAACACTATCAGTTGCCAACAGTTAACACCTGAGATACTACAGTCTTCACCTATATTTAGAATGGTAATTAAATTATTAGCAAATACTGTCTTTTACTAGAGACTACTGTTTTTACAGTAGTATCAGAATGACCGCCCTGCATCTTTAAGCAGGGGGGTATTTGGCTGGTTGGCCGAATGAAGGGAACAGTGCTTTATGGCTGGAGGGAGTAGGAGGATGAAAACTGCTGCAGAAGGGTCAGCGTGGTCACTGACTCATCCCCTAGAAATGCAGTGTTTAAAAGGGGCAGCTCTGCACCTGAAGCCTCCCTTTTACACGGAGCAGGACACACCCTCCCTCCCCTTTAGGTGGTAAAATATCAAGTTTGGTCAAGACCTGCTGTGGGCATTATGCTAGCTGCCCCTTTTTTAGTGGGGGGGCGGGAAGGAATTTTTCCCTTATCTCCAGATTGGCTTGGGTGCAGTTGGGGTTCTTTCACTTTCCCCACAGCTGGTTCAGGAAGCGCTCTGTTCATGCATGGCATGAAGGGCAGTAGACTGTATGTTGCAACTCATTATTTAAGTGTAGGGCGGATGTCCAGTGCAGGTACTCCACAGGGAAGGGACACATTGTCTGGATAAATGGCTTGGAAAAAGACTTAAAAAGAGGTGTTTGTTTAAGAAACGAACGGGGGGTAGTTGGGGACCTCTATGATTGGTACGGCAATGAGTCAACCCCCCCCCT
Source organism: Mauremys mutica (assembly GCF_020497125.1). Lineage (NCBI taxonomy): Eukaryota > Metazoa > Chordata > Testudines > Geoemydidae > Mauremys > Mauremys mutica. The sequence goes on along the minus strand of NC_059074.1, from coordinate 94,886,564 downwards.
ATTCTTATAGCTCACCTTAGCCCTCCTATGAGGGGGGGTGGATGGTAAGATCCCAGCACTGGATTTGCTGGAGGGACCTGGATGGAAAAAGGGGGAGCTGGTAAAAGCCCCCAGGGTAATTACGGAATAAACATGGAATTACCTTCATTGTACACTTTTATCTGTTGGGTAGTCCCAGACATCTCATAATAAAGTTACGGCCTAATTAAACCCATGTTAAATGTCTCCTGTCTTTCTTTCAGTATAGCCAGACAACAATGACTACCAGTAACATGATTTTTAATTTAAGTGATTAATTGGCATGATTGTTTTCTAATGGATAGATACACTTTTTAGACTCTGCAAATTGTTTCCTGAGACTGGCAAGTTGGTTCCAGTTTGACTATTTAAACTAAAAGGCTAAGCTTTTATGAAAAGTAGAGGAAAAATCTGTAGGGGGGGGAAACAGGTTGCAATTTACTCAGTGGAAATCTAAAACACCAGGTGCAGAAAGCAGACAAACAGATCTTCCAGATTTTCACTGCATCTTTCTTGCTAAAATAAGGCTTCAGTCAGCACAAAAACCTGCCCCTTCAAAGAAGATGACAGCATCTACATAGTTTCTGCTCCAGGGAAGGAAATTGAGCAAGGCAGGCTGTCAATGCCTGTTTTACCAGCTCCAGCTGCCAGAATACACCCCCAAGTTAATCCTTCTTGTGCATAGTGAAAATTTCCCTAAATTATACAATACTTTTATAAATTTGAATTCATTTTACAAATTATATCAGACAGACCACTGCTAGGCAGACAAATGAGACAGACAAAGATGCACATTATCAAAGAACTTACTGCCAAACAAACAAAATAAAACATAGACTTAAGCCACCAGTGGTAACACATACACTATTATTATAGGCAAAGGTGATAGTGCCGCCTATGGCTAAGGTTGCCCAGCACTTGCCTGCTTTCAATTTCACTATATGTGAAAGAAAATGTAGAATCAAATGAAGTAAAAATCTTAAATGAATCCACATGTTCCATAGAATCTCTATGGATAGTAATTCCATGCTCTAATAAGAATATAACAGTAGGGATCTATTATCGACCACCTAACGAGGACAGTGATAGTGACTATGAAATGCTAAGGGAGATTAGAGAGGCTATCAAAATAAAGAACTCAATAATAGTGGGGGATTTCAATTATCCCCATATTGACTAGGTACATGTCACCTCAGGACAAAATTCAGAGACAAAATTTTTTGATACTTTAAATGACTGCTTCTTGAAGCAGCTGGTACAGGAACCCACAAGGGGAGAGGCAATTCTCGATTTAGTCCTGAGTGGAGGGCAGGATCTGGTACAAGAGGTAACTATAACAGGTCCACTTGGAAATAGTGACCATAATATAATAACATTTAACATTCCTTTAGTGGGAAGAATATCTCAGCAGCCCAACACTGTGATTTAATTTCAGAAAGGGGGACTATGCAAAAATGAGGAGGTTAGTTAAACAGAAATTAAAAGGTACAGTGACTAGAGTGAAATCCCTGCAAGCTGCATGGACACTTTTCAAAGACACCATAATAGAGGCCCAACTTAAATGTATACTCCAAATTAAAAAACACAGTAAAAGAACTAAAAAAGAGCCACCATGGCTTAACAACCATGTAAAAGAAGTAGTGAGAGATAAAAACGCATCTTTTAAAAAGTGGAAGTCAAATCCTAGTGAGGTAAATAGAAAGGAGCATAAACACTGCCAAATTAAGTGTAAAAATATAATAAGAAAAGCCAAAAAGGAGTTTGAAGAACAGCTAGTCAAAAACTCCAAAGGTAATAACAAAATGTTTTTTAAGTACATCAGAAGCAGGAAGCCTGCTAAACAACCAGTGTGGCCACTGGACGATCGAGATAAAAAAGGAGCACTTAAAGACGATAGAGTCATTGCGGAGAAACTAAATGAATTCTTTGCTTCAGTCTTCATGGCTGAGAATGTTAGGGAGATTCCCAAACCTTAGCAGTCATTGTAGGTGACAAATCTGAGGGAGGGATTGTCCCAGATTGATGTGTCATTAGAGGAGGTTTTGGAATTAATTGATAAACTTAACAGTAACAAGTCACTGGGACCAGATGGCATTCTCCCAAGAGTTCTTAAAAAACTCAAATGTGAAATTGCGGAACTATTAACTATGGTTTGTAACCTGTCCTTTAAATCAGCTTCTGTACTCAATGACTGGAAGATAGCTAATGTAACACTAATATTTAAAAAGGGCTCTAGAGGTGATCCCGACAATTACAGACTGGTAAGTGTAACGTCAGTACCAGGCAAATTAGTTGAAATAATAATAAAAAATAAAATTATCAGACACATAGAAGAACATAAATTGTTGGGCAAAAGTCAACATGGTTTCTATAAAAGGGAAATTGCCAAGAAGGCTAACAGCATTTTGGGCTGCATAAGTATGGGCATTGCCAGCAGATCAAGGGATGTGATAATTCCCCTATATTCAACGTGAGTGAGGCCTCATCTGGAGTACCGGGTCCAGTTTTGGGCCCCACACTACAAGAAAGATGTGGAAAAATTGGAAACAGTCCAGGGGAGGGCAACAAAAATGATTAGGGGGCTGGAGCACATGACTTATGAGGAGAGGCTGAGGGAACTGGGATTGTTTAGTCTACAGAAGAGAAGAATGAGAGGAGATTTGATAGCTGCTTTCAACTACCTGTAAGGGGGTTCCAAGGAGAATGAAGTCTAGACTGTTCTCAGTGGTAGCAGATGATAGAACAAGGTGTAATGGTCTCAACTTGCAGTGGGGGAGGTTTAGGTTGGATATTAGGAAAAACTTTTTCACTAAGAGGGTGGTGAAGCACTGGAGTGGGTTACCTAGGGAGGTGGTGGAATCTACTTCTCTAGAGGTTTTTAAGGTCAGGCTTGACAAAGCCCTGGCTGGGATGATTTAGTTGGGAATTGGTCCTGCTTTGAGCAGGGGGTTGGACTAGATGTCCACCTGAGGTCCCTTCCAACCCTGATATTCTATGATTCTATGAAATCATGTCTTACTAATCTATTAGAGTTCTTTGAAGGGGTCAACAGGGGGACAAGGGGGATCCAGTGGACATAGTGTACTTAGATTTCCAGAAAGCCTTTGACAAGGTCTCTCATCAAAGGCTCTTACGTAAGTTAAGTTGTCGTGGGATAAGAGGGAAGATCCTTTCATGGATTGAGAACTGGTTAAAAGACAGGGAATAAAGGGTAGGAATAAATGGTAAATTTTCAGAATGGAGAGGGGTAAGTAGTGGTGTTCCCCAAGAGTCAGTCCTAGGACCAATCCTATTCAACTTATTCATAAATGATCTGGAAAAAGGGGTAAAAAGTGAGGTGGCAAAGTTTGCAGACGATACTAAATTGCTCAAGATAGTTAAGACCAAAGCAGACTGTGAAGAACTTCAAAAAGATCTCACAAAACTAAGTGATTGGGCAACAAAATGGCAAATGAAATTTAATATGGATAAATGTAAAGTAATGCACATTGAAAAAAAATAACCCCGAGTATACATACAATATGATCGGGGCTAATTTAGCTACAACTAATCAGGAAAGAGATCTTGGAGTCATCATGGCTAGGTCTCTGAAGACATCCACGCAGTGTGCAGCAGCAGCCAAACAAGGAAACAGGATGTTAGGAATCATTAAAAAAGGGATAGAGAATAAGACAGAGAATATCTTATTGCTCTTATATAAATCCATGGTACGCCCACATCTTGAATACTGCATACAGATGTGGTCTCCTCATCGCAAAAAAGATATACTGCATTAGAAAAGGTTCAGAGAAGGGCAACTAAAATGATTAGCGTTTTGGAACGGGTCCCATATGATGAGGAGAGATTAAAGAGGCTAGCACTTTTCAGCTTGGAAAAGAGGAGACTAAGGGGGGGGATATGATAGAGGTATATAAAATCATGAGTGGTGTGGAGAAAGGGAATAAGGAAAAGTTATTTATTTGTTCCCATAATATAAGAACTAGGGGCCACCAAATGAAATTAATGGGCAGAAGGTTTAAAACAAATAAAAGGACGTTCTTCTTCAAACAGGGCACAATCAACCTGTGGAACTCCTTGCCTGAGGAGGTTGTGAAGGCTAGGACTATAACAGGGTTTAAAAGAGAACGAGATAAATTCATGGAGGTTAAGTCCATTAGCTATTAGCCAGGATGGGTAAGGAATGGTGTCCCTAGCCTCTGTTTATAAAAGGGTGGAGATGGATGGCAGGAGAGAGATCACTTGATCATTACCTGTTAGGTTCACTCCCTCTGGGGCACCTGGCATTGGCCACTGTCGGCAGACAGGATACTGGGCTGGATGGACCTTTGGTCTGACCCAGTATGGCCGTTCTTATGCTTATAACTTTGCCAAAGTTCAACTTCTGGGGCTCAAATTTTCCAAATTGAGTGTCTGCCTCAGATTGATTTTTTTAAGTTCCACTAAAACAATTTAGGCATTTCTGAGAACATGAATAATATGTTTCACCTTGGTGAAACATGGTGATTTGTGGAGAGGCTGTAGCTCTTTTGTGCTTGGATTAGAGACTTGAAATTAGTTAGGGGGCTTTGATTGATGTCAAGATGTGCCTTTTACTGCATAGACTGCGTAGACTGTCGGTTCTTCATCAGTTAACATGTCTTCCAATCTTCTCTCACTCTGGCCATCCTTGGCCATGCTTGTGCATATCTCCTTGTTAGGAAATCATCCCACCTCTTTGGAGGCCGACCGCGTGGCCGTTTCAGTTCTTGCAGATACCACTCAGATATAGCTGCAGTGCATCTGTTGTCACTGAGTTGGGTCACGTGTCCTGTCCACTGCATTTTGCTGAACCTGCTTTCAACAACAACATCTTGTGCAACAGACTGCTGCTTAATTATTTCACTGGGGATGTGATCGTGGAGCGAAACGCCCAGAAATGTTCGTTCCATCGCCCTCTGTGTGACAGACAGTTGATGTTCTTCAGTCTTCATCAGCGACCATGCTTCGCTGCCATATAGCATCACTGGAAGCACGGTTGATTTAAAAATATTTGCGTGAGTTGTTTTGCTGATCTTTCCTCGGAGGATGTCCCTGATGTCATTGAATGCGTACCATCCAGCTTTTTTTCTGTGCGACAGTTCACCTTTCTGATCGTGGCGCATGTTGACTTTCTGGCCCAAATAAAGGTATTTGTCGACCTCTTGGGTCTGCTCTACTCCAAGAGTTATTTGGGTTCTTGGCAGAACATCTGATCTCATATATTTCGTTTTTGACTGGTTCACTTTTAATCCGACTTGACTACTTTTCGTGTTCAGTTCTTTAGGCATTCTCTCAAGCTGGACTGTATTTTTGGCTATCAGCACTATATCATCTGCTAACCTGAGATGGTTTAGCTGCTCGCCGTTGATCTTAATGCCGCCTTTCAGGTCTGCTCATCGAAAGAAAATCTGCAGAAGTTATAAGCCTCTGAAAAATCTCAGTTTGCACATGGTCAGTTGGGACTTGGTAGAGTTTGGCTGCTAAATTCTCTGTAGAATAGCACTGTGCATGAGACATTCCCTACAGATCAGACTGTGCATGCAACATCCCCGCAGAATGACTGAGCATGCTGCATGCGTCTCAGGGCTACAGGGTCTGAGTGGGACTTTCCCTGCAGTTGTTCTTTCTATCTGTCAGAAAATGCTGTGGTTCCAAGCACTGGACCTGAGAGCAACAGACACTGTCTTCTCTGTTCTCTCAGAATCATCAGCAGACAGCTGTGAAATCCCCTGGCAAAGTGTATGTCTCATCCCTCCTCTAATAACTGGTCCATGTAGAGGATAACAGTCTTCAGCTGCTATCATTTACTGTTAGTTCAAGTGGTAGAGGTCTGTGGATCTAAAGGGCTGAACCCTGCTGATGACCCATGTTGGAGGGGTTAATATGGTTCCATGTGACAGAATTTCTGCTTTTTCCACTTTGATATTTTTTCATTAGGAAACTATTATATATATATTGCAAATTCAAGCACTCAAAAGTTAGGAAATTCTAGAATTATGCCTTGCCATGCACCATTAATTTGCCCCCCTTTCTTGTATGCACTATGATACAATCTCTATTTACACGATTACATACTATTTTTGAAAAAAGAACAGGAGTGGCACCTTAGAGACTAACAAATTTATCTGAGCATAAGCTTTCGTGGGCTACAGCCCACTTCATCGGATTCATAAAATGGAACATATAGTAAGGATATATATATATATATATATATATATATATATATATATATATACAGAGAACATGAAAAGGTGGGAGTTGCCCTACCAACTCTAAGAGGCTAATTAATTAAGATGAGCAATTATCAACAGATGCTGTTAATTTTGCCAGCACTGATTAATTCAGAGGACAGTGTAAGAACACCACAGTAGGCAGAAGGGGGATAATCTGCTCCTCCCCCACCACATACATCAGGTCTAATCCTTATGTCTAGTTTTTAGGGATTGTCTTCAGCCCTGAAGCATGAGGCTTATATCCCTTCTGAAACTACTGAAAAAAATGGTTACTTCCCTTTTGTAACTGTTGTTCTTTGAGCCATGTTGCTCATGTCCATTCCAATTAGGTGTGCATGCACCGTGTGCACAGTAGCTAGAAGGTTTTTTCACTAGCAGTGTCATTCGGGTTGGTTCCTTCTTGCCGGCATTGCTCCGACAGAGGGGAGGTGGGTGGGTCTTGGAATGGACACGAGCAACACATCTCAAAGAACAACAGTTACAAAAAGTAGGTAACCGTTTTTCTTCTTCAAGGGCTTGCTCAGGTCGATTCCAATTAGGTGACTCCCAAGCAGGAACTTGTAGGCAGGGTTGGAGCTCATGGATTTGCTGATTGAAGCACTGCTCTGCCAAAGGCTGCATCATCCCTAGCCTGCTGGGTAATGGCATAGTGAGAGGAAAAAGGAACTGAAGTGGCGGTGGGTCAGCAGGACTTTATATACGGCACCATGGAGGCGTGACTCCAAGGGGTGCCTGAACCGACCCGATGGACACCGTTAGGGGAAAAACCTTCTGGTTACTGTGCACACACACCTAATTGGAATCAACATGAGCAAGCACTCGAAGAAGAATTATTCATTATAGTAACTCTGAATATTATGGATATCCAGATAAATGTCCTCAGATATTTTTTTAAAAAATACATAGTTAATGTCTTCAGGTAATGATAATAATAAATAATACTTTTCACTTTTATAGTGCTTTTAGCTACTAAAGTAAGTAGAGGTTAGGTGACTTATCCAAGGTTACTCAGAAAAGCAGCAGGAAGGTAGGAAATGGAACACATTGACTGGCTCCAAAAGCCCTGCACTAACTGCTAGACTGTATTGTCTCAGGGGAATGATGTGAGTTATGAACGAAGAGGGTATTCCCACCACAAAGTGAAGCTAGGTCCTCTTAATTTCATACAATTTAAATATTTCTCTATCTCAAGCATTCTCAACAACATAGCCAAGGAAGGTACTGAAAGAGAGTTCACACTTTTCAGTACCATTATCAGGCACAAAAGATATGTGATATTAATTGCCAATACATGAGTACAATAGTGTACATGCACACACACGTGTGCATACACACACACACACACACAGAAAGAAAGAAAAAAGAAACATATAGGTTTGGGTACCTAGACCAAACCACTCCAAATTTGTCCAATAAAAACTGTAAAATCACAATTCTAAAAGCAACTCTTAAAAGATCCCTGGGAATCAGTGCACCTAGTATAATGATGGAGGAATATCCATCCACAACAAAAGTTCATGGATCATATAAGATACATTAAACCATCTTTTTCTGGCCCCTCCCCATCATAGGTGATATGCTGGGGGTGTCCTACGGCCAGAGGGAGGTGTGGCTGGAATTGACGTAGCTCCAATCATATCCTAGTGGAGTGGTACCTAGGATCCATTCTAATTGGTACAAGTTAAAACAGCTTTAAGATTTCTCTATCCCATGACAGTGGCCGAACCAGCCCCCAGCTGGCATCAGGACAGGAAGATCTGAAACGTGGTAGAAAGCCATCTATACTCCTTCCCTTCCCTTTCCCTTTCTTCCCTTCCTTCCAAATACAGCTTTGGATCACCTGAAGGTCAAAATTGAAAGGTTTGCCAGCATAATATCTGTATTGTATCATTAACGATGGAAGTGCCATTTGTGGTTCCATACTTACGTTTAGTTGACTTTTGTGCTTAAAATAGGAATTCACAATCTCTTTGTTTTTAATGAATACTATAGTGTATTCTCTCCAAAATTACAGCACTTACTCTTTAAGTATAGGCTGAATTTTATGAGAATTTATAAGTAACTCTGTTATTTATTTTAGGAGCTCACTTAATTTAAAAATGAATCCTTTCAGAAATGTAGCACTTGGTGTCAGAGTCCTTTATGGTACCTAACAATCATAATAACAGAATGATGCAGGCTTTTCACACTTCTTATATCTTTAAAACCCACTGAAATCTCTTCAATATGCCACACTTAAATATTTTGTTTAGGCTTAATGGTAATTTCTCCCCATTGTACTTCATTATAGAGTTTCTCTTTCAACATAGGCTGAAAAATAAATGGTCTACTACAGACAATGCCACACAGAATTGCCCTCTTTCAAAATGGCTGCCAACTCTTATTGTTCTCAATGGGACTGAGGCCATATGGCATAATTAATTGGCCATTTTAGGAAGGGCAGTCATCTACCCTTGAGTGTTCCTCTCTGCATCCTGATAGCATAGGGGTCTACCCTCTTCCCTGATGATAGTTTATTGCCACAATCTCACTGAGAACAATGGAAAATGGTGGTAATTGTAAAAGAGGGAATTTCTTTTGAGTTTATTTGAAAAAGATTTTACACACCAATCTCCGCTGAAACAAAATTTCAGGTATGAAAAATAACAGCATAGATCTGTCTTGTACTGATAGTTTCAGAGTGAAAAAAGAAAAAAAAATGTTGTGTATCTTTAGCAATAAATTTAATTTAATCCAAGATCTAAAACATTAAAATACCTTACTCATAATCATATGCAGGATTATTGCACAGCAAAGTTAAGGTTATTTGGTGCTCTAAATATGCATTTCTATATCTTAAAATGTTTGGATTTCTTTTAAATTTAACCTTAACTCTGAATTTCCTGTTTTTGTAAAAGTTGTTTTTGGGATAAGTACAACATCCCTGTAATGTATTTTACCTTTAATTACAGATATGTGGTCTTGCCTTTGCTTCCATTTTAATATAGGTTTTGTCTGGGAATATTTCATCATATAAAGATAAAATCCAAGAATATCCTGAAATCCTAGAAAAAATTGCCTTGACATAAGACCTGACATCAAACATAATTGCCTAGGAGGAGTTCTTGTCTGTCCACACATTCAATATGCCCAAACACTCATTATAATGTTGTACATGTAAAAACGTTTACATCTTTTTAAATCCATACCAATTACGTTTTGAAATGTATGTTCCTTCATGATGCATGGTGAATGTATACCCATTAAAAAATGTCACATATTTTTCATTCAGTGATAGGAATAAAAAATACCATAGCAAATAGGAATGTTTGTGATTTCAAACTTAAAACTCTCCATGTCCCAGGTCAATGGATCTTGGCTTTATGTCTGCATTTTCAGCTCATTTAGCACCACTCCCCAATGAAATCTCTAAAGATAAATGTTTAACTTTCTGACCATATCTAAAAGTATCCACACTACCTATCAGTATTTTCCTTGATCTAAAAGATAGGTCAGTTTCTTCCCCAACGATGAGAGAAAATTCTGAATACAGATATTATTGATAGAATGTGCTTTCTGATTCAGGGGCACAGTGATAAATGACAAGCAAAGCATATGGTTAAAAACATAACATAGACACAGAATGTCTTAATGTGAAATGGGTAATGTGCCTGACCTCTCTTATGATAGTTAAGACTATCAACATAAACCAAAATTCCATGAAAAGACTGCCTGTAAATTAAGGATATCATAAAATGTGTTCCTAATCACAGACTTTTTTTAATCTAATAAAAACAGATGGGCGGAGCCCCTGGTCATCTATCGCTTTTTGTATGCAAATTTGTCCAACTAAGTAATGACAATAGCTCACACAGATTTCCAGAAGAATATATTAAAAGGAATGAAATATAAGAATAGTATATCAAACCTTCATGATCTGTTATGAAAGGGATTACTACATGACATTGAAGGCAACGAGAATGCTGCAGCATTGATAGATCACCTTGGTTTCCTGCTGTCAAGCTGATTAAACAAGTAGACAGAATAATAACCTATTCATGCAAACAAAGTTATTTACTTCATTAGATAAATGCTTGCTTTGTTTCAGGGTTTTATTTTCTTTTGATTTTCTGCAGCAAGCCATCCTGATTCTTTAAGTAATGACCTTTCCAAGTTCATAAACTCTCTCGTGGAAGTAGTCATATTAAAGAAACACCAGAGATCTGAAAAACACTCATGCATACATATATGTGCACACACCATTGCATAGGCACTGTAATTTCACCAACTGATTTTTCAAACACTCAGCCAGCCATTATGGCAATATACAGTATTTAACAGTACCCAGGAGGACAACAGAACTTGATGTTTAATACAAAGTAGCTTGTTGAAAAATATGATTGCTTCCTATTATTTTCCAAAGGAAGAAAATAAAAATGGAGCCTTTAGAGAGCTATTTACTGTATATTGATGAACTTTTTGAAATAGACTGAGTGCTTAATAAAGGATGTGGTATGCTTTTAAAAAAACCCTAAACAGCATTCTCAATAAAATGATATCTATAATCACATAATGTTGTATATAATTATGCGCACACTCAAATGCACTATATATCCAGAGGTAATATCCAAATAGTACATTGACTGATATGTGAAAAATAAATTAACCATGTGCCTGTCCAATTTTAACCCATACCTATCACCAAATCAACTGCCTACAAATCTATCTCCCTTTGATTTATTCTAACATTCCAATCATTTGTGTTTGCACATTTGGGGGAATTCTATTGTTTATCCCTGCACATAGTTACTTTGACACCATGACATCACATTTAGATATGATTGTTTCAGCATACTGGTTTGCTTATTATTCTGTGCTCTATAAGCTCCCTTAACTCATAGGTTTAAAAAAATACTTCAAGGTTGCTAAGATATCTATCCCTAGAAGCCTTTTGTTTTTTCAAGAGAGATATATAGCCTTCTAATAAAAAGTCAAACAAACAAACAAATTCCTTCACAATACCTATTTAGATCTATATTAGTGGTAGGAGCATTAATTAGTACAATTTGCCCTTCAGCATGTCTTAAAAATGACAAGTCCAGGTTTATTTCCTTTCTCCGTTCTACAAATTATAGTTCTGAAACCTTAAAATAATAAAAAGAAAGAAAGCTTCCTTAGAAATAGCTCATGACCAGAAAATGTATGGATTTTCAATTCAAAGGCAGCATTAAAAATAATCCCCATAGTAACCCAATTGCGAATGCTAATTGCATTTCAGTAAATTACTTTACATTCATCAAACAACATAATCAATGAAAGACATTGCTAGCTTCTTTTATTATAATGATCCTGTTTGCAACTCCAGAGATACGGTCGTGTCAGGCTGTTACAATCCTCTCCCTTATATTCAGGGGTTTATAACTCTGCGATAAAAATTTATGCTGAAATTTACCAACCCTGCCCAAGAGTCATTCTTTTTAATTGAAAAATAGGTTGCAATATATTCGGTGGGAAAAAAAGAAGTCTAGGCCAAATTTTCCTGCTGTGGTACCTGAATAAAACATCTAAAGCAATAAATTAGCCACAATAAATTACTTCAATTTCAAAGGTGCTGAGGTTCCAGCTCCCTTGGAAATTTTAGACTTTTATTTTGAATAAACTTCTCTCTGCACTTTTTTATCTACACTTTTATTTTTTGTCTTTGGAGCTGCAAATTTCACCAACCAATGGGAAGCCGTGACGGTTTAGTATATATCTGTATCTATGTCAAACTATATTTTGTTTTCTGGGCACCATTTGGGTTGTAAGACTGTACTATCCCTTCCCTGTTTACTCTTTACCTGTATCATAGGCTGAAATTTCAAGAGATGTTGACAAAGGACTGTGTCAGATATCTCCTAGACAGAACGATGGAAAGTCATTAACCTATATTGCCTCCCAGTGGGAGCACCTTAGAAAAATGGGATAGCTCCAGCTTAGGGCAAACCAGTGCATCCCGATTGCAGACAGAGTTGGGGCAGTGAAAAGTCACCAGAAGTACACAGGAACAGAAACCAGATGTTATAAAGGGCATTTTTTAAAGAAACAGACTCTGGGAGGTTCCAGGAACTCAAAGGGATATGTTTTCTGTGCTAGGTGGAATATTTTGACTGCTAGACCTAGGCAAGATAAACAGAACACCTTGCAGGTGCAGAAAGGGAGAACCTAAAGGCTAATCATGAGAACTCGAGGGTCTGGGGACGTGAAAGGATTGATGAAAAACCCTCAGTGTTCTAGGAGTGGCGAGGGCTACGGTTGCCAACTTGCTACTCTCACAAAACAGAACACGCTTTCCCCTCCCCCGTCCCACCCCTCCTCCTCTGAGGCCCCGCCCCTGCTCACTCCATCCCCTCCTCCCTCTATTGCTTGCTCTCCCCACCCTCACTCACTCGCTCATTTTCACTGGGCTGGCTCAGGTTTGAGGTGCAGGAGGGGGTGTGGGCTCTGGGGTGAGGCCAGAAATGAGGAGTTCAGGGTGCAGCTCCAAGCTCATGCAGTGGGTTGGGATGTGAGAGGAGGTGAGGGCTCTGGCTGGGGGTGCGGGCTCTGGGGTGGGGCCATGGATGAGGGGTTTGGGGGGGTGGGAGGGGGTCCGGGATGGAGTGGGGGGTTGGGGTGCAGGTTCCTGGCCAGTGGGAGCTGCGTGAGCAGCACTTGAGGCTGGGGCAGCGTGTGGAGCCCCATGAATGCCCCTACTCTTAGGAGCTGGAGCGGGGATATGCTGCTGTTTCCGGGCTTTGCATGGTATGGAGGCTAGCAGAGAGCCTGCCAACCCCATTATGTGGTGCTGCCAACTGGACAGTCAATGGCCCGGTCAGCGGAGTTGACTATAGCCACCAAGATCCCTTTTTGGCTGAGTGTTCTGGTCAAAAACCGGACACCTGGTCACCCTAGTGAGGGCACAGGCTTTTGCATTTAGGTATGGTTATTTTCCTGTGCATCGGTCAATCTCTTATGCTTTCTCTATGAAGTATGTGTGTGTTTAAAAATTTACTTTGCCAAGTCTCTGAGTACCCACAAGGGTGGAGCTCTATGGAGCGTGTATTTAAGTTACTGGTGAGTTTTGGGGGGTTCAGCACTGGTCTCGGGGTCTATGGCAGCTGGACCACAGGGTCCCACCTCTGAGAGCCAGTGAGTCTGTACCCTGGAGTGAACTGAGAAGCCACAGGCAGTATCTGGTCTCTGCTCAGGCTCAGTGGGCTTAGAATCATGCATGGTCCAAGCACAACAGCTGGTCAGTGTCCAGCGTGGGGGCTGGACTGAGTCGGTGACAGGGAGGACATGCTGATCTCACTACATTACTTCAGATTTTGAAAGGCTCTTGCACAGCAAGACATTTTGGGACAGGCAGCAGGCTGTAAGCAGTTACTATCAACTTTTTGCTGCTGTTGCTTCTCACATTTGTTTTCTGAAAGGTGGCTTTTATTAGCTACACAAGGTTTGAAGAATGGAATCTTGCAATATTTAAGCCATTTTTTTTAAAAAGCAGCTTCTAAAAGTGCAGGCACAATTTTCTGTATTCATGGTTTTTGCATATGTACATTTTTTTTGCATGCAGTTTCTACATATGATTTTAAGTTTGTGAGCCAATATCAATTAATTCAGTTACCCAATACACTCAGCAAAGCCCAATCTTGCAAAGAATTTAAGCATGTGCATAATTTTGTTCACAGGATTAGACCCTTCAGTTCAACAGGGCCCTTCAATTAAGGTATATTGCTTGATGTCAGAGAACAGAGAATCTTCCTGTTGATCTAAATCACTGATTTTCAACCTTTTTTCATTTGCCAACCCCTTTTGGAAATCGTAGACATAGTCTACAGACTCCCAGCAGTCCACAGAGCACAGGTTGAAAACCACTGATCTAGATTAACTGGTTAAAAGAAAACTAGTACTTAATGCCAGATGCGATGAGCAAGAGGGTGACCTCACCATTGTCTGATGGACTTTACCCGTTATTAGCAAGTTCCATACAAAGGCTGTCATCTGAAGGAAAGAGACTCTTAGTAATACTGTTATTACTGGTGACACCACAATATCAGCCTTAGTTTAAACTACAAAATAAGGAGCTACACAGAACAAATTCAGATTTAAGACCCAAAGCTTGTAGAAATTCAGACTTTGCGTGTTGAGAGTGTGCAGCTGCATACCGGTATATGCTACGTCTCTGCATGTGTGCAATGGAAATCCTTATTTAAGTTATGACATAAAAGTATCCTTGCTTTTTCACTCATTTATTTGCATGTTTATAAATGGTTCCCCTGGCACCTCATCACTTGCATGCCTCACATTAAGAATACAAAATTCACAAACGACGGGTCTTTAAAACTCCACAGGCAAACCTGCACATCCTGCCAATAAAACAGTCTGGAGCTCAACTCAAAACTTGATTGAACGGAGGCATTTTAATAACCTTGAAACTCACCAAGCACTTGACCTGCTAGATGCTGAGCACTCTGGCCCCCATCTAGCAAAATATTTAAGCATGTGCTTAACTTTAAGCATGTGAGTGGTTCTACCAAAGTTAAAGTTAAGTGCATGCTTAAGTGTTTTGCTGGATTGGGGGCCATGGTGCTAAACACCAGGAAGAATCAAGCTCCAATTACAGGATGTGGCAGACAAGATGTCACAGTTGCATTGGTTTTGTGCTGCAAAAATCATGCTATACATCCCACATCCCACCCCCCCCATATTATGGGGGCACATTTACCAAGTATTATGCATCGTTTCAGTTGCAAAATTCCCATTGTCTTTAATGGGAGTTGTGAGTTTAAACCCCCACACAATCCACTGCATCGAGTTACTATATATTTTTTTTTAATTTTCTCTCTCATTTGTAGAAACAGAGGAAAAGAATTCCAGAAATACAGCTATAAAAGATGCTATTGTCATGAGCTGTGGAAATTTGCTTTTGCAGTGTCAGATTCAATCAGGGCAACACCAGTAGCTTAACGTAGCATTTGTTAATTAGCCCCAGTTCATATTCCTTTTCTTGGGAGTTTCAATGTTGTAATGTTTCCAAATGCGGTATCAATTCAGGCGGGATAAATCTATAGGTGGTGGGAAGGCTGTTTGTTCTTGAAATCTGGACAGTTATACATTTACAAGCTGGAAATATGCAGCTAAGAAAATCCCTTATTTACAAAATTACGTGTTTTCAACTAGTGAATTTGGAAAGATGAATGAAACTGCAGATAAACTTAGACTCAAATGAATCAGCTACAGAGTCTAATGATGTTGCTATGGGACAAAACCGGGGAATTTCCTCTAGGCAGAGATAAAGACAGACAAACAGAATGTGAGCCTAGTTACCTCAGTCCAAAATCTTGCTACTAGCTACATAGCATAGTCCCAGTTCTCCCCTTTGCATCAGTACGATTTCATGAATTAAAAGGTTAATTCAAACTAATGCTGAAGCATACAACTGTCCCCCCTAAAACTGTGTGAATGGCCTGTGCACAGCCAGTTACGGGAAGAGCTCACCAGTCCTCCACCTTTCCCCTGCCCAGATAAGGACAGTGTTGCTGAAGAAGCCATCACAAAAGCAAAGACGACTGCTCAGAGTGGCAACCTCAGCAGCTCAAGTGATTACAGTGATAACTGGTACTGGTTCTGACAAGGCCCTAAGGGAGGGAGAGAGAAAGTCACAGTGGTTGCTAGTCTGAGAAGTGCAAGAGCCATTATAATGCGTGTGTGATCTGACTTCACGGTGTATGCCTGATGCATGTTCTTGTGCTGTCAGAGAAATGTGGGGCTAGCTGACGAATCGCTGCCATCTGCTGTTACGATAACACGATTCTAGAATATGTTAGCTGCCATCAGGGTTGATGTCTTTACAGGGATTGGCCATACCGGATTTCAAGCCTCTGTTATGGAGAATTCACTTTGTATAAGGCACAAGCTGACTGTATCCCTTGCCAAGCCCTGTCCTATCTCTTTGGATAGAAGCCTGCTGTAAGGACCAGCACTGATGAACACTGATTGCACACCTTCTTCGGGTGACCTGATGTGTGATGGGGTTGTATAGGGCCATCTAGATACAAGCTGTACCCTTGAGCCACCTGTGCATTAACACCTGGAGTGTCTTATTTTGTGATTCAGCTTCCATCATTTTTCTTCTGGTGGCTATATGCTGTGTATCTATATACCTACAGATTGACCCTTGTGAGTCCCTCCCTGCTATAGAGCTCTCCTTATCTGGCCATTAAAAAACATTCTCCCTGGCCACCCCTAGCAAATAGCATCAATGGCCATCAGTAGCATAGATTTAGCATGCCTGGTTCAGCTACACTTACACTTTTCGTACATGCATCTTATGGAGAGACTTTGGGCACACCTTCCTCGCACCATGACATGTCACCTTTTACACTATGCCTTGCCTGTGCACCCCTCCCTGCTATGACCATCACCTTCTCTAGACACAACAGGGGGATGAAAGAACTTAGCGTAGCTGCACGTAAGCCATGAGTCCAACTTTTTCAATGCACTGTAGTTCTTTCATCTATGCTGCGTGGTTCATAACTAGAAAATGACCCTAAACTACATATTAGATTTGTTGTCTGTAGGTTGATTTGCTTTAAAGGCTTCATCCCTAGTCTTCTCTAGTCACAGACGTGCTACACAGCATATGGTGACTGGGTATCGGCATTCTCAGTGGGAAGGCCAAGAACTATGTGCGGCTGGAGACTGTATTCCTTTCTTGTCTTGCAGGAAGGCTGGATGACCCAGTGTTTAGATGATAGTCTAAGACTTGGGAAATGTTGGTTCAAGTCTCTGCACTGCCAGACTTTCTGCGTGGTGTTGAGAAAGTCCCTTAGCTTTTAAAAAAGATTGTGAGGCACTCAGGTACTACATCGATGGGTGCCATATAAGCACCTTTGGTAGTTAGCACAGGGCTGGGGGATGACATAATAGTTTGCACTGCTTCTAATTGTGCTATAACTGTTCAGTGGATGGATCAAACACTCCAGAGCACTCAATATGCTACACAATACATGCATTTAAAATGTGCATACTTTTAAATTAAAAAAACCCACAATGTAAATAATAGCAGCTTCTGACTTTGTGTGTCTGTGATGTTTGCTGAGTCAGAGATGGAGTAAAGCTAAAGAGTAAGTACCATCCTGGAGGAATGCAGGCCAAGTGGATGATCATAACAGCAAAATGGAGCGAATACAACATGGGGACTAATGATTTGGAGGAGAAATGATTGAAGGCAGGACTTCTAAAGAAAAATTCTTCAGAAAGGGAAGGGCTGTCATTTGCCCTCAGAGGTGGGTGCAGGGATGTGGGAAGAGAACAAATGACTTCCGTACAATCTGTTTCTGTGTCACACACTCTGCTCCCCTATCTCACTGATCTCATTCCTGCCCTAAAGCACTCATCTCTGATTCCAGACACAGGGGATCTGGGGGCAGCCCAGAAAGGAGCAGGGGCACTAACAAAGAAATAGAACAAATTGAGAAAACAATCAGAAATCTGTCATATGGAAAGTGCCCAGTGCAAGATGACTGACTTAGCTGTCGTATCATCTGAAGGGTCTGCATAGCCTGCTATATTGAGGAAGCTGCTCTGGGAAGTTATTTGGGAAGCATTTATTTCTCAATGTGGAGGAAATACCATTTTCCTCACCTGTAAGTCATTTCATTTCCAATTTATAATGAAAATGAATGTCAAATATTTCTGGTATTTAAATCTTTTAAGAAAAAATACACTTTCACATTATATTCAGCTATGCTATTTTTGTTCTGAAATGTGCACATGGGCTTTATATAATACGGCTAATCATTTGGGAACATAATTGCAATAGCAAAGTCAAGCAGAACCTCTGCATTTTAACACAAAATTTTTGATGAATGTGATTAACCTGTACATTGTAATTTTCTATAATCAAATTTTGTGATTAACTTGTGAACATTTTATATATTTATTATAATTTGGTAAGGCCTTTGGATAAACACTTAGTACTAAAGTAATTTATCATGTGCCTGCATAACCCAGATTATAATCAACACCTAATTATCTATTTTCCTGGCATAGCGAGCACCCTTGCAGTGCAATTCAAAAATATAATACTGCTATTTTGATGTGGTCACACCAAAATACAAGCTATGAGACCCTTCAGCCTCGGTTCAGCAGAAATTAATTAAAAAGCAGTCCCAAAAGCTGCACACATTCATGCGGTTAGCAACTGTGATAAACGGGCAGAAAAAGAGAAGAATTAAAATAATCTGGTTTTGATGGGAAAGCAAAATAAAGAGCCTGATTCTCTGTTGGCTTTCCCCATGTACCATCATTGGTACCGGTGAAAAATAAATGCCAAGAAGCTGTAAAATGCTACCCGATCAAAATCTTAGTGCTTTACACCATGTCTCCACTATGCTGTGATGTACTATGATAACACAACGTGCAGGCCGGCTGAGTCCAGCTAAAGGGCACCTGATACAAGACACAAAGGGATGTGGGGTTGTGCATCTTTGCAGTCCTGAACAGGGGCCAAGGTGTGCTCTGGAGCATAGCAGCCTTTTGGCCAAGCCTTCTATGCTGGGTAGTGTAAACGTGCTATTCCAGCTTTGGGCTTTTTCAAGAGTCACCCATGACAGATGTCAGATGAAGCCCCAGATCCTCAGTTAGGGCAGCTTTATTCCTGGGGCAGCACAAAGGGTTGTATCATGGGCCAGGATCTCAGCAAAAATATTTACCCAGTGCAAAAAGACAAAAATTGACAAAATACTCGATTCCTAGGAAACCACTAACAATGCAAAACAAAAAAGAACATAGAAATTAGTGAAAGCAAATTGTGAAAATATATTTGAGGAAGAGACAGGCTGCTGCTTGGCCAGGAGTTTCATGAATGTTTAAAAGCCTGTGCTTTGTCTGTGCAAAAGGTAGTCTGCAATAATTCTCTATGAGTAGAAAAAAGGTTGTTTAGCAGAACCTCAGTTCCAATCCCCAAATTAATAACATCAATCTGAAGACTAATTCTAATAATGAAAATGTCTTATTGCTTTCTTAGAATTACTAGTTGTAGGGAGTTATCAAAGATTAACTGAAAACTGGTGCCACTAGATGGCCATTACAATAAAATAGGTGACAAGCTGTACCAAAACTTTGTCCATGATTTGTTTTACAAAATTGTCCAGCTCCTCATTTGCCTAGTAAAAACAACTTCTTCATTGAATTGGAAGCAAAGTTAGACAGATTTGCCACGAAAGAGTTGCCAGGGGAGTTCTTTCTTCTCAGCAGGGTTTAGAACAGATGGAAAAATGTTAACAATTAGTGAAAAACTCTATGTTTAGGCTTGGCGGAATTCCCTTTTATATATATATTTTGACAGATAATATCTATGTATATTTTAAAACATTTTTTCCATTTTTATTGTTTTAAATTTTCACAGTTGTGGATAAATTATGAGGGATCAGACAATAGTTAATGACACAGATTCAAAAAGTTAAAGTTTTATAACTGTTAAAACTAGGGCTGTCAAGTGATAAAAAAAATTAATCATGATTAAACATGCAATTAAAAAAATTAATCGCGATTAATCATGCTGTTAAACAATAATAAAATAGTATTTTTCAATTCACTTACCAAAAGTACTGTAGTGCAATCTCTTTATCATGAAAGTTGAACTTAAAAATGTAGACTTATGTACAAAAAATAACTGCATTCAAAAATAAAACAATGTAAAACTTTAGAGCCGACAAGTCTACTCAGTCCTACTTCTTGTTCAGCCAATCGCTCAGACAAATAAGTTTGCTTACATTTACAGGAAATAATGCTGCCCACTTTTTGTTTACAATGTCACCTGAAAGTGAGAGCAGGCATTCGTATGGCACTGTTGTAGCTGGTGTTGCAAGATATTTATGTGCCAAGATATTTATGTGCTAAAGATTCATATGTCCCTTTATGCTTCAACCACTATTCCAGGGGACATGTGTCCATGCTGGGGATGGGTTCTGCTTGATAATGATCCAAAGCAGTATGGACTGATGCATGTTCATTTTCATCATCTGAGTCAGATGCCACCAGCAGAAGGTTGATTTTCTTTTTTTTTGGTGGTTCAGGTTCTGTAGTTTCCGCATTGGAGTGTTGCTCTTTTAAGACTTCTGAAAGCATGCTCCACACCCTGTCCCAATCAGATTTTGGAAGGCACTTCAGATTCTTAAATCTTGGGTTGAGTGCTGTCGCTATCTTCAGAAATCTCACATTGGTACCTTCTTTGCGTTTTGTCAAATCTGCAGTGAAAGTGTTCTTTAAAATGAACAACATGCTGGATCATCATCTGAGACTGCTGTAACATGAAATATATGGCAGAATGCAGGTAAAACACCAAGCAGGAGACCTACAATTCTCCCCCAAGAAGTTCCCTCACAAATTTAATTAATGCATTGTTTTTTTAATGAGCATCATCAGTATGGAAGCATGTGCTCTGGAATGGTGGCCAAAGCATGAAGGGGCATGTTTAACATATCTCGCATATAAACTTGCAATGCCAGCTACAAAAGTGCCATGTGAATATCTGCTCTCACTTTACGGTGACACTGTAAATAAGAAGCGGGCAGCATTATCTCCCATAAATGTAAACAAACTTGTTTCTCTTAGTGATTGGCTGAACAAGAAGTAGGACTGCGTGGACGTGTAGGCTCTAAAGTTTTACATTGTTTTGTTTTTTAGTGCAGTTATATAACAAAAAAAAATCTACATTTGTAAGCTGTGCTTTCACGATAAAGAGACTGCACTACGGTACTTATCTGACGTGAACTGAAAAATACTATTTATTTTGTTGATCATTTTTACAGTGCAAACATTTATAATAAAAATAATATAAAGTGAGTACTATACACTTTGTATTCTGTGTTGTAATTGAAATCAGTATATTTGAAAATGTAGAGTAATATCCAAAATATTTAATAAATTTCAATTAGTATTCTATCGTTTAACAGTGCAATTAAAACAGTGATTAATTGTGATTCATTTTTTTAATTGTGATTCATTTTTTTGAGTTAATCACGTAAGTTAACGACAATTAATTGACAACCTTAGTTAAAACACAAATGTCAACATCACATGTTAAAATATACAACGTAAATATCCTTAAATCAAACGCTAAGTTCTCAAGAAGGATTTTTCTCATTTTGCCTCTGTAAATGTTGACTATTATCGATGGAAATGTTTTTTCATTGGTTTGTGTGTGTACAGTGAAATCAACATTTATCAATAAAAATATAATATTTCCAAGCCTAACTATGTTGGAGATTTACAAAGTAATAAGCCTTCATTCCTATTTCTATTACCCAAGCATAAAACAGAATGAGCTTATGCAAATTATTTGTCACACAAAGGACCACATTCATCTTTGAACATCATTCCTAAACTCATCCCTGATATGAATTTTGCCCAAAGATTTTCTAATTTGGTTTCTGTACAACCTGTAATGTCTATGTAGAGACACTCTTCTTTGTTATAATAAAGGGAACTATGGTTTATAACTGCACTTCTCTATCATAGAAAAACCCATTAATCAAAAAGGTGTTTCTGTGAGTTCTGAGAGTGAAGGGAGATGCAGTTATGCTGATTATGGCTAAAGTGCATGAAAGTATGTGTAGAGAGCAGCTGGAATGGAACGGTGTTCATTTGCACCACCTGTAATCATAATCAGAAACCTGGGATGAAAATCTGATGTGTGTTAGTTACTTCAAGTATAGTATTTCATTTCTCAATACACTATAGTATGATAATCACTATGAAAATGTTGGAGCTCTTTCACATCTGCAAGGTTCTGCGAGATGGGTTCTTAGATAGTTCCACCTGCTCAGTACAGAAAAAAGTACATCTCAAAGACAACAGGGTGACTTCAAAACCATGGTCAATAGTATTTCTTTTCAAATAACCACTGGTTCCTATGTATCATATATTTTTAACAGAGAAAGACAATCCCTTTGGGTAAAATCCAGCCCTCCCTACCCCTGCAAATGCAGAACGTTTGACAGACAGTGGAAGCAGCATGGTTTCCCAGCACAGGATGGGATTGGATTAATGCTCTGGGCTTCCCACATCCTAGGATGTACAATGGTTTCGGGGTGAGCTGGGTATTTGATCACTGGATCTCAACAGGGGTGTTGTGAGGATAAATTCACTAATATGTCTAAGGTGCTTAAATATTAACATGATGTCCCTTAAATACTTTGAGAGACAGATAACAGCAGCCTGAATCCTGATATGAATAGCTTGAGCACTGGCTTCTGTTAACTAAAGCAGCAAAGTTGAGAGCTCTACAGAATACATTTGATTTCTGGATTCCCTTAAGAATTTTTTTTTTAATTAAAGTTAATAATAGAGAAGTAATTTTGATTGTAACATCTCTACATTTAATTCAGAATCTAGGCCTGAACTACAGCAGAGGAATTGTGTTTGGGGCAATTTAACTACAAAAAAGTATTACTCTGCTATAAATTACAACCAATATTGATTTCACTTGCTTTAAAGCTTTTCTTTACTCTTTTTTGTCCCCAGTACTGAAGTTCCAGTGCAGCATAGGTAAAAATGCTTCCCTTCAATTACACTGAGCCATACCAGTTATGTAAAACAAAGTTTTACATCTGCATATGAAAGTACTACTGTCTGAATCTGGAGACTTGAGGATTTTTAATTTATCTATTTGTTCCAACATCTTCTCTTTTTGATACCTCAATCTCTGTTAGTATCGCAGCTTCATTAGCTGAAAAGAGACTCGACTCCAAGAAGGTCTTTCTATAACATTTGCTGTGGTAGAGACAGATGCAAATTGGAAATTTAGCTTCTCTGCAATATTCTTATCTTTCTTAATTGCTCCTCTTACTCCCTAGTTGTCTGCTGGCTCCTCAAATTCTCTTGTAGGCTTCTTGTTTGATATATTTAAAGAATCTCTTGTATTTGTTTTGTGTCTTTCAATATTTGTTTTTCCAATTCTAATTTAGTCCTCCAAATTTCCATTTTATCTGCCATAGTTTATATTTTCTTCACTTTGGATTTGATTTCAAATTTCTGAAGGAAACCCTTAAATATCGTCTTGAACCTTGCCATTTGTGCTTCCTTTTTTGTTAGGAGTATGCTTGACTTTATTATGGTACCCTTATTTAGGTACACCTCTACCCTGATATAACGCCACAACACGAATTTGGATATAACATGGTAAAGCAGTGCTCCGGGGAGGCAGGGCTGCGTGCTCTGGTGGATCAAAGCAAGTTCGATATAACACGGTTTCACCTATAACACAGTAAGATATTTTGGCTCCCGAGGACAGCGTTATATCGAGGTAGAGGTGTATCAGTATTCCATACTGAGTCTGAGGATTTTAATTTCTTCACCTGCAGGTCATTTTTCACTAGCTTACTCATTTTATTAATTCCCTCATTCTAAATGTGTAACATGACAGAAGCATTATTTGGTACAATCACAAGAATGTTGATTTGCACTTATATCATGGTCACTTTAACTAAGGGCTCGACTTTAGCTACTTCTTGAGCCTACTCCTGTGTGTTACTTTGGACTAATTTGAAAATAGTCTCTTCTCTTGTGTTCTCAAAGCTGGTCCACCACTTGTTCCGGGAAAGCCCCTGGCAGGCTGGGCGGGTTTGTTTACCTGCTGCATCCGCAGATTCGGCTGGTCGCGGCTCCCACTGGCTGCGGTTCGCTGCTCCAGGCCAATGGGGGTTGCAGAAAGTGGTGCGGACTGAGGGATGTGCTGGCTGCCCTTCCCGCAGCTTCCATTGGCCTGAAGCGGCGAACTGCAGCCAGTGGGAGCCATGACTGGCCGAACCTATAGATGTGTCAGGTAAATGTAGCAGTAAACCACTGCTCTAGAACTAGCTGTTCCAAAAGTAATTGCTTAATTTATCAAGAGAATGCAGCTATAAAACTTGTCCCCGGTGACATTTGACAATTTCATATGGGGGTAGTTGTATTAGGGCTTGTCTACGTGAGAATGTTGCCTCAGTTAAAGGGAAGGTTTGAATTTGAATCTATTTACTTAAACCAGTACAAATCCCTTTGTGGTCACTCTTATTCTGGTGTAATTCTTATTCTTTTGGTCTTGGTTAAACTGACTGGAAACAGGTTTCAGCCATACCAGATAAACTACTCTATATACAAGAATGTTCACATAGGGGTTTGCGCCAGCTTAACTAAATCAGTTGAAAAAACAAATTATTTTAAACAGATGCAACTTTCTCACATAGACAAAGTCATAGTCTTAGTTGCCTCTTTGATCTCAACATTGTGCACTTAATACACACACACACACATTATATCTTATTAAACCAGAATACCTCACAGGATGAGAGCATGGAAACGTAGGACATGTATACAAATAAAGCATGATTTTAATGGAATTTTCTCCTACATGTCTGGTGTTTTCTCATGAACCTATATATTTGTGCCATCTCTTCTGCTTCATCTGGTTCCCATTTTCCCCATACTAGTATTTTTTCATGCTCTATTCCCTCTCACACACTGGAAAACTTTTCCTCCTACTAAAACTTTTCATCTGATTCTTTGGCTTTTTGTTGGTCTTTCCCTCCACTTGGCTACAACCTTCTGTCAGGCTTCTGGCTATCCAGCATTTCTTTATGGTCCCTACTTTAGTGGCGCCCATGTGAATGAGATCAGAATCAGGCCCCATCTTTATAAAACTTTGTCACTGATTATTATTCCTCTAGCATATTAAGATTTTGTTTCTAAGAAATAAATTTAAAGTAAAGGAAAGACAGTGAGTCAAGTAAAGGGTGAAGCTCCAAAATCTTAGTACACCACACCATTATCTGAAGGGGATATGAGTACTCATGATTAGTGATTTGTTCTTTTCTATTTTTAGTCTTAATCTTCAGAGACTGGCTGTTGAGACAATTCACAGTCCATCTTGTATTGGACGCCACATGTAATCTTATGGTTTAGAAGCTTATTACTATTATTCAGCAGTGGATAGATAGTGCATGAAAATCATTTACTTTAAAGTACTCCTCTAGAACTACTAAGCAAGATCACACAAGGATCAAACTAAAACAACAGGAAAGGATAAGAGAATTAGATGTGGGTACTTTCTTTTTAAATTTCAGATACATCTCCCTACCAACACTACCATGCAATAAAGCTTTCTGCTATAATGTTCCAAGAAAATTTCTACCTGATCCATGAGACAACAAAATTATAGAAAAATATGGAGTTTGTGTACGTGAAATGCACAAAATGTGGAGGAGTTTGTTTCCTAAAGGCAAAAAGGCAAAATACTATATTTTAATGCCATATATGGGTTTCAATCCAGTGAAGCAATTTAAGCACGTGTAACTTCAAGTACCCAAGTAATCCCACTGATACAAGTGAGTTGACAGCCAAAATGTGGGATGATGGGAGTTCTCAGGTGCCTAAAGTGAGGTATTTGCTTCAGTTCTTTACTGGATTAGTGCAAGGCTGTATGTCTCTTTTGGAGCTTGAAGGATGTTTACTCTGCTTGAAGTACAGTCTTCTAAACACCTAAAATGTGCAGCAGTTTGTGAGCTATGATCGTCCATCAAAGAAGTATCTATTTAAAACACTTTTTAAAAATCTGCTTTATTTACAATACCAGGGAGACTGAATTGTTCCAGTCTATCATGTAAATCCTATTTGGAATATGTGTTATGCATTACAAATTTTGGCAAATTCACTAGTAGGACCTAATCCTACAGTTCTTACTCAGACAAAAATCACTGAAGTAATTCCCCCCCTTAAAAATCCAACTACTCAATGTGCCAGGGGGCAGGGCAGTGGGGGCAGAGGTAGAGGGTAGAGAGCACCATTACTGTTTCTGCATTGCTGTCTGGAATGCAGATTTTATTGCATTTCTCTCTGGGGTTAACATTTTTTCTTTTAATTTGATGATTTCCCTCATTTTTAAAAAAAAATACAGCTACAACAAATATACACCAGCACCAATTGCTTTTTAAGTGCTAAGCATGTAGATAATCTGAACGATACTGTATCTCATTAGCATACAGTGGAGCTGACTAATGTAGGCAAGTTCTGTCTGCCTCTCTAATGGTACTTGTATATTTCCATGAGTAAAGCTTCAGAAATATCCAATAAAACCCTTTAGTGTATTGGAAACTGAGAAGTCAGCTGGGTCTAGCACAGGCAAAACCTGCTTTTTCTCTATCTGACTGCATATCACGGGTGCGGGAACTAGGGATGCGATAGCACCCCCCAGGCTTGAAGTGGTTTCCATCCTATACAGCAGTGTTTCCCAAAGTGTGGTACACATACCCCTGGTGGTACGTGAAAGAGTTTCAGGGGGTACGTGGCAGAATTTTTTATTTTACTTTATCATAGTTTTTTTTTTAGCAGCAGAAAACAATTCACTAAAATTTAATATATAAGAATGGTGCACACTTGTACAGTAGAAATACACACAGGTTTACATTGTAACTAATATGATAACGCATTTAGTAACATCTAATAGCACAGCAGAGCTGACGCAAACCACGTGTGTGCATTACCGCAGCTCGGGCAATACACTTTCCTTTGTGGCATGCGCACAGGGCTAGCTCCAGGCACCAACTAAAGAAGCAGGTGCTTGGGGCGGCCAATACAAAGGGGTGGCACTCCGTCTGCTATTGGGGAGGCCCATCTGGGTCTTCGGCGGGAATTCGGCGGTGGGTCCCTCAGTCCCTCTCTTCCTCTTTGAGCTGCCGCCGAAGTTCTGCTGAAGAGGAAGAGAGGGAGTGAAGGACCCGCCGCCGAAGGCCCACCGAAGAATGGAGCGGCACGTTTGAGCTGCTGCCAAAGTGCTGCCGATTTTTTTTTTCACCACTTGGGGCGGCAGAAAACCTGGAGTCAGCCCTGCATGCGCAGAAGTCATATTGACGGATAAAAGATAAAAGTGAATAACTACTCGTAGTAATCTAAAGATCGTAGCAAGTACATACTTGGTGTGTATTAATATACAAAATTTCTCTCTTTCTGTTTTTGTTAAATCCATTTACAATGCATCGCTGGCTAAAAACGGGAAGTTTGAAACATACAAAAAAATTATGAAGGAAATACAAATGTTAGTGATAATTATGCTGAAAAATGCAGCGATATAGCTACATCAGACAATTGTGATGACAAAACTAGTGAACCATGTGAACCATCTGTAAGTTTATTGAATGTATCAGCTGCAAAGACAATGAAAAAAGCCCGCAAATATGTTGAAGAATATCTTAAACTGGGATTTTCGTGGACTGGTGATGAGGTGGAGCCTGTTCTACTATGTGTGATTTGTTACGAGACTCTCACAAATGAAAGTATGAAATCATCCAACCTAAAACATCATTTCGATAGCAAACATAAAGAATACGAGGGAAAACCTGTAGAATTCTTTGAAAATAGGCGCAAAGATCTCCAAAAGTCCCAGAAAACAATTTGTAATGTGAGGGGAGGTGAAAATATGAAAGCTTTGGAAACTTCATATAGTGTGGCGTACTTAATTGCAAACTCTGGAGCTGCTGAAGTGATTGGCGAGACATTAGTAAAACATGCAGCCAAAGTAATGGTGCAAGTGATGATTGGAGACAAGACTAGCAAAGCTATAGATTGTGTTCCCCTCTCAAATAACACTGTTTATCATAGAATCACAGATATGGCCGAAAACGTAAAGCAGCAATTATTGTTAAGAGTACAAAAGAGTCGCTATTATGCACTGCAAGCGGATGAATCCACTGATATTGTGAATTTAGCTAATCTTTTGTTGTTTGTCAGATATGAGCTGAATAATGAAGTCCACGATGATATTTTGTTCTGCCAACCTATGTCAACACATACAACTGGAGAAGCTATTTTTAAAGTAATTGATGACTTTATCAAAAACAATGACTTGGATTGGTGTTGTTGTGTTGGAATAAGCACGGATGGCGCCAGAGCCATGATTGGTTCAAAGAAAGGAGTTGTCGCACATATTCAAGCTGTTGTGCCAGAAGCAAAATCGACTCATTGTTGCATTCACAGGGAAGCACTTGCCACCCAGAACATGCAGGCAGATCTAAAGCAAGTACTGGATGAAGCTGTGAAAATAATCAATTTTGTGAAAGGCTGCCCTCTGAACGCCCGGCTGTTTTCTCAGCTTTGTGATGAGATGGGCAGTGATTACACACAACTCCTATTTCACACTGAAGTGCATTGGCTTTCACGTGGAAAAGTACTGAATCGCCTGTTTGAGCTGCAAGAAGAACTGCAAGGTTTTTTAGATGAAACCTTTAACCTGCAAGACCGTATACATGACTGGAAATAGCTATGCAAACTAGCATATATTGCAGATATCTTTGCTCATTTAAACAACCTCAATCTATCCTTGCAAGGGAAACTCATATCCATATTCCATGTTCAAGACAAAGTGAGCGCCATGGTAGCAAAATTGAAATTGTGGCATAAACGTTTTAGTCATCGTGAACTTTAGTAATAAACTCGCCTAACGAACTTGATAGCGATGTGTTGCAAACCATGAAGCAGCATTTGGAAACTTGCAGAAAGATCTCTGTAAGTATTTCCCTGAACTGCACAGCACCTTTGAATGGATAAGGAACTCCTTTATCATCAATGTTCAAACATTCTCAAATAACCTCTCTGCTTCAGAAGAACAGCTCTTGGAGCTGGCTTCAGATAGCTTTCTGAAAACAACATTTGAGCAAAATACACTGACGTCATTTTGGTTGGGGGTTAGCTCTGAATATCCAGCTCCATCGGACAAAGCTGTCAAGTATCTTCTGCCTTTTCCCACCTGGTATTTCCGCAAGATCGGATTCTCTGCGCTGGTTGGCATCAAAACAAAAAACGAAATTGTCTTATTGACGTGGAGCCCCATCTTCGTCTTAAGATCAAACATCGAGCCAGATATCCCCGCAATAGTGTCTGGTCAAAAGCAGTTCCATCCCTTGCACTGAATAGTTTTGTTTGTACTGAAAATTTTTCAATACCAAAATAGTAAGTATTAAAACTAGTGCTTTCTTCACTAACATAACCAAACCAGCATATTTTAATTTCAGAATGATCCGAATACACCATATAGATATAGATATATATACAGGCTGTTCTGCCAGACTGTTGATTCGCTTCTATTATTTTAATTATTTCTAGTAGTATTTCTATATGTAACTATTATTTCTATTAAAAGTTTTCTTTCAACTGTATGTAATATAAGTTTACATTTAATCCACAATGAAACGAATTAGGAGTGTGTCATAAAAATGTGGCTACCCCCCCACCTCCAAATTATCTTCACTGGAGAAGGGGTACGACGGTAAGACAAATGTCTCAAAAGGGGTATGCAACTGTTGTAAGTTTGGGAAACACTGCTATACAGGGTTTGTGGTTTCATGTAGTGACTTTCAGCACCCCCACTGTACAAATGGTTCCAACACCGCTGTTGCATATCATCCAGCGTTCATTCAGAATAGCAAATGAGAGAAACAGCCTGTTAGCCACTTTTGTGTCAGGGTTTCCTGGCTATTACTAAGCAGTTTGGTTTTACAGAAATCTCTTTATTCCATGTTTTCACATTTCAATACACTGAGACCCTGAGTCTTTAAAAATTAAAGGCCAGATTCTCGTCTGGTGTAAACTGATATAGCTTCCACTGAATTCAATGAAGCGCCTCTAAATTATTCCCAGCTGAGAATCTAATCCTAAAATACAAAAGTGTATACATGTCCCTTATGCTTCTCAATTTGCTCATCTAACTCAGTTTTGGTCCCTCAAGCCTTCAAATGACGTCACACCAACACCTTTGCTTACTCCATTTTATCAGAATACAGTATCCACTGCATAGGCCTATTTTTTTTTCAAACTTGGTCACCTCCAAATAACCCTCCTAAATGGTGATTTGACATCCAAAGAGTAGGATTTAGACATCACGTTAAGGTGCCCATATTTGGGAACTGGGTTCTCAAGGTATGCCAATATATCTAAATACACACATATCTATATCTATGTACACACACACACAGGCCTTTCTGGGTATAATGGTTGCCATTAAAATCTTTATCATTTTGCCCTTTGTCTAATTAGCATACTTAACATGGGGATTCTGTGAATATTAAAATAATATTAATTATTGTAAATAGCAATTTAATTTTTTTAATGTAACCACTGTACATATAAATACCTAATAATCAGCCAACACCTGCAGTCCTAACTCCAACTGAGATCAATGCATTTTTCTGCTTTAGGACTTAGTATGGACTTAGGACTTAGCCCACAGTTTTCTAAAATTCAGAACAAATTAATTGCATGGTGCATTTTTATGGCTGTACATAATTATTGCTGTTGCTGGAAAGGATTTGATTAGAGGCATCAGTCCGATGTGGGGTGAACAGAAGGAGAGATAGCTAGCCAGAAACCTGTATGACATAACTGGACAATGGTAAAAGCCAAGGAACATTCTCTTATTAAAGATTTTTTAAAAAATTAAGTAAAAGCTTTATAACTAACACATATACTATACTGGACCAGATCAGCAGCTGAACATTTGCCCGAAAAAAGCTACGACAACTTACATCAGATGAGAATCTGGCCCACTGTATATTATAAAGACATCAATAATAAAATTGAAGCACCATAATAAATCCTCCATTCATATTTAAAGGCTTGTAACTCCCAAGGCTGAGCCCTGCATATATATTGAACCAATAAAACATTTGAACCTTTAGTGAAGTTTGTTCATACCTGAACTCTTAGGACATCTGCAATATTACCACTGATTGTTGTATTACTGCAGACAGCAGGATCTTATTTAATGTAGCCAACATTGCACAGATCAGTTGTTTAAAAAAATAAATCTGGAAGTCATCCCAGATTGTACATCTGCCCTTCTGACTCACATTTATTCAAAATGAATGGATATGTTTCTCTGAAGCATTCGTGGGTGAGCTCCCAAAAAAGTATTTGGCTACCCAGTGGCTTGCTAACAAATAGGAGCTAAAACACCTACTGCAGATTAGATATTGTATATAGAACAGAAACTGTGCAAACTGTCAATTCATGTGCATAAAATCTCATCTACCTGTTAAGTATGAGAGGGGTAGCCGTTTTAGTCTGGATCTGTAAAAAGCAACAAAGAGTCCTGTGGCACCTTACAGACTAACAGAAGTATTGGCACATAAGCTTTTGTGGGTGAACACCCACTTCATCAGATGGGACGAAGTGGGTATTCACCCACAAAAGCTTATGCTCCAATACTTCTGTTAGTCTATAAGCCCTGGTCTACACACAGCCCCTGGTTCGAACTAGGGTACGCGAATTCAGCTACGTGAATAACGTAGCTGAATTCGAACTACCCTAGTTCGAATGACTTACCGTCCAGACGCCGCGGAAGCGAACTCCGCGGCTCCAAGGTCGACTCCGGCAACTCCTCCTGCCACGGTGGAGTACCGGAGTCGACTGCGGCGCTTCCGGAGTTCGAACTATCGCGTCTAGATCAGACGCGATAGTTCGAACTCCGAGAAGTCGAACTCGCCGCGTCGACCCGGCGGGTAAGTATAGACGTGGCCTAAGGTGCCACAGGACTCTTCATCTACCTGCTGTTTTATTTAGGGGCAGTTGGAATTAGATCCAATAAAAAAGAGAAAATCCATAGGAGGTAATTTTCTTTTTCTTTTTGGTTGTCTTGTATTTCCTTGACCTTCTCCTACCCACCATATTTTGATGCTGTTTTCTTCATTCTACAGTCTTGAAACCTTTTAATTCTTCCTGTTATCATAGGGATTTCTTGTATTCTCGGTGTGAACTACACTGAGTTAGATGAGCAGATTGAATAGTACATGGGACAAAAGAAGGGACATTTATACACTTATATTTTAGGACTCGGGGTGAACTAGCTTCAGGTGTAAAATAGTCAGCCATCCAAATGCCAAGATTATGGATGCAAAAAATACAGGTAAAAATTGTGCCCACAAAAATAGAGGTTACCCTATCAAAATAAAAGGTGACATTCTGTCTACACCTCTACTTACATGATCACATCAACCACAATAGGATTGTATGGCTCTTCAGATAGTATAGGACACTGTTTTTGAAAAGTCACAAATTTAAAGGACATTTAAATTTCCTTAGGAAAGCATCAAAAACTAAAAGTGGGTAAAGCAGAGCTGTGGCCAACAGGCTAATTATAGATCAGGAATAGAACTTCCCCAAAATGTAGAGACGGAAGGACAGCATTAGAACCTGGGGTATTGTCTCAAATCATCTTTAGAAGGTGTTTATCTACCGGTATAAACACAAGAACACTCTAATGGTGCATATTCTGCCACTCATACTCATGTTGAGGGGTATCTTACTCCATGGATAGTTTTGGTAAAACAAAGGTACAGGCCATTGCAAGGGTGGTCAAACTGGGCCTTATGTTTGGATGGTATTATTTCAAAGGTTTCACCAAACACTATATACTGTTAGGTTTCAGGCTCTCCAAAGGGATTGATTTTTGCAAGTCCCTCATTTAGCTGGAGGGCATTCAACTATATTTTGCTAGCAAAAGAGTTAATGGATTTAACCTTTTGAAAAATGTACTTCTTTACATGCATGTGATATGATGGATAGTTAACTGAATGCACAGTGGTAAACAGAGGTGAAAAACAAATTAATTGGAAGGTATAGAGTTTATTGTTTGTTCTCTATTTGATAGATGGATCTCATTATTTTCCTTAGGCAGACAAAGCCATAACGGTTTCCAGAGAAAGGAGAAGTGGCAGCTCCAGGAAACTGCTTACAGATGGACAGCCAGCAGGCTAAAAATATTACTTCTGTCCACCTCATCAATAAACTGACTCCATGCAGAATGGCAATTATTCTTTTCCTGCTTGTGCTGCCCTTTGTGAGGCATGAGGACTGTTATTGATAACAGGGTATATAATGCAAAATATATACAGTAACACAAACTCATTTACTATAGTAAATCTATATTCGGTAGCAGTGCTGCTTTTATGCCATTATTTAAAGTGGCAGTACGCACTCGTCAATGTCCAAGAGGATTATGCTGATCCTGTGTTTTGCTACTACCCCATTAATGATTAATGATACAGATTTATTATTTGCCTATATTTAGATACCATGTATTCTACACTGCAAAAAAGAGCACTACTGGGTTATCTTCAAAAGATTTAAATGTCACAAGGAAAAGCCTTTAGTCTTTGATACAGACAGGATTTGATCATAATAAGAGCTAAGCAACTTCTACAGTTGCTGAGTTCCCTCAATTGATGTCAATGGGTCTACTTGTATGCTCAAAATTAAGCAGGTGCTTAAGGCACATTTGCTAGATCTGGGCCACAGTGCTCAGCACTAATCGAGCCCTGAGTGTACACCACTTATACACATAGTAATATTGGAATATCAGCGGTGACAACCGATTGCCACGTTTGCAATACATTAGAAAAAGAAATACACATAGAGAAAGACTTAAAGCTGCAACATTGAACTGGACAATCTATAATCAGCAAAATACAGCATAAGATTGTTGGGGACGCACTTGGCATATACCAGGTAACTCGAGAGGATGGAAGGCCATGAGAGCCGATGAAGCTCTCTTGCTCTGAGCCATAGTGTACCAGCTCTCCTCCAGACTCCATGTTTGACCCCAAGTTGCCCTTGTTGGGTGGGGCTACTCCTACTCCTACTGTTACTAGGCAAACTTGTTCCTGGGCGGGAAACTGGA
This sequence comes from Mauremys mutica, assembly GCF_020497125.1. Lineage (NCBI taxonomy): Eukaryota > Metazoa > Chordata > Testudines > Geoemydidae > Mauremys > Mauremys mutica. The sequence goes on along the minus strand of NC_059074.1, from coordinate 94,852,583 downwards.
TGGTTACTAGGCAGACTTAGCCTTGGGCAGGAACAGTGTGAGTGACAGATAATGCTGTAACATGTAACAGTTTTGGTTCTAGTATAAATAGTTAGGTAAGCTGTTTGTTTGGTGCGCTTGATTTGAGTCCTGCTTGGCTCCAGGAGTCTATTTGTGATCACAAATAAAGTTCATTTACTTTTCCACCCTGGTGTGTTCTATTGGTTGCGAAGCACACCGGGCAACGGACCCAACCGTTGCCATCCTCGGGCACTGTGTACCTGCAACAAGATTAAGGATTGTTGATGAAGACATACGGCATTTGTGATATGTTTATGAAGATTTAGTTCAAAGGCTTGCCTATTTAGATAATAAGCTTTTGAGGAAAGGACCTTTCATTACCTACTTGTACAATGCCTAGCATGAGGCCCTGAGCTTCACTGGGACCTTTGGGCACTAGTGCAACACAAATATAAAAATTAGTTAGTAATCTTAAAGCTGAGTGAGACCGGCAGGACTAGGGCCAGAGGCCCTCTGCTGGAAGCCTCAGGGCCCTTTCATATCCCCCCTCTTCCAGGAAAAGAGCAGTAGAGGAGTCCTCCAAGCAGCCTAGAGTGGCTGCAGGAGAGGCATCCTCCAGGCACTACCAGCCCCATATCCACCAGACACTTATAGAAGTACCAGACCTGCTGTTCCCAAAGGAACCACAGCTTACTAGTTCGCCTTCGAACACTGCTCTGCTTAACACACTGCACTTAGATTTGTTTATAGAGAAAGCAAGTATAGGTTTATTTAACATAGAATAGAGATTCCTATGATAGCAAACAGAAATAATGAAAACAACGGGTTGCATATAAAACAAAATCATAACACACCTTCTAGAGCCTAAACTTAGCTAACAAAATTCCCGCTTGTCTAATAAGGTACTGCTTACTCCAAAGTTCTTCTCACAGCATTTTTCAACCTGGAGTGTTGCAACTTTTCTTTTGTGAGGCAAAGCCCACTAGCAAGTTGCCCCCCTGATGAAGGATGCGAGGGCACCTCTCTGCATCCCCAGGTATACCAGACCAGGCCTTCGATATTCTCCTGAAAATAGGGATCTCCTGCTGATGTTTATCTCTTCCTGTTAATTTCCTTCTGATGTCCCCTCAGGCTCTTCATTAGCATTTAACTCAATTTGCTAATAGACTTCTATTGTAAGACACACAATTCATAATGGTTAGCTAGAGAGATAAGTGTCCAAGGTGCACTACCTTTGAGTGATCTGCCTTCAACCTCAAGCCCTAAGAACATTATTCCTGTATATCTAAATATATTTTCATATTAGCTGCACGTACATCTCACACTGATTATGATGGCAAATGTGACTGACTTTCATTAAAGACCTTTATATAATATTTGGCGGACTTTGTATGTAGACATTGGACCCAGGGGAATCCCTATAACCCTTATGTACCCCTGTGCCTTCTGCCATTTGGCACAAAGAGGTCCCTGGGTCACAATCACTTAAGCCCTTTTCCAGCAAACTCATATCCAGGGGTATATCCAGAGATTCTGTCCATGATCTTTTTGGTATCCATAATTAAGACTGCGAGTCTGTCATGGAGGTCACGGAAGTCACAGATTCAGCAGTTTGGGTATGTGGGAGGGGGGCTGGGACAGTGGGTTGCAAGGTGCGGGGTGGGGAAAAACCTGGCTCCCACTGGCATGGCCTTGCAGCTCCTTGGCAGACGAGGGGCCAGGGAGCTCCATACTCTGCCCATGCCTGCAGGCCCCGCCCCCATTGGCTGTGGTTCCCGGCCAATGGGAGCTGCGCAGAAGGAGCTTGTGGCGGGAGCAGCGCATGGAGCCCCACCACCTAGGAGCTGCAGGGACATGTGGAGCCAGGTAGGGAGCCCCTTCCAGCCCTGCGAACCCTTCCCCCCTCCAGCACCAGTGGGGGTCCCGGGCCCCACACCACCCTCCCCCAGCTCCAGAGGGATTCCTGGCCCATGTGCCATGGCCCGCCACCACCCCCGCACCAGCGGGGGTCCTGGGCTGCCTCCCCCAGCAACCACAGTTCCCCTGGACTGCCCCCGTCTCCCACTGAGCACCCACGGCCCCCCACCCAAGTCTTAGTTAGTAGTATATATTAAAAGTCATGGACAGGTCACAGGCCATGAACTTTTGTTTACTGCCCGTGACCTGTCCATGACTTTTACTAAAAGTGCCCATGACTAAAACATAACCTTATCCATAATCATTTTCATGGTATAAAATGAAAAATTCTAAAGACTGACACTAGCTGTTGATGCTCATACCATTAACAGCATAACACCTGTTAGTGGTATTGCGAGTCTCAAAAGATTTAAAAGGGCATTGCCCCAGAAAAGGCAGGGCAGAATATTTTTGTTTATTGGCTATACTCTTACTGTACTTACATATACTTGAGAGTACTTTAGTATATTTAATTACTGTTTTTATTTTATAAAATATAAATAGAATTATTGGCACTCCAAGAGAGGGTGTTGGATACAGAAGTTAAAATCTTGATCCTGCAAACTGATCCATGTGGCTAGACCTTTGCATATGTACTGAGTTCAGCTAGAAATCAATGGGGCTCTGAATGGTTGCAGGGATCTTCCCATACAGATCAGCTTGCAAGTTAAGGGGCTAACAGAGTACAGTGGAGACAGGCCAATGAGGGTTGTGGATTGCAGTAAGTTTAATGCTGTAAAACTATATACATTATTTATATTAGTCGGTTCATCCCACCTGCTGTAGGTTTCTTCAAACAGATGAACTTTAGCCTGTAACAAGCAGTACCTCCTTCCATTTCTCTTAGTTTTTTTTATTCCTGTAACCACATAACAAGCCAGCTAAAGTCTTTTACACAATTATATAATACACAATATATCAGAAAAACAGCATATTTGTATCTTCAGGTTTCTATTATTTACAAAATTATAATCCCGAGACACAGTTTAACTGGAAAAAAAGGTTTGAAATAATCAGGTTGCCTGTAAAAAAACAAATCAAAAGCCTAATAGATATATTGAATACCCATTTTTCTAAAGAAATGCAGGGCAATATTGATAACATGAGGTTAAGTTGGGAAAAAAAGTAAGCCAACAAATCTCTCCAAAGGATGTGGAAAAATATAACGCTAACCTTTATAAACAGTACAAAGGCTCTTGCATGCTAAAAGTACAAATGGAAAATTATGATATAATATTTTGCATATACCAGATTTACAAGAACAACAGATGCAAAATTCAGATAAAAGTATAGACAAAACACTGCAGCATAGGGACCCCTATTCATATGATATAGGACTTTCCCAAATTGAAAGAATTCTGGTGTGATGTTAGAAAATGTATGTGAGACTTAACTCAAGAACATCCCCAGACAAATTCCTCTGATTGTGATATTAGAGAAATGTCCTTCTCCAATTAAATTAAACAAAGATAGATATTTGTTTAAAATCCTTGTGACTGCAGCCAATAAGTTTACGTCAACCGCCTCTTAAGAGAGTGACTGATATGCTAGTTAATCTACGTCCATTAGACATAGATTAACACAATGAATGATGCTATTGGATAATACTCAGTGCAAAAGTGTTGAGGAATCTCTATGAACTGAGTACTATGTACAGTAATTTTGTCCATAAGACTGTTTTCAAAATCGTTTAGAGCCTGATCTAATAGCCACAGAAAGCAATGGCAGTCTTTCTATTTACTCCAATAGGCACTGCATCAGGACCTTAGTTAACCCAGCTCTGATGTCAAGAGGCTAGATTTAATTTCAACCTAGTTAGATACAATACTTACCTTTAGATCAATTTTTTTAAAGTTCCCCAGTTGATCCATTTGAAAGTTACATTTAGATGAGGCAAAAGCCATATACTTTACAGCTTCCTTAAGCCCCAATGGCATCATCTCCTTTGAACTGCATGCAAATACTGCTGGAAAAAAATTCTCAGTGCTTCCGTGACAGGAATAACTTGCTCTATGGTTCTGATTTGTAACAAGGGATAATTTAAATATTTATTAACCATCAGGTTAAAAAAGGAAAAATTCCCATACAGTCACAAGATGCTCCTACAAAGAACCACTTTTAATTAATCTGGTTTTGGGGGACGAGGGCAAAGACACATTCAAGCACTGCTATTACTGATGTGTTTCTAGGAAAAACTAATTTCACAAATATTTGCCTAATGCAGCATGAACAACAAAAACACACCTACTGTACGACACACATTTCTTTATGCACTGCAAGATTAAATAACCCATATAATTACTTCAGCAAAGATGCAGTCTAAGATTTAGATGAATATCTGTCTCCTGTAGCTGAGAAGGACATAAAATGTTTACAGTATTGGAACATCCAAGTGAACAGTTCCTGAAGCTGACTCCTCTAAAGGCAACAAGGAATTATCAAACTTTTTGTAAGCAATGTTTGTTTACACAAAATGCTAACTGGCCACATGTGACATGACATTTCTTACCTTCTATAATTTTAACAGTAAAAAAAACTGATATAAAATCTAATTGCATAATGGTAAGGTACCAATTGTGACAGTCAGTTTTATGACATGTACATGTACCAGCTACAAAGCAGAGGGAGGCCATCAACTCATTTCATGCAAACTCACCAACAGCTATCATATGCTAACCACTTTCAGTCACTACTGACTGCGCAATATTCAAACCAGTGACCCAGAAGTGAAATGTTTTGTATCTATTATCCATCGTCATTTGTAGCAACCACATGCTGGACCAGAGGGATCCTTCTTCCCTGCCTGGCTGAAAACATTTATCCAGTTTGCTGGGTTTTGAATTGAGACTATGTTATCAAATGCATTCAGCTCAGAAGTTTCATATTAAGAAGTCTGGAATGAGCACTGACATTTAGAACATTAGGATTAACTCAAAAACTAAGACAAAAAGTTAAGTCATCTTTTCCTCCTAACAGACAAGAGACCACTAAGATCTAAAATTACATGGAAACATATTAGCATTGTCTAAGTCTTAGAAGATTAATTTATATAGTAACTCTCTTGTAAGACAACCTTTTAATCATAATTTCCTTCCTTCAGTGATTCGTGGTAGCACCTTCCAGCTTTAGGATGACCTTGCCAAAATATTGTTTCATCTAGATCTCACAATCCCACTCTTGCATGAGAAAAGTGCAAATGCATCCTTAAGAATTTGTACTCTCCATAAATGAAAGGCCACCCTGGTTTAATCTGAATACTTCTCATGCCCCTCCTTGTTCTTACGCTCTGCTAGGTTTTATGAGAGTACTTGTCTCACAAGCTAAATCAGGTTAGTGGTCTTAGCATTTCTACTGGTCTCTACATATGGTTTGTCTTCTTTTTCTTTACCACTTAAGGTAGATAAATTACTTGTGTTCACTATCTTAAATATGTTAGTGAACAACCATATTTAATTTTATATGCTCCCTCAGCAGCTTCTATTATTCTTTTCAGCTTAAAGTGAATTATTTAGGCATGAGCAAAGACTCCTTTCTGCACGTTTATCTACATACATGGGGAAAAGAATTAGTGTTTTGTCCCCGCTGCAAAGTTTTCTTGGAGATCTCTACTCACCCTTAGAATTATACTCTAATGAAAATCTATTAATCTTCTAGCTTTTCCAACACTGAAAATGTAATACTACTTACCTAAGAAACATGCTTCTGTAATAAAACCCCTCAACATTTCTAAATAAGATAGGTACTGCAGGAGTGGCCAAAGTGTCTTATAAAAATAGATTAACTTCAATTTATGAACCAACTATTCTGTTTATCTGTAAGGAACAACAACTCATTATTTTTACTTATAGGTCTTCACTCATAAATAAAATAGGTGAAGACTCAGAAGCAAAAATAATGAGTTGTTATACTTTAACAGATTAATCCTGTTATTTAGACTATTACTTCTTCATTTGGATTATGTTAAATCATTTAGTTTTAACGGTAACATAGAAGAGAGAAACATTTGTCTTAAAAAAAATCAGATAACCAGTGGGCAACCAGCAAAATGAAAAAGCTATAATCTTTGTCTGAGAGTTTTCATTCTCCTACTCCCAGTCTAGTAACTTTCCCAAATCCCAGACATGGTACAACAAAATAAGGTAAGGAGTAAATTCAATTGCAGGTTTCAGGTTCCTAATCCCTTCCTGTTTCCTTGGAAACTATGACTGGCTCAGGAAAAACTGGCTGAGGATTAAAAAAATAATAATTTCTGTAAAAATGTATCCTTGTCCTGCTCTATGACTTCGTTTCCAGGAGCAGGAAATCTCCAGCAGGCAACAAGTAGCCAGGAGTTTGAGTGAAAACTCCATGGCAAATTTCCCAAAACTAGCTTACAGAAAAGAAAGTGTGAAGCATTTCAAGGGCCTCTTCCAATTCCCACTGAAATCAACTGAAGTTATCCTGTTGAAACTCTGGGAAATATCTTATTAAAGTGATTATCTGAGAGAAGACCAGCAAGTTTCATTCACGCTGTCTGAATGTACTAGATATCTGTACAAACTGGAACATTCACTGGCCGGATTCTCCCATCCATACTGCTTGCAGTCGGATGAATATATTAAATATAAAAAAACCTGTATGTGCACACTGTATTATCACAACACTTTTAATATGTTAATTCATATATATTGCATATTTACTAAAAGGGCCTGGGAGGAAAGGGCATAGCAGTAGTAACCCTGAATTAGGTTCAGTTCTTTAAAAAACTGCATGATATTAACTTTGATTTTTTAAAAGTGAGTTAAATGTAATTTAGAAAAAATGAGATGAAACACTATAATCACGATTGCCATGAAAGAACCACTTAGCCTCATTTTTAAGCCTCTGAAGTAACAAAGGTTACTAGGTTACCATCCCTATTCTCTATCAGTTAAGTATTAAGCTCTTATGCCTGAGGTTTGCAGTGATCATTCAGACAAGGGCAAACATGAATGTGTCAGTGTTCTAACAGACTCAGCCCACAGAATGAATTTTGTTACCAATATTAATCTTTCAGCCAAGCTTGTGATAAACCATTAGGATCCCAATATATTTTCTTTGATTTCATATCTCATTGTTCATAGCCTGTATCATGGAATTTAGTCTAGCTCTCTATGGACTAAAACAGTGGTTCTCAACCAGGTGTACGTGCACCCAGGGGGGGTACTCAGAGGTCTTCCAGAGGGTAAATTAACTCATCTAGATATTTGCCTAGTTTTATAACAGGCTGCACAAAAAGCACTAGCAAAATGAATACAAACTAAAATTTCATATAGATGACTTGTTTATATTGCTCTATATACTATATACTGAAATGTAAGTACAATATTTATATTCCAATTGATTTATTTTATTATTATATGGCAAATAGGAGAACGTAAGCAATTTTTCAGTAATAGTGTGCTGTGACACTTTTGTATTTTTATGTCTGATTTTGTAAGCAAGTAGTTTTTAAGTGAGGTGAAACTTGGGGATACGCAGGACAAACTGGACTCCTGAAATGGGTACAGTAGTCTGAAAAGAATGAGAACCACTGGACTAAAAGAAACACAGATGCCTGTCCTGTCATTTAATTTGTGAAGCCAAGTAATTTGGCTATAAAATGATATGTGCATTTTACTTCTCATGGTTATGTGGGCATAGTGAAACAATCTTTTTACTCTTTTGTGCCTAGTTGTGTCATTATTTAGCTAATTACATATATTCAGCATCCTGTAGAATACCCTCAGGCATCTGTTGTGCAAAAGGTAGGTCTGAAGGAATCACATCTATCATGCCTTTGCTATTATTGAAAAGTTTGTCTTTTATTTTGTGTGGCAATACTCTCACTTCCAAATCCTAAAGTGGTGGGGCATGTACACAATGGGTACAATCCAAGCCTACTGAAGACAGTGGGAGTCAGAGAAGCACAAAGATTGTATCCATAAGGACAAAATCTAATTTTATGTTAAAGCGAAGAGAACTTCTAATGGGAAAGGTCATCAACTGCTGTGCAACACTCACAGAACTTTGTGGAGGTGACAAAGCAAGGGAGACACATGAGGAACCAGATTCTCACTGCTATCAAGGCCACCCAGGGCGGGGAAAGTGGGGCAATTTGCCCCGGTTCCCACAGGGGCCCCATGAGCCACTCTGGATTGTTTACTGTCAGTAAAATGAAACCTATTTTGAGGGTAACTCAGAAAAAGATGAAGGCTGCTCTATATTGGCTCCAGATTGCATAGTATTTTTCTACTGTGATAATGCTAACTTAGGTTAATGTGGACCTTCTTAAGTTTTTTATGTCCCAATACCACATCTTCAGTGTTGGAACAGCAGGTATTACACAAAGATTCAGAATCATTTCCCCACCCACCCACCATCAGTAACACTGTAGTCTAAACTTCCTATAGGACAGATGTTCTTATATGTCTTCCCATAAAATGTACAGTATTGAGACTTGGTCTGAATGGATGACAAGTTTTCTCCTACATGTTGAATAATAAGGCATAAAATTGCCAGCAAGAAACTCATAATACTGGTTGCAGAGTAATAAAGCCTTTAACACACAGGAATAGCCTCAACAGTCATTGGTGGCCAGCAATCAGTGAAGCTGTAACATTCCATGAGTGCAGACAATGGCAAACTGGGATTTGCGCCATTGAGTTAATTAAAATTCACCTCTTCTCATTATCAGTATAAACCCTGATTATCTCAGTGGTTGCAAACCTAACTGAACCTCGCTTACATGGGTCAACACCCGTGCAGCTACAGCTTGCTAGTCACCAATGAGTGAATTGGGGCTATTCCTGAATGTAGACAAGGCTTCAGGATAAGGGATCCTCAATGTAAAGCCATGCTCCTTTTATCAAATCACCTTCCAAATTAACAACCACTCCCTTCACAAATGCCCATGAAAATAAGTGAGCAAATCTCCTCTGGGATGAACTTGGCATGGAGAAAGGTTGGAGCGTGCTACAGCCAAGTACCCCTTTTCATGGCCCCTTCCACATACCACAGGCTGTTGTCCTCTGTGCCTTTATTGGTGTGAGAGTCTTCCCCTCTGCAGCTCCTGCGATCTAGAACTGTCTTCCAAGCTCTCCAGCTCACAGATTCTCAGTCCCTTCTCATTTCTCAGATGAACATATATCTTTTCTCTTGCCTATGCCTCTTACCTTCCCTTTCATAGGATTGTTTTATCTAGCTCGAAGGGGCCAGAGCCTCAGCTTTTGTAAGTGTATGTAGCTGCCCTGAATGTATAAACTCTATAGGGTTTGTGGATATAATTTGTATGAGCTAAGCCATCTAAAATGAAGTATTATGCTGAAACAGTTTCATTTGGACCCATTTGAATGTTGACTGTGTTTCTACACCTGGAACGCAAGTATTGTCATCCGCACAGCACCTCTTAATTGCTTGCATTATCATCAAAATATCTAGAAATCTTGACATTTGGGAGCGTTTGATTAGTATAATATTTAATAGTATGAAAAAAGGCAAAAATAAGTTTCATGCAAACTAAAATAGAAATCCCACATATTATGAGTGCATATTTAGACAGCTGTCTGTATTAAACCAAAAGCATGTTACATTTTTTCCATTGCAGCTAGTCTGCAAATCCAGCTCAGCTATTAGCAACCAAAAATATGAAAGATGAAACCGTTTTACAACAAATCTAAGCATTCAGTTACATTATTCCTGTTTCCCTGACAACCAACCAGCATTCATGATCCAACAAAATTCCCAGCTGAGTTGCTGATCAGATGTTTAATAATTCAGAGGTCTCTCTATTTCTCTCTTTGTGTGGGATGGCATTTGTCACTAATGACAGAGCCACCAGCAAACCCCTCTTTGTCCATTTCCCTAATGTGCCAAGTGTGATGTAATGTCAGCTTTGTTAAGCTAAGCAAATCTGCTCAAATGCCTTTGCACTGAACAACAGTGAAAACAAAAGGATAAGAACACAACTCTGATCAGGAATGATGCCCTCAACAGAACAATGGCTATCATTAGTTGCTATCTTTCTTTCAAAGGAGGCACTAGAGTGTGCATGAAAATACTTGTTGTAGAGTTATCAGCTAATTGCTATTATTGGTGGGATATTTCTAACTTGAAAAACTCACTTCATTGATATCAGAGTCATTACAAACAGGGCAATGCCTTTCTTTTTTATGTAATCTCCATTCCAGAAAAGAAAAACAACCAAAACACACAAAGCTACATTGTGTGTTTAGACACAGTCCTGAGCAAGGGGTGGTAAGTAAGGTACATCACCCTGGGAGTAACCCCAGGAGGCATTGTGACTCAGAGACACCCCTTTAAGTGATAATTTGTTCCTTACTTTCCCATTGTACTAGAGAGCTAGTGGTTGGCGGCTGAACAAGGCTCTGCCGAGGCCTCATCCATCTGCTCTGGACAGAGGGGAGGAAGTTGGTATACAGTGCCATTTTATTCCTGCATGCCTGGACCCAATTCCCAGGTGCCCACACAGGTGTGTGGGGGGAGGATGTGTAGTTCCGGACACAATCTAACCCTTAATAATGTCATATACTCAAAATAATTCATTTAATCTCAACAGGATTTATAGAATTTAATAACGTGTTTCTCTAGAATGTAGTTAAATGGCAATTTACTGGGCCCTCTTTTTGAATTCTGCCGCTATTTCAGAATCAGGTCCTTCATTAGCTTCTACTTATCACCTTGTGTGCATTCATTTCCTTTTACATCCTCACCTCCCCAGTAAAAGAAAAAAATCACATATTAGTTTTCTCTTTGTTCCCTACATTATCAAAACACTTTTATTATATCAATTTTATTTAGGCTCAAAATTTAAATATTCTGTTTCTCAAGTTTCAAGACGTTTCTCAAACCCTAATTTAAAAAGAAATGCTTTCATGATTTCTCTCTCCCCTTCCCTCCAATTTCAATTTTATTATTATTATTATTATTATTATTATTTAAACATTAATATTCCCCTGGATTGTCAGGATCCTAAACAGTACCGGCCAGTACTAATATGTATGAAAAGCAGAAAATGAAATTGTCTAGGAGTTGATCAGTCTAGTTTTACTGTCTAAGCTAAGTGAAATGTAAACAGTAAACAAAATCACATACATGATTTAAAGTGAGTCACATTTCTTAAAATTTGCTCAGATTTTTAGTAACACAACACGGATAAAAATATTTTCTTTTTGAACACTGGGCCCCAGTACTGACATGATATTAGTGCAGAGATCTTAATAGCTATAAGGGTTGGACGCCGATCCCATGATGCATTACACGTACGCTTAATGTTATGCACTGTGAGGAGTAGCAGCAGCACAGCAACCGTGCACAGCAATGGAACTACTCACAGTGTGTAAAGTTAAATGTGCACATAAATCTTCACAGGATTGGGCCCTTAGTAATTAATGGCCTCATCTAATTTACTGACTGCCATGGGAGTTGGTTCCAGTCCTATGTTTTAACTGAGAGCATGGCTATACTTGCAGATGTAGAGTGCCGGAAGTTAAACTAGCCCTCGGAGACCACAGCAGGGAAAATGCTGCAGTGTGTTCACACTGTCGGGTGCAAGCGCAGTGACGTGGCCACATTAGCAGCTCTTGCAATGCCACAGAGAGCAGTGCATTGTGGTAGCTATCCCAGTGTGCAAGTGGCTGCAGCATGCTTTTCAAATCGGGGGTGGGTGGAGTGTGACAGGGAGTGTGTTGTGTGTATGTGGAAGGAGAGACTGTGTTTTGGGGGCAGAGAGTGTGTCAGCATGCTATCTTGTAAGTTCAGACAGCTGCAGAGGAAAGGGGGGAAACCTCAACATCAGCCCCCACCCCCGCCTCTCTCTCTCTCTGACACACACACACACACACATGCCTTGGCAGCAGCAGCATTCCACAGTAATGGTTTGCTTTGTCCTGGAGCAGATAAGCATGCCGACTGTCAGAAATGGAGCTTTGAAAGAGGATATCCACACGCCTGCGGCCAAGTTCAAAACAATGAGAAGAGTGGCCACTTGACTTCAAGGGATTATGGGACGTATCCAGAGGTCAGTAATGCAACACATTGTCCACACTGACACCCAGGTGTTTCAGCTGGGGCCAGGGCCGGCTCCAGGGGTTTTGCCGCCCCAAGCAGCCAAAAAAAAAAAAAAGCCACGATCGCGATCCTGATCTGCGGCAATTCAGTGGGAGGTCCTTCGCTCCAAGCGGGAGCGAGGGACCCTCCGCCGAATTGCCGCCGAATACCTGGACATGCCGCCCCTCTCCAGAGTGGCCGCCCCAAGCACCTGCTTGCTAAGCTGGTGCCTGGAGCCGGCCCTGGCTGGGGCGCAGCAAGCTTTATGCTTCTCGTGGAGGTGGATTACCAGGAGCGCTCTAGCTGCAGAGTCCAGGCGCTCTACGTGCCTTGCCAGTGTGGACACATCAGGAGTTAGGGCACATGGGGCTGATTTAATGCGCTCTAACTTGCAAGTGTAGCCAAGGCCTGAGTTTTCAGATTTCAGGTGTTATATTGCTACAGCACTGAGCTCTAGTGCTGCAAACATATATATCCTTAATTTTAAGTAAGTGAGTAGATTATGAAACTACTCATGTGTTTAAATATGTGTTTGCAGGATTGGGGTCTTGCTTTCTATCACTAACAATTCTCAAGATAGTTTTGGAAAGGAGGTAAGAATAAAAGCAAGATAGTAATCACAAACATCTGATTGTAATATTTGAAATGGTATCTCACAGTTTGTTAGGGCTAGAAACAATTGCTCAGTTGCTGTTTACAATTGAAAGCAAAGATTAGCAGCTTCCCAACACCCATTAGCACCTCTAATGGTTCATGATACATCTAGCTTTAAAACGTTCACAAGGCCAAGATCTCAAACTAGTGCAATTTTCATTCTTACATAGGTCAAAACATTTTTTTTTGAAACTCATATACTGCCACTGTAAATCTCGTGTATCAAGCTGAATAAAGTCAGACTAGCAGTATTATTGTAGTTGTGTTGATACCAGGATATTAGAGGGACAAGGTGGGTGAGTTAATATCTTTTATTGGACCAACTTCTGTTAGTGAAAAAGACAAGCTTTTGAGCTACACAGAGCTCTTCTTCATGTATGGGAAAGGTACTCAAAGCATCATAGCTAAATACAAGGTGGAACAGATTGTTTAGCATATGTAGTTAGCATATTCTAAGGGCTCATTCAAGGTGAAGTAGCCAGTTAAACCCCTGTCGTCAAAGGAAAAAAGAGGGGTTGGGGTTAGCAGGTTGATTGTTGTAGTAAGCCATAAATCTAGGGTCTTTATAAAGATGATGATTTTTAGTGTCTAGCAAAGTTATGAATTTAAGTGCTCGGGCTCGTTTTTTAAAAGTGTTGTGCATTTTTCCTTTGAGGACAAGGGCTGAGGGGTCAGAAATTGAGTGATCATTTTGTGAAAAGTGTCCACCCTCTGGTAATATGGTGTTTTTGTCTTTTATCATTTTCTGTGAGAGTTCATTTGAAAGTGTAATGATTGTCAGGTTTCAGCTACTCAGTTGTTATTAGGGCATTTAGTGCACTGGATGAGGTACCACATGTGCTAAGCATGTTTAGGACCCACGAATCTTGAAAGCTGTGTTGTAGAGGATATTAATCATCCCAGCGATGTAGATACGTCTGCAGGTTTTGCATCTGTTGTTCTGGCCGGATCTGGTGCTACTTTCAGTTGGTGTTGCCCTGGTCTGTGGGGAGCTTGCTTTTGATGATGAGTTTGGTGAGGCTGGGGGGTTGTTTGAAGGCCAGACAGCTGGCACATTCTGAGTACCTTTCTCAGACTGAAGAAGAGTTCTGTGTACCTTGAAAGCTTGTCTCTTTCACCAACAGAAGTTGGTCCAATAAAAGATATTACCTCACCCACTTTGTCCTCTAAAGTTGGACTTGTCAGACTATAAGGAAAGCTCTATTTTTCAGGATATTTAGATTTTCAGGGGATATTTATTTTAATGGATTTTTTAAAATTGGAGTCCAAATGAATAGATTATTATTTAATATTTGAGAAATGGTTTACTTAGAATCATATAAATGCAGGCTGGAAGGCACCTCAAGAGTTCATGAAGTCCATCCATCCACACTGAGGATATGTCTTCATTAGCAACATTTAAGCACTGTTGCGGCAGTGGTTTAATGTGGCTGTATAGTCGCGGCACCAGCGCTGGGAGAGAGCTCTCCCAGCACTATAAAAAAACCACCCCCACAAAGGGAGTAGCTCCCAGTGCTATTGCACTGTCTACACTGCCACTTTACAGCGCTGAAACTTGCTTTTTTTAACACCCCTGAGCGAGAAGGTTGCAGCACTGTAAAGTGCAGTGTAGACAAGGCCTGAGGCATGATCAAGTCTATCTACACCAGGGGTAGGCAACCTATGGCACGTGTGCTAATGGCGGCATGCGAGCTGATTTTCAGTGGCACTCACACTGCGTGGGTCCTGGCCACCAGTCCGGGGGGCTCTGCATTTTAATTTAATTTTAAATTAAGCTTCTTAAACATTTAAAAAACCTTATTTACTTTACATACAACAATAGTTTAGTTATATATTATAGACTTATAGAAAGAGATCTTCTAAAAACGTTAAAATGTATTACTGGCACGCGAAACCTTATATTAGAGTGAATAAATGAAGACTCGGCACACCACTTCTGAAAGGTTGCTGACCCCTGATCTACACCATCCCTAATGGGTGTTTGTAAAAGCCTTTGAGGATGGGGATTCTACAAATCCCCTAGGTAACCTGTTCCATTGCTTAACTATCTTTACAGTAAGAAAGTTTCTCCTAATATGTAACCTAAATCTCCCTTCCTGCAAATTAAGCCTATTACTTCTTCTCTTACCCTTGGTGGACATGGTGAACAATTGATCACCATCCTCTTTATAACAACCTTTCACATATTTGAAGACTGTTATCATGTATCCCCTCAGTCTTCTCTTCTCTAGACCAGTGTTTCCCAAACTTGGGACACCGCTTGTTTAGGGAAAGCCCCTGGCAGGCCGGGCCGGTTTTTTTATCTGCCGCATCCGCAGGTCTGGCCAATCGCAGCTCCCACTGGCCACGGTTCGCTGCTCCAGGCCAATGGGAGCTGCGGGAAGCGGCAGCCAGTATGTCCCTCGGCCTGTGCTGCTTCCCGCAGCCTCCACTGGCCTGGAGCAGGGAACCGCGGCCACTGGGAGCCGCAATTGGCCGGACCTGCAGACATGGCAGGTAAACAAACTGGCCCAGCCCACCAGAGGCTTTCCCTAAACAAGTTTGGGAAACCCTGCTCTAGGCTAAGGGTATGTCTACACTTACAGAGTTTTTGCGCTGTAAGTTTCACTAGTGATAGGGAACCGGTGAAAGTAAAGCACTGGTTTGTGTACTCAATTCCTCAGGCGTCAGAGAGTGTTTACACTAGCAGCACTTCCATCACTGATGAGAGCAGCGCTGTAGGGCAGCTATCCCACAGTGCAGCTCTCTCAATAGGTCTGGTGGGTGGCAGGGGCTGAGCGGAAGGCATTCTCGGTCCATGCTCAGTGCCCCCTGCTGCCCTGCTTCATGACTCAGGAGCCCCATTACTTTCTTGTTTCTTCCATGGCATTTTTTAAAAAAAACTCCTGCTGTCTGGCTGCGCTCCCCCCCACATCTACAAACAAAGGGAAAGGGTGTTTCAAATTTCCCAGAGCTTACAGGGGGAGGGGTGGACGTCTATGTGTCAGAGCAGCGAAGATGCTGGCCAGAGTGGTCGCTTTTGGAACTGTGGGATATCCTCCGGAGGCCAAAAGGTGTTTACACTGCTAGAACATGTCTTCACTTTCACAGCAGTGCAAAAAGAACAGCAGTAAGAGCTGTACACTTCTCATGAAGGTGGTTTTCTTTTTGCGGTGAAACTTCTGAGTTTCACCACAAAAAGTCATTAACAAGTGTAGACGCTCCTGTGGTTTTAGTGCAAAAAAGGGACTTTTTGCACTTTATATGGTAAGTGTAGACATACCCTAAATATGCCCAATTTTTGCAATCCTTCCTCCTGGCATGCTCTAAAAGTTCCATAGTGTGCATCAATGTAGCCCTGTTTCAAACAGTACTTTTAGTGTGTACCAGCAAGGTTCACACAGGTTAGTTAGTGTCCAGCACGCACTAACATTCACACCCCTCTAGTGCAGACTAATGTACCTTGTAGACAAGCCCCAAGGAAAAATGTTCATATGCATCTTAACTGAATAAATGGTTTTTTTTGTAGTGGGTGCTTTATACAATTGCAATTACAATTTATTTTACAGCAGTTTGGCATGACTATACAAAACACTAGACAGTTAGGCCTGATGCTCTGCAAAGCTGCAATGTGATTTTCATAGTCACTGCTCAGTTTAAGAAACACAAAAAGGCAGCCAAAATTGGTTCCAGTAATTTAGTATATTAGGTAAGGAGGGGATTCATTCAGGAAGGGAGAACACAGTCTTAGTGATGAATGGGAATCAACTTAAATCGCTGAACCAGAATATGCAGCCAAAGCAGAAATGAAGTGTGAAAATGCCTATTGCAGCTGAGGCAGCAGCACTAGAAACAGAGTTAATAAGAAAAATTGTGATATGGAAAAATATTAGAAAAAATTAAGTTTAAAAAAATGCTAAGAAATGAATTCTGGCCATGGTCTATGAGAAGCTGACTTTGAGCCTAAGGAGATGCACTTCATCTCTTAAGCAGGTATACCCCTTGCTAAATGACCCATGGAGCTAGCTCTAGAAGAAAAACTCCTAAGCACAGATAAGTTATTGTAAGAACAGGCATACAATAAAATGGTAGAATAACCCCAGTAACAATATAAGTAGTTTCTATGTATTGATAATGAGCGCCATGATATTGTTTAATGAATCAGTGTTGTGCCATAACACCATCTTTAATGTCCTATATTCACGGATCCCGTGTACAGTTATCTTGGAGCAGACCACAGCAGATGAAGAGGAATGAGCACATGAAGAGGAATTCTTGGAGTTTTCTTTAAGTTAAACAACTGTTTGTCAAAAAGTTTGCGAACCATTACAAAAGCAACCCACAAGTAGACAGGTTTAAACAGAAAAACGAATTTTTAAATATAAGAATAAAAAATGTAATCTTAAAAAAAAGTTATAAATTGTTGGATTTGACTGCTTTTATAAATCAGTTTTTGAGTTTATTCTCTTGGGTCCTGATCCAGCACAAACTGAAGCCAATGGGAGCTGGATCAGGTACTTGAAGTCTATGAAATAATGTCATTTGAAACCTTTATGTATTATGGCAGAATCCAAATTTCAACACTCAAGATTTAAGAGACAGATCTGAGCTGAAAAATATGGCTCCTAACCCAGATTCTGAATCCTCTTGACAGTGGTGTTCAGCTGTTTAGGTTGGGCCCATCTATTTAATGGATTATAAATCAGAACCTGACAAAATCAAGTTAAAAGCATATTCTAACTGAACTATTTTTTCCCTAAAACCATGGGGAACAAAATAATATGCCTTTATAAATCCAGAAAACAGCCCATTTCCTAATATTTAAACCCACAAATCTAACTGATGGCTGTGGCTTGAGTTTTTCTTGTTGAAATTTTTTTTAATTGATTTGTGCCAACAGCTTCTGTTGTTGACATAGTAAGAGAAATTCTGCCACCATCAAAGTCAGTGGGAATTTTGCCATTGTTTTCAATAGGGCCAAAATTGCATCCAGAAAGTTTATTTCATATTTCAGTTACCTTTGCTGTAAAAAAAATTGATTAACTTAGTTTATACTTTAGTCCATTGTTCATCTTTGGTCCTTGACTTTTTGTTTTTAGTTGAGTTATTGTCCCAAACAGCATACTTGCATCATAAAGACATAGGGCTGGAAGAGACCTCGAGAGGTCATCCAGTCCAGGCCCTTGTGCTGAGGCAGGACCAAGCAAACCTAGACCAGGGGTAGGCAACCTATGGCACACGTGCCGAAGGCAGCACGTGATCTGATTTTCAGCGGCACTCACACTGCCCGGATCCTGGCCACCGGTCCAGGGGACTCTGCATTTTAATTTAATTTTAAATGAAGCTTCTTAAACATTTTAAAAACCTTATTTACTTTACATACAACAATAGTTTAGTTATATATTATAGATTTATAGAAAGAGACCTTCTAAAAACGTTAAAATATATTACTGGCACGCGAAACCTTAAATTAGAGTGAATAAATGAAGACTCGGCACACCACTTCTGAAAGGTTGCCGACCCCTGACCTAGACCATCCCTGATGTGCGTTTGTCCAACCTGTTCTTAAAAACCTCCTGTCAGAGTCTACCCTCACTTGAAACTGGGCGGTTTCAAAGTGAGGACCCGCATGTCTTCCCCCACCCCAAAATCCTAGGGTAGGTCTTCCCTTCGGCTGCCACCACCCGGTCAATTCCGTGGGCCGGGACACCCCTGTTTCCCCCCTTGGGAACACAGATCAATTCACAGAGGAGGAACCTTCCCCCTCCCCCCTGATTCAACTCCTTGAATCTCACACACACAGGGAAGCAGCCCACTTCCCCCTCCCCTTCCCCTGAATTTCCCCAAGGGAAGGAATTAACCAAGTCCAAAGAAAAGAAAAGAATTTATTAAAGAATAAAAAGAAAAATACAGAATCTCTATGAGCCCAAGCTGGACACTCATAGGGTATAACCTTATCAATCTCTGGAGAGAATCCCCTCTCCCCCTTTTCTCAGTAAAAGCAATATCAGCAAACAGGAATAAAGCATTTCCTTTAGCAAACACACAATTGCAAATATAGAAATTAAATCATAAGACTAATTCGCCTTTCTAATTAATACTCACTATTAATTAGTAGAAACTACTCCAGGAGAACTTGGGGACATGACTGTCCTCTGTTAAATCCAAAAACAGTTCTCACACAGACAAAGGCTTCCCTCCACAGAGATTTGAAATTATCTCGTCTCTGATTGGTCCTTTGGTCAGGTGGTCACCAGGTACTACATGTTAACCCTTTCCCGGGAAAAGAGACCTTAACCCTGATCTGTTTATTTATGACACGCCCCCCAAATCGCAGACAGTGGGGGAACCACACTGGCGGTGATTTCCTTCTAGAACTTTAAAATAAACAGATTAACAAAACACATGCACTATTACATATACTACTAAGTATGTAAACAACAAGGTATTTGACATTGAACAACACTTTTTATGCATTTGGCCGGACATACTTGGCGACGTCCTTGCCCATCCTCCCAGTGGAAGGAATGTTTTTAACCTGTTTTTGCCTTATTGACCCCAGAATGCCCCCTGGGATGTCAGGGCCCAAGCTTAAGAGCTTGTCCCAGTACTTAGTTGGAACTACCAACTGTTTTTGAGGATGCTGGCCTTTCTGGTGTGCACCAGAAAGAATGTCCTTATATAAAAGTCCTTGTTTTACAACAAACTGGAATTGGGTAGAAGAGCTGAGAGGCGGTGGGTTGCTTCGTGCCGCCGCCCAAAGCTTTCTTAAGGCTGTCATCGGCTTCCTGCTCAGTCTGGAACTGTTCCCTTGAGGCGGGAGACACCAGTTCCTCTGGGAGCGATGTAGGTGATGAGGTTGTTTTCATTGACTGTGGACCGCTCTCCGCTGGTGCACAAGGTGATATTTCAGGCTCTGGCTGAGCCTCTTGGGTAGAGTTGTCTGGTGCTTCTGCCAGTTTAGGCCCGTTGGCGCCCCCTGGCGGTGGAGATGCAAGCGCTGGCGTCAGTGCTGGCGCTGGTTCTGCCGCTGGTTGCTCTTCCAGTTCCGGTCCTGGGACTGGATGTACTATGGCTGCTGTAGTTGTTGGCATGGGATCCGGTTCCACCACCTCTGTCTGGGTCTCTGGTAACACAGACAGGGTCCTGGTGGATGGCTCAGGAACAGGGATGGGAGTGCCTGCTTGTTTGGCCTGGCCGCGGGTGACCACTCCCCCACTCTTGGCCAGCTGCACATGGTTGGCCAAGTCTTTCCCCAATAGCATGGGGATGGAATAATTGTCATAGACAGCAAAAGTCCACTTTCCTGACCAGTCCTTGTACTGGTCTTCAGGGATGCTGTACCCATGGCAGGTCCTTTTAACCTTTTTGAAGAAGGCCTTAGTGTCCTCACCTGCCATGTAGGTGGGAAATTTCTTGGGATGGGGAACAGTGCCTTCTGGTGCTGGCCACACCCCTCTGCAGTCAGTGAATTTTATGTGTGGCTTGCTGGTGTTGCTTTTTGGTGCTGGCCACACCCCTCTGCAGTCAGTGAATTTTATGTGTGGCTTGCTGGTGTTGCTTTTTGGTGCTGGCCACACCCCTTTGCAGTTAGGGAATTGGTTTCCCCAATTCCTAACCCTCTCTATTCCCGAGAGACTGAATAGAAAAGAAACAAAACCTTTTCATTTGCAAATGTGTAGTTGCTGTTTGCTGATATACTGAGAAGACCCAAAAAAACTGGTTTGTCCTGTTTCTAGCACTTGCTAAGTACCTCACAGTGGGGGTCCTTTGTAACAAGCCTCCTAGAAAAACTTGCACTTCTTTCCTAGCTGTTTTTAAGCAGACAGAAAGAAAAAAAGGAGAAGAAAAGAAAAGAAGAAGGAAAAAAAATCCTTTTCTAACACAGCCTGTTAGAAAACCTTATGCCTCAGCTAAACCCAGCTGAAAATCTGTTTCCAAAAAAACAATCTTCCTAATAAGCCCAGCTGACCGGCTGGTGCTACTTAGTACCTGCAGAAAAGTGTAGTAAATCCTCTCAGAGATTTGTATTCCCTGGCTTCAGAGGATTTCAAAAGACACAGGGAAAAAAAATCTGGCTGGAGGGTTTCTGTCTCCCCCCCCCCAAACCTGTTTTCCCTGTTGGATGGGAATGTACTTTGTCGAGCACTTCCCCCCACCTTAGGAATCCTGAGTGATACCTGATATCACAAAGGAAGGACACACCTCTAGGGAAGAGTTTTTCCTCAGCATAGCCAGCAGAGAAAAAAACTCCTCCTAACCCTGAAAACTGCTTGAAACTTGCCTTTTCCTCAAGCTGCCTGTCCAAGCAACAAGAACGAAAATATGCTTCCAACAAAGCCTGCTGGAAAACTAAATTGCCTCCAGCCAACCTGGCTGAAACTGTAAACTGCCTCTGCTCTGAGTAGCTGTACTCAGCAGCCCAGCTGAAAGGCTGCTGCTAACAATACCCCTGAGAAAAATCTGGTCTATTTCCTCAGGGATCTGTGTTCTCCTGTCTTCTGATCCTTTCAAAAGACACAGGGAGAAAAAAAAAAAAAACCTGGCTGGAGGGTTTGTCTCTCCAACCCCCAAACCTGCTTTTCCTGTTGGATGGGAATGTACTTTGGCGAGCACTTCCCCCCACCTCAGGAATCCTGAGTGGTACCTCGTATCACAATGGACGCTAGTCCCGCTCCACAGGAGGCTTTGTAACAGAAAGCCCTGCAAAAAACTGAAAATACTTCTAACCCTGAAACTGCCTCAGAGTGCCTCTGGTAGAAAAGCCTTGCCTCTCTCTCTGGGTCCGAAACACCACTGCCACCATGTCAGAGTCTACCCTCACTTGAAACTGGGCGGTTTCAAAGTGAGGACCCGCATGTCTTCCCCCACCCCAAAATCCTAGGGTAGGTCTTCCCTTCGGCTGCCACCACCCGGTCAATTCCGTGGGCCGGGACACCCCTGTTTCCCCCCTTGGGAACACAGATCAATTCACAGAGGAGGAACCTTCTCCCTCCCCCCTGATTCAACTCCTTGAATCTCACACACACAGGGAAGCAGCCCACTTCCCCCTCCCCTTCCCCTGAATTTCCCCAAGGGAAGGAATTAACCAAGTCCAAAGAAAAGAAAAGAATTTATTAAAGAATAAAAAGAAAAATACAGAATCTCTATGAGCCCAAGCTGGACACTCATAGGGTATAACCTTATCAATCTCTGGAGAGAATCCCCTCTCCCCCTTTTCTCAGTAAAAGCAATATCAGCAAACAGGAATAAAGCATTTCCTTTAGCAAACACACAATTGCAAATATAGAAATTAAATCATAAGACTAATTCACCTTTCTAATTAATACTCACTATTAATTAGTAGAAACTACTCCAGGAGAACTTGGGGACATGACTGTCCTCTGTTAAATCCAAAAACAGTTCTCACACAGACAAAGGCTTCCCTCCACAGAGATTTGAAATTATCTCGTCTCTGATTGGTCCTTTGGTCAGGTGGTCACCAGGTACTACATGTTAACCCTTTCCCGGGAAAAGAGACTTTAACCCTGATCTGTTTATTTATGACACCTCCAGGTATGGGGATCTCACAACCTCCCTTGAAAGCCTATTCCAGAACTTACCCATATAGTTAGAATGTTTTTCTTAATATATAAACTAAATTTACCTTCCTGCAGATTAAGTCCATTACTTCTTGTCCTACCTTCAGTGAACATAGAGGACGAACGATCACCTCAAGACTAAACGTTCCTAGTTCTTTTAACCTTTCCACATAAGTTAGGTTTTCTAAACCCTTTTTCATTTGCATTGCTCTCTGCTGGACTCTCTCCAATTTGTCTACATCTTTCCTAAAGTGTGGTGCCCAGAATTGGACATGGTACTGAGGCCTCACCAGGGCCAAGTACAGCCTGACAATAACCTCCTGCATCTTAGGCTACATCTACAGTGTAGCCAGTTTAGCATGCCACATCGAGCAGTATAGCCGCAATAGCACTGGTAGCAGGAGTAGAGGCACAGGCAGGTTTGTACTCAGCATGACTCAGCCGTGTCTCCGCCGCTGCTAATGGCATTACTGCAGTTACACTGCTATTTATATTCACACTAGCTTGATGAGAGCTAGTGGGAGCATGTGTACACAAGCAGGGGAATCACACCTCTAACTCATAGTGTAGGCACAACCTTACATACAATACTCCTTTTAATACACCCCATAATATCATGTTATTAGTCTTTTTTGCAACTTCAAGAATCATTTCTACTTCTCTAAAATCCCCATTGGTCTCCTTTTCTGTCTTGAGAACTAGAAGCCATGTCTGGTTTATTATTCTCCTTATTTTATGGCCCTATAACCTCCTAAATCAATTGTGGTTGTCTTCTGTCACACATTTTTCATCTCAGCAATATACTGTGGTCTTGGTATGCTGAGCAATGTGTTTTTTTTTTACATTGCTAAAATAATCCTACTGCTTCATTCTCCAAAACTCTGCATATTGTCACACATAATCCCCCTAACATTATATATCGTTTTTGAAAATGTTAACAATGGACATGGATTTAAGCAACTTCTAATATAATTTACATTATACTAGTATAATAATATAGTGCATACTTGAATTTCCTTTTTGCTGTACCACCTTGTGAATAATAGTTAAAAGATGTTTAAAAAATAGGGTCTATCTTAAAATCACAAAAGGAAGGGAATTCAACTCCACTCTATCTTTAACAGACGTTGCATAAGTCTGTGATTAGCATGAAACAGGATGAGTAAATAATGGGATGCCATAACTGTGAATACTCTGTCAAATAAAATGCCTAAAGTTACTATAGTAACTATAATATAAAGGAAACTAAGCTCAATACTCTTTCCTTATGAAAATCTACATGTTACAGTACGTCTCTCCACCTTTATCGTGTTCCTTATCAAATACACTCCAATTTCTGCCCTACACCAATTTTTAATTTATTTAGAATTTACTTCATTGGTGGTGTAGCGGGGTGGTCACCCGCTCCTGCCTTAAAAGGCTTAAATCAGCCTTGGGAGAGGCTGATTGGGGAAGCAGTCGCAGCTGGGCCACGCCCCAATCAGACTGCAGCTGGCCCTATAAAAGCCAGTGAAGCCCAGAGCTTAAAGGATTCTCCCTCTAGCTCTTGAGGGAGAAGGGCCTGGCTGCCTGGGGGCTGGGAAAGAGTACCTAAAGAGGAGATGGGGTGGGGGAACTCCAGCCTAGAAACCCCACAGGCTGCAGGCCTTGTTAAAGGCCGGAAAGGGAACTGGGATTGCAGAGGGGCAGCCCAAGGGTAGGCAGAGGCAGCAGGTCCAAATCCCCTTTGCTGGTAATGAGTGGCACTTACACTGCAGTCTGCCCCAGGGAACGGGGGCTAGGTGATGACTGGCAGTGGCCATAGGCTGAGGCGAGGTGAGGATAGAGGGCGGGGGTTCCCTGGGGAGGGGAGACCCAGATCTGTGGGGTACTGCCAGGGGGCAGCACCCCAGCCTGAAAAGGGCACTGGGGTCCAGGAGGGACTTGGGCCCAGCGGCAAGTGGGACACCAGCCTGCAGAGGGTGCTCCGGAGGCTGGAAGAGTTAATTCCCTGGATGACCAGCAGGAGGCACTTTTACTGGTAAACAGGTAAGGTATAGAAAGATGTTTCCTATTTATATGTGTAGGTCTACACACAAATTTGTCCAGTGTGCAGCCAGTCCATCATGACAGGTTCTGGAGAGCAGTGGTGTACCAAGGCGCTCCAAAGCTAAAGTGCCAATAAGTATTTCTTATTAAAAGTACTTATGAGAACATGGGATGGGAGATTTAAAACTTTAAAACTTTCCCTCTCCCTTTTGACTGAAAGCTAATGGTACATGTCTGTTTTTATGACCCTCTCTCAATGTACCATGTGGTATCACAGGCTGCATTCTTACCCCTACCATTGCACACTGGGTTACAGCAAGGAAAACTACAGTTTCACATACACTGACCTGTGAGAGCCACTGTTGGTGTATGTGTAGCCACAACACATTTGTTTACATTGTGGACATAAATGTTTACTTCCTTTTACTTTTAGATTCCTCCTACCCCATTAAATGTGTATAACATTATGTGCTTTTGGCACTTGGATTTTCTGCACTGTTTTTTTCCTCTCAGTAAAGTTATTTTTGGAGACTCAAATGATTTTTATTAGTCCACAACAAATATTACAGAATGCATAGCAGTACTCAGGAAAGCAAACAGTGTTATAAATGCACACAAGCACCACCGAATTCATAGGTTCAGTAAAACACCCACTCATATTTATTAATGTACAGCCAGCTCCACACAATTCGTAGCAGCACCCAAAGCTCTGGCCCAACAGAATAGATATCAGTAGGCAAAGACTTACCAACACATAATATAGATTACACAAGACAGACATGATACCATGAAAGCAGCAGAGAACACTACTGTGGATGACTGTATAAAATGTTCTTTCAAAACCTCCCTCATCCACATAGCTCCACATTGGGCTCTTCTAATATCCCTTGTATCTGGCTGTCCAAAGTCGGCAGACACCCACTCCACCACCGCCCTTGGTGACAGCTTTTCCCCCCTTTACCTCAAAGATATTATGCAGAACGCAACAGGCAGCTATAATCATTGGGATATTTTTCTCATTGAGATCCAATCTCATGAGCAAACAGCGCCATTCTGCATTGTCATTCTGCATTGTCATTCTGCACCTGCTGAGCTGGTATTGAATCTTTCCTTGTTGCTGTGCATGGGGTCTGTGTAAGGGTACATGAGCCAGGAGTTCAAGGATCACTATTGGCATTTCAATATTGCCAGTGGTAATCCACCAGTCAGGAAAGAATGTCCCTGCTTGCAGTTTTTTGAAAAGTCCTGTATTCTTAAAGATGTGAGTGTCATGCGCTTTTCTTTAACAGCCCACAATGATATTGGTGAAAAGTTCCAGGTAATCCACGAACACCTGCATAACCATAGAAAACTAGCCCTTTCTGTTGATGGACTCTGTGGCAAAGTGAGTGGGTGCCAAAATAGGGATATGTGTACCATTTATCATCCCATCACAGTTTAGGAACCCCATTTCTGCAAATCCATCCACTATTTTTTGTACATTGCAAAGCAGGAGATTAATGGCCTTACCCTCTTGTAACTCCAAAATTATACTCTTTTCTAACTCCAAAATTATTTCCCACTAACAGGTAGCAATTTGGTATTGCAAGCTTCCATTTTGTATTCACTACTTGTTTCTCTTCTGTCAATGCAGCTCTCATTCCAGTGTCCCTGTGCTGGAGGTCTGGGGCAAGCTTGGCACACAGATCCAGGAATGTGGCCTTTCACATCCAAAATTTCTGAAGCCACTGCTTGTCATCCCACACCTGCAATCCAATGTGATTCTACCAGTTAATGGTTTTTGCTTGGGCCCAGAAGCAGTGTCCACCATCTGCTGCTGCTCCATGAATGCCACCAACAACCTTGAATTTTTTTCCCCTGTCTATCAGCAAACTGTCCTCAAAGATATCCTCACGTCCCTGGTCGGTGTGGTACTTCCTGGGGGGTCTGCAAATACATAAGAATCGTGTGTCCTATATTTCCAACATTCATGACAATAGTGCAATAATTCTGTGTGCTACATGCTTCCGTCAGAGATGCCAGACACAAAAAAGCCTTGCACGAGTTTGTGAGATGGGGAAAGTTGCATGATGGGAACTTGACTCCTGACAGCCAGAGATTCCTGGGTGAGTCATTACTATCCCACAAAACATTGCAAAAATGTCCCAGGAGGCTTTGCACCAGTTGGTGGTAGACAGCACACTGGGATACCTACATGTGATGCACCGCACTTTACATTGACTCAAGCACTCCAGATGAGTATGTGCAGTGCCAACACAAGCAGCCAAGTATGCATGCACAGGAGCGATATACAAACTGCAGCAGCTTGTATGCCAACATAATTTGCATCAGCTGTGGTCTGTACTGTAGACGTGGCCTGACTACCAAATGAAGAATTGTTTTAGTCTTTCCAAACTTTGCATATTTTTATTGCAGATCATTTAAAACATATTAAAGAACTTCTATAGGAAGGTAGCAAGGAATATATGTATTTGCTTGTAAGATGTTTTGATGGGTTCCAATTGAGTACTAAGGGCTGCATTCTGCTATCCTTACTCAAACCGTAGTACATTACTCTTCAAGATGTCCTACTGAAATCAATGGGACTGCCTACAGGGTAAAGTACTACTGAGAATGTGGAAATGCCATAATGTTCTGGCTTAGAGTCTCATGGAACTTCCAGGCTGGAATCACTGAAAGGCTCCAATCATTTTACCCCCAACCCAAACCCCCCAGTTCTCTTTTTTTGTGCTGGGTAGAGTACCTCAGGAATATGAACAAATAGTAGGTTCTCCTTGGTCCACTTAGTTACAGAAAGTGAAAATCGGTCAGGGTAAGCCATGTATGTTTCACACTCTAGCTGCAAGCGTTGATAAGTACTGGTCTTACCAAGGGTGTGGCAAGGGGTACTGACTTCCTGCAGGTAAAAGATTCATAGCATCATCGAACCATAGGATTAAGAGGGACCTCAAGGGTCATCTAGTCTGTCCCCCTGCCAAGATGAAAGATTTGTTGTGTCTAAGCCATCCAAGACAGATGGCTATCCAGCCTCTTTTTTAAAACCTCCAGTGAAGGAGCTTCCATGACCTCCCTAGGCAGTCTGTTCCATTATCCCCCTGTTCTTACAGTTAGGAAGTTTTTCCTGAGATTTAATCTAAATCTGCTGTGCTGTAGTTTAAACCCATTGTCTCTTGTCCTGCCCTCTGGGGCAAGAGAGAACAACTTTTCTCCATCTTTTAATGGCAGCTTTTCAAGTATTTGAAGAATGCTATCATGTCCCCCCTTAATCTCCTCTTTTCCAAACTAAACATACCCAGTTCTTTCAGGCTTTGGTCATATGGCCTGCATTCCCCATCCTTTGATCATCTTTGTCACTCGCCTCTTTATCCTTTCTAGTTTCTCTACATCCTTTCTATACATTAGTGACTAAAATTGGACACAGTGCTCCAGCTGAGGCCTAACCAGTGCCGAGTAGAGTGCTGCTATCACAGAGAGCACAGCATGACCCAACTAGTGAGTACAAAGTAAAAACAGGGAAAGGTCTCATCAGATTCTGCAAGTAGCTTCAGCTAGATTCGTGGAACTAGTGCATAAAGCAATGCTAGGAAGCAGAATTATACCTGAAAGAATACAATGAGTTCCTTAGGAGAGTCGCCCAGTATGACGCCTTCTACACTAGGGACATTTTCTAAACAGTCCCTACTGCTGCTAGAAAAGGTTCAGCTCCACTGATTTTAGGACGCAGGGAGAATGGATGTAGACACCCTTACAACCAGTTGCTGTTTTACACCATGTCATGTAACCCTGCTGCGGGTCTTAATAAACATAGTGTTTAAAATGGCTGCAGCAGCTAGCTAACAATCTACCCTAAAGTGCTGAAGGCTGCTAACACCTGTGCAGCTAAACTCATTTTAACAGTGTGAAACTTTTAGAATATTTCCCAAGTGCAGATATGGCTATACAGAGGGAAGACTGGATTAGGTAGGGAACTCCTATAGATTATATAAATTGGGAAGGGAAAGCTTAGTCGCTAGCCCATGGCCTGTAAAAAAAAAGGGTGCACAAGCTGGGTGAAAAAAAAAAACCTGTAGGAATTGCATTCCTCAATAATTCAACCCAAATTCTGTCACTCACCCACAAGATAATAAATAAGCAATCCTGGAAGACAGAATTAAAAGAAAATCTATTCTTTTCTTATTAGTTGACTTTTTCTTCTTGTTACAATCTGATCTATAGCCCAAAGTTTCACATATTATTCATATACATATACAGAAAGGCAATTGAAGTCCTCTGAGCTAACCGATATGTATATGCAATGAATGAGATGTTATAATTCATAATTATGTAGTCACAGTTAATGATTTTATTGTTTACCAAAGGCATAGCCAGTTAGGTTAGAAGTACTGGGTAATATAGTTTTCTATAGCCCAATGATGTTTTCATCTGTAGCCTAACTGTGTGAAAATGCAGCTCTTTTAGTGAACTATGAAATCAGCCCATACAATATTTTAGCTCATGGACCAGGCTGAACAGTAGCATGGTGATATATCATCTATGCAAGAAGTTGTTCACTGCATTATGGCACACTGAGCTCAGGTTGCTACCTGAAGTATCAGTCAGAAGATTACCAAAAAATGCATTGTGAAGCAAATGAGGAGATTGGAAGGTGGATTTAAAGTGTGGTTGTGCTCTAAAAAGTGACCCGGCAGAAAACATTGGGGGGGCGGGTCCATGTTTATTATCTTTCAGAGACTCTATAGGAACTTTGGTTGGTTTCCAGGTAAAAAGAATGGTTTGGTTTATTTATTATTTTATAACTTCCAGCCCTACCAATACAAACTTGGAATCAAAAAGTCAAGTTGTGTTCTTTCTGGCATCAGCAACAGTATCTCTGAACCAACTGAAATATAAGTGCAGTTAAGGTGTGTTTCTAATTACAATGCATGCTAGACTTTCTGCAGCTGGAATTCAGAGATCAATGCACTAATACGCAAGCCATTGATGTGATTTCATCTCTCCTAGCTGGCATTGGCAGTACAATGTTAGGAAGAGTAAATAGTTGTAAAAACTCAGTTTTCTCCGGAAATATTTTTGGGCAGTTTTGTCCCCTAAAGATCTGTACTGAGACCTGTGCCATTCAGCATCATAACTTATCTGGAAAAAGGGGTGGACCGTGAACTGGCAAAATTTGCAGATAATAAAAAATTAGTCAAGATAGTTAAGTCCAAAACTGGCTGCAAAGAGATACAAAGGTTCTCACAAAACTGGGTGACCGGGCAACAAAATGGCCCAGGAAATTCAGTGTTGATCAGTACAAAGTAATGCACATTTGAAAAATAATCGTAACTATACATACAAAATGATGAGTTCTAAATTAGCTGTTATCACTCAAAAAAGAGATTTTGGAGTCATCGTATAAAGTTATCTGAAAACATCCACTTAATGTATAGCAGCAGTCAAAAAAGGGTAACAGGATGTTAGGAACCATTAGAAAAGGGATGGAAAATAAGACAGGAAATATCATAATGCCACTTTATCAATCCATGGTACGCCCACACCTTGAATACTGTGTGCAGTTCTGGTGGCCTCCTCTCAAAAAAATTATTAGAATTGGGAAAGGTGAAGAGCAGGGCAACAAAAATGATTACAGGTACGGAACAGCTTCCATACGAGGAGAGGTTAAAAAGGCTGGGATTATTCATGATAGAAAAGACAGATGACTAAGGGGGGGAATACGATTGAGGTCTATAAAATCATGACTGGTGTGGAGAAAGTGAAGTGTTATCTACCCCTTCACATAACACAAGAAGCAGGGGTCACCCATTGAAATTAATAGGCAGTGGGTTTAAAACAAACATAAAGAAGTTCTTCTTCAGACAATGCACAATCAACCTGTAGAACATGTTGCCATGGGATTTTGTGAAGGCCAAAGGCATAACTGGGATCAGAAAACAATTAGGTAAATCCCTGGATGATAGTACCATGAATGGCTATTAGCCAAGATGGTCAAGGATGCAACCTCCAACTGCCTGAATCTAGGATTTGACAACAAGGGATGGAACACTTGAAATTTCCCTGTTCTGTTAATTCCTTCTGAAACATCTGGCACTGACCATTGATAGAAGATAGAAGGCTAGAATGACTATTGGTCTGACTCAATATGGCTGTTCTTATGTAATTCCCATTTCTGTAATGGAGCAGATTTGAGGAATTAGATTACACAGGCCCATTTAGGTCATCTCTCCCTACATATTTAGATGTATTTTTTCTTATATAAGAAACAGCAAATTCTGAAACAAATTGACAATCCCGAGTATATAATTATATCATTGCTAAAAAAGGAGTGGATGAGCTTGTTTCTCAGCACTTTAGTGCATGAACAGCATCCTTGAGAGTCACAGAGTCATAGACTTTAAGGTCAGAAGAGACCATCATGATCATCTAGTCTGACCTCCTGCACAATGCAGGCCACAGAATCTCACCCACCCACTCCTGTAATAAACCCCTAACCTATGTCTGAGCTATTGACATCCTCAAATCATGGTTTAAAGCCTTCAAGGTGCAGAGAATCCTCCAGCAAGTGATCTGTGCCCCATGATGCAGAGGAAGGCAAAAAAAACCCCAGGGTCTCTGCCAATCTGCCCTGGAGGAAAATTCCTTCCCGACCCCAAATATGGTGATCAGCTAAACCCTGAGCATGTGGGCAAGACTCAACAGCCAGACACCCAGGAAAGAATTCTCTGTAGTAACTCAGATCCCACCCCATGTAACATCCCATCACAAGCCATTGGGCATATTTACCACTAATAATCAAAGATCAATTAATTGCCAAAATTAGGCTATCCCATCAATCCATCTCCTCCATAAACTTATCAAGCTCAGTCTTGAAGCCAGATATGTCTTTTGCCCCCACTGCTCCCCTTGGGAGGCTGTTCCTGAACTTCATTCCTCTGATGGTTAGAAACCTTCATCTAATTTCAAGTCTAAACTTCCTGATGGCCAGTTTATATCCATTTGTTCTTGGAGTGGCTCAGCAAGAATAAAAATATGACAATGACGAGATGTTATTTACTTACATTAAATTAACATAAGTATCATGATCATAGGAACAGATGCTCCTTCACCCCTTAAGCAATAGGGAAGGATGAAAGTGCGTGAATGGTGAGTCAGAGGCCAATGAGAAAGAGCATGGTGATTACATGACATATTGTCCCATGCCTCCAAGCCAGCAGTACATAAGCTCCATGCATTGGGGATCAGCTGGACCATAGTTAGAGACATCATTCTCCCCTGGGCAGTGGGTGTAAAGTCCATGGTAAAACGTTGTGAAGGTCAATGCTGCTCAGACCATCTCACAGATGGGATAGGAATGCAATGACAGCTACCAGAAGAAACAAGTATGCTGTGTGGGTTTTTTTTCTGCTCTGCCTGTCTGCTCAGGGATGTATGGATACAGGCCTGTATTTCTTCCAAACCCCATCTTGTATGACCACTCAGCTGGCATGCCATCCCCAATTCCTTGCAGTAAGCTGCCACACCTGACTTTTTAACAGGATAATGCCACAGAAAAACAGCTATGAAAATGATGCAGCAATTTTGAAGTAAGTTATCTCTCTTTTGTGTTTTATTTTTTCCTCCCACAGATGAGGAATTATCTTGGCCATAGATATTAGAACTGAGAAGGACTTCTTAGATCATATAGTTTACTTCCCAGGAACAAATGCAGAATTAGTTCGCACTATATTTTTAAATGCTTTTGAATACAAAATATTGATAACTTGTTGATTTTTTTCTACTGATTTTTGTATATTAAATTAAAAACAAAAAACTCCCCAATTTTTAACATTCTGATTGATAATTAGGATATTTGTTAATAATGAGTAATGATTACAACTAGTAACAAACATAGGTGAAATCAATATAATAATCTTTAAATAAGAGTAAGTTGTTCCTATTCATCTTGAATGACATACTCAACCTAGCTGTACAAGATTTAGAGTCATGAAATGATGCTCTGCGATGAACTCTACAGTACCTAGAAACTTAACTGCAGGCTTATGTCAGGTTCCCACTCCTTTAATGCTTTTAGCCTGTACTGTGCAGGCAAACAACACCTCTTATATACTCAAGGAACATAATTAATGACTCTGCTAATAAAGACCCTGACCCTGCAAACCTTTATACATGTACTTAACTTTTAGCACATGAGTAGTTCCACTTACATCATCGTAATGACATATATGGTTAAAGTTAAGAACGTGTATACGTTTTCAGGACACGGAGCCTAAAACTGTGTGGATGCTGAAAGAGAGGGGTGGGATTATCTAGGACATAGACTGCCAATAAGGAAAGTGACTGCCAACAGCACTAGTGTGCTGAGTGGAGTGAAAAGCATCTGGGGGCACTTTGAATGGAACACATGAGGACAGGGTTGTTGAGTGGTTATGGTACTGGTCTAGGACTCAAGAGTCCCAGGTTCCATGCCCTGCTCCACCAAAGACTTTCTGTGTGACCTTGGTTAAGTCATGTAGTTTCTCTCTGCCTCCTAACGCCAACTGTAAAAAGGGGATAATAGTTCTTCACAGGGGTATTGTGAGGATAAATACATTAAAGATTATGAGACGCTCAAATTCTACAGTAATGGGGGCCATATAAGTACCTTAGATAAGACAGAAATGTAGGTTATCTTGCAAAGATTGCAAGATGTTCCAACACTTTGCAAATCCACCATTATCAGCTGGTAAAGAGAGTGGCCCCCTTATGGGCCCTACAGAAGAAAAAGAGAAATACTTTGTAAGCAAAGAAATCTTTATTTTCTTTCAGTTTTAAATGAAAAGATTTTCTAGGATGGACTCCACAGGAATCTAAATCAAAACTCAAATGTATTTTACATTAAGCAAAGACACAGTATCTTTATTTTATCTACTTTATTCTATCCCTGTGGAATTCTGACTTTGCTCTTTCTAAACTGTCTTAAATCCACTTGTTCCCTGCTTAGAAACTGATGAGCATTTGCTCTAACTTGTTTTCTTGCACTGGACTCCATCCTGAGGAAGTTTTTCTAGACATGTGAAAGCAGGGTTTTTATGATGGCTAGAAAATCCCATTGCAAGATACTGGTGCCAGGTTATGCATTAACCTCTAATATGGCCTTCATTTTCTAGAGACAAAAATAATGGAGGGAAAAATTGAGGAAAATAAAACAAAATAATATCACTTATTTGACACATATTGAGAGCAGAAATATTGCTCTTAAGTGAAGCAATAGTTGTCTTTTTGTAACATCTGATATTGTAGAGATTTTGGTGGGACTGTTTCAGAATGGATATAATCACCAGTTACTCTTGAAAATTTAGGCTTAGATTTTCAACAGCTAAGAAAACTCACTTGTGAAGGGTCAAATTCTGACCTCCTTGACATGCTACCCCATCAAAATCAAGATGTTTGGGTGGCAGCTTACAATTTAGTTCTGTGCACTAACCATTACAATCTACACATCAGGAGCTTTCTGACCCCTACTGGAATTAATTATTGTAAAAGATGGAAAAAAATGAAAGCCTCACTCCTTGTGCGCAGAACAGCTATTATTTCTGTTCTGTAGAGTAAGATTCTTTGCTTCCTGATTAGAAAAGTTTGCATGTGACAGTATGGAAGGGCTAAAGTGTATTCTCAGCATTAGAACAAAGTGCTCAAAGAGATGAAGTGTCCTATACTCTGAAATGTGACTGTAAAAATGGAATTATGGTGCTCTGTTTTTATTGTCTCTTAGTGACTTCTAGATCAAATGTGTTCACTTTACATATAAAAAGATAATTTTCCTAACTTCCAGCACTGAAAACTCAACCAGGGAGTCTATTCTATAGAAAGTCAGCAGAGATGACTCTGAATAGTCTTAGGGAGCAGAGCTATTAAGATGGTGCTATATTTACATGGTCACTTTACTGACTATAAACACACTTTAAATGTTGCTATTTTGCAAATGGGTAAGGTGGACTCTCAGCTTAAAGATAAGGTAACATGATCTCATTTATGGGGTGGCAGAGCAGTTGCAGCTACTGTATGTTTAGACTCTCTTTTGATTGATTTGTGAGGAGAAAACTAACAGCAATAGGATCAGACATTAGGGGTCTCAAGAACTGGAATCTGCCTCACCAAACAGCTAATCAGTTATGAGGACTGCCACTGTGTTAGGCACTTTTATGAACTCAGGGTCTAAGAATCAGTTCTGAATATGACACAGCCAGAAACAAACATTATGATAAAGACTGATAAATAACTACAATGGTCAGAGACCTTGATATCAGAGAAAAAACAAGATTTAATAAAACTCAGAAATGGGGGGAACAGTGAAAGAACTAAGATGATTATTGCTGCCTTGTTTTGGTTGGGCATTAGATTAGTAATGTTTAATGTTCTTTTGCTTATAATTTGGCTAATAATTGGATCCAGCTATTGATACCTGGAGAACTGCAAATTTTACAGTTTGTTTTGGACAAAAAGAAAAGGCAAAGCAGCTTATAAGAGTGCAAAAAGCAATCTGATGTTTGAAAATTGTATTCCAATTGCATCATAATGATTTTAGTCACTTATCTCCCTGGGACCTGCCCTTTCAGTTGCCCTCTGATTTTATTTTTCTAAGAAATCTTTTTGAGGGATGCAGAACATCACATAGGAGCATTGACCCAATTGTTTCTGCAGCTGTGTATGTGAGGCTAGTCATCGTTATCATTTATTAGTGACTCTGGCACAGCAATTTTTCACCCTCCAAGCATTCTTCCTGCCCTATTATATACCTGCACTGCATAATGACTGTACCTGATTTGGCCAATACTATGTCATTTTTAACCTGCCTGAACTAGA
The DNA here is from genome assembly GCF_020497125.1 of Mauremys mutica. Classification (NCBI taxonomy): domain Eukaryota; kingdom Metazoa; phylum Chordata; order Testudines; family Geoemydidae; genus Mauremys; species Mauremys mutica. The sequence goes on along the minus strand of NC_059074.1, from coordinate 94,817,481 downwards.
CCATAATTTATTTAGTTTCCAACGCACTTATCATTGGTTTAAAAGCCTGACTTATTTCCTCTCTCCTAATTGGATGTCTCCATCAGATTCAAGGGAAACCTCTACAAAGTTTTAAAATCAGTCAGCTTTGATGGGGCGTATGTACCCTGCATGAAGCCCAGCAGACAAGCCGAGCTCCGTAGTGCCTTAACTGCCAAGGCAGACTGGTAATCAGCCTCCCAGCAGAGTAGAAAGAAGCTGAAAGTAATGACTGACCACATATTAAATACTAAAGCTAACACTGATGCAACTTTGTGTGAGAGAAGTCCAGCAATAACAAGTCATGACATACAAAAGTTAAAGTTTTAGCCACTTTGCTACAAGTCACAATCTGTGTATTTTATAGTATAGATTAGGTAGCAAAGTAATTGATGAAGGTTCATATGAAGAGGAAATTAATTTTGGAACTGCTCTGTGCCTCAGTTTCCCCATCTGTAAAATGGGGATAATAATGCATGCCCACCTTTGTGAAGCTCTTTGAGATTTATGGATAAAACATTCAATTGTTATTATTCTATATGCAACATAGCTAAAGTTAACATTGTTGCAGAAGACATATAAGGCCAGAATTTCTCTAGCACTAATTCTCCACCCTAGGACCTGGATGCATGTGAGCTGCTATCCCAGTCTGAGGATGATAGCAGTGGTCACAATCCCTCTGTGGTAATTGAGTGCGATACTGTGGTTACCGCATCTGCACACACACAGTTCCACAGCCCTCTCCCACGTCCATCCCCAGACCATTCTGTTGGGAAACAATTAAATACAAATAAATATCCTGGACTAAACTAAAATAAAAGCACTCCTTAAAATGCAAAATGATTGACAAGACTTCTAATAATTTATAAACATGATGTTAGGCCTTTGAGTAAAAAGTCCCCTTAAAATGCAGGTTTGAAGAAGACCACCCCCGCAAATACTGACATTGAAGGTGTCTGTATTTGCCATAACTTCCCCCATTCAAATAAAAATTAAAGGCTGTGATGATACACACATGCTGAATTACGAGATTGAAATATAAAGATGAAGAATTGTAGATTGGTAAAAAGAAGAGTGTTGTTAGTTATATTTTACTAGTTTATAATTATAGATAGTGAATGAGTTTGGATGGGACTATATCTAAGGCCTGGTCTACACTACGGGGGAGGGTGTCGATGTAAGATATGCAACTTCAACTACGGGAATACCATAGCTGAAGTCGAAGTATCTTATTCCGACTTACCTCCCGTCCTCACGGCGCGGGATCAACGTCCGCGGCTCCCCCGTTGACTCCACTACCGCCGCTCGCTCCAGTGGAGTTCCAGAGTCGACAGGGAGCGCGTTCGGGAATTGATATAGCGTGCCTAGATGAGACGCGATATATCGATCCCCGATAAATCAATCGCTACCCACCGATACAGCGGGTAGTCTGGACGTACCCTAAGTTTCTGCCTGGCATGTCTCTTGCCAATTTTTCTTTTACAAGGGCTTGTTTAGATAATGCTTGTTGCTGACAGGACAAAAGTGACATTTTGTTATTGCATTAGAAAATTTAGATAAAAGGAAGTTAATTAGTAAATAAATACACAAATGTAATGCTAAGTGCCCCTGTGCTGGGAAAAACAAGAGCAAGGTGAGATGGAAACATAATGACAGAAAATAGTATAAACAGCAAAATTGTATAAATTGCAGCTTGCACACGCATATTGTACAGGTTATGTAAGACAATGCTTAACATTGATTGGAGGAAAGCTAATGACTATGTAACGTGGAAAGATATGTGGAAACTAAGTGAACAAGGCCCATATTGGAAAAAAAATGAATCAGAAACTGAAGGAACAAGACTGAAGGACAAGACTAGGAATCAGAGACTAAGATGACCATCACAAAGTGCAGGCAGACTTCCTGATACTCAGGAACTTGATCTGTTCCATCTTATCTGTCTGGCATAAATATATGTCCAGAAACTATAAGTAACAATTATTCTGTCTGAAAATTTACAAATGAAGGTGAAAATAGCTTAAACCTAATTTGAGTTGATTTGTGACTCAGTTTCCCTCCTTACACTCCCAACCATTCCCTGCTTTCCCACAATGCTTTCTTCCATGTTGGCCTCTTTGAGGCCCACTCAAAGATTATTTCTACAAGGTGCAGTACACATATGTGGCTACTCAACCTATGGAACATTATTATAGCTCCTATGCAGATGTTAGGCAGTGCAGAGGGCCTTGTTGCAGATCTCTTCACTCAGGGCAAATGTTACCTTATTTGTATTCCCTTTCACCCATAGGGCAACAGGAACTGTTTATGTGCTGGGTCACCCTGAGTTTAGAGGAAATTACCATTGTCAACCCTTTTTCTGAGGGTCTGTCAATCAAAGACTATTTACGGCCCTTTTCTGATGAGTGCCATCTGAGTTCTGGGGACAAGGTATGTACCTAAAGACTTGTTCATATCCCTTTGCTTGTTGATTCTAAATGCCTGTATTCTGGCTGAAACATGAAGTTGCCTGGAGGACCCGCGGGACTCGGCTCTGATTTTGTTTTGTAGTGAAGCATGCATATCTTTTGTCACCCATGGGTTTTCTTTCTGTCAGGTGAGGGGAGTGCATTGTTTCTGTTGTATTCAAATAAAAGAAGAGCAAAAGTCTGCAGCCTCACATCAACAGCTGCATGGAGCTCAAGCCAGCAATGTGCTTGACCTCTGTATCAGAAGAATGTGTTGTCCTGCAATTCATTAAAAAAGGAAAAAGGATGAGGAAATATGGATAGAGAGTAGCCTTCCACCTTTCTATCTCGACTGGGTAAGTGCCCTTAAAAGGTCTGGTTCTACTTGTATGTCTCCTGTAACGGGGAGATCCAGAAGGAATTGCTTCCTGCTGTGGAGAGTAGTGTGACTGTTACTGTCACATCGGGTGGTGCAGCATATTGCCGCCGCTATACCTAGTCAGCTCTGCTGAGCATTGCATGTGGCCATGGTGGGCCAGGGCATGTTCTGGGGTGTTGTGCACCTCAAAGGCCACATGGAAGGAGTGGAAGGACTGCTACTGTACCTGCTACATGCAGGGACACATGGAAGGAAAGACTTTTTTAACCTCCCTTGCTCCCCAATAAACAGGGCACGTTTCCAAATAAGGACTTTAGTTCTGAGACCCGAAAGTTTTCTATACCTCCTACACAGTTAGAAGAAAACACAAAGTCAGGATTTCTTTTTCTTCCATGGCTGTCAGAAGGTTCGAACCAGAACCTCTGTCACTTTCTTCATAGCCAGCTTTAGAGCTCTCAGTGGAGCTGCATATCAGTAAAGCTTTACTGGAAGCTCAGAGTAAAATAGAGGCAGTTCAAAGCTAACTATGGTATATTTATAATCCAGTTGAATATACCTTCTCAGCTATGATGGGCTTGTGAATTCATATTCAGCATTGCTCTGCAGGGCCCGTCAACTCTTTCTGACAGAGATTCTTGAGATGATTCCTCTCTGTTTCCTAACTAATTCTTTTGGTAGTAAAATTAAAGTAAAGAAATAGCAAAGTTTCACCCCTAATTGGCCAGCTCAACATATCTGAAGATGCTTTACATTATGGAGGCACTGGTCATGACTTCATAGCTAATGTTCAGTGCAACTTCTTTGTTATGTGTAAAATATATAGGAAGATATTGTGTGTGTGTACATCAGAGCATGAATAATTATAATTACACAGATTCACATGCACATACTTTATGGTGCTCTAGAAGTAACAAGAGAAAGTAGCTTTCCACCTAAAACCTCTTCTACAAAACCTAGCTAGCTCATCTCCTACTTTTAGAAATCTCATAGTTTTCAAACTCATGATTTATTAATATTTCAACCAATATTTCAAGCTGCAAGTGTTTACACCCTTTTTGTTTCCACCTAAGTAACTCTGGAGTTTGAGTAAATACACAGTTATCCCTATATATCTAGGTTTCACCAGTTCAAAGTATTTTAAAACCAGCATTCACTTCACTGAAAAATAAAACAGGAGGCTGATATAAATCAGCTGGCATTTTACATGTGAATCTCTATTCTTTCTTACATAAATTTATTTTTTATTTTATAACTGAACTCAAGTGTTGTGCATTATACAGGAGTGGTGGTGGTGGTGGGGTGTCCTAAGGTAAAACTGGCAAACTGTTGTACTGTTCCTGTGGGAGCAGAGGATCTGGGATTTCTGTGGGTATCAAGAGATCAGGGGCCGGATACCACAGGGGGACATTTTGAAGGGATGCAGGGGCAAGGATGCATCTGTTGTCAAACTGCAGGGGAAAAACAGGGCTGGTATAGCCCAGAGAAGAGTGCTTGGTAGCTGACGGGCTGGTTGTGTTAGGGAGCTAACATCCAGCTACTATAGGCAGTACTCCCTCACACTGGAGGCAGGTGCTAACATGGTAACTCACCCCCGGATGCCACAGGAAGGGGCACAGGCAGCAAAAATATTTTTCTTTGTATCCTTGTGATGAAATATTCCAGCAATAATTCTACTACATTTTCTTTTTTTTAAATTACTGTACAATTGCCACAAATTATCAATGTATCTTATGGTCAAGAATATCCTCTGATTCATTAGTTTCCAGAATTGTTCAGTCTTGCATTCTAGTTTTCTCACCCTAACCATGAGACAATACTTTTAGGACCCACAAAAGGGCCCAGATTTTCAAAATAGTTCAGCTCACATTGAGACACCAAAATTGGTGGCAAGATTTTCCTATTAGCTGCTTTGAGATTTTTTGAAAATCTGGCCCTAATAACACAAGTGAAATCCTCAGCAATATCTATTAAGCTTTATAAAAGACACCACCACACACAGGCTACTCTGGGATGGTCCTCTTTCATTTATATAATGATACATGTACTTGAAATAAAGCTCTTTGGGGCAGGAAACATTCTTAACTTATTCTGATGCAGCATTGTGTAAACATACAGTAGTAATGACTGACAATTAGGGGTGAAATCCTGGTCCTAACATACTCATTGGCAAAACTTTAATTGATTTCCATAGGGCCAGGATTTCACCATGCAACTACAGTCATATCCTGAAATTGCCAGTTTTCTCATTTCCGAAGGTGTGCCGAGATGGTAATTTTCTTCACAGATGCAAATTATATTGAAATAACATTGTATCGGTGACAGACAACCAATACAAATAAACACAGCACACAAAGTTATTTCCTTTTGGGATTTGCAAGGTCAGCTGCACACTCCCTGAAGTCACTAGTTTGGATTCCCTCCAAAACTTGCAACTACTTAAGAAACGTTAAGAATTTATTGGCTTGAAAAAGCCACTGTACATGTGCAATGACCAGAAAGTCTTCCTTAAAAAAAAAAAGAAGTTTTCAAAAAGCTCTTTAAGTTGTTGAGGGAAATATAAATCAATGGTGGGCAACCTGCGGCCCGCGGGTGGCCCGTGGCCCATCAGGGTAATCTGCTGGCGAGCCACGAGACAGTTTGTTTATATCAGGGGTTCTCAAAGTGGGGGTTGGGACCCCTCAGAGGGTCACGAGGTTATTACATGGGGGGTCGCCCTGCACCCCAAGCCCCGCTTTGCCTCCAGCATTTATAATGGTGTTAAATGTATAAAAAAGTGTTCTTAATTTATAAGGGGGGGAGGTCGCACTCAGAGGCTTGCTGTGTGAAAGGGGTCACCAGCAAAAAAGTTTGAGAGCCACTGGTTTACATTGACTGTCCACAGGCATGGCTGCCCACAGCTCCCAGTAGCTGCGGTTCGCTGTTCCTGGCCAATGGGAGCTGCAGGAAGCAGCAGCCAGCACGTCTCTATGGATGGTCAATGTAAACAAACTGTCTTGCGTACCGCCAGCGGATTTTGACGGGCCGCAGGTTGCTCACCACTGGTATAAAGGGTAACCATCAAGTGAAAGGTCCCAGCTTGGGGCATTAAACATTAATAGTCTGTCCTTTTCAGTTGATGGCACCCTAATATGTGGGCACAATAAATTACCCTGTGAAAAACTGTTGTAGCTATTGTAGCGTGGGGAATCTTACATTTCCATTTCAGTTATGGAATTCTTGGCTTTTGTGGCCTGTCTCACAACTTTAATGTCATTTAGAAATGGTTTATTTCTGTATTTCCTTGATTGTTGTTACATGGGGTTCTGATTGTCTTCTTGAAACACAGAATCAGAAATGTAGGACTGGAAGAGATCTCAACAGGTCATCTAGTCCAGTCTCCTGGAGGACTAAATAGTATCTAGATCATCCTAACAGGTGTTTGTCTAACATTTCTTAAAACCTCCAATGATGGAGATTCCACAACCTCCTCAGGTAATTTGTTCAAGTGTTTAACTACCCTGACCTTTAGGGAGTTTTTCCTAGTGTCTAACCTAAATCTGCCTTGCTGAAATTTAAGCCCATTACTTCTTGTCCTGTCCTAAATGGCTAATGAGAACAAATTATCACCCTCTTTTTATAATATCCTTTTATGTACTTCAAGCCTGTTATCATATCCCCCCTCATTCTTTTCTTCTCCTGACTAAACAAACCATTTTTTTTTCAATCTTTCCTTATAGGTCATGTTTTCTAGACCTTTAATCATTTTTGTTGCTCTCCTCTGGACTTTCTCCAATTTGTTCACATCTTTCCTGAAGTGTAATACCCAGAACTGGACACAATACTCCAGCTGAGGCCCTATCAGTGCTGAGTAGAGAGGAAGAATTACTTCTTGTGTCTTGCTTACAAGACTCCTGCTAATACATTCCAGAATTATTATTTTTTCGGAACATTATTACATTGTTGACTCATATTTAGTCTGTGATTCACCATAACCCCCAGATCCTTTTCTGCAGTACTCCTTCCTAGGCAGTCATTTCCCATTGTATTTGTGCAATTATTTCTTCCAAAGTACAGTACTTTGCATTTGTCCTTGTTGAATTTCATCTTATTTAATTCAGAGCATTTTTTCAGTTTGTCAAGATCATTCTGAATTTTAATTGTGTTTTCCGAAGCACTTGCACCTCTCCCAGCTTGGTATTGTCCACAAACTTTATAAGTGTGCTATCTGTGCCATTACCTAAATAATATATGAAGATATTGAATAGAATTAGACCCAGAATAGATCCTTGCAGGACCACACTCGATATGCCTTTCCAGCTCGATTTTGAGCTGTTGATAGCAGCTCTTTGAATACAGTTTTCTAGGCAGTTGTGCACCTTTTCTACTGACTTTCATCAGATCTAGTCACCGCTAACATAGCTGGATGGACAAGCGGAAACCAGTTCTAATCTTGGTGCTGTTCTCTGTGACGACAAGATTTAAAAAAAAAAATTGTAAGCACATTTTGAATTCTATCCAGCCATTGCTAAAAGAACTATCCAGATAATTGGAAACCCTGAGGTAGTAATGTTTTACCAGTGAATTACACAGTCATTAGAGAAAGTAATTTTTGGTTTATGCCCGCTAAAATTCAGAGACAGCTCTAAATTTTTTCACAGATTTATTCTACAGTTTGCATAGGTTTTAGACCTGGTCACTGCTAATGAATCAGACTAACGGTTTAGCTGATGCTGTGCATGTTCAGTTGTCATATGGTAATTAAATGCTGATGTCTCACTTTTTAAAATAGCAAAATAAGCAAATTTTAACAGACCACACTAGTCAAGATGAAGAAAAAGCAATGATGCACCATATTCTCAGCTTGTATAAATCAGCATAGCTCCAATCAAGTCAATGACAATTTACATCACCTGACAATCTGGCCCAATGTGTCTAGACAATTCCACAATTGTTTTTTGTCTTAAAGAGTGTAGAGGCCAAACGCTTTATTGACATAACCTATTGACTTCCGTGGAGTTGCAGCAGCAGATAAACTGGCTTTGATTTTTCAACATCAACAAAACAAAAAATAAAAATCTGAACTCATTTGAAATCCATATGCCAAATTTCATACTAAATGCAGTTTTTATTGCTCAATCGTGAATCCTTTTAGATAGCAAGTTTGAAAGTGCTAACATTATTCATGTCTTCGAAACTAGTTTTCTGAACCTCATTCAGAGCTCTAAAATATCTGATTAACATAGGTTTCACTGCAGAGAAACATATATAAGAAACCACTCTGATTATGCAACTTCCTGTCTGAAGAAATTACACCATCATATTCCCAAAAATATTAAGTGCAATTCTTCTTATTAAAAGAACTAGTACTGTTAGGCAACTGATTGTTGTCAGTTTCTTGGAGGGTCAGTCGAGACAGGTTTCATGATATATGGATACAGAAGTCTGTATCCATATATCATGAAACCTGTCTCGACTGACCCTCCGAGAAACTGACAACAATCAGTTGCCTAAGTCTGTATAATGTATGTATTTACCTGGTAACATCATATAGCATGCCACATGAGCTGAACTATACATAAAAGAACCATATTTGTTACAGAATTATTTAAATATATGTATGCTAAACCTATGTTGCATACAGATGTTCTCTTGTGTAAACTGGCATGTGACTTCCTGGAAGTGATAGACTCTATAGGTTTTACCTCAAGGGCCAAGGAGAAATCCCTCAGGGCTGGCCATATGTTCTGCTTCATCTTTTGGACTGGTTTAAAATACATAAGATAATTGGATCACCCCACAGAATACTCCAACTATCATCATATATATTTAAATGCAAGGGGTAATTCACATTAATGCTAGAGCCAATTAAATTCCTTATGCCTTAGAGACTAATGAATCCTATGACTTTTTGTACTCTTCTTACTGGTGCTGACACACAGCTGACTACCCTCTTTAAATCATGGTTTTTATACTAATTCTTCCCTCCCTTAACTAGGTTGTCTGTCCCCTTAGCAAAGAAGCTGCTGCAACACATAATGGTGATCTGTGTGAGTTGAAGTAGGCTGGGTGCAGACTGGAGAGAAGATAACTGAGAAGCCACATGGAGAAGGATCTTGTCACACAAGCCACACTTTACACAGGTATGTGTATCTCCTTTTCTTGCTTTCAGAGAGGAATCTATTACATCTTTCACAGATGAGATAGTCTGCAGCCTGATCTCTCTTGGCCTTTGGACTGCAATAGATTACCTTTCTCTAGCTTGATTTGACTTATTTTAAAATCAGAGTATCTATGGTTTTATGGATGCCCAGAGACAGGGTTACAAGATAGCAACTGTGAAAAAAACGGCACAGTGGGTGGGGTGGGGGGTAAATAGGCGCGTATATAAGAAAAAGTCCCCAAAAACGGGACTGTCCCTTTGAAAATGGGACATCTGGTCACCCTACCCTGAGATCCATTTTCTCTGGATTTGACCCCTTTCCATCCTGTTTGTCTGAAGCAGGTACTATGACTGTTGTACTATAATTTACAAACATTATTAACCCCTCATTTGGCAGGGGAAGGTGATGATTTTCCTCAGATATGCACAGATCTGCCCCCTTGTCAAGAAACATTTATTGATTCTGAAGCAATTGCTATTTGAGACCCACTTTCAAGCCTTCCAATTTTTGAAGAAGGAGATTGAAAAGATGTCCTGTACAGTCCCAGATGCATTTGCATGCCAATGACATTCCACTTCGATTCCAGGGTTTAGGCTTTCCACTGAAGTCAAGATCATGTCTTAGGCTATGTCTACACTCGAACTGCTGCAGGTGCGCGGCTGTAGCGTTTCAGTGTAGACATTCACTATAGTGATAGGAAGGGTTCTCCCATTCTGGGGTTAATCCACTTCCCCAGAAGGCGGTAGCTAGGTCAATGGAAGAGACATGAATGATCTGCTGCTTTCAGATAGGGATTAGTTGTTCATTACTATAAATTCAGATCCACTGTGTGTCTCAGCAGCTTTTGATATCATTGATAAATTTTGCTGGTGTGTGTGGAATGGTTATTAAATAGTTCAAGTCAAACAAAGAAGAAAAGAGTGACTTGGTGATGATGAACAGTTGTTCCACCACCCATGTAGTTCACACATGCACACAGGCCCTTTCCAAAATAGCTTTATACCTGATGTTACTGAAATTAATAGTTTGGGGGCTAGTGAATCAGGTAAATAATCCTGATATCACTTTTAAGCACGCCCTTTCTAAGGAAAAACAAATGTTGGCTGTAGCACAAAGATGTGTTTTTCCTCAGTTGCACGATTTATGTTTTTATTATTACTATTAATTATTTATATTACAGTGGCATCCAGAGGTCACAATAAGGTTCAGGACTCCATTGTGCAAAGAGTTGTGCAAACATACGAGACAACTGCTGTCCTGAAGATCTTACTGTCCAAGACCACAAGCAATATTGAAATGGTGGGGGAAAAGAATACAATCAAATTCTGTATAATTTTTATAATCTTATATACATTTTAAAAGTTAAATAAATTCCCTTTAACCTCACCCAGCTGCCCCTCAGCCTATTCGGTTCTAAATACACAGAAATGAGGCATGACCAGAGGATTACAAGACTTAATTATTGTAATTCCTCTTTGCAGGACTTCCAGCAGTGCTTCTCTATTGCTTGTAACTTATTTAGAATGCAGTAGCACTTTTGCTCACTGGCTTCAGCAACCAGGATGTCACACACACCTTGTGTAGCTGTGCGTAAATGAGAAGATTGACATTAAGGTGGCACAGTTGATTTTTCAATCTCTTAGCAATGTGCACCTTGGCTAAATTAGGGAGTTCTCCATGAGATTCAACCTGATGGGGGATGAGATGCCATGTATCTTTTACATATTCCACTGTTGCACCGTAAGTCATCAGGAGATCACACCATTGCTCTGGTAGATGTTAGAGAACTCCCTTTAATATCCATCTCAGTTATTCTCTTCCTATTGAAAAAAAACCACATCTTTTCCAAGGGTGTTTTTAGTACGACTACTGATGGCCAGATATTTATTGCTTTTCACTCCTCCATCGATTTAGAACTACCATGTCATCTTAACCCTGATCTACAAGTGGCTTCTTTAAGTAACCAAATTAAAGCTCTCCTCCAGTTTCTTAGGATTTAGTAAGATTGCTTATTTTTGTCCCTTCATAAACTGTTATAAATTTAAACAGGACCCACCTCCCTTTCAATAGTCAGAAGCCATCCATTCCCATTGGCTCAAATTATCTTCTCTTTCAGCTTGCGAGGGCCGGCTCCAGGCACCAGCTTAGCAAGCAGGTGCTTTGGGTGGCCACTCCGGAGAGGGGTGGCAGATCCAGCTATTCAGCGGCAATTCGGCGGAGGGTCCCTCACTCCCGCTCAGAGCGAAGGACCTCCCGCTGAAATGCCGCAGATCGCAATCGTGATCGCGGCTTTTGTTTTTTGGGGGTTTTTTTGGCTGCTTTGGGTGGCAAAACCCCTGGAGCCGGCCCTGCAGCTTGCATAGAGAAAAGTTTTACCTACAGGAGGCACACCACGTGCCTCACACTTGCACTTGGTGCAATCTTACTTGGAATCTCTCCATGAGAGAGACATAGAAGAAGAGGTTGTAAATGAACTAGCACACTGTGGTTTATGGAATATTTTTATGAATTAAAAAGATACATAGATACCGATACATTTGATTTCTCTTGCTCGTCTAATTTATGGCACCCTACTAAGGCATGAAAGGAACCTTCATGTAACCAATAGTTGGCTCATACCCATGAATTTATATCACAGAAATAAAATAATTAAGCATTCATCCTCCCTGGATCTTTGGTTTCCAGATCACCATTTTTAGTAATTTTGGGGTAATATTACATGCACCCACATAATGAAGGGCAGGCAGGCTGAAAATCCAGATCTATGAAAGGATACATTACAGAAGAAAATGTTTTCCAGACATTAAGGCTGCAATTCAGGAAAGCATTCTAGCATATGTTTAAGTCCCAATAAAGTTAAGCATGACTTTCCTATATAGTGACTGATTTACTCACGTTGAAATAGTTCCTGAATCAGGACACAACATGCACTGATGTAACATTTTTCTACAGTTATCTATTTGTACATTTGTACATTTTTGTAAGCTAGCAATATAGCATGTAAATTAACTCTTATGACTCAGGCGGATAGTAATCTTGGAAATTAAAAATGTTCAAATTTATCAAGGTTGCATATTAATTGGATGAATTACACCGATAGGGTAATTTGTGGGTGCTGTTGATTTCAGAAGTAAACATAATGTACTCTTTTGGAAATAAAAGAGTTGATGAAAACATGCACAAACAAAAAGGAAGACAAAACCTAAGCAGTCCATATTTAGTCATTTATCTGATAGGCATGTTTAATGGGCTGCAAAGCAACAACACAAAATAAACCCCAGGAGAGAATTCTGAAACTGTTTCTGATCCCAATCCTGTGAGATGCTGAATGTCCTCAACTCCCACTTAAAGTAAGGGAAGTTCAGTGCTCAGCACATTGCAAGATCAGATCCTCTCCAAACTCATAAAAGAATAACCAATTCAAAAGGTACATTATTGAACAATGCCTATTATTTTATTAAGAGAGATATAAGTGCATGCTAACTTTAAGGTTACATGATGTATCTTTTCATTAAAACTTGATAAAAGGAGTCATTCCACACATATCAATTAATCTCTAATAATTACTTTCCTAGCAAATTAGCAATAAGATTTTGTCATAACTGTTTAAATTAATTCCCTGGATAAACTTCAAACTTTTGAATATGGATTCCAATGAAAAAATGAGAGGCCAAAAGACCTAAGCCTGACTCACCTGAGCAACTGAAGGAGAAGACTGCAAGGCCACAGCAGAATGTAGCCCAAGATATCGTGCCACTGAAAGAGCTCCTCACAGACCAATTGGATTCAGTCTCAAAAGATATTAATGGCCTCTCTAAAGATGTACATGATGTAAAATCCCAAATGGCTCACTTGGAAAATGAGCTACAAGACAGTGCCATTGAAAGCAGTGAAATTAAAAAAGAAATCGCCTCCTTAAAGCTTAGACTAGACAAACTAGGAGGAAAAAAAATACAACTTAGAAAACAGATCCTGAAGAAACAGCCTTTGCCTCTTGGGCATTGCTGAGGGTCTAGAGGAGAAGAATATTATCAGCAATGCATGTAGTGTAAGAGTTTAACACTAAATTGGGGTTTATAACATCATCTAATGACTGAAATATTATCTTCACTAATCATCACAACTTGCACTACTAGACAGAATCTCTCCACTAGCTCTGCCTTTGATGGATTGTGTTAAGGTAACCACAAGTTCCTTGGAATAGTCAATACTCCTGACATGTAAAGTAGACCGTAATCCAAACCTTAAATAGTGCTAGTTATTCAATTTGTGCAGGACATTTGACAACTGACAGCATATATTCATTCAAGGCTAACAAGTCTCTAATACAGATAAATACATATTATATCATAGATATGTGGTTTTACAATATCAACAGGGAAATATGTGCCTTCAGAATAAGGTTATATATATCAATATATCATTTGAAACTTTGCCATGATTTTTCTTAGTGTGCACCTAGAATTTCAGGGAACTTAATCAACCTTCCAAAAAAATTAAAATCCTGAAACATCTCAGATCAAAAAAGTGTCAAGTAACTTGACAGCAGGAAAATCATCTTGCAAAATTAGATGGCTATAGAATCCAGAAGATGTGGGTAGGTGTTGAGTATCATTCATCACTGAATTCTAAGAGCAGAGGCACATCTATCTTAATTTATAAAAATATAACTTTTAAATGTATACAGTCATGGTCTGATCCAGAAGGAAGATACAGTCTTCTTGAAGGCTGTTTCAACTCAAAAAAGTTAATTCTAGGAAGCATTTACAATCCAAGTGGAGGTAATTCTGAATTTTTCAAAGACACCACAGACATTATTTCTAATAAAAAAGACATTCCTGTATTACTGGGAGACAATTGGAATACTACGCTAGATAGATATCCAATTACATGAGACCCAGCTCTCAAAACACAATAGACCAACCCTCATTATTAATGAATGAACTTGATTTAAAATATATAAGGAGACAGACGTCTCAAGGAGTATGATTATCCATATTTCTTTACAGTACATTCCTCTTACAAGAAAAAAGTCAGTTCTGAAGCAGCTATCGATAAAATATTAATTTCAGATCATTCTCCCATTATATTTACCATAGACACTGGTTACACATCATTAAGATCTTCTAGGTGGAAACTGAACAGTCTCCTACTAAAAGATGCAAAGTTTTGTTCCAGATTCAATTTTCAATCTATCAATTATCTCTAACTTCATAGAAGAAAATAAGTCTCAGATACCATATTCTGGAAAGCTCTGAAAACTACTGTAGGGGGCAAATGCATCAAGTAAGCCTCCCAAAAGAAGAGAAAAAAACTCAAGTTAATAGAATCTCTGGACAAGGAAAGATGAGTTGGAGAGAATGCACAGGACAGTCTCTAATCATTGCCAAATATATAGTGAATGCTGATCCAGCTAAGTTAAATTTACATTCAACAGGGTCAAACAAAGATATTATGAATGGGGAGATAAAGTAGGTAAACTGCTTGCCAGAAGACTTAAGATGGAACTAGCCAACAACAATATATCTTCCTTATTACAAGAAGACAGGAGTGCCATCCTTGAACCGATAGATATAAATAATCAAATTAAGCAATTCTATCAAACTTTATATAAATCAGACAACCCATTTCACTCTAATAAATCTGATCATTCCATTGATGGCGTACCTTTTAATACCCTAACTTCAGAACAAATGTTGTTTATGGAAAAGCTATCACAACATAAGTGATCGAATGGGCTATAAAAAATATTAATTCTGGCAAGGCCCCTGGGGTGGATAGCTTTCCAACAGATGTCTACAAAGCATTTTCTAATCAGCTATCTTCTATTCTTTCAAAAGTTTTCACTGAAACATTCCAAAAAGAAGCCATGGCTCGTGACATGAGAACAGATTTAATTACTTTGAAAGAAGAAAAAAGAGGGTTGCAACTTTGTCAACTTCCACCCCATATCTCTTTGAACACAAATTGCAAAATAATTGCAAAAAATTTAGCAACACAACTGAACACCATCATCTCATCAATGATACATACAGATCAGGTTGGTTTCATTAAAGGAAGATTGAGTATGATATGAGAAATATGATTAGATATAATATAATATAATATGAAAAAAATTGCTCACTTGATCCAGGAAGCTCAGACGTTCCCTCCATAGCCTTATCTCAGAAAAAGATGCAGAAAAAGCCTTTGATAGGGTTGAATGGCCTTATCTAATGGCTGTCGTATTAAAATTCAGCTTTGAACCAATATTCCTGAATTGGGTCAGTGTATTATAAAACTCTCCCCTCACTTCACTATCAATTAATGGAATTATTTCTCCCACATTTCAACTAGAAAGAGGGACATGACAGGGCTATCCCCTTTTATCCCACCTTTTTACTTTTTAATAGCTCTCTTGAACCACTGGCAACATATGTACATCAGCACTCAGTCACTGAAGGTGTGACTATAGACAGGAAAGACTACAACATCAGTTTAGATGCTGATGACATTTTTGTACTACTGAAGAATCCATCCTCATCGATCCCATCATTATTTAATGTACAGACCCTCCCCGGGTTATGCAAGACCTGACTTATGCAAATTCGCACTTAACGAAAAAAGTTCCATAAGCCAGAAATAGGATTTTCGAGTTGCAGACATTTTTGCATAACGTACAGGTATACGTTTCTGATTTATGCAAAATTTGACTTATGTAAGGCTTTCCAGAATGGAATGATTGTGTAAATCAGGGGGCATCTGTAGTTGATATTTTTTAAAAGATCTTTATTTTCACGTTAACTGGAAAAAAAACAAAAACAATGGATATATTCAAGAAACCAGATCTTTCTCACTTGCAGCATTTTCTATTTCAAATATGCAAGGAAATAAATAATTTAGATGTTAAAATTTATCCTAACTTTCCCCCCCAAAATTCTATAAATATAGACTATATATTAAAAGAAATTTCCAAGGATGTAGAGAGGTGGTGTCTCCTCCCTCTATCCTTACTGAGGAGACTAGAAATAGCCAAAATGAATATCTACCCAAGAGTAACTTATATCATTAGCCTATTGCCTTTCAAGTTCTCTCCCTTGCTCTTTGCTCAAATAAATAGGCTTATTATGCAATTTTATGTGGGATAAAAACCTCCCTTGTCACGCCAAATCCTTTCAAAGTCCTGGGCAAATAAGGGTTGCCAGATTTGTATCTATATTATCAAGTATTCCAAATGTGTCCAATTGCAAAATGGTTCCCCTCCAGTAGCTCTGCATATACACCAGCCTGCTATACCATTTGGTTCCCTCTCCTTTTATATACCCTAAGAGGTTACCACAATCTTGAGGAAAAATCCAGTATTTGCATCTACCTGGGGCAACCTACAATGCGTTAAGATAATTACAGCATCTGAATTTACTAATTATTTTCTCTTACAGGACAACCCACGCCTCAGGATTTTGGCCAACTCCATGCATAAAACAATTTGGATAGAAAAAGGCTTAACAAAAATTAAAGCTATAATACAAGATGATACACAAGTAATCAAAGGAGGTCAGTCTAACAAATATTAGTTACTGCTGTCTCATAGTTCCTTCTTTCACCAACAACAGTTGTTCTTTTTCAACTTGCTCACGTATAGAAGAACATATTAAGAAATATGGAAACAAAAGTCGCTCTGTAGGAATTACTGTACTTAAATATGGCTTATGCTTTGCATTATCCTCTCAATCTCAGTCTCAAAGAAAAATGGGAAAAGCAATTTAGCTTTACCATCACAACTGAAACCTGGGAGGATATATGGTTTAATGTGAAAGATACTTCAAATTCCTTAGCCTTGCAATTCTTCCAAAACAAGACATTGAACAGGTACTACTAGACTCCAGAAAATTTGTTTAAGGCTAGAGTTTAAGAGTTTAAGGCAACACACAGTGAATGCTGGACATGCAAATAGCCACATACCAACATTTCACACATCCTCTATACCTGTCAAAAAAAATGTGTGTTCTGGAACACCATATTCAGTGCTCTCTAAAAAACTTTGTGTTGCTATCTTTCCTTCTCCATGCTTGTCTATATTAGGGCCGTGGTATTACCAGTTAACATTAAGGGATTTCAGCAACTAATTTCAGTGCCCAAAAGAGTTATTCTGAGAAAATGGAAATCTACAATTCTTCCCCCATACACAGACTGACTTAGTGAGCTCTCTACTACTGCATTAATGGAAAAAAAATGGCACTCTCTAATAGAAACATTTAGAAAAAATATGTCAGCTCACACACAAAACTATTGCATACTTTTGTAGTTTGGCATATATTAGTCCCTGATACTCATAGGTTATGTTCTCACTTATTTATCTAGATAATCACTTTAATAATTGCTGCCCTTCATGACCTCTAAGGGTTCAGGGTTTGGGGTTTTTTTGAGGGGAAGATGGAGCTCATTTTGTTTTGTTTTGTTGCCAGGTTTTACAAATAATGAACATCAAATTTTGTTATTTATATGCTATTTCCATTTTGTGCATGTATTTATATATGTTTTGTTTTGTTACATGTTTATATTTATATAAACACATAAAAATAAAGTTTTAAAAAACTTGAAAACATCTGCAAATTAAGAATGACTCAGTTTCTTGGCAAATAGCCATGGGTGTCCTAAGTGTAGCAGAGATTGAACAGACTCTTATGATGCTAATTGTTTTCACAAACCTCATCTGAGGCCACATTTAGTTTGTTGCTTGAGGGCGTAACAGAAAGTGCCACACAGCATCAGACCAGAAGTCCACATATCCAGTATCCCACAGCGGCCATCACCGGAGACTTCAAAGAAAGGTGTAAGAACTCCTTTGTAGGAAGATGTCAGATAATCTGCCTCCCATATAGATTTCATCCCAATCTCTAATAATTAGAGATTGGTTTAAACCCTGCAGAACGCGATTTAATATCCCTTTAAAAATTTAGTTAGTATTAATTATGATAACTCTGCCTATTTTTTAATATCTATATAAGTGTCCAATAGCTTTTTGAATCTTCCTAATCCTAAATCCAAAACTCATTAAAATCTGGAAAGACTTCACATTCATAGTCATATG
The DNA here is from genome assembly GCF_020497125.1 of Mauremys mutica. Taxonomy (NCBI): domain Eukaryota; kingdom Metazoa; phylum Chordata; order Testudines; family Geoemydidae; genus Mauremys; species Mauremys mutica. The sequence goes on along the minus strand of NC_059074.1, from coordinate 94,799,427 downwards.
TTTCCCCACACACACACTTGTTTTATTTCCAGAAGATTAGGTAATATCTGTTTCTGAATGTAACTGTATCCCACAAATACAACCAATTTCTCCAATTGAGCAAATAATCAGTCCAAAAGGCCAAATACAGGACTGCCAGCCATGCTCTCCCATCCTCTTCCACTACAGGATAAAGTCAAGAATGACTATGTGTAGGTTGCTAATGAACTCAAAAGAGCAAGTGGAATTAATTTGCTAAGGAAAGATGAACACAAGCAAATATTGATGTTGTGAAGCCCGAGACTTTAACTGGGTTCAAAAAAGAACTAGACAATTTTATGGAGGACAGGTCCATCTATGGCTATTAGCCAGGATGGGCAGGGATGGTGTCTCTAGCCTCTGTTTGCCAGAAGCTAGGAATGGGCGACGGGATGGATCAATTGATCATTACCTATTCCGTAAATTCCTTCTGAAGCACCTCGCATTAGCCACTGTCAGAAGACAGGACACTGGGCTAGATGGACCTTTGGTCTGACCCAGTAAGGCCATTCTTATTAATTGCGTGCATCCATCTTTTATTGATGAAAAACTCTTTTCAGACTTATATGCAAGTTTGGTCTAGCCCTGAGGCTCCTTAATGAATGCTAAGTGACCAGCAATAAAAAACCTTCATTTGTTCTCCTTATTGTTTGGCTCAAAGAATGATGCTGACCAGAGGGCACAGTCTCAGGTTGAATATGACCTTTTGGTCTTTTTTCTCACCAGTAAACCCCTCAATTCAGCAGAGAGGATGGTCTCCTTGCCTTTATGTTTGCATTGTTCATGATTTGTGAATTTTCTTCTACGTGCTCAGTCCTTCACTAGTGTTTTCATCAAAGCTATCCGTTAAAGCCAAATTAACAGATTTACTTTAGAGTTCAAATGCTTTAAAATTGGTTTTGCAGCTTTAATGTTTTGTACATAATTAACATGTACTGAAGCAGCTACTTGTTTCTATGTTATGTAAATATTTGATATATTGTATTTTATCTATCAGACATTTAATAGCACCAGCATAAATTAAATTGTTAAATATATTCCGTCAACCTGAAAATCATATGATATCTGATCATGTTGTCCCTACTGTTGTTACAAGTAGCACCTAAGATTGCTTGCCTGTAGATAATAAAAGAAAATATTATTTGATGTATGATAGCACAGTGGTCCCGATTCAGCAAAACACTTAAGCATATACTTAACTTTAAGCACATACAAGAAGTTCCACTGAAGTCAATGGGATATAAACATCTGGTTAAAGTTAAGTATGTAACTAAGTACTTCTCTAAACTGGGGCCATAAGGAATGAATCTTACTAGAGAACCTTGGCTGCTTTTTTTTAAACAGAAATTACAAAATTAGGGAAGGGAACAGAGTACCATGGTGCTTTTACAAAGGAATGTGACGTAGTGTCTTGCAAAATTTAAATGGGCCTGGAATGTGAATTTTGAAACTGAATAAAAGAGTAAATGGAGGATAACAATAAACAGCAATATTCTGAGCCGGGGGGAGGTGGCTAGTGGCACATGGCAATGAATGGGGCCCTGATCCTGCAATTGACTTCAGTAGGGCTGTGCATAAGAGCAAGAAAGGAGATTCCATATCAATCGTAGCACCAGGGCCTGAATTAACAGCTTAATTATTGTTGTAAAGTAACCAGCACACTGTGGACAGAATAAAGTGCTCATCTACATATATTATTGTATTGAGTAGCAGGTAGATTTATATCAAAAGTACAAAAATACAATTTAGAGTATTAAAAGCTACTGTACATTAAAGCAAACTAACAAGTATTTGTTTCTTTTGTGACTTAGCTGAGAGAATTTACGAAGATGTGGGTTCATTAGCATTTAGTTATGCCTTTAAATTAAATGCAGCTAATGAATTGTAATTAATGTTATTCTACAGAAAGCACTGAAGTGAAAACCTCAATAAAAGAAAATCGTCAGTTCTGTGAAAATAAAGAGAAGACTTCAAGTAGCTAATAAATGAACACAATGTCCAGATTACTTGCAATTCTCTATCTCTGCACAGTGTATACAGTGCTCTTTAAACAGAACACCACATCTTTTTATTTGGAAGAAAAAAGATCCTCTCTCCCTGTAGAGATCACATTTTGTTGGACATGTGAAAACAGGAAGCCTTTGTATTGGTGGTATATCCTTCACATGTGGCTTTTCATTTTTAAATGTAACTGAGGCCATAAGAGATGTTGGATATCAACACATCTAACTTCCCGTAAAGGACTCTAGGTTGTTTTGTCCAAAAGACGTCTCCTAACACCAGAAATGTCACTAGAGGACATTCAAATCACTGAGAGAACATTACACTCATCTCCCTTACATTAGAATCCTGGGCCTGATTCTCATTTACATTTAGGCCACTTCACACTGGCAGGATAAAAGGGATCTTAGTGTGGTTTTAGACTACCAGAGTGGTATAAGCAGCAAAGAATCCTGTGGCACCTTATAGACTAACAGACGTTTTGCAGCATGAGCTTTCGTGGGTGAATACCCACTTCGTTGGATGCATGTCATCCGATGAAGTGGGTATTCGCCCATGAATGCTCATGCTCCAATACGTCTGTTAGTCTATAAGGTGCCACAGGACTCTTTGCTGATTTTACAGATCCAGACTAACACGGCTACCCCTCTTATATATATCAGAATAGCTATTCTCAGAGGGGAAAGGGAATAAGCTATACTTGAATAAGGCACTTTTATATCAGTATAATTGCATCCACTCTAGGAGTTGTACTGCTCTAATTAGATGGGGTAAAAAAAGGAAAATAGTGATACTGGTACAAAATCTGGGTGTAGGCTGGGCCTTAGTTATAAATGAGCATCAGGATCCTGATCAGTTCTTTGTGAGAAACTCCTAAGGGCAGTACTGGACTATTACTGCTCTTCTGCCCCAAGGGCTCTCCTCATGCAGGGTTCTACAAAATTCTATCGTGTTAACCCTCTATTTCAACATTGATGTAATGTTGCTCAAGGAGTTCAGGAGATAGTTTTGACACTTCGTATGGGAATCAGCCTAATTTTAAAAGTGCTGTAGAGCAATGTGCCCAGTGTCTGACTAAGACTGTGTCTTAGATGCACATTAGCTGCCTGAGACTCATTCTAGGTCAAGACCAACATAAGGGTAATAGGTTTGGGGAAGCAACTGAAAGAAATAGCAAAAACATACATATACCCCTTGATTAAGGGACAGCTGAGGACTGGGTGTTGCCCATTGTTTGCTGCCCACATATACAACTTGGGTGGCCTATTGGATTCCCAACAGATTCTGAAATCCAGGTGCCAACAGGCCCCAAGATGCATTTTTTTTAATGGCAAGGCTGCAGCCTTTCCTTCTGAATATAGACACTGCCATACTGATCCCTGCCTTTCATAGGCACCAACTTTTCCTGGCACTGGTGGGTGCTCGGCCCCATCCCCACCCCAACTCCACCCCGGCCCTGCCCCCATTCTAACCCCTTCCCCAAAGTCCCCTCCCCAATTCTGCCTCCTTCCTGCCCCTATTGGATCCCTTCCCCAAATCCCCACCCCAGCCTCGCCTCTTCCCAGAGTACACCCTGTTCCCCTTCTCCCCCCTCCCTCCCATGCTTGAGTCAAGCTCTGGGAGCTAGGGGGAAGGAAGGGGAATGGGGTGCTATGGGGAGGAGGTGGAGCAGAGGTGAGCTGGGGCAGGGGGGCGGGGAGCTGCCGGTGGGTGTACAGCACTAACCAATTTTTCCTCATGGGTGCTCCAGCCCCGGAGCACCTACAGAGTCGGCGCCTATGATGCCTCTGCAGTAATGCATTCTTGAGGTGATAAAATGCTCTACATGGGACTACACCCCCCACCTAAGAACTTCAGCAAGTCCAAAATTTGATGACACACTCACAGGGAGCGTTGAACATCAGTGTTAGTAAAACTGCACCAAAACATAATTGGTTTCCATGTCCAATATAAGGTGTGGGTTTTTACTTTTAAATCCCTAAATCTGAACCCTGGTAACCTAAGAAATTACATCTCTAATTATATGTAGGCCATGTAGCACCACAAATTATTAAGGTTGTATGACACTTCCCATTGTAAGACCCAGTTTTCAGTGCTTTATAACTTTGGCAAAATTTAACTCTTTGGGCTACAATTTCCAAGGCTGAGTGTTTGCCTCTGAGTGAATTTTTTAGGGGGAAATTTCAGTCAAAGTGGTACAACCATTTCTGAGAATGAGGCGAGGTAAAATATATTGTTTTGTCCATGTTAAAAAGTTCTAGCAACATTTTATTTGAGAAACACTAGTGCTCCAAAGCTTTGGAGCAGCAACTTGCAGTTTGGTTGGCAGGAGGACAAGGAAGCAAGAGGGGGAATGTAAACGGGTCGGGACTCACCCCTGCGGCGCCTCCTGCTGGTGACTCTGGGAATTAGCTCTTTCCAGTGGAGCGCCTCCTCCCGGTGGTGTCCCGTCTGTCGTTCTGTCCTCTGTTGTTGTCTCCGGACCCGCATTGCTGCGCGCTCGGCAGCGTCCTCTTCGAGGCCACTGCCCTCCAGCAGTGCCCCTTAGTCCATCTGCGCCCCCTTCTGGGGGGTCGGTGATCAGCAGTCCCACACCCCAGTCACTATGTCCAACCGCCCTCTGAGTCCAATCCCTCTTGTCAGGGATCGGGCATAGCAATATGGCCGCTCCCTACGGCCAATGGCTGGGTGCACTGCAAGGAGTGAAGGGGGGGACCCAGGCCCGCCCTCTACTTTGGGTCCCGGCCCAGGGACCCTCTGGCGTCAGCCTCGCTGTCCTTCTCTTCCCTTCCGCTGTCTGTTTCCCTGGGCCGCTTCCCCTACGGTCCCTTGCACCCGCTAGGCCCTTACCTTCAGGGCCTGCAGCCTGGCAGGCTACGGGTTCAAGCTCCCTAGCCTCCCCGAGCCTGGCCAGCACTGCGCTGTCCGTGGTGCTAGTCTCCTCCCTTAGAGACTGACCTTCCCCTGTCGAAGGCCTGGGACGGACTCCCTGCTCCTGCTCTGGGCAGGCTTTATATACCTCTGAGCCTGGCCCTGATTGGCTGTCTCTAAACTGGGCCCTGATTGGCTCACAATAAGCCCCGTCTGCGCAGGCGCCCTGGCCTGCTGCAGCCCATTCTGACAGGGAGTGGGGCAGTCCGCCCCACTACAAGGAACTAATACTGTCTGAGCAAGGAGACTGTGGACAAATAGCTGGATTGTGGAGAACAGGGAATGGTTGGGCAAGGAGACCAGAAGAGGGAGCATAAGGGGAAGACTGGGACTCTGGATTGGGAGACTAGGGATGGCTGGACAAGGAGACTGGGTCATTGATGAGGAGCCAGGGGTGGGTAAGAGTCAGGAGTGGGGCAGGGACAGGTTGGAGGGGTCAGAATAGAAGGTGTCAAGCTTGTGGAGCAACAGGCAGAAGGGTCTGTGTGATACTTCCCCCAGAGCTCGGAATGTAACCCAAGGTTCCAGAGTCTCAACATTCTTCTGCTGACTGAAAATATCTGTGAAAACTAATAATGTTGATCCACTCAGAGGATGACAACCTACTGTCAGTTACAGGACAGTGCTCACTTAATGAGCAGCTATTCAATATTTTGTTTTATTCTCATTGTTCAATGTGTGGCCCTGGCCTTATATACTGCACACTATTCAAATACTGCTCTGAATACAGAATTATTCATTTCCTCATGGACTTTTCTATAGTGCTCATTGCTGTAGTATCTGAATGCTTCACAAATATTCATTTATTTTCACAACATCAATGTGAGTTGAGTGGTTGTTATCATCCCCGTTCTACAGATGGGGATTGAAGCACAGAGAGATTAAGGTCAAAAGTATCCACTAATTTTGAGTGCTAAACTTGAGATACCTAGGACTGGATTTTTCAGAATACTCAGCTTTATATAACACTTTATAAGATCAAAGAATACCTCCCATTGACTTCAGTTGCACCTGAGAATGCTCAGACCTTCTGTAAATCAGATCTCAGGGTCTCATATCAGGAACCCAGAAAATGAGGAGCACACAATTAGTGGCCATCTGTGAAAAATTTGGTTTAAGTGACTTGCCTAGTATCACACTGAAACTCTGGCAGAGGCAGAAATAGAATCCAATTCTCCAGGGACAGCGTTCAGGTCACTTACCCATGAGACTCTCCTTTCTCTTCTTGCAAACCCATTTCATTCACAACCCACCTTCTGCAACAAATGAAGCAGGAGTCCTACAGACAACAGCCTCATTCGCTACATAGCTCTGATTCATCCCCAACGTATGATCCCTCCTATACACTGAACGGGGCAGGGGTCCTGTGGAAAAATTGCATGTTATCATGTAATTAGATTATATTATAATGCACATGCACATGGGACCTGAATTAAGGTTTCACAGGCAACCACAATTCTGGCATTTTGTAACTTTTGCATGCTAGATTTGCAACCTTAATAATGTTCCTTTAACACAGATTTTTGTGTGTAATATAGTATTATAATTAGTTGAGTTACTGGAACCTACAGCCCTCTGCTTTATCCTGTATTGGGATGATGGCACTTTCAGGGAAAAGAAGGGAACTATTTTGCGTCTTCGGTCCATCAAAGCATAGATTGTTTTGTATCATCCGTGTATATGTAATATATTCTATATTATAAAAATATGGGGCCAGAGCCTCAGCTAGGGTGAATCAGCACAGCTGCCTTGACTTCAGTGGAGCTATGCCAATTTACTCTGGATGAGGGGATGTGTTAATATAATTTGCTATTTACTTGGTTTGCAGTCAATTGAAGAATCCAGGTACTATCAGCTTCTTACTCTGCAGTGGTTAATAAAACTTGCATTCAATTTTCTTTTTAAAGGCCCTTTTTTATTGGGAAGCCTATTGTAATGGTTCTCAGTTGAGTCTCTACAAACACTTCCACATTGCTGTAGTTTAAGAAAATGACTGGTGCCTCATCGTAACAATATTTAAAATAGAGATATTTCCATGTATTTGCAATTAGTGCTTATGTCTCTATTTCTAATCACTCCATTTTAAATAGCACTTGAGAATGTTTATCCCCTTTGTCCCCATCGTAGAACTATATTGCCACATTTATCACATCAGAGCACAAATTGTAATGTCATGGCAATGCAATACTATGGAGAGCTTCCAGGACCAAAGAACAGAACGATGGCTAACATTCTAAAGTACTCATTTTAAAGATGTTGCTTACGCTGTAAACAAACATATTCTATGCAATATTATTTCCACAGATAGAACAGTTGCTATGATATACATATATATATATATACATATTTTATATATATATACACACATACATATACATACATACATATATGTGTGCATATACATACATCTCCATACACACACAATACCACCATTGGAGAGTATCTGCTGCATATTACAACATTGTAGCGTTTTAAGCAAAATATGATTTAAACCTTCAAAGGCTTCTATTTCTTCAGAATTTATATCCAGCTGTGGTTCTTTTGGCAACAATAAAAAATTACAAGAGTAAATCCATGACCAGACACTTCTGATTAGCCATTGCTGTATGTCGGTTCTTAGATATGTGACTGATGACAATGAAGCAATACGTTTCCTATCTTTCAAAGATTCCTTTCTAGGTTTGTGCTTTGCATTCAAAAATCTTTATGTCATATTGTATGGTTATACACTGGGCCAGGGTCTCTAGCTACCTTTCAACCTCCCTGGCCACACAATAGCAGATCTTAAGGTGGCCATCCTACAGCAAAAAAACTTTAGGACCAGACTTCAAAGAGAAACTGCTGAGCTCCAGTTCATCTGCAAATTTGACACCATCAGCTCAGGACTAAACAAAGACTGTGAATGGCTTGCCAATTACAGAACCAGTTTCTCCTCCCTTGGTTTTCACACCTCAACTGCTAGAACAGGGCCTCATCCACCCTGATTGATCTAACCTCGTTATCTCTAGCTTGCTTCTTGCTTGCTTATATATACCTGCCCCAGGAAATTTCCACCACTTGCATCCGAAGAAGTGGGTATTCACCCACAAAAGCTCATGCTGCAAAACGTCTGTTAGTCTATAAGGTGCCACAGGATTCTTTGCTGCTTCTAGCTACCTTTGGACTCCTTGAGGACACATCCACAGTGTAAAAGGGCTGTAATCTAGTCACAGATGTCCAGTTGCATTCCCCTACTGGGCAGTAGTTGGAGGCAACTGGGGTCAAAGGGTTTTTTGTTGTTATTTTTGTTGTTGTTTGAGGGGGGGTTGAGATGGGAGAAACTAAATCATGTTTGTATTGTGATGGGAAAGAACCAGAAGAAGTGGGTTTTTTACCCACAAAAGCTTATGTCCAAATAAATCTGTTAGTTTTGGGCTTTGGCCCCAGACCCCAGCAAATCTAAGCTAGCCCTGGTGACCCCATTAAAATGGTGTCATGACCCACTTTGGGCTCCCAAACCACAGTTTGAGAACCACTGAATTAGGGTAGAGAAGTAGAGTCGCTTAGCTAGGAAGATAGCAGAATTGAAGGAAAGAACAGATCTGTAGCGGAGGAAGTCAACCTGTCATGGGATTTCCACCAGAGATGCTCTGCGGTGCTAGAGGAGGAGCAGAGGAAGTGCATAGTGGGGGCTGAGCCAGGGCTGGGGGTTGGTAGGGCAGACCTTGCAGGAAAACATCTAGCAGTGGGGATTGCCTCTTCTTGAAATGGATTGTTGGGCTGGCTGCTAAAACATACAGATCTCAGGAGACCAGTGGGAGGCCTGTGCATTAACGCTGGCTGTGTCCCTCAGCAACTCCCCTGAAAATCTCAGTGCAGCACCACTGAAACTGTGATGCCATGTCTTCCCCGGTCAGCAAATGCCCAGAGAGACCTTCTTTAAAAGGGATCCCCACCTTGGAGAGAGGGGCCCATGCCATGGAAAGTTAATATAGGCTGGGAGGGACTGTATTAAGGTGTCGGGGGCTTCTCTGTGGGTCTAATGGGGAGAGATACACAATTGTCTACTGGTTAGATGCACTCCTAGCCTGCCCATTCCCCTGTTCCCAAATGGATCCCTAGGACAGCAGAATGTCTTCTACAGAGTTTGGGCAAGCAGGAGGCACTGTTATGGAGGCTACTGACTGCTCCACCCCCTTTCCATTTTGGAGTGAGATGTTCAGGCACAGCAGTTCTTCTCTGTGGAGGAACATATGCACAGCTCATGGAGGCACAATCAGTCTCACTGTTATTTTGTATGTGATAAATGCACATAAGAACTAATACATTTTAATGTTATTAACCATCAAAGGCAATATTCATACATGCCTCTACATTGTTATTCACAAATGCACTGGCACTGCCCTATCCCTGACTCTTTTCGGCTACACATCTGTTCAACTCTGGTTTCACTGCACCTTCAGCCAGTATTCTGTAAGATGGATTACAAGGAGTCAAGAATACCTAGATTCTATTGTATTTCAAGAAAGAGCTTAGATAGGGAGAAAAGGAGTAAAATCAGAAGAAACCTGCCAGTTCTCACTCAAGCGAATCGGGGGGTAGGGGAGGATATCAGCAAGGTTAGAATAAAAATGAAAGAAAGCACACAATCTTTCCTCAGCAATGAAAAGAATGAATGCAGCAAGCTTGCCAAACAATTTGTAAAAGCAACCGTTTCCCATGTTACTCTTTATCAACATTTCCTGCCATCAGAAAGCATGATCATGACTTCAATCCAGCTATTACAGCAATAAACCATTTACAAATAATGAACCAAATATATTTTCCTCTCATTTTCCTCTTCCCCCCACTCCCAAGGAATTAAAAAAAAAAGATTTATTTTTCCCTCTGTTCTCATGCTATGACACACGACTTTCTCTGTACAGACTAAAGCATACACAGACCAATATTGCCATTAGAGCAACAGAGCTATGACCAGTAGTAAGGGAAATTCCTGTGCAACTTAAGGTCCTTGCTTATTTTTCTGTATTGACAAGCTTCCATATAAAACTGGAGTGCCAAAATAGCACATCTGTATGTGGGAAGAATCTGGAAAATTTTAGGAAAGTCACACTCATCCCAACACGAATGTTCCTTTATGTGCCCCAAAATGTGGGGCTGGATATTTGTTAGGGAGATGGTTGTGGGCTTTTTTTTTTTTTTTAGATGATGTAGTATTAACTTTCACCTTTGGTGAAAACAGTTTTGCCAGCTGCTCCAAGATAATCACAGCTATATACATTGACATATACATGAGACAAGCCACAAAATGGTAAAACTGTCAAAGGAAAGAAACAAACAAACAAACAAACAAGCAAAAGGCAACTCTAGCAATCCAAGGAAATGTAATGAGAGTCTGTTTATACTGTACACATATATCTGCTGCTTGAAAGCTTCAGTTGCTAACATGTAAACTACTGTAAATATCACACTTCGAGGAGTGGGGAATTATTAGATATGTGGCTAGAGCCACAGTTGGCTGCTCTGGCCCCTGGGCGGGGCAAAGCAAGGATCAACCTTTAGCCCCACCATCTGGCTAGGGCAGATAGCAAACGCAGTCTGGCTCAGCTCTCTGGCTAGGGCAGAGAGCAAACACAGTCAGGCTCAGCCCTTTGGACAGGGCAGAGCAGCAACAGTCTATAGCCTGGCTGGGCAGGCGGCAGACAAACACATGTCATTCAACCTAAGGTGGGTAGGCTGCCACCCCAGGGGTGGGGTTGGCAGCAAAGGGTAGGGAGACACAGGCTCACCCTACTCCACCGGGTCCCAGCCCAAGGCCCTAACAGTGGCAGATCCCTCTGCCACTGAGACAGTGGGGAGCCCATCTAAACATGCTGACTCATGCTCTGACAGCCAAATCAGACTAAAGTCTGGTTTTCCTGGGCTACTTCCTACCACACTCCAGGGACAGGGCACCGGAGTCCAAGCATCCTTCGTCTCCTCAGAGTACTCCACATCCAGCAGTCTCAGCAGCTCCTCAGGGTCCTCCTGTGGGGCCAGGGATTGGTCCAATTCAGTACAGGGGCCAGTGGCAAGGCAGAAGTATCTGACTCATTTCCTGGCTCTGGCCCAACTGAGCTGGAGGCCCCTCCTGTTATACCTCTCTACTTCTCGCTCGGGGGGGCGAGCCTGACCTGGCTCCATCCCCTGGAAGGCGGAGAGTGGTCCCTCCCTATCAGGCTTGGAGGGAGGCCACTCAGCCTCACTACACTGTGTAACTAGGTAACTCACCGAACAGGCAAGAAGCATTAATTAATGTAAAGTGCTGGTCCTGTACACAAGGAGGTCCATTGAAACCAAATGAATCATTGTGAAACATCAAAGGACCAAGACTTTGTTGATTCCCCCTCCCTGCACACATACCCATGAAGAGAAGGCAGAAGAAAACACTTGTCCCATCACTTTGAACTCTGGGGAAAGGGAATAAAATCCAGGACGAATTGTATCACTATGCTGTCTGGAATTTGGAAAGGGCAATATTTCTTAGCATAAGCAAGGGATTTCCAAGCTGTTTGGTTTGCATATCACAGCAGTTTCTATCACCTTTTAGAACCTAAGACTGTAACTCATTTGTATGTGTATATTTATCTGTTTTAACCCAGTTACAAACTCTCTCATTTATTTTTCTTAGTTAATAAATCTTTTGTTTATTATAGGATTGGCTACAGGCATTGTCCTTGGTGTGAGGTCTAAGGTGTAATTGACCTTGGCTAAGTGACTGATCCTTTGGGACTGGGAGTAACCTGAATAATATTGTGATTTTTGGTGTAAGGGACCACCCATCATAATGGCAAGTTTGCCTGAGTGGCAAGATAGACTGGAGTACTCCAGGGGGCTGTGACTCCATGGTTAGGCTGCTATAGTGCTTGAGGAGTTAACACTCGTTACTTGGTTGGTGAAATCTAAGTATAAAACTCGGAATCAGTTTGGAGTTTATGCCCTGCTTCTTGGCAGTCTGTACTGAGGATGATACACACACTCAAGAGCTACTCCAGGGAGCTTGACAGATACTATGTGACTTTAGGTGATGAAATCAGACAGCCTGAAAGGAATAACTGAACAGCTTGCAAACACCATATAGGCTGAAATTTGTTCACACAAATTATTTAGTGAATATGTGTAGATAATAAATACATTTGTAGAAAACAGGAATAGTTTGTGAATGATTCATAAATAGAGTACACTGCCCTTGTCTTTTTTGATTGTAAACTTGTTTGGGGCAGGGATTATGTCTTCTCACTTGTCAGTACAGTGCCTAGCACATTTGGGGCACTTCTGTAATATAAATAAAGCAGCTCAAGCTGCTCCATATGTGGGATCAGAGATGGCCTTACCATGAGGCAAACTGAAGCGGCCGCCTCAGGTGCCAGACTGTGGGGGGGCACCACGAGGAGCCAGAGTGTAGAAAATTGTGTCTGCCGCTGGTGCATATGTATTCTCTCTGCTCTAGATGCACAGAGATGGTAGAGTGCTGTGCTGGAGGAAGGAGGGCAAAAGAGACAAACAGGCAGGCAGGAGAAAAGGTGAGAGGAAATAACAGAAGGCAGCAGGAGCTGCAAGGAGCGAGAGGAAGAGAAGGAGACTCTTACGTACCTTTCTAGCACCCCTAGGAACCTGGACTGATTAACACCAGCTTCTCAGGTAGCTTCCTGTTTCCTGCTGCTTCCCTGAATCCACTTGAGGAGGAGAACAGGCTGTCAATTGAAGTAGTAGGACCCAGTTAGGTCCTTAAGATGCTGATATCTTCCCTCACTCAGGCCCTGCTACCAGCCTGCTTATTTGTCCCCTTCAATTGAGTGTTGAGAGCCACTATAGCTGGCACAGAACAGCAGTCATGAGTGAAGAAGAAAACACCCCTCTGGGGCAGCATTCAGAAAAAGAAAGAAAGCAAAGGAAGCTTTTCTCTCTAAGCAGGAAGGAGCTCTCCGGATATACATAGACACAAATGTTCATGGTGAGCCTTCTGGCCCCAGTGAGGATGTGAGTGGTGAGGCGATGCCTGATCTTCCATTTAGTTAGAGTGCAGGTGACATGGCAGCTACTGCAGCATCCGTATCTCCATCTCAAATGGATGTAACCCTGCACATTCCTGAAGAAAAGTGTAGATCAGAGAAGATTGTGGTGGAGGTGCAAGAAACAGCTGCTGCTGAGTTTAGTTCCTTAAGTCTAGATGATCCAGGACTGTGGACCCACTTGAGCAGTAGCCTGAGGGACTTCCTTGTACTGCATGGGCCACAGCAAGTGAAAAACGTTATGTTCCACCAAAGACAATGAAAATAGAATGCTGTATACTGTTTTTGTTGCAAACTCTTCCAGTCTAATGTTCCAGCCACATTGGGTTCTACAGGAACACAGGACTGAAAAAACCGGGCTAGAAATCTGGCATGCCATGAGAGGGAAGCAAATCACCAGAGAGCATTCCATAGGTGGAAAGAGCTTGAGATGAGACTAAGGTTAAAGGCCACCACAGATGATCAGCATCAAGAGAAGATTGCATCAGAGTCTCTTTACTGGCAAAATATTCTGAAAAGGCTTATTGCCATTGTGAGAATGCTTGCTACCCAAAACCTAGCACTGTGTGGCACTTCGGATCAGCTGTATGTGCCAAACAATGGAAACGTGTGGAGCCGATGGCTGAGTTTGATGCTGTACTCCAGGCGCATCTAAGAAGAGTCACCACTCAAGAAGTGAACACACACCACTACCTTGGAAAAACAATTGAAAATGAGATCATACAGTTACTGGCAACAAAAATCAAACAGAAGATTGTGGCAGATCTGAAGTCAGCAAGATATTACTCTGTTATTCTGGACTGCACCCCTTACATCAGCCATATGGAACAAATGACTTTAATGGTGCGTTTTGTGACAACAACAGAACTTAGTGAAAATGTCCCTGCAATGGTGACTGTCAGAGAGCATTTTCTAGAATTTATTGACATTGATGATACTACAGGAGCTGGTATGACAAATGTGCTTCTTAAAAAGCTGGAAGATATGGGAATTGCGATAGCTGACATGAGAGGTCAGGGCTACGATAATGGTGCCAAGGTGAGAGGAAAGAACAGAGGAGTGCAGACACTGATCTGAGAGTTAAACCCTCGAGCTTTTTTTGTCCCATGCAGTTCTCATTCATTGAACTTGGTTGTCAGTGATGCAGCATCAGCTGCTAGTGAGGCTGCTGAATTTTTTAATGTAATTCAAAGCATCTACGTATTTTTCTCTGCATCAACTCATCAATGACAAATTTTGAAGCAAAATCTGGGAACATCCTCTCCGACACTGAAACCACTAAGTGCCACACGATGGGAAAGTCAAGTGGAGGCAATAAAGCCTATCAAACACCATATTGGAAAAATAGATGACGCCATAGTTGCCATTATGAAGGATAACAATATTACAGGAATTGTTCATGGGATAACAGTGGCAGAGGGAAATGGAATCACTAGAAACATACATAAATTCAAATTTCCAAGTGGCTTAGTGTTGTGGCATGACATACTGTTTGAAATAAATGTTGTAAGGAAGAGCAATGGAACAACTGGACAAAGCAAAGTCACACCTACAGTCTTACCGGTCAGATGAGGGATTTCAAAACATTCTGAAGAGTGCACAGAAGTTGGCAGAGGAACTTCACACTGAATCTATTTTCCTACCAAGAATACAAGAGTCACCAAAGAAGACATTTTGATTACGAGGCATGGGATAATCCCATGAGACCCCAAACAACAATTCAAAGTTAAATTATTTAACCAGGTGCTAGATTGTGCAATACAGTCAGTTGAAGAACATTTCATGCAGCTCAAGGAACACAGCAGTATATTTGGGATGTTGTATGATATTCCAAAACTCCTCACTATACCTGAAGAAGACCTATACCAACAATGCAGGGCACTAGAGACAGTGTTGACACATGATGACACGCGCGATATTGATGCGAGTGATTTAGGTGATGAACTGAAAGCCCTTTCAAGATACATTTCAGCAGGATCAACTCCAAAGGCTGTTCTGGAATATATGTGCACAAATAAGATGACCGCCCTCTTTCCAAATGCTTTTGTTGCTCTGCGCATACTTCTAACACTTCCTGTAACAGTTGCCAGTGGAGAACGCAGCTTCTCCAAGCTGAAGTTAATAAAAACACGTCTATGCTCCACAATGACATAGGAGAGGCTGGTCGGCCTTGCAACCATCTCAATAGAGTATGAGCTGGCCCAGACTGTGGACCTTCAGGAAGCAGTTCAAATCTTTGCAACCAAGAAGGCATGGAAAGTACCACTTTGATTATTCAAAGAGCCAAAAATGCCAGTGTTTACTATGCAGACAAAAAAAGTTACATTTGCTGTTCAGGCATTTGAAAGTTAAGTGTTACTTAAATTTTTTGAACAAGGCTTTTTAAGTTGTTAGTTCTCCTTTATTGGGGTAGGTAGCAGAGCAGTACCATGAGAGGAGTGGAACAGGAAGAAGGCAGAATTCAGACCTTTCAAAGTTTTGGCCCAAGCAAGGGGGCATGGGGGCATCATTTGAGCTCCCCACCTCAGGTGCCAAAATGTTATGGGCCGCCCCTGTGTGGGATGTGCATCCATGAATTTGTGTTGAGAGGTTTTCTGTGGTGTGCCTGATAACTATTAGCCACAGAAGACTACGCTGCTTGAACCTTTTGGAGATGAAGAGGGTGTTCTTAGCATTCATGCATGAGTGAGAATCTAGCTGTGCTCCTCTGATCCCTGAGCTATTTTGTGTTGTAAATTTAACACTTACATGATTCTAGGGCTTCAGTGACATACATCGGCTGCTTGTATTTAAATACTATTTAACAGTGATGCCAATAAATCAAAAACAGAGGTTCAGCGAAGCTGAATACAGATACATCCACATCCTTAGACATGTCTTAACTATGAGTAATGTACATTGAAATCTTAATTCCCACAGACGGAGATAGAGTCAAACTAACACAGAAAACAATAACGCTATCTGACATGCATGACCTTTTTGATTAAAACAACTTGTCTTTCTTACAAGAGGCAGTTACTATGTCTCATTAACAGTCTCATTCTTTAAAATACTGCACCAGCCAATTCATATTCTTTCTTTCTGATGGCATCTGGAACTGTCTTCACTTCCCTTTGAAATTAATGAGCTACAAATATTCTATTGTAAATAATCAGTGGTGTGTTTTTCCTTGTTAATGACATAGACATTTTCAGTCAATTTTCTAGATCTCAGAGGAAGTTTGTACTTAGTCTTTATTCAGGGAATCAAGAAAGGACCTAAGGATCTGATCCTTCATTTGTAAAAAAGCCAGCCTACAAATGACATCAGTTCATGAGATATATACAAAAACAGACATGTTAAAGAAAGAACTATTACAGTTATGGGCATGACAGAAAGAAGTTTTAAAAAAAAACATTATTAGGGCTCACTGGGCAGTCTTTCCTCAATTCTGTGCTTGTACCTCTACCCACCAAAGCAAATAGATTGCTTGATTGGGACCTATGATTTACCGCAGAAAGACAAATCATACATTGGCCTTAAGTGTGTCCTATGTAAGTTGATAATTTTGAAGGGCTAACCCTTTTCTTAACATGGCTGCATACACTGATGTACTATAATTTCTTACCTGTTTTTTATGCCATGTTATGTTTACCTTTAGATCACTTTTCTTGCACTAGGAATATGCCAAGAATTAAACTTGGTGGTGTATGTGTGCAGTCGGTGCAAGGAGCTCCTGGCCCTCAGAGACCATGTACGGACTTTGGAGGCCAGGGTGGCAGAACTGGAGGAGCTAAGAGAGGCAGAGAGGTATGTTGATGAGGCTTTCCGGGACACTGTAGAATTGTCCCACCTCCGCTCAGACAGCTCCTGTGCTGTTGAGGAGGAAGAAAGGCCCAGGGAAGCAGAGCAGTCAATGGGAGCAGAGGGAAACCTTCCCATAGTTGGGACCCTCCTTCCAGATGGTGCTGGGGTTGCCTCTCGCACTGAGGTTGCCTCTCCGGGGGAGGGAACTCCAGTTTCTAGGAAAAGGCAGGTGTTAGTAATGGGAGATTCGATTATTAGAAATGTAGATAGCTGGGTCTGTGATGACCGGGGGGACCGTATGGTGACTTGTCTGCCTGGTGCGAAGGTTGCGGATCTCTCGAGGCATCTAGACAGACTTATGTGTAGTGCTGGGGAGGAGCCGGTGGTCGTGGTACATGTGGGTACCAATGACATAGGGAAGGGTAGGAGAGATGTCCTGGAAGCCAAATTTAGGCTGATAGGGAAGAGACTGAAATCCAGGACCTCTATGGTGGCATTTTCAGAAATGCTCCCAGTCCCACGCGCAGGGCCAGGTAGGCAGGCAGAGCTTCAGAGTCTCAATGCGTGGATGAGACGATGGTGTAGAGAGGAGGGGTTCACGTTCATTAGGAACTGGGAAAACTTCTGGGATGGGAGGAGCCTATACAGGAGAGATGGGCTCCACCTAAACCAAAGTGGAACCAGACTGCTGGCACTAAACATTAAAAAGGTTGTAGAGCAGTTTTTAAACTAGGAGATGGGGGAAAGCCGACTGCTGCAGAGGAGCGTGTGGATTGGACACAGACTTCTCTTAGGGGAGAGTCTGATGATAGAGAATCTCCAGGTTATAGTCAGGAGCAGAGGACTGAAAAGTATAATGTAAGGGCCAGATCAGATGATAAACAGTCACATAAAGAATCTGGCACATCAGAAAAAGGCAGGCTAATAAACAGGGACAAGTTTTTAAAGTGCTTGTACACAAATGCCAGAAGTCTAAATAATAAGATGGGTGAACTAGAGTGCCTTGTGATAAAGGAGGATATAGATATAATAGGCATCACAGAAACCTGGTGGACCGAGAGCAATCAATGGGACACAATCATTCCGGGGTACAAAATATATCGGAAGGACAGAACAGGTCGTGCAGGGGGAGGAGTGGCACTATATGTGAAAGAAAGTGTAGATTCAAATGAAGTAAAAATCTTAAGCGAATCCACATGTTCCATAGAGTCTCTATGGATAGAAATTTCATGCTCTAGTAAAAATATAACATTAGGAATCTATTATCGACCACCTGACCAGGACAGTAATAGTGATGATGAAATGCTAAGGGAAATTAGAGAGGCTATCAAAATTAAGAACACAATAATAGTGGGGGATTTCAATTATCCCCATATTGACTGGGAACATTTCACTTCAGGACGAAATGCAGAGATAAAATTTCTCGATACTTTAAATGACTGCTTCATGGAGCAGCTGGTACGGGAACCCACAAGGGGAGAGGCAACTCTAGATTTAATCCTGAGTGGAGCGCAGGAGCTGGTCCAAGAGGTAACTATAGCGGGACCGCTTGGAAATAGTGACCATAATACAATAGCATTCAACATCCCTGTGGTGGGAAGAACACCTCAACTGCCCAACACTGTGGCATTTAATTTCAAAAGGGGGAACTATGCAAAAATGAGGGGGTTAGTTAGACAAAAGTTAAAAGGTACAGTGACTAAAGTGAAATCCCTGCAAGTTGCAGGGCCCTTTTTAAAGACACCATAATAGAGTCCCAACTTCAATGTATACCCCAAATTAAGAAAAACAGTAAAAGAACTAAAAAAGAGCCACCGTGGCTTAACAACCATGTAAAAGAAGCAGTGAGAGATAAAAAGACTTCCTTTAAAAAGTGGAAGTCAAATCCTAGTGAGGCAAATAGAAAGGAGCACAAACACTGCCAACTTAAGTGCAAGAGTGTAATAAGAAAAGCCAAAAAGGAGTTTGAAGAACGGCTAGCCAAAAACTCCAAAGGTAATAACAAAATGTTTTTTAAGTACATCAGAAGCAGGAAGCCTGCTAAACAACCAGTGGGGCCCCTTGATGATCAAAATACAAAAGGAGCGCTTAAAGACGATAAAGTCATTGCGGAGAAACTAAATGGATGCTTTGCTTCAGTCTTCACGGCTGAGGATGTTAGGGAGATTCCCAAACCTGAGCAGGCTTTTGTAGGTGACAAATCTGAGGAACTGTCACAGATTGAAGTGTCACTAGAGGAGGTTTTGGAATTAATTGATAAACTCAACATTAACAAGTCACCGGGACCAGATGGCATTCACCCAAGAGTTCTGAAAGAACTCAAATGTGAAGTTGCGGAACTATTAACTAAGGTTTGTAACCTGTCCTTTAAATCGGCTTCAATACCCAACGACTGGAAGTTAGCTAATGTAACACCAATATTTAAAAAGGGCTCTAGGGGTGATCCTGGCAATTACAGACCGGTAAGTCTAACATCGGTACCGGGCAAATTAGTTGAAACAATAGTAAAGAATAAAATTGTCAGACACATAGAAAAACATAAACTCTTGAGCAATAGTCAACATGGTTTCTGTAAAGGGAAATCGTGTCTTAATAATCTATTAGAATTCTTTGAAGGGGTCAACGAACATGTGGATAAGGGGGATCCGGTGGACATAGTGTACTTGGATTTCCAGAAAGCCTTTGACAAGGTCCCTCACCAAAGGCTCTTAGGTAAATTAAGCTGTCATGGGATAAAAGGGAAGGTCCTTTCATGGATTGAGAACTGGTTAAAGGACAGGGAACAAAGGGTAGGAATTAATGGTAAATTCTCAGAATGGAGAGGGGTAACTAGTGGTGTTCCCCAAGGGTCAGTCCTCGGACCAATCCTATTCAATTTATTCATAAATGATCTGGAGAAAGGGGTAAACAGTGAGGTGGCAAAGTTTGCAGATGATACTAAACTTCTCAAGATAATTAAGACCAAAGCAGATTGTGAAGAACTTCAAAAAGATCTCACAAAACTAAGTGATTGGGCAACAAAATGGCAAATGAAATTTAATGTGGATAAATGTAAAGTAATGCACATTGGAAAAAATAACCCCAACTATACATACAACATGATGGGGGCTAATTTAGCTACAACGAGTCAGGAAAAAGATTTTGGAGTCATTGTGGATAGTTCTCTGAAGATGTCCACGCAGTGTGCAGAGGCAGTCAAAAAAGCAAACAGGATGTTAGGAATCATTAAAAAGGGGATAGAGAATAAGACTGAGAATATATTATTGCCCTTATATAAATCCATGGTACGCCCACATCTCGAATACTGTGTACAGATGTGGTCTCCTCACCTCAAAAAAGATATTCTAGCACTAGAAAAGGTTCAGAAAAGGGCAACTAAAATGATTAGGGGTTTAGAGAGGGTCCCATACAAGGAAAGATTAAAGAGGCTAGGACTCTTCAGCTTGGAAAAGAGAAGACTAAGGGGGGACATGATAGAGGTATATAAAATCATGAGTGATGTTGAGAAAGTGGATAAGGAAAAGTTATTTACTTATTCCCATAATACAAGAACTAGGGGTCACCAAATGAAATTAATAGGCAGCAGGTTTAAAACAAATAAAAGGAAGTTCTTCTTCACGCAGCGCACAGTCAACTTGTGGAACTCTTTACCTGCGGAGGTTGTGAAGGCTAGGACTATAACAATGTTTAAAAGGGGACTGGATAAATTCATGGTGGCTAAGTCCATAAATGGCTATTAGCCAGAATGGGTAAGAATGGTGTCCCTAGCCTCTGTTCGTCAGAGGATGGAGATGGATGGCAGGAGAGAGATCACTTGATCATTGCCTGTTAGATTCACTCCCTCTGGGGCACCTGGCATTGGCCACTGTCGGTAGACAGATACTGGGCTAGATGGACCTTTGGTCTGACCCGGTACGGCCTTTCTTATGTTCTTATGTTCTTATGTTCTAACTGTAATTGCATTGATGGAAAAGAGTGAAAGCACCATCCTTTTAGGATTTGAATTCACAACATTTCAAATATGATGCAGTCATTCTCTCTATCAATTAACACTCGTGGGGATTTAGAAATATTGTTTAAGCCACTGAAAGGCTTCCATGTTTTTGAAAATTGAATATGAAGTCTATAAAGTTTAAACAAAAAGAATGCTTTGTAGTGCATGAAAAGGTCTAGATAAATCCAAACTTCCATGAAAATTAGACATAACAATGTATCATATATTATCTTTTCCTTTTGCACAGAATAGTTTAAATTGATTTTTTCAGCCTGCACATTGAAAACGTAGTGATCTCTTTGACTGCTAAAATACATATGAAGACATTCTAAGAAAATTATTGCTCAGAATTTGCAGTTTTTGTTATATAAAATGGACAGTTTTTTCATTGTGAAGTCCTTGGTTAATATCCGTGGTTATTTAGTTTTTATTTTGCAATATAGTAATGTTAAAATGATTATGAAATATAAAGAGTAAATATAAACTAAGTACCACATATGGTTTCCTGAGTGCATAGCATGTCTATTCCTTAGTACATGAAATACACTCTATGTGTATGCGAAACTCTATATATTAAACTTTATACCAGATTCACTAAAGCTGGTACAGGATGAGCATGCAATTTTGAAAGGCTTACAATTTAGTCAAGTCATAGTCACCAGGACATTGAAAAGAACTTCTCAATAGGGGCGATTTTCATAGCCAATTTCAACTTTTCACCTCCAGCTATTTTGCATACAGAGCTGTTCAAATACAGATCAAAAGAATTTGGGGAGGATAATGTATTTTTTCACTTTTTTAAGTGCTCAAAAATGGCAAAATCTCAGACTTTCAGCAACAACACAAAAATTCACCATCAGGCAGAAAACAAACCTGGAAAATACAGCAAGAAAGGTAAAAACTTTGAATGGTAGAAATCAGGGGTTTGGAATGGATATACAGAATTGAGACAACTTTGACTATAGCTATTGCACATGATCCTGCTTATAATATATTAATATATAATTTGTATTAGCATAGTGCCTAGGAGCCCAGTCATGGACCAGGACCGCATTGTGCTAGGCATCGTACAAACACAGAACAAAAAGACAGTCCCTTCCCCAAAAAGCTTACAATCTAAGTATAAGACAAGCAGCACCTGATGGATACAGTCAGATGGGGAATACAAGGAAACGGAGACATTATTGGTCAGCATGATAGGCAGTGATCTCAGCACACCAGTCTAACTGTTGTGAATTTTTTTGTAGGCATCATGGCAAAGGAGAGTTTTAAGGAGGGTTTTGAAGGAGGATAATGAGTTAGTTTTGCAGATGTTACCAGGGAGCTTCTACCAAGCATGAGGGGCAGCATGGGGGAAAGCACAAAGGTGCTTCTTTGAAAATCGAACAAGTGGGTGATGCAGGAGGATATCATGGGCTGATCGGAGTTGGGAGTTGACCTTTTGATTCTGAATGAGATATTATAGGTAAGGTGGGGATGGGCCATGAAAGGCCTTGAAGTGAAGACATACAAATCATGTATTTATATTAGAGAGCATATTAGAATTACCTCTTAAAGTCACTCTTCCTAGGAAAATACAGTGTAAAAAGTGTCATTGACCAATAACAGATTCTATTTTAGCAAATAAAAATGTTTGTGCAGGCAAAGGACATGCTTCACCTACAGAATTCCACACATATCTGTGAAGAAAGTATCAGTAGATTGGACAACTAATTATGATTTGCACAATTTCACTACCCTAAATTCAGGATTTAAAGAATTTTTCTCCATCGAACATTGCAGGATGAATCTTAAGATATTACAGTACAGACCATTGCTTAAAGTGAACTCATCATTCAAAGTCAATTTAGTCATTGTGACAAACATAGAGCTGCCCAGTACTAATTTATGAATACTATATATTGATGTTGCTATTGGGTGTTTACCATATGGCTGTTTTAGGTTAAATATTGGGATGTTTACTGTATGACTATACTGGGTTAAATGAACAGGATTGTTTGTAAACAAGCAGGAAGGCAAAACAATGTCTCTGAGGGGAAGACACCCCTTAGCAAACACTTTGCTTATAATACTTGTAAAGCAGTCTGAAGTACTGGGATAAAAATGTCATTATTTATTTCTTGTAGTTCCCATAATGTACTAAGCTCTATGTAAACATAACAGTAGACAGGGTCCTTGCCCCAGTGAGTTTATAATGTAAGTGCCAAGTCACATTGTTATCTGACAAATATTATACTAAGTTCTGTACGACAGCAATAATGCTAGCTGCTGAAGCACAATTTCAATGTCTTTGTGTTAGTGTTGACTCGTTTCCCACTGCATTAGCACACTTGTACATGTTATTGTGCAAAAGAAACATGATTTGATAGAACTGCAAATTGTGTATTTCCACACACAAACATCTGCTGAAGAAAAACACAGTTGTAATACTTAGAGACTGGCAGCAGCGTTATTATGTGAATCCCAGAATAAAACAATTTCCTCGAATGGATCAGTACATATTATGGATGGAAGAGTACCATTGTGTAAGTAAAATAGTATGAAGATTCAACCAGACTCAACCAGAAAAACAACCAGAAAAACAAGGAGCTTTGCTAACCAGAGCAAGCAAAACGTACACAAATCCAGGTGGTTGGGCCTATTAAGATGAAAGATGGCCTTGTTAAGGCACTGGCTTAGGACACAAGAGATTTGGGTTCAATTCCCAGTTCTACTACAGGCTTGTTGTGTGACCCTGGGCATGTCACTTAATCTCTGTGTGTCAGCCCTGCTTTTGTAAAATCGGGATAAGAGTGCTCACTTGGTCTTGCCTGCTCAGGTTCTGTGCCTGCAAACACGGATGTATGCACATACTTAACTTCAAACATGGGAGTAGTCCAAAATGTGTAAGTATTTGCAGGACCAGGGCCTTACATTGCAAGCTCTTAGAGGCAGGAACTTTTTCGTAATATGCAGATACACATCACCTAGCATGTGGGGCTCTGATTCTTGGCACTAGTGCAATAAAAATAATGAAGAATAGGATGAAGGATGTGCAGTCTAACAATCAGAGCACGAGCCACTAAACTCTTACCACATTGCCAGAGAGTTGCATGAGGTTTTAACTGCACAACTCCCATTAAAGGCAGTGGGAGTCTATGGCTAAAAGTCCATGGAACATACTGAAAGTATAATACAAATGATAAAGATTATCCTTTTTATATCATTTTATATCAGTGGTGGGCAACCTGCGGCCCACCACTGCTTCATATAGTCAAAGCACTGTACAAAAAGTCACTAATTAATCCCCCAGGTGAGAGGCAGGCTGGTAAGTATTATCCCCATGTTCCAAGAGGGGAAACTGACAGACGGAAATGACCTGTCTGAGGCCACTAAGCAAGGAAATGGTAAAGCCCAGATTAGATAAGAACTCAAGAATTGCTCAAATCCAAAACTCAGGTCCTGGATCCCATTAGCTCTTTCCTGTAGTGAAAGAGTTCTGTCTTAAGAGTGGTATGGGGAAACACTCATGAGGCTTGCAATTAACCGAAAAGATATATTCTATTTGTCAAGCTGTATGAGACAACATCTACAGATTCAAACTGTGGACTAATGTGAATAAAACAATGTACAGTATACATTAAATGCTGCAGGTCTCTCAGGCTTGAAGTTTTTATCAAAGGGAATCCAGGGAGAGCAATTCCTGAAGCTGAAGAGAAATGAAACTTGCATAGGGAAGACAAGAGTATGAATGACATGGCAAAAAATTAAAATACAGAAATCCTATTATTATATCTTTAATGTTTCTCTGCAATGAAGGAATTTTGTGTAATTTAAGCAGAATCCAGAGGGAAATTTTAGGATAAATAACACCCAGAGCTGTCAAGAAAAATGAGAATGTGGGTTTGTTTACTATTTCAAAGCCCTGTAAATGATTACATATGTTTGGTGTGAATGCTCACACTGTTGAAAATGTGAAAACTTCTTTACTGGAACGTCTATATTAGATTACCCACCAGCAATGCATATATACATTTTATTAACTATATTTTCTAGTTTGTCGTACTTGATCAAAACTCATTATTATTTAACTTTGTATAATCACATTATTATTTATAATACAAATAGAGATCTCAGTTAAGATCAGGGCCCCATTATGCTATGCAGTGTACAAACCTACTCAGAGACAGTCCTTGCTCCAAAGAGCAGAGGGTTTAAATTTAAAAAAAATGGTAGCAGGGGAGAGGAGTAATTAATATTATCTCGATTTTACAAGTAAAGAAACTAAGGGCTTGGCTACACTGGAGAATTGCAGCGCTGGTGGTGGCTTTACAGCGCTGCAACTTACTCACCGTCCACACTTGCAAGGCACATACAGCGCTGTATCTCCCTGGCTACAGCGCTGGCTGTACTCCACGTCTGCCTGGGGAATAACGACTGCAGCGCTGGTGCTGCAGCGCTGGAGTGCCAGTGTAAACAGTGATTAATCTTACTACGCTGTAACTGACCTCAGGAATTTTCCCATAATGCTTTTAACTAAATAACTCTCTTTCTTTTGTTATGATGCCTCTCTTTGTTTTGTTGTGAACTCGGGGCTCCCGGAGCTGCTTATCTAAAAAACAAACACAGCTCCTGTTTGCTGTGAATGAGGCAGGCAGGGGGATGAATGTCCACAGCTAGTGTTTGCTTGAGGAGAGAAACAGCACGGCGGGGGGTGGGGGGGAAGGGAGTCCGTCGGAGCAGCTGCTTATCTGGTCTGAAGGCTATTTGCATTTAAGAGTGTGGGGGAAGTGGTAGGAATTTGCAAGGCAGGGAGCTGACACAGTGTCGGCTCCAAAAATCCACTCTCTCTCTCTCCCGCACACTCCCTGTCACACTCCACCCCACCCCCCTCTTTTGAAAAGCACGTTGCAGCCACTTGAACACTGGGATAGCTACCCATAATGCACCACTCCCAACACTGCTGCAAATGCTGCAAATGTGGCCACACTGCAGTGCTGGTAGCTGTCAGTGTGGCCACACTCCAGCGCTTTCCCTACACAGCTGTACGAAGACAGCTTTAACTCCCAGCACTGCACACCTGCAAGTGTAGCCAAACCCTAAGGCACAAAGGCCTAGATTCAGAAAAGTACTTACGTGCCTAAATCCCAGTTTTAGGCTCCACTGCAATTCCCAAAACTCCCATTGAACCTGTAGGCACTGAAATTTGGTGCTCAAATTTATGCAGTAAAAAGTTGCCTAGGCATTTATGTTTCAGCATCTGGGTATGCGCACTGCTGCCTGCCTCCAGATGCCTATCGCCTACCTAAGGCCCAGAGCAATTCACAAACTGGGAAAAGACAGTCATTCAAACATTCAAGGGTCTCAGGTGGGTTTGCACAAACAAATGCCTTCCCTCATAACCTTTAACCCAATGGGAGATTGGGTGGGATGTGGAGACCCCCTGGTTCAAGTCTGTCCTCCCTGATGAGGGAATGGGATCTGAACAGCAATCTGCCACCTCCCAGGGATAAGCTTTAACCACTGGGCTATGGGATATTATGATGGGGAAGGGGGGATTTCCCTCAGTCTCCTGAGCACGGGGACAAGATTCTGTGTCTCCCACCTCCTGGGTGAGTGATCTAACCACCAAGCTACAGAGTCATACCCATGCTTGTGCCCTCCTTCTCTAGCCCAAATGACTCTAATTATTTATTCACAGTGGAACAGCTTCAACAGGAGACACTGAGGGTGACTCACATCAGAATATTCCATATTCTCACCTGACAAGTAGTAGAGCCCTGTTCGAACCCCTTCTTTCCCTGAGGTGGAGGGGGGACCTGAACTAGTAGTCTCCCACATCTCAGCTGAGTACCCTCATCACAGGGCTAAAAGTCAGGAGGGAGACCTTCTTCCTCAGTTTCTTGCAAAAAATGCCTTGGGCACTTAACTCCAAAGAGGGTTCACAGCTGAGAATCACTTACAGAGCTGGATGCCTCCCGACAGCCTGGACTTTGGTGCCTATCTCCATGGGAGGGCCAAGGCTTAGCACATACTCCTGTGGTCAGCATCTCCCATTGACTAGATTACTCAGCGCCCCACCTAATGTGCTGGCTTTTGTGAATCACAGTCTAACACGCCGCTCTCTTTCTCCAGTCATTGTATAGGGAGCCTAGGCAACTAACTCAAGCTTTGTGAATTGCAGTGTTCCTGTGATTTTCTAGGTTCCTAAAAGTTAGGTGTTGCAATGCTGAGCATCACTATGGCTTTGTGAATTTACCCCAAAGAGATTATTTGACTTGTCCAAGGTCACACAGAAAATATGTAACTAAGCTAGGAACTAAACCCAGATCTTCTGAATTGTAGACTAGTGCATTAATCAGATGCCAATGCTTTCACTTTTAGCCTATAGCAATAAATATAGTGCCTTATGTACAAAAGCATTCTAAAATGCTTCATTTTCTGACCCTAGCCAGCATATAAGCCAATATCTTCTGTCTTCACTCATCTTTGTTGTCCATTCGATATTCTCTTGCACCCATCTCAACAATGATCTTCATGACACGGACTTCAATAATATCCACCAGCTGAGTACCAATAATTCTGGACATCGTCCAAACCATGCAACACACATTTTATAACTTTCTTCTTCTCACCCTGCCTATTATCTGTTTCCTCTCCAGACTCTTCTTTGTATTTTGTTAAAGTGGAGGCAAGGGGAAATCTACCTTACCATTCTTCTTTTCCTACTCATCCTGCTGTTTCTTTCAGAACTACATCTGTCAGGTTTTTTTTCCATGGCTGCTACATTCAAAAGATGGTGTTTTATGTGATGTCAGTAACTGTGATCACTTTACCAGTACAGAGCCTTTGAGTTGCGGAGCTTATGTGGCAAAGGTCAAAACTGATCAGTAAGAAGACTTTTGGAACTGGGACTGACCCCAGGCAGCAGCTATAACAAGGAGGCTCCCTTGTTTTACTATTCCTTCTTATTCAGTTAACGTTACTTAGTTTACTGAAGGTGCATGGTGACTCTTATGTTATCTTGGGACATAGGGTGAAATCCTGGCCCCGCTGAGTTATGATTTTGACTTCAGTGAGGCCAGGATTTCATCCACAATATAGATGTCCTTGTCCATGTTACTTTGCTTGCAAGCCCACTGAAATGTAGGGGAATTCAAGAATTCCTGCCTGAAACATAAGAACATAAGAACAGCCATAGTGGATCAGACCAAAGGTCCATCTAGCCCAGTATCCTGTCTTCTGACAGTGGCCAATGCCCCAGAGGGAATGAACAGAACAGGTAATCATCAAGTGATCCATCCCCTGTCTTTCTTTTTTGACTGCTATTGCACATTGAGTGGATGTCTTCAGAGAACTATCCACAATGACGCCACAATCTCTTTCTTCAGTGGTAACAGCTAATTTAGACCCCATCATTTTATACATATAGTTGGGATTATGTTTTCCAATGTGCATTACTTTGCATTTATCAACACTGAGTTTCATCTGCCATTTTCTTGCCCAGTCACCCAGTTTTGAGAGATTCTTTTGTAGCTCTTCACAGTTTGCGTGGAACTTAACTATCTTGAATAGTTTTGTATCATCTGCAATGTTGCCACATCACTGTTTACCCCTTTTTCCAGATCATTTATGAATATGTTGAATAGGACTGGTTCCAGTACAGACTCCTGGGGGACACCACTATTTTCCTCTCTCCATTCTGAAAACTGACCATTTATTCCTCCCCTTTCCCAACTTATCTTTTAACCAGTTACTGATCCATGAGAGGACCTTCCCTGTTATCCCACAACAGCTTACTTTGCTAAAGAGCCTTTGGTGAGGGACCATGTCAGAAGCTTTCTGAAAATCTAAGTACACTATATCCACTGGTTCCCCTTTATCCACATGCTTGTTGACCCCCCTCAGAGAATTCTAATAGATTGGTGAGGCATTATTTCCCTTTACAAAAACCATGTTGACTCTTCCCCAACAAATTATGTTCATCTATGTGTCTGACAATTTTGTTCTTTACTATAGTTTCAACCAGTTTGCCTGGTACTGAAGTCAGGTTTACAGGCCTGTAATAGCCGGGATCACCTCTGGAGCCGTTTTTAAAAATTGGCATTACATTAGCTATCCTCCAGTCATCTGGTACAGAAGCTGATTTAAATGATAGGTTACAGACTACAGTTAGTAGTTCTGCAATTTCACATTTGAGTTCCTGCAGAACTCTCGGGTGAATATCATCTGATCCTGGTGACTTATTGCTGTTTAGTTTATCAATTTGTTCCAAAACCTCCTTGAATGACACTTCAATCTGGGACAATTCCTCAGATATGTCACCTAAAAAGAATGGTTCAGGTCTGGGAATCACCCTCGCATCCTCAGCCATGAAGACCGATGCAAAGAATTAATTTAGTTTCTCCGCAATGGCCTTATCATCCTTGAGTGCTCCTTTAGCACCTTGATCGTCCAGTGGCCCCACTGGTTGTTTAACAGGCTTCCTGCTTCTGATTTACTTAAAAAAATTGCTATTACCTTTTTGAGTCTTTGGCTAGTTGTTCTTCAAATTCTTTTTTGGCCTTCCTAATTATATTTGTACACTTCGTTTGACAGCGTTTATGCTCCTTTCTATTTTCCTTACTAGGACTTAACATCCACTTTTTAAAGGATGCCTTTTGGCTCTCACTGTTTCTTTTACTTTGTTGTTTAGCCACAGTGGCACTATTTTGGTTCTCTTACTATGTTTTTTAATTTGGGGTATACATTTAAGTTGAGCCTCTATTATAGTATCATTAAAAAGTTTCCATGCAGGTTGCAGGGATTTCACTTTTGCCACTGTACCTTTTAATTTCTGTTTTAACTAATCTCATTTTTGTGTAGTCCCTCTTTCTGAAATTAAATGCTACAATGTTGGGCTGCTATGGTGTTTTCCCTGCCACAGGGGATGTTAAATGTAATTATATTATGGTCACTATGACCAAGCGGTCCAGCTATATTCACCTCTTGGACCAGATCCTGTGCTCCACTTCTAACTAAATCAAAAATTGCCTCTCCTCTTGTGGGTTCCAGGACTAGCTGCTCCAAGAAGCAGCCATTTAAGGTATCAAGAAACTCTTTCTACATCCCGTCCTGAGATGACATGTATCCAGTCAATATGGGGATAGTTGAAATCCCCCATTATTATTGAGGTTTTTTTATTTTAATAAAAAGCAACAGAGTCCTGTGGCACCCTTAAGACTAACATATGTATTGGAGCATAAGCTTTCATGGGTGAATACCCACTTCGTCAGAAGCATGTAATGGAAATTTCCAGAGGCAGGTATAAATATGCAGGCAAGAATCAGTCTGGAGATAACGAGGTTAGTTCAATCAGGGAGGGTGAGGTCTTCTGCTAGCAGTTGAGGTGTGAACACCAAGGGAGGAGAAACTGCTTTTGTAGTTGGCTAGCCATTCACAGTTTTTGTTTAATCCTGATCTGATGGTGTCAAATTTGCAAATGAACTGAAGCTCAGCAGTTTCTCTTTGGAGTCTGGTCCTGAAGTTTTTTTGCTGCAGGATGGCCACCTTAAGATCTGCTATGGTGTGGCCAGGGAGGTTGAAGTGTTCTCCTACAGGTTTTTGTATATTGCCATTCCTGGTATCTGACTTGTGCCCATTTATCCTTTTACGTAGTTACTGTCCAGTTTGGCCAATGTACAGAGCAGAGGGGCATTGCTGACACATGATGGCCTATATAACATTGGTGGACATGCAGGTGAATGAACCGGTGATGTTGTAGCTGATCTGGTTAGGTCCTGTGATGGTGTTGCTGGTGTAGCTATATGGGCAGAGTTGGCATCGAGGTTTGTTGCATGGATTGGTTCCTGAGTTAGAGTTGTTATGGTGCGGTGTGTGGTTGCTGGTAAGAATATGCTTAAGGTTGGCAGGTTGTCTGTGTGCGAGGACTGGCCTGCCTCCCAAGGTCTGTGAAAGCGAGGAATCATTGTCCAGGATGGGTTGTAGATCACTGATGATGCGTTGGAGAGGTTTAAGCTGAGGACTGTAGGTGATGGCCAGTGGAGTTCTGTTGGTTTCTTTCTTGGGCTTGTCTTGTAGCAGGAGGCTTCTGGGTACACATCTGGCTCTGTTGATTTGTTTCCTTATTTCCTTGTGCAGATATCGTAGTTATCTAACCTCATTATCTCCAGACTGATTCTTGCCTGCATATTTATACCTGCCTCTGGAAATTTCTATTACATGCGTCTGACGAAGTGGGTATTCACCCACGAAAGCTTATGCTCCAATACATCTGTTAGTTTTAAAGGTGTCACAGGACTCTCTGTTGCTTTTTACAGATCCAGACTAACACGGCTACCCCTCTGATACTTTATTTTAATAGTCTCTCTAATCTCTCTGAGCATTTCACAGTCACTATCACCATCCTGGTCAGGTGGTCGGTAATATATCCCTACTGCTATATTATTATTACAGCATTGAATTACTATCCATAGAGATTCTATGGTACAGTTTGGTTCATTTATGATTTTTACTTCACTTGATTCTATGCTTTCTTTCACACATTGTGCCACTTCCCCACCAGCACAACCTGTTCTATCCTTCTGATATATTTTGTACCCTGGTATTACTGTGTCCCATTGATTATCTTCAAGTTTCTGTGATGCCTATTGTATCAATATCCTCATTTAGTACGAGGCACTCTAGTTCCCCTGTTTTATTATTTAGACTTCTAGCATTGGTATATACACACTTTAAAAACTTTTCACTTTTTAGCTGTCTTGCATTACACGATGTAATTGAATGGGACTTTTTTTCATTTGACTGTTTCTCATCAGATCCGACCTGTATTTTATCATCTTCCATCCTCTCCTCCTTACTAGGACATAAAGAATCTCTATTAATAGATCCTCCCCTAAGGGATGTCTCTGTCTGAAACATGTGCTCCTCCGCACCTGTCGGCTTTCACCCAGCCCTTAGTTTAATCTTTCCTAGAGCATAGCATTCTCATATAACTGCAACCACCCAATTGTCTGTAATTGTCACTGTCCCTATTGACTTCAAGAAAGGCAGTCTTTCAACTGCTGGAAAGTCTCTCTCAATTAAAGAGTACATGTGCAGACCATATAAATAGCCTATTCACCGAGGAAATGATTATCTGGATTTCTCTTGCTGTTTTGCTCCCTAGGGCTAATACCTGCCTGACATGTAGCTGTAATCTTCCCGTGAGTGATTGGACTGATAGGGAAAAATGAAGATCACTTTCTAAACCCCCTCATATTTGCCTTACTTTGTTTTCTACATGTTCTGCAGCAGCTTTATCTGTCCATGGGTGTTAGCTTTCCACAAAGGCAGTCGCTGCTGCCTCCTGAAAGTGGCATTTGATACTGCAGCCCTAGATGAGATCTTAATTCTGACTAGAGAAGAATATGAAATGGAGAGTTGCTGCTAGGAAAATCTAGCACAATACTGATAAACTGCTTATCTTTTGATTTATCCTTTAATGGGTTAGGTTTTAAGAGCAATGCTTGAAAGAAAGCATTGAACGGGCCTATACTGCCACTGCTGATGTTTTAAAGTTTCTTCTCAAGGCCCTCTGAATTCATCTACAAGTCTTGTCCTCCAGGGCAAGTATCAGACTCCTTTTTTACTATCTGTATTTCCCCTTTGGCTTTTTCCTTTTGTCCTGTTTCAGCTGAAACTCTAAAGTTTTTATGACTCTTTTGACCACAGTATCAAAGAAATCCTTTGGGAACAATCTGTCCTGAGTTTTTTCCTATAAGTGCTCTAGGTCAGACTCCAATACCTCTTCTGTAAAGACCGAGCTCTTTGAGGAAGAAGGTGAATACCTAAACCTTGGTTTGTTTCTTAGTAACTTTTTTCCTTTTTTATTTCTTAGATATATTCTATTTCTAATTCTGGAGAGGCGGAGGGGAAGGAAAAGCTATCCCTTTGCATCAATCACTTCTTTAACTGCATTTATAAAGACTTGACTAGATTCTTTATTGTTGGTTAGGCACATTCTGCCCAGAAGCTTGAGAATCCATTAGTTATCTCCTTGTTCCAAGAAGGAACCCTGTATTTTTCCTCAGGTCATAAAGATCTACCTTAACATCTTAGGTGGAAACCATTTAAAAGCCTCTGAGTATTTGTTAACTGTGAGGCATGTGCTGAGTAAATGAGGCTATGAGGGTTCCTTGGCATTTTGTAGATCTGTCTCCTGGGCTACATCGTCTATATCTGGTTCTAAGGAATAAGGAGGGGATTATAAATTTCACTCCTCTCTGTATGTTGCCATTCACCACAGGTGATCTTCCTTCACTCCTAGTCCAGCTCCTTCTCTTTATATCAGAGTCCTGTGTGCAGAGCTCACTGTCTAGACAAGACATCAAGTTGCACCCTACTAAGTGAGGGTTTGCTTTAAGTCATTCTGGCCATCAGTGTTTTGTCCATCTGCTCATCTGCAATTTTACAACAGCCCAGGGGAGGAGGGGGCAGGGCTCCTTGTTGAAGCCAAAGGCTGGGAAATAATTTTGCTGTACATGAAAGACATTTTCTTGCTTTCATCTGCCAACAAGGTATTTATTTTAGTGAAAGACAACAATTAAAAGTTGATGCCAGAGCTGAGCAGAATATGTCCAGATTTGTTGCTGAAATGTTTTCCACTGTTTTGCTAACTCCATTTGATGCACTCATTCTCAGCCTCATCCAAAACAAGGCGATAAGAACTCCTGAATGTCAGATAACAGACAGGTTACATTGTTTAGGATAATACCAGCATAATACCAGTAAAAGAAACAAAGGGAACTTCAAAAACAACAAGGAATCTGGTGGCACCTTAAAGACTAACAGATGTATTTGGGCATAAGCTTTTGTGGGTAAAAAACCCACTTCTTCAGATGCTTGGAGTGAAAATTACAGATGTTTTTGTGGATACAGACTAACATGGCTACCCCTCTGATACTTGACACCAAAGGGAACTTCACATTTTTAACTTCTGGGTGGGAATCAGAACAAAAAATTCTTCTAATGATCCAACAGAGCACTTAAGCATATGTATGAGGTCAACAGATGTGAATGGCAATCCTCATGTGCTCAAAGTTACACGTGCTTTACTGAATCAGGACAACACACAGAAAATGTTTTATCTTCTTTAAAATATTGTACATTCTAAGCATGCAATTGTCTCCCCTCCCTCCCTCACTGGTAATACTATACTTTATCCATTCCTATGACAAAGCTAGCAGATCCTACTCTGTTTCACTCTTCTACCTGCATTAATATAGGGGAACACTACAGGTTATGTACATAACAGAGACAGCACTGATTTCACTGATGGAAAAATGGCTTGTACAATTTTTGGGGAGGAAAATCTTTTCCCCCTCCCCAAGCTCATGATACCCATGACTGCACTCCAAGCAACTAAGAAGAATATTGCTGGAAAGGTTTCTGGCCCTTAACATATTTCTTAAATGAACAATGACAGTGTCCTATCCATCCTCTTGCCCTTCCCACCCTCCCCCAAGTAAACACATCACAAATTTTTTTTGGAAATTCAGGGTGATTGTGGTGCTTTTGGATGCTCTGTTTTCCTGTGCTCTTTCACTAAATCCAGTTAATCATTTTGCACTTTTATTGTGTTCTAATCTTGTATTATTTTTTCTCCATAGTCATTAACTGTAGCAAGCATTTCGAGCCAAAAGGAGTGCAGAATTCAGACAGGTGTAATTACTGTCAAGCATTGCAGCAAGTGGTATTGCTTTCCTCCTTCCTCCACCTGCTGACCGCCTGCTGTCACCTTCCTAATGTTGTGTCCATCTGTTGAAAAATGACTTCTGAAATTTGCCATTTTTTTTTCTTGGAGACTCATGGACCCCCTTCTGCTGCTTAAATATGGGACCACTCAAATTGTTACCACACACACACAGTCCTTTGCTCAGAGATCCAAATTCAGAAACGTATTCTATTAATGTCAAGATATAACTACCATATGTTTAGATCAAGGCCAACTGAATTATGAACTCCTCTTTCGATCATGTAAAAGCAGCAAAGACTAACACGGCTACCTCTCTGATACTCTTTCGATCATGAGGAAGATACACTTTTCTGGGCCTTTCTGCGCTCCTCACACACACACAATGGAATATAAGATAAGGAAAAGGTCTTCTAAACCAGCGCCTAGCACAATGCAGCTATCACTGGGAATCCTAAGTGTTACAGTAATATAATAATACATAATAAATCACGCAGTTGCTTTTGAAAATAGTCTTTAAGGTGCCACAAGTACTCCTGTTCTTTTTACTTGGTCTTAAGTAATTCATCAACTAAGAATTTTCACATTTTAGCCACCAGAGGGAGCTCATATAGTCCCATTATATAACATAGTGGATCACAAACTGAATATGAGCCAATAATGTAATGTAGTTGTGGAAAAGGCTAATATCATTTATGGGGTATATGAACAGGAGTGTTGTAGGTAAGATATGGCAGGTAACTACCCTGCTTTACTCAGCACTGGTGAGGCTTCAGCTGGAGTATTGTGTCTGGGTGCCACACTTTAAGAAAGATATGGACAAATTGGAGAAAGTCCAGAGGAGAGGAAAAATTATAAAAGGTTTAGGGAACCTGACCTATGAGGAAAGTTTGAAAAGAACTGGGCATGTTTAGTGTTGAGAAAAGAAGACTGAGGAGGACCTGATGACAGTCTTTGAATATGTTAAGCATGGTTATAAAGAGGTTGATGGTGAATTGTTCTCACGTTGACTGATGGTAGAACAAGAAGTAATGGGCTTAATCTGCAGCAAGGGAGATTTAGGTTAAATATTAGGAAAAAAAATTCTGACTATAAAGATAGTTAAGCACAGGAATAGGCTTCCAATGGAGAAATCTTCCATCACTGAATGTTTTTAAGAAGGAGTTGGACAAACACCTGTCAGGGATGATCTATGTATTCTTGTCCTGCCACAGCACAGGAGGCTGAACTAGATGATTTCTCAAGGTCCCTTCCAGCCCTACACGTCTATGATTCTATAGACATACAGACGAACATACATATACACAAACGTGAATTTAGTTAATCACCCTAATTTTCCAAAGCATTCTGTTCCTGCCTCATATACTTATTCTTTAGTTGAAATATTAATTTGGAGAGAGTTCTCTCTCTCCTGCTAGGAATTTAGCTGTAAAAGTAAAATTTTATCTCAGATTATGCATCATTATGACACCATTCAAATCTTTGCTCTCCAATATTTTAAAATAAAGGGTTTTCTTTTATATTGTAAACACAGTTGCAGTTTTAAACCACACAATAGCAATTTACTTCTTCAAAATAACCTTATTTTTAAAAATGCCTCTTGGGTGCAATAATCTTTTAAATTGAAGATGTTAGTTCCAAAGCCATGCAAAGGGGTATAAAGCTGCAGCTATAGCGTTCTAAACAAATAATGCGACATTTCAATGACATGGAAACAGAAAACGCAGTCATCTAATCTTGCAAGTAAACATATAGGGCCTGAGTCATCACTGCATTACTCCGATCGTCAGTGCAGCTCAGCTGAAATCAGCAAAGTCAAAATACTGTGAAACTAGAGTAACTGAGTCTAGAATCAGGCCCCATTATATATTTGCTACATGTGACTTTTGTTTTTCATTTGTCAGAGATAAACATGTATGATCCTACCCAAAATTCCCCCCTTTTATTCTGCAGCTTTATAAATGGGATTCAAGTGACAAAGCTCTGTGGCAGGACTATACTTACAAATAGCTCAGCGAGGACCCTTGCCCAAATGTCCTCCCAAGTTGGCCTATTCCAAGGGCTTCTCCTTGGGTCAATTACTGCCCCTTTCTCTTTCTAATGCTCTCCTACCTCAGGACACCAATCCTACTATTTATCTAGCTGACTTGGTTGTAATAAAACCCTCCTGGTCTGGTAAATAGAGAAAATCAGCAAAATAATTCTGCATTCTCCATTAGAACTGGTTGAAATTCTTTGGTTGACTTATTCTTTCAAATGAAAAATTGCCTTTTTATTTAAATGAACATTTCCATGGGAAAAATGTTCATTTCTTCTTTTTAAAAAAATCTGTTTTTATCATAAAATTGGAAAATTCCCCACAAAAGTCTTGAAAAAATTGAAAATGTTTTTTCTTCTGAAATTTCTCATATAACGTTTTCCAATCAGCTCTGCCCTCCACATGGGTTCCTAAAGGCGGATGCTCTGTTATGTCACGATGATTCTGTGACCTGAGCATAATTTAAGTGCTGAGTTCCACATTCTCCCCTTTCTATGCAAAAAACATGCAGAAGAGACAGTCTTACTTGCAAAGCCCTATGCCCTTTAGTAACCCCACATTCCACCAGAGCTCCTACCAGAGTGGTATGACCAGGAAATGTGTGACAACAAGCTCCTGTGGAACCCCAGGACACCCAGATACTGCAGATACATCTCACTCCTCTCAGACATTCTGTGCTGCTCCCAGGCCCATTTAGCACAGGCAACATGATTATGTTCTCTGCTACTCTGACACTATCTGGCCTCATGGCTGCAGTGTGCACATTCCCACCCTGTGGAGTGTAAAGTGAATTTGCAGCACAAACTTACAGCTGGAGATTATTAAACATATGTCCGTTCCTCAGTTCCAGCCTGCCCTATCTCTGAGGTCATTAATCTGTAACCTTGCAATTTTGATTGCTCAGGGGCTAGAGACCCTACCTACAAGGTGTGTAGAAGTGGAAGAAAATTACATGCATTGTACTTGACTTTCCCTCCTCATAGCCTCCTATCCTGCATTATG
The DNA here is from genome assembly GCF_020497125.1 of Mauremys mutica. Taxonomy (NCBI): domain Eukaryota; kingdom Metazoa; phylum Chordata; order Testudines; family Geoemydidae; genus Mauremys; species Mauremys mutica. The sequence continues at coordinate 94,761,916 of NC_059074.1, read as the reverse complement.
TGGGGATTTCCATAACTTGACTCCCTGACACGACATACAATGGAGGGAAGCAGATGGCCTGTGGTCATTTAAGACATGTTCTATTCTGACTAAATCACAGAGACAAATCTTGTTTTACATTATGATTAATACAATATGACTGTGTACAAGTGCTTGACCTCTGAACTCTCAAACAGAACCTTAGCAGCCTGAACCCAAGAGAGAGAGAACTTGATTTTGTAGATTTAAGAGATTATTATGATCATCTAGTACAGGGGTGAGCAAACTTTTTGGCTCGAGGGCCACATCAGGGAATAGAAATTGTATGGTGGGCCATGAATGTTCACAAAATTGGGGTTGGGGTGCAGGCTCTGGAATGGGACTGGGGACGATGAGTTTGGGGTGTAGGAGGATGCTCTGGGCTGGGACCAAGGGGTTTGGAGAGTGGGAGAGGGATCAGGGCTGGGGCAGGGGTGCGGGAAGGGGTGCAGGTTCTGGCTGGGGGTGCGGGCTCTGGGGTTGGGCTGGGGATGAGAGGTTTGGGATGCAAGAGGGTGCTATGGGCTGGGATCAAGCGGTTTGGGGAGCAGGAGGGGGATCAGGGCTGGGGCAGAGGGTTGAGGCATGGGGAGAGGCTCAGGCGGTGCAGGCTCTGAGTGGCGCTTACCTCAAGTGGCTCCTGGAAGCAGTGGCATGTCCCTTCTCCAGCTCCTATGCAGAGGCATGGCCAGGCAGCTCTGCAAGCTGCCCCATCCGCAGGCACTGCCCCTGCAGCTCCCATTGGAGCACTTAGGAGCTTGAGCAGGGCCATGCCATGGCTTCTGGGAGCCACGTGGTGTGGCCCCAACCCAGCACCCCGACTGGAGTGCCAGAGTGGATCCGAGTCGCTGGTGTGGCCCCGACCCAGTGCCCCGGCCAGAGCAGCGCCAAGCCGCATGGTCCAGCCCCCAAGCCAGTGCCCCGGCTGGAGCGGGACCAAGCTGCATGGTGCAGCTCGCGGGTCGGCTTGAAGCGCTCACCAGCCGGATCCAGCCCGCAGGCCATAGTTTGCCCACCCCTGATCTAGTATGACCTCCTGAATAACATAGACCAAAAAATGTCACCCCGTAATAGAAGCTGTTCTCTTAACTATGGCATCCCATCATGTCTTCAGTTGTGGTTCTTAAGATGAAAAATATTACACCATCATCTTCAAATAATTGCCATTGGGGTCATGTCTTCCAAAGACTAGAACTCCTTAGCTGGAATTTCTCTCCCTAACTTGAATTCTTCAGTGATCCTGCTCAAGTCTGATTGTTCCTAAGTGAAGTCCCTATGGACCAGTTATACATTTCCCCCCTCCCCTGCCACCTAAAACTGCTCCAAGGTTCAGTCAGACACGAAGACACGGTATAAAATTACCTCAAAGGCATCTGAAATCCAGTCCCCTCCCACTGGATCACTTACAGTGAAGAGAGCATGAGGGGGAATTTTATAAGTTTATATTAAAAAAGTTAAGGGAGATTTATAGTAAACTGTCTGCAAATGCAAATATTTTTTTAAAAGCACATCAAAAGCTGGGGAGGTTAAAACAGTTGGGATATTTGTTAAAATATTTTATATTTACACTTTTAAAGGCTTTTTATGGGCAGAAATTGCTTGAGCCAGCAAAACACATCTGGTTTATTTTTTTATGAGAGATCCACAGCACATAACGACATGACTCATAACAGAGACAATCTTGCCATCAGAGTCATGCATCACTTGGAAGACTAAATCATATACTTGTGGCTTGACAACATTATGCCATCCAAACGATACACCTAACTGTTTGGGAACAAACCTTCTCTTCAGATCTTGTTTTCACATCTACACTAAAATCCCATATGACAATTTCTGTATGGAGAATGTGAAGATTGCCCATTTAAGCACTCAAAAGTCAGGAAATACTGAGTGAAATCCTAGCTCCATTGAAATCAATAAAAACTATGAGGAGGCTTTAGGGTGTTAGTCTTTAAGGTGCCACTGGACTCTTGTTGTTTTTGTGGAAACAGTCTAACAGGGCTACCCTCTGATAATTGAAGTCAATGACAGTTTTGTCACTGACTAAAATGGGGCCAGGATTGCACCCCACTATACTAAGTTGTGCATGTGATCATAACACTTTCCCTGGTGTGCCTGCCCTACAACACAATATTTAATCACATCCCCACATTCTGTTCACAATAAAAATCTACAATTGTGGATACACCCGTAACATAGTCGTTTTTTTTATCTTTTCATACTAACTACATATTGATCAAGCATCAAACACCTACATTCAGGTTCACTCCTTGCATGATATTTCTCCCTGCCTTATTTCCCCCTGCCTGCTACCACAGGGATGGAAGGCTCAAGACTTTGTAATTCAAACGGCTAATATCATGATCTATCATATGTCATGCAGTAGTATCCAGCCAAGAATCAGGGCCCCATTGTTCTAGGCACTATACAGACATACTATCTCCAGGGTCCCCAAACCCCCAGTCCATAGGAATATTGTTCCATCTAGTTGCCACCCTAAAGTTGCCATCAAAGAGATGCAGCTCCCACCGTGGACACTCAAACAGGGATCTTCAGGGCAGGCTGCAAAGTCTGTTCTAATAACATACCCTCCACCTTCCAACCAAGATCTTCTTTATTCCTCCACACCCCACTCTCTTCAGCCAATTACAATACACTTTGCACAACCCCCCTTGTCAAATTAGCCCATTATACAAAAACCTTGGGGAAAGGGAGTAGGAAAATATCAACAAGAGAAATTCTTAACCCTGTACTCCCCTCCTTAGGGCTCACTACCCCATCCCTTTCTGACACACTTCAAATCCCACCCCTCCAAAATAACATAAACACCATGCCCTTCTGTCAGCCCCCTCCCAACTCATACAGGAAAATCGCCTATGGTGATCTTAACCCAGCCATCCTCTTACACAGGCTTAGAAGCAATGGCCCTGAAGGGGTAAGAGAGGGTTGAGGGAAGGAAGAATAACTCAAAATAGAAGCTGATCCAATTTAATGTAAGCCACTCACCTAGGCAAACCTTTACTAGAGGTGATGAATACTCACAATCTTTTCTCAAACCCTCTGCCACTCAGACCTACCTCAACACAAAGGGTATGTCTGCACTGCAGAGTGAACCAGGGTTTTTATCCAAGTGTTGCCCCTAAGCCCACACTGATCCACACACAAAACCCTCAGACCTGAGATTGGCAGTGCTTTCAACCCAGGCTAGCTGGCACAGATGCGGGAGTGGGTTAGAACACAGTTTTCACTTTCACTCAGACTGGTAACCCTTCCACTTTGCAGAGAGGACACAGGCTAAAACACTCAAGTGCAGACTGTCCTCCGATACATTCCCACAATCCCTCCTTCTCTGCCCACTCCCATATCCAGAAGGACAGACACTCAACACATTGCAGCACAAAGAACCATGGGATATGCCACAAGAAGTCCTAGCAACAAACATGGGGGAGTGCAGCATCAGTGAGGATGTCTGATGTCCTCAAATAGATGTTATAGAGATAGGTTCATACTGTTTTTTTTTTAGTAACAATCTGGAATATTTCTTTGTTGCTGTTTTTGTTAATAATATAAAATTATAGAGAAATGGGGACTGCCCCGTTAAGAATAGGGTGTGTGTACTGCAAGTGAGCGCCTGCAGTGGCCGCTGAGGTCAGGTGTTCAGTTAGTGCACTGCTTCTGCCACAGGAGGCTGGCTTGTAGCTGGGCACTGGGAGGGTGGGGGTGTCTGTCTGCAAGAAGCTCCTAAGGTAAAAGGATTGTATTCCCAAAATAAGTTCTTCTGAAGGGCTGAGTCTTGTGATTAAGGGTGTAACTGATTCAGTATCTCAGGTAGGGGCTGATCACCCAGGATAATTATCCAAAGAGTTTGTAGAAGAGAAGACTGAGCAGGGACATGATAACAGTTTTCAAGTACATAAAAGTTGTTACAAGAAGGAGGGAGAAAAAATGTTCTTGTTAACCTCTGAGGATTGGACAAGAAGCAATGGTCTTAAACTGCAGCAAGGGAGGTTTAGGTTGGACATCAGGAAAAACTTCCTCTCAGGGTAGTTAAGTTCTGAAATAAATTGCCCAGGGAGGTTGTGGAATCTCCGTCATTGGAGATTTTAAAGAGCATGTTAGAAAAACACCTGCCAGGAATGGTCTAGATAATACTTAGTCCTGCCTTGAGTGCAGGGGACTGGATTAGATGACCTCTCGACGTCCCTTCCAGTCCTATGATTCTATTAGGACCTCCCAAACCAATCAAGGAACTCAAATCAAGTCAACATATCACCCTCTCAAGCTTCTCACTCTCTTCAACTTTGCCCACCACATGGACTCACTGCCACAAAGACTGTACAAAAGGAGCACAAGGTTATAACCCACACCCACAGAGCAATACTTCAGGTATCAGAGGGATCGCCGTGTTAGTCTGGATCTGTAAAAGCAGCAAAGAGTCCTGTGGCACCTTATAGACTAACAGACATATTGGAGCATGAGCTTTCGTGGGTGAATACCCACTTCGTCAGAGCAATACTTGTCAATCATTAAAAAAAAACCAAACAATCCCCTGGCATCCTATCAAACCATTATCCAAATCACCCAAACGTATCTGGTGTGCTTCCCAGCCCCCAAGGAGTCACTTTCTGTGCTGGGTGGAAACAGTGTTCCTTTTATGTGATTAACTCCCACTTCTGCTGCTGCCCCTGAGGCTTAGGGCTGGTGCGGCAGTGACCTGGTGGCTTCTTGGCTGGGGGCTGGGGAGAGGGAAAAAGAGATTCCCTGCTCCTGTACTGATGCTCCCACTACTGGGGCTTGAACTACAGTTGCCTCATGTCTATTGGCCCCTGAAAAATCTCTTACTGCCAGAGAGGTTCAGGCCTCTGAGTGTGGTGGCCTGTTGATTCTTGAACCTTGGAGGAATCTCTTGCTGCCAAGCCACCAAAGACCTGTCCCTTTACCCCCACCACAGTACCACCATTCTGTAATTGCCCACGAGGGTACACCTAGATTCCTTTATTGTATATTCTGTCTGCAAACCTTTAAGCAGAACAGTGAGTGCTTATGAATGTGTAAAATGTACTGCAGACACACTGCACTACTGTGGAAATCCCATGATGCTGAGTAATAGCAATAATAATGCATAAGCAATTGTGCTTTCATTTTTCACATTTGTTCTATGGCTATTTTCCCACAAGTTTGATTATAGGAGTGAAAGTGTTTAATGGATCAGGAATAATAGCAATATAAGACAAGAAAAACTTTATGTACAGTTTTAAGAAATATTTCCCTTTGTTGAAGAAAATGGGACATTGGAGGGAAGTCTGTACATTTATGGCGCTATGTTTGTACTGCATTGTCTTTCCTTACTAGAATGTATCTTACAGATTTACAACTGCCAATGTGAATTTTCAATTGCTGATAGTGACAACTGCAGTCTGGGCTATAGAACTGTGAAGAGGAGAAGCTCGCATATATCTAGCTTCACACTTCTAAAGACATCAGTCCCTGTGCATTTAATACAATTGTATTGCTTTGAAAAGATGCTCCAGCAAGGTTACAGCCTTCCACATAGCCTCTTTTCTTTTTGAAATATGAACCTCACTTGAAAGCTGATTCATTTCTGACTCCATTCCAAATGATCTTGACTTTACATCCCTGTGGAAGCAGGTATTTTATCTCAATTGTCTTGGATGGTCAGTTCCTGATCTACAGCTGCTGGATGAGATTCTCCGCTGTACAGTCATCTCTCATGAGGAAAGCCTTGGAACAAGCTGTCCTGTTCTCAGATACTGCGCTTCTGATCAGCTGTATTCCCACTTAGAGTTTTTAAGCTAGAAAGAACTCTCTGTTTTGGCCTTCTTAGAATGACAACGTTAACCACTGAAAAGTGCAGCAGGATGAGATGTGAAAACAATGCAATTAACCAGTAACTTGATAATTTATGGATGTATCACTTTTCATTCCTGTATTTTAAGGAGTCTGATTTTTTTCCAAACTAATATTCAATTTGCATAAAATACAAAGTATATTCCTGTTTTATTTAAACCACCAGGCAATACAAATTCCAGTCTGAAGGTGACTAACAGTTATTATCTTGTTTTTACCTGGTATTTTATATTGGAGTTTAATAGAAACATACAATTTTAAAAATCTCAGCTAGTTTTCTCAAGCATAAATTCATGTCAAGAACCTTTTTGATGGTGACAGGGTTACTGCCAAACTGGACTGTTAGATGATTGTACATTATGTAAAATAACACGCTAAAAATTGTCAGTTCTTTGAAACACTCCTTTAATCAAGAAATAACTTTAAAAGGATGGTTGGCAGGCCTAAAAATTGACCAACCATTTTCACATTATGGGCCAAATACTTTGGGGCATTCTGGCCCCTTTTCTGTCACTCTTGCGGTGCACAGACTGGAAGGCAGCCAAATCTGACCAGCTCAGAATCCACCCAGTATGAGGGGTAAGCTTTCAGCTGGCACATATCTAGCATTCCCGGCTCCTGCACTATCCACCAATCAGCCACAGTGTAGGGAGCACTTTAGAGGAACAGCTGGAACCTGCTACATTCCAGCTACGCCCAGTTGGTGACAGCCCCCTTGCTGCTCTAGCCTGTGCTGGGGTAGGGACTAGTGCATATCATCACAGGTTCCCTGATGGCCTCCACTCTCTGCCACATTGAGCAGAAATTTGGCACAGGTGAATATGTGGGGTTCTATCTCTTCAAACATGTTGTAATCACTTACATTTCTATGAAGCTGTTACTGATAATGAGAAATGTAGTTTTAAAAATGAGTAAAACCTTGGTAATTTTAACAACAAGCATGAGCTACTGCCAACCAGCTTGTACAGGTGTTTTATACAGAGCCACATTGCACTGGAGTGTTATAAAAGAATAACTGCAGAGGTTTTTCAGAAACCCCCGGTGGCCTGGGTTTGGATTTCACCTGCTCAGCCAGTGTATTACACTCAACAACCTAAAATTCTCAGGATGTGCATATATTAACTAATCAAAACTCCCTTTTCTTTCCAATGTCATTGCTAGAGTGATAAGCCATAAAATGTTAATTCTTCGCCCAGAGCTTCCAACAGGCACTGAAGATTATACAATTTAACTTCCCCCACTCGTGCGCCACAGCACTAGGCGGTACATTCACACTTCACTTAGAATTCATCTTCGTCTAGAGTCTGTTTCTTTGGGGCAAGACAAACAATTAATTTACATATTGCTGGCTCTGCCTGCTCCTCTGTATGTAAAACAACAAACAGTTCCCAGGGATGAGAAAACAATATTTTTACTCATCGTACTGTGAAGCAAGGTGTATACACATTCAAAACAATGACAGAAATAAGAGAGCCAGAAACCACCTCAAAACCACCAAGGATTGAGATCAGAATGGAAAATCAAAGTGGTAACACAAATGCCATAATACCCATTTCTCCTCTACATGAGGTTTTTCTGCCTGGGCTATTTTTAGAGACTCTGTACTCTCAACTCTGATGAGGTGAATTCTTACATTCATATTATTTATTCAATCAGTGTTTACGAAAGCAGAATTTCAGACTAGACACACTTCTCAATGATATAATTGGATAATATGCGAGGCAGGTATAATATGCTGTTGCTCTAACAGGTCATATATACAGCATTGTATAAATATAATCTGCCTCCATTCTTAATTTGTATAAAACGTCCTCCACATGAAAAAAAATCCCAAATGTTAAATGTAAACACTTGACAGTTCAAGCATTAGGCAGGTTCTTAGGCTGAATTCATTTTTGTTCGGCCCACAGGTCGACCCTCTGCTATAGTTACTTGCATCACCAATAAGTGTCACAGCAGATCTGAAACATATCTGCTTATCTCTGTTGTTTAAGCGTCTAACTTTAAAGGGACTATAAGTCTTTCAGTTACTACAAAATATGAAGAGGGAGAAAGTGGCAGAAGGAATGGTTCACAAGTGATCTGAACTTTGGAAACCAGTTCAAGGTTTGGTTCTGGTTTGAAAGTAGGTGAAGGACAAGGGCTTTTCTTATTTTACCTGAACAATGTCACTCATCCTTTATTATTATGGATGCAGTCAGGCACTATTTATTCCCACAAAACTCCCATTAGTTTAAGTGGAGGCCTACCTGAGTTAGGAATGCAGGAATGGACTTTAACCAAACCTATAACATATTTTATTATATTTATATACAATAACAGCTGAGTTGGTCTTTTCACATTTTGGAATGCATTTGAATTAATGTTGGACCAAATGATTGCAGTATAAAACTGGCACAAAAATTCCAGGATAATGGAACCATCTTCGAAGCAATGTATTTGGTGAGCAACCTTCTGGAAAACACCTTTGAAAATCAAAAACTACCAAAGTAACTAAGAAAAAGAAATCTGATGAGGGAGGGTGAACAAGGATGCATAAACCATAAAAGACAACTAGAATCTGCAAAGCTAGCTGCAATAGTGTCTTCATTCATATTCAAATCCAGCTATCCTTGTGGAATATCTGTTATATTACAACTACTGAAGTCTGAATTAAAGGAAACTTATTATAAACTCTATTGATACAACTTATACAATGCACATAAAGAGAGCAATACACAATAAATAGTATGTCTTAAAAGAAAATAGTAGCCAGAATAGCTGCTGAAATCTAATAATGATTTAGTAACAGAAACTTACTCATTTATTACATAAATCTGTATTGGTAGAGCACAGAGCTCAGCTATGGTTACCATGTACTCTTGAACAAAAAAGAAATGTTTTGAGGTCCTGATTAAAAACACAGTAAAGTCAAAGGAAAGATTCTCATTGACTCTAATGGGATTTGGATCAGGATCTGTAAGAGTAAGGTCTGATTGCTTTGAAGATATTGAGAAGACTTTATTTCTGTAATTAGTACTAGATAGCACCAGTATTTAACAGACCAGTCTTCCTCCTAAATGACAAATCACACCTCAAAATTGCTTTCACAGTAGTGACACCCTAGAGCTATGCAAGACCCTGAATTGTCCTTCAGTTTTTACCACCAGAAACATTGCCAATAAGTACTGTTCTGTTTCCACCTGCAGCATAGTCTAAATGAAGGTATATAAGGCATTCATGCAAGAAATTAACACATGGCACAAAATAATACTAAGCTTCAGGGTGAAAGCTAGCCTTGTAGTCCAAGTGAAAATCAAAAATCTATGTGTGCAATCCCAAAACTGCAACTCATTAATACTGCTAAAAGCCCTAATAAATGGATTGGCTGGACAGGCAGACAATCCCAAGCTAATAGTCACGGTCTTAAAATTGCATGGCAGATATTTTCCCAAATTTATGCTCCTCAGGTTTTTTTTATATTACCACATCTTCCAAATGATGCATTTTTGAGTTGTTTACATCCTGTGTAAAACTGCCATGTCCAAGATACTGACTAGAGATAGCTAAATATAATCTTCACCATCCATTATAAGTACTATAATGCAGATCCTAGTTTTTGCAAAATGCATAGCTATATATAACTTTTCTTCTTCACAGAGAATGACACCAATGCTATTTATAGGAGCCTAAGGGAGTGCCCAGCTATGAAATTTCATAAATGATGTAGAAGACACTATGTAAAAGGTTAAACTCTGGGTAAAATTCTGTGCTGCACCTCTGGCTGGCACAACAAAGAACTCACAGCCCAGGGGAAAGAGAGGCAATGGTCACTTTATGCCACCTTTGAACCCTGCAGGTTGTTCCCGGAACTGAAACAGTCCACAAGTTAGGTATCTCAGGTGGTTGCTCTAAATTACTGCATCCTGTTTTAGGCTGGCTACGTGTGGCATCGCCACACAGAATACTTATAACACTATGTGCTATAGGCCCCCTCCCTAAATCTATCCCCAGCACTTCCCCTACACTCACACTGGGACTTGCAAGGAGGTCTGTGCAGACAGCCTTGAGCTGTCTTAAATGGTGCTGGTGGCAGTGGAAATTTGTCACACCTAGTTGAGGGACTCCTACAGTACCTATACATCACTACAATAGCACACAGGGACTGTAAAAGAGTGAGGCTCAGTGCCTCGGGTTCTTGGATCGCCCCTCAATTTATGTGCATAACTAAGGATAACCCTGTAGAAAGTTATCCAGGAAACTAGACCCTTTAACTCAGCCAGGAAACTAGATCTAAACTAGACAATAGCTCCATGTATACAGTTCACTTTTTTTGCATAGCATCATTCATATACTAGTATCACAAATTATTTCAGAGCTAATTAGAGTCACAATGGACATACAACTATAGTAGAGGAAGTAGATTAAAAACATACTACAGGTGCTGTAGCCTCTATTGATGTTGGTGGGTAGATGGCAAAGCACAAAGGAAACATTTCAGGAGAAATGGCTAGGCATGGAAAACTAGGATCCTCAATTAGCAGGATTTGATTGTTATACTAGAAAGAAGGTTAGGAGTCAAAGGCCAGGGTGAATGGACTCACTCAGCAGAAGAGACAGGATAGGTGTTTCAGATGATGGAAATATCTTGAAACAATCATCTACTGCTCAGTGTAGGAAGGGAGGAAGAAGACACAAAGATTCTGCTAATATTGGTGTATTAGGGCCAAAAGCAGTAGAATATTTTTGCTGCACATGTAACACCAACAGGCCCCAGTTGCTGGGATCGAACCTGGGGTCTGTGGGAACTTAGTGCATGAGCCTCTACTGCATGAGCTAAAAGCCATAATCCTCTTAGCTAAGGCTGTAGAGTAGATTCGTAAAGCGCTCCCTCTGCGTGGCCTCAGCACCACTAGAGCAGACAGAACACCACACCCAGGAGCAAGGCTGGCTCAGGCTTCTTTGCCACCACAATTGGTGAAGGGATGTAGGGGAAGGCACGATCGGTGGCAGCTAAACCGCGCCGCTTCATTCCTCAGCAGCGGGCCCTTCGCTCTGACAGTGACTGAGGGACCTGACGCTGAATTGCCACTGAAGACACGGCCGTGCTGCCCCTTCCCATTGGCCGCCCCAAGCACTGCTTCGTTTGCTGGTGCCTGGAGCCGGCCCTGCTCAGGAGGTGTGTGGGTTACACACATGTACCCCAAATTGTAGAGAAGATGCATAGGGGGACTTTGTGTTCCCTGACCAACAGAGCTCTGCAGAGAGCCCAGGAGTGGGAAAGTTTGGGGCATGGCCAGCCTGGGTGCACAGAAAAGCTCCAGTGTGCCAAAACTCCATGGAACAGCTGGTCATATGGTCATATTTGCCACACTCCCCCACCCTGTGAAACAGCAAATACTGCTCTGCTGTACACTGGTAACTAAGGATAGTCTCCTTTAATCCTGAGACACTGAATCTTGGCATTGCTCTATGGGCCTCAATTTATGTTTTAAGAAACAGAATGGAGAATAGAAAACAATGAAATGCAAGAGCCAGAAACCTTGAAACTAGAAGAGAGAATTTGAAAGATATTTTGAAATAAGCACAAAGCCAGTGTGTGGGGTTAGTGGGGACTACTCAAGCACAATTCAACATGTCACTTCCACTTTAGAAAGGGATTGTTTGATTTGTTGTAATATACTGACCCATGTCCTGTGTTGGGAAGTTAGATCAGAGCTCTCAGAATTCTCTTAGGCTGAAATGATCACTAAGAAGCCCTAATACACTTATCAAAAAATTTGTCAGACCATGTTGACTATGATACATAAATGAGAGGGAGTCCAGCTGAAGGTAGAATTTAAAAAGCACAGAGCTACAAGAAGCCATTATTATCTCTTGGTCACAGAAAACCAGAGAACACCCATCAGAATATAACACACTAACAATTCCTCAGACCCACAGCCATGCATTCTTTCAGATGGTCTTTCTTCCTCTTCCAGGAGCAACTGCTTTCATGGTCGCTCCCTGGAGCACCTATGTGAGCCTCAGTTGTTATTAATTCTTCATTTGCCTGGGAAAGGTTAGGACCTCTGCACTGTATCATTGTACCCATCTAGTCTTTGCTTTCTGTGGATATTCTAGTAAACGGAAAAACAACGAGGAGTCCTTGTGGCACCTTCGAGACTAAATTTATTTGGGCATAAGCTTTCTTGGGCTATAATCCACTTCATCGGCTGCATGGAGTGAAAAATTCAGTAGGCAGGTATAAATATACAGCACATGAAAAGATGTTGTCATACCAAAAAGTTGCCTTATCAAATGGGGGGAAGGGGTCAGTCCTAACGAGGCCAATTCAGTTAGGGAGGATGTGGCCCATTCCTAACTGTTGACAAGGCGGGGTGAGTATCAACAGGGGGAAAATTATTTTTTGTAGGGACTCATAAGAACATAAGAATGGCAGTACTGGGTCAGACCAAAGGTCCATCTAGCTCAGTATCCTGTCAACCGACAGTGGCCAATGCCAGGTGCCCCAGAGGGAGTGAACCTAACAGGTAATGATCAAGAGATCTCTCTCCTGCCATCCATCTCCATCCTCTGACAAACAGAGGCTAGGGACACTATTCCTTACCCATCCTGGCTAACAGCCATTAATGGACTTAACCTCCATGAATTTATCCAGTTCTCTTTTAAAACCTGTTATAGTCCTAGCCTTCACAACCTCCTCAGGTAAGGAGTTCCACAAGTTGACTGTGCGCTGTGTGAAGAACTTCCTTTTATTTGTTTTAAACCTGCTGCCCATTAATTTCATTTGGTGGCCTCTAGTTCTTGTATTATAAGAACAAGTAAATAACTTTTCCTTATTTACTTTCTTGTTCATGATTTTATATACCTCTATCATATTCCCCCTTAGTCTCCTCTTTTCCAAGATGAAAAGTCCTAGCCTCTTTAATCCAGGGTTTCTCAAACAGGGGTCACCGCTTGTGTAGGGAAAACCTCTGGCGGGCCAGGCTGGTCCGCAGGTCCAGCCGATCGCGGCTCCCACTGGCCGCTTCCAGCAGCTCCCATTGGCCTGGAGCAATGATCCGCGGCCAGTGTGAGCTGCGATAGGCCGGACCTGCGGACGGGGCAGGTAAACACACTGTCCTGGCCTGCCAGGGGCTTTCCCTACACAAGCGGTGACCCTTGTTTGAGAAACCCTGCTTTAATCTCTCCTCATATGGGACCGTTCCAAACCCTTAATCATTTTAGTTGCCCTTCTCTGAACCTTTTCTAATGCCAGTATATCTTTTTTGAGATAAGGAGACCACATCTGTATGCAGTATTCAAGATGTGGGCATACCATGGATTTATATAAGGGCAATAAGATACTCTCCGTCTTATTCTATATCCCCTTTTTAATGATTCCTAACATCCTGTTTGCTTTTTTGACAGCCACTGCACACTGCGTAGACATCTTCAGAGAATTATCCACGATGACTCCAAGATCTTTTCCATGATTCATTGTAGTTAAATTAGCCCCCATCATATTGTATGTATAGTTGAGGTTATTTTTATAGCCCCAACTATATTTGTTTGGGCTATAAAAATATAAAAAAATATGGGGTATATTTCAGCCACTCACAGTCTTTATTCAGGCCCAATTTGATGATGTCAAGTTTGCAAAATAATTCCTGTCCTCGCTTACAGACAGCCCATCCCCCCCAACCTGAAGCAAATACTCTCCAGCAATTACACACCACACCACAGAAACACCAACCCAGGAACCAACCCCTGCAACAAACCCCGTTGCCAACTCTGTGCCCATATCTATTCAAGGGACACCATCATAGGACCCAACCACACCATCAGAGGCTCATTCACTTGCACATCTACTAATGTGAAATATGCCATCATTTGCCAGCAATGTCCCTATGCCATGTACATTGGCCAAACCAGACAGCCTCTATGCAAAAGAATAAATGGACGCAAATCAGACATCAAGAATTGTAACATTCAAAAACCAGTAGGAGAACACTTCAATCTCCCTGGACACTCAATAACAGACTTAAAAGTGGCAATTCTTCAACAACAGAAAAACTTAAAAAACAGACTTAAACGAGAAACTGCACAACTGGAATTACCTGTAATGTGCAAACTTGACACCATCAAATTAGGGCTAATAAAGACTGGGAGTGGCTGAGTCAAGACAAAAAATAATTTTCCCTCTGTTGATACTCACACCTTCTTGTCAACGGTTGGGAATGGGCCACATTCACCCTGACTGAATTGGCCTTGTTAGCACTGACCCTCCACTTGGTAAGGCAACTCCCATCTTTTCATGTGCTGTATATTTATACCTGCCTACTGAATTTTTCACTCCATCCATCTGATGAAGTAGGTTACAGCCTACAAAACCTTTTGCCCAAATAAATGTGTTAGTCTCTAAGGTGCCACAAGGACTCCTCGTTGTTTTTGCTGATACAGGCTAACACGGTTACCCCTCTGAAATCTAGTAAATGTGTTTATTAGCAGTTATTTTCAGAACAATTTTTTAAGTGAAAATCAAAAGCAAGAATTTTGGAATGGATATAAAACCTCATGCTTCAGGGCATAAGAAAACCTTTATTTAAACGAGGCTAGGCAGAAACTTTTTCTTGTGGGAAGGTTATTGCACAAATGCCTATTTCAAGGTGTCTTGCACCTTCGTCTGAAGTATCTGGTATTGGCCACTATTGGAGATGGGATGGTGGAGTCGCTGGATCACAGGGCCAATCTGGTACAGCTATTCCTGTGTTCTTATGGAAGCAAATTCTGAATGAATAAATGTGAGTTTTCTCACTGGAAAGCTGATTTGAAGAGTTCTGTTCATCCAATGGAGAACTGTTGTTTCCTTTTTGCTATATATTATACCCTTTTTCTTTACAATTTTTAAAGGTACTTCTAGAACCCTACAAAATTACTAAGGTCACCATTTGTGATGAAGATGTGCGTAACAAACACACAAAGATACTATATCTCTAACCACATCCATCGGTTCCTGAAATATAGTACTGTCTGCCCAAATTAATTGTAAACAAAAATAATTATATTTAAATATATTTTCCCTGTACTGAGCATCTGACAAGAGAGGCTCTCCAAGTGCTTTACAAAGATGGGTATCAAATGTTCCACATGAATATTTTTTAAGATAGTGAGGTATTTCTCTTCAAGTCATTTCTCATTGAAACTACTTTTAAAAACCACAGTGTATTTGAAAGGCTTGCTCCTTTGATAGGTTCTATGATCTCACCCAGTCACAAAATAGGAACACACCAGTAATGTTGTGTAACATTTTCTCACTGGGTTTCAGTCATAACAGAAGGGCCATTCCTTGCAAAGTGTACCTTCAGGAGAAAGCTAGGAAGAGTAAAGAAATAGTGTAGCTGGAAATGAAGCCAACATAAAATCATGTTTAGTATGTGTTTATTATACACACCATTAGGTAACAGCAAATCTCTATTTAAGAACATTGCAAATTTCTCCCAGGTGCATCACACCTTTGCAGAGGTTCTCACATTCAGAGCCTGACTCCAACATAAACACTCATATCAGGCACAGAGCTCTCCCTCTCCCTCTGCTTTGGTCCCTCACTATAATGTTTATAAATGGCAGCATAAGAAGATATTTTTAATGATATTTCCCAAAACTCTGGGTATATTTTTAATTCATTTACATGAGTATATTAAATATTCATATTGATGGAGCAACTCAATTCATTTTTTTAAAAAGTGCCTTCTTTTTGCCCAGTGCAGCTTTTCTTCGCCTGCAACAGTAATTTTAGATTTTAAATGCAAATGTTTTTTCCCGTCCCCCCTTCCTTGGCTCTATTCCCAAGATGTTTTTCTTCTTTCATCTTATCCCACATCTCAATATATAAAAGCAATAATAGGAGTAATTAATGTTTATCTGTTTAACTTCCATTTTATGCAGAGTAGACATCTGATTATCAAATCCACCCAATGTCTGCAATTAGACCACATTCTACAGCTGCGCTTCCTCTCGCTTGCTATAGTGCTCATCTCTTTTTTCTCTGAACGGCTTGCTTTGTGATACATGTGATATACAACCCTCTGTGTATAGCTTCGAAGTAAATGTGGGATATTATTCTATCTTCAAAGCCAAAATAGAGATGGGCTGTACCAAGGGTTTTTTTGGGGGGTGGTGGAAAGGGGAGGCAATGATTGCAGATGCCCAGGCTGTATGCAACAAAACTAGTCAGCATCACTGTCAGCTTGGCTGTCACTGTCACACTAAACTTCCCAGATGTTCTATCTGGAAATGTCACGAAATGTCATGGCATAAGTTGCTATATTTTGTTTTCTGCAGAAAGGGTGAACAGCCTCAGGAGCGTACGGGCTAGCCACCAGCAGCTTGTAAAGGTCTCATTAAAAAAAAAAGTGTGTGTGTGTGTGTGTGTGTGTGTGTGTGTGTGTGTGTGTGTGTGTGTGTGTGTGTGTGTGTGTGTGTTCTGGAAAAGAAGCAAACATCAGCAGTTTATTTTTTTTAATTAATAGCAGTGCTCGTGCAGATAGACGTTTAACATTTGAATAAGAACAGAAAGAAAGGGCCTTTAGTCATCTTGTCTGATTATCAAAGCTCCTTTTGTCTATGAACTACAGCTCTAGAGTCAGATTAGTTATTGACAGAGCCAGTACAAATTTGTTCCTTGTTAATTTATCTTCTGGAATTTGATGTAGTGCCATAGAATTAACAGCCAGCCTTCTGTGAAATAAGCTCTTCATTGGTGACATCCACCTGGAACAAGGTTTTACATTTTAAAACAAGTCCTTTAAAAGCAGGGATTTTGACTTCTCCATAAAATTATGAAGTTTCTTGTTCTTGAGCTGAAGTACAGCTTGGGCTATCTGATTGGGTGCCTTGTTCTTTCTCACATTATTTTTGTTTGGTTTTTAGAAAGCAATGTAGCAGCACAAACAACCATCATAGAGGCATATGCTCAACAAGATGCCCGTCACTTAGCCATTATTAGAAAGTGCTTTATGTTAAACACTGCCATCTATATATCTAAAGCAAGCTTCAGACAATTTGTTTGTAAAGAAGTCAAATAAGAATATAGCAAAAGAAATCAATCATTTCTCATTCCATCTTTTCCTCATTACTGTAAGGCTCAATGCATGTATAGAGGGCACAATTAAAGTCATCAGAATTTTGCCTTTGCAATAATTAACTTTACTGTGGAATGTTAATGTTTCAATAATATTATCTACTTGCAATGCCCAAACTGTCAAGTGTTTTAAAAATGACCAGTGGATTCAAATATTGGTTCTGATTGTTACTTGTTATTTAGTGGAAACACATTTTTGGACTGTAAAATTATTGTGGTATACATGATTTTTTCCACAATATATTATTCAGCTGGTATTGTAGCTATATACAGAGCTGAAAACAAGATATTGAGCAAAAATAAATGCTGAGGCAAAGACACAACCATTTGTTTTCAAAGAAAGAGATATTGACCCTGTGACAATGATTTATTCCAATGACTATTTCATTCATGTCAAATGATTCAGATGCCATAATTTAATATTGTGGATTTTGCTACATTTAAATACAGTATTATTTTTGAACAGATGTATTATTGTTTAGAGGACAAACTGCACTTATGCTTCAACCATTGGAAGCCAGTTCACTCAGACAAATTTTTCCTCTGTGTAAACTTACAAAATCATCATCAACAGATTCCGGGGAAGAACAGTTCTTATAAACTATATCTTATATTGATTTACCTTTCTCATCATATTCTTAGTCAATTCAAGTCACGCAAAGACAGTCAATGAGTGGACATTATGGCACCGTTTTTCCTACAGTGGCTTGCCATCATTATTCATGATTATCATATGATAGTTTATTTCTCAATTTTCATATTGCTGTAGAAAAATCACAAATACCCAAATGAATGAATGGAAAAAAAAAGTTTTAAAACCTGCATTAGAGCTTGGATTACACAGTTTGTCTCTCTGGGCCACAAATGCAGACTGATGAGTGTGCTACTCGCTTGGAGCTAACAAGACAGGATCTTTTAGCTAAGGCAATACAGGCTGATGCTTTTAGAGTCAGAGGTCCTTGTTGTGCTCCTCAGTGCCGATGACCCACCTAGAAGCATTGCATAGCATAAAGATGTAATGGGGCTCGTTGTTTGGACCATCTGTTCAAAAACCATGAATCAAATTCTGCTGACAATTATACTTGTCTATTCCCACTGAAGTCAATGGGCGTTGTGCAGACATACAGTGATCATACTCTAAACGTTTCTTACCCTTTGAAAGAGCCTACCAGTTTGAAAAACACTTCCCATACTTCAAATGTGGAACACCAGTAGAACCAGTAATATCTCTCAGTGTGGTAGAACCTTTTAAAGTGAATGCACTGTATCTTTGTTGCAAAGAGTCCTGTGGCACCTTATAGACTAACAGACGTAGTGGAGCATGAGCTTTTGTGGGTGAATACCCACTTCATCGGATGCATGTGACATACGTCTGTTAGTCTATAAGGTGCCACAGGACTCTTTGCTGCTTTTACAGATCCAGACTAACACGGCTACCCCACTGATACTTGTATCTTTGTTAAAATTTTAAAATCTTATATTCCATTAAGTAAAGACTTACAATAAAAATTTTGAATTATATATCAATGCAGTATAGAGTTCCAGAGGATGTCCAATGAATCAATACATGCAAGAAATATAAAGGTAATAAAACCACTATAGGCAAAAATCATTAATAAGAAGAGAAGCTAGCAAGCTAGCTTATATAAATTATCGGCATTTTCCATGTACCTAATAAAGAGTTACCCTGCAGGCAGAAATAGTCTCATGTTATCCCATAGAGAGTACTTAAAATAAAAGTGAGGATCATTAGATGACAACTAAGAAAATAATTCTCTCTTAAAGTGATATTTGATTATGCTTAGAGTCATAATATATTGTGCCTATAGGTATATTTTCAAAGAAACTTCTTGCAGAGGAAAAATGTGCAATATGATAGCAGTACAAAAAGTAATTCACTCCTCTTTCTCATAAAGATAACTTAAGTCTAATCTGCCCTTGCTATGCACATGTAACTTCTGTTGGCATCAATGGGGATTGCACAGCAGTGTTTGAGGGAGAATTTAGTTAGTTTACTGTAGATGGGAAAATTAGGTGACACAGGTCGTGAGCACAAGGAATCTTAAAAATAGGATGTGCTAACCAAAGGGAAAATGAAATAGGTTCATTCCACAGACTAGTAGACTGAATATACTGAGCTGACAGTTTGGAGCGTCAGATATAAGACTTTTAGGGTGAGAATTTTAAGACCACCTAGGGGACTTGGGTGCCTAATTCTCATTAATTTCTAATGTCTTCATGGTGCTGTTCACTTCTCCCTCATTGGGATCTAACTTTTTAGACAACCATAATCAACCATAGAAAATTAACTGCTGTGTCCTTCAAGTAAGAGGCTATGTATTATACAAGGACAAAACTAGTTACAGGCGCAAGGTGAACTAGATAAAGAAGAGGAGTGGAACATTGGCCATGGTATCCCTCTGGTTTCATTTGAGATCCCAGATTCACCAGCCTGGGAGCAGAAGTCCTTAGCCATACTACTGGCTGGAAACACGGAATGACAACACTAATTCTAAATGCAAATGACAGTTTAAAAAGAGTTGAGGGAAAGTGATCACTTGTCATATAGGGAGAGTTTAGGAGAAGGTCACCAATGATTAAAGCTAATACTTAATATAGGAGTAGTCCCTGTAGAACCAGTCTGATCTTAGGGCTTGTCTACATGGTACGGTGATGCACACTATGGGAGTGTGATTTCTAAAGCACAATGATATGTTGTACATTAATTTGCCAATGTAGACCCTGCTGGTACGTGCTAAATGTCTGAAACAGCACTACATTGAAGCACAGTAGGGGACATTTAGTACACAGCAGAATGGTCTACAAGGACCAACTACTGCGCAACACATTAATGCACTTTAGAAACCGCCCCCCCACAGTGCGCACTACCTCACTGTGTGGAGGACCCCTTACTATGAATATCAGAAGCCAAGAAATTTAGTTAAGGTTTTAACTCTAAAGAGTCTGCCCAGTTGCACTTAAGTACCACAGATCATACAAAGACACTATTGTCAGAGCTGAGAGAGAGTCGCCTTAATTTGAGTTTCCTTGTTTTTATCAATGTATTTTAATTTTTAACAAATACATTGGTTCCTTTTGACAGCAGCACACAAAAAATATAAATATAAGTAACATTTTACATTTAAATTATGCCAAATGTGCCTGATGTGAATAGAATCATTATTGTTCTTCAGTGCATGTTTTACTAAGTCTTTGATAGAGCACATTTGCCAGGATTTGTGGATGTTAAGGGCACAGTATTATAACTGCATTGTATTGAATTTCTGTTTACATTATACCGGTACCAAAGAGACTAGCCTATTACAGTTCTGTCATTGCTCTTTCTCTGGTGGCTTTTATGACGTGAACTAATGATATTGACCAGAAAGATTTCTACATGCTACATATATAGGGTTGCCAACTGTCTAAGCCAGGGGCGGCAACCTTTCAGAAGTGCTGTGCCGAGTCTTCATTTATTCACTCTAATTTAAGGTTTCGCGTGCCAGTAATACATTTTAACGTTTTTAGAAGGTCTCTTTCTATAAGTCTATAATATATAACTAAACTATTGTTGTATGTAAGGTAA
Organism: Mauremys mutica; assembly: GCF_020497125.1. Taxonomy (NCBI): domain Eukaryota; kingdom Metazoa; phylum Chordata; order Testudines; family Geoemydidae; genus Mauremys; species Mauremys mutica. The sequence continues at coordinate 94,741,337 of NC_059074.1, read as the reverse complement.
ATAAGGTTTTTAAAATGTTTAAGAAGCTTAATTTAAAATCAAATTAAAATACAGCGCCCTCCGGACCGGTGACCAGGACCCGGGCAGTGCGAGTGCCACTGAAAATCATAGGTTGCCTACCCCTGGTCTAAGCCCTGCCGCTGCCCCAGAGGCCCTTCCCCTGCTCTGCCTCTTCCCTTGAGGCCCCACCCCTTCTCTGCCTCTTCCCCAAGGCCTTATCCCCTTCTCTGCTTCCTTCCCCAAGGCCCTCCCCCATTGCTCACTCCTCTCCCCTCCGCCCCCTTTCACTTGCTAGATAATGTCAAGGAGCCTGCCTGCAGGTATGATATATACCTGTATGTATATATATATATACCTATTTGAAAATTGCATCCTTTGCCTCAGCACCTGTGGTCCTTATGTAATTAAAACTAAATATGAAATTCACAAAATATAGGTCTAAAGTGACTTAATAGCCGTGCATTCTGGATTTAATGGTCTGGAGGTCATTCAAAAGCTTGAACATACCTTGAAGCTTGCCAAGCTTATGGTCTAACAGACTTCCAGAGAGAGTAGGTGCCAGATGTGTTGGCTCCAATGGTCTGGCTACACTGCAATCAGAGGTGTGATGGCAGCATGAGCTAGCAATGCAAGTATGTACCCAAGGGGACCAGGTGGGCTAGCACATCTCACGCCAAAGCCAGTGTCACTACTTCTTCACTATTATTTTAATTGGGCTAGCTAAATTAAAGCTAGCATGATTATGCCTTCCCCAGCTGCAATCACAGCTCCAATTGCAGTGTAGACATACCCAAGAACACCTTGTTAGTTCTGCAGAGTTAACCCACTCCAAGGAAGAGTGACTCAGGACACACAGTTCATAGAGAGAGCAGCAATCTTTCAGTTAGATTGATCCTTCACCATATTAGCCTTTGCAGATTAACTAGGCATTAACACAAACAAAACAACAAAAGACTAGAGGAGAAACCACTAGTGACTGCAAAGTGAGCAATGAAGGGCTGTCCTGGATTAAAATCAGTTAAGAGACAGGAATAGGGTAACCAGATATCCTGATAAACTTGGGACTGTCCCGATATTTAACCTTTGTCCCACATCCCGATCAATGTATGATTGGGATGCCATTTGTCCAGATATTCAGGTAAGGAGGCGAGTGGGAGGGAGGCGCTGACCCCGTGGGTGCTCTGGGGCTGGAGCACCCATGGGGAAAAATTACAGCCAAGTTCCCCCATCCTTACCTCCTTCTCCCCCGCTGCCCCCAGGGCACTGCGTCCCCACTCCTCCCCCCCTCCAATGCTTCCCGCCACCTAACAGCTGTTTAGCGGCGCTGAGCACTTTCCATGAGGGAGGGGCGAGGAGTGGATACTCAGCACGCTCAGGGGAGGAGGCGGAGAAGAGGCAGGGCAGGGGCAGGGATTAGGGGGAAGGAGGTGGAATGGGGGCGGAGAGAGGGCAGTGCAGGGACGGGAAGAGGTGGGGGGTGGGCTAGCACCCACCCAGCAGAGGGGAAGTCAGCACTGTAGGGGTGAATGGTGGGCAGGGGGGTGAAGAGGCGAGCGGCAGGCAGGCGAGCGAGCGGGCAGGGAGGTGAGCAGTAGGTGGGGGACTGGGGAAGGATGCAGCAAGCCAGCAGCAGGCTGGGGGATGAAGAAGGGCGCAGTGGGGGGCCCTAGCAGAGAGGAGGCGGGACCTGGGGCAGAGTGGGGGTGGAGCCTGGGAGGAGCGGGGTGGACTGTGGGCAGGGTTGATGGCACCCCAATGTGTCCCGATATTTTACTGTGTTGATCTGGTCACCCTAGACAGGAAGCAAAGGATGGCAATCAGTGGCCAATTCTCGGCATGTAAAGGTTAACATGCTCTACTAGGCAGACATCAAAGGCTGCACAGAGTAATAGGCTGGTTTTGAATTTGGATTGGTGACTCCTAGGTATCATAGGAAATGGTGTTAAATAGGTAGCTAGTACGATTCTTCCAAGATAGTATTGAATCAAATGTCCCAGCCTGGTTCAAGGTTCAATCATTGTGATTCTGGAGGTGCTATCTTCCATAGGAGATGTAAAACTGAGGTGTTGTGCTGACCATTTTGTGGTCATTAAGGAGCCAGTAGCATATTTTGCAAGAATAGCGGTGTTGACCTCAGTGTCTTGGTCAAATTCAGTTTGGATAATTACATTCTGGTTACCTATATCCACTCCGCCCACCCCCAAAAAACGCCTGTTCCCTAGTGTTGCTGAACACTGTTTAATCAGGTTCTGCATTTCTCCCCGACTCTGCCAAGGACCTCCTGCATGATCTTGGACACTGACTTTAACCTATTTGGCCTTCGGTTTACTAATCTATAAAGTGGCAACTACTCCCAACAGGATGTGGTGAGAACTAATTAATGGATATAAAATGATCTGAGATCTAAGGCATTGTATTAATAAATATTATTTTAATTTCAGTGGATAGATTTAAATAATGTTGAGCAACAGATTTCTATATTTATAGCAAATTAACATATGCATTGACTAAAAATATTTATAATCCTCAAATGCAGTAATTGTCAATATAAATATTAAAGTTCAAAAGCTACTACATATAGTGTTTATCATCATTTCATCTTTAAAAAGAATATCTCTCTTTTTTAACTTGACCTTTAAACTACTGTATATGAAGCAAATGAACAAACTACGGAACTGAATTGCAAGTGAGAATGTGTGGTATCCTGGTAATTTTATGTTCACATGAGCTGGTGGGTTTCATTTGAGAAGCACATGATGTTATTCTCTTTGGGCCAGTGTCGTGAAAATCAGCTCCTCTACTGAACTCAATGAAGCTACAGTAAGAGGACGCACACACAAAAATGCTACCATGGCTAAACAATAGCATAAGAGAGGCAGTTAGAGACAAAAATGCAATCTTTAAAAATTGGAAGTCAAACAGAAAGGAGCATAAACCCTGACAAGTCAAGTGTAAAAGTGTAATTAAGAAGGCCAGAAAAGAATTTGAAGAACAACTAGCAAAGGACACATAAATTAACAGCAACGATTTTTTTAAAGTACATCAGAAGAAGGAAGCCTGCCAAAATATCAGTGGAGCCACTGGACAACTGAAGTGCTACAAGAGCATTCAGGGAAGACAGGGCCGTTCCATAGAAGCTAAATTAATTCTTTACATTGATCTTCATGGCAGAGGATGTGAAGGAGATTCCCACACCTGAGCCATTCTTTTTAGGTGACAAATTTGAGGAACTGTCTCAGATTGAGGTGTCAGTAGAAGAGGTTTTGGAACAAACTGATAAATTAAACAGTAAGAAGTGACCAGGGTCAAATGATATTCACTCAAGCGTTCTGAAGGAACTTTAAATAAGAAATTGCAGAACTACTAACTCTAGTATGTAACTATTGCTTAAATCAGCCTGTGCACCACATGACTAGTGGATAGCTAATGTAACGTGGATTTTAAATAAGGCTCGAGAGGTGATCCTAGCAATTACAGGCCAATAAACTGAACTTCAGTACCAGGCAAACTGGTTGAAACAACAGCAAAAACCAGAATTATCAGACACATACATCAACATGATGTGTTGGGGAAGAGTCGGCATGGCTTTTGTAAAGGGAAATCGTGCCTCACCAATCTATTAGAATTAATTGAGAACTTCAACGAATATGTAGACAAGGCCAATCCCAGTGAATATAGTTTACTTGGACTTTCAGAAAGCCTTTGACAAGGTCCTTCACCAAATGCTTTTAAGCAAACTAAGCAGTCGTGAGATAAGAGGGAAGATTCTTTCATGGAACAGTAATGGGTTAAAAGACATGGGGGAAAGGGTAGGAATACATGGTCAGTTTTTACAGTGGAGAGAGGTAAATATTGGGGTCATCTGAGGATCTTTCCTTGGACCAGTGCTGTTCAACATATTCATAAATCATCTGGAATAAAAAGGTAAATAATGAGGTGGCAAAGTTTGGAGACAATACAAAATTACACAAGATAGTTAAGACAAAAGCTGACTGCAAAGTTTTGCAAAGGGATTTCAAAATTCAGTGATTGGGAAGAAAATGGAAGACGAAATTCAAAGTTAATAAATGCAAAGTAATGCACATTGGAAAACATAATCCCAACTATACATACAAAATGATGAGGGTCTAAATTTGCTGTTGCAACTCAAGAAAAAAATCTTGGAGTCATCATATATAGTTCTCTGAAAACATCTGATCAATGTGCAGCAGCAGTCAAAGAAGCTTACGAACCATTAGGAAAGGAATAGATAAGACGACATAAAATATCATGTCACTATGTGAATGCATGGTATGCCTGCATCTTGAATACTGTGTGAAGTTCTGGTCACCCCACCTCAAAAAAGAAATATTAGATTTGAAAAAGTTACAGAAAAGGGGAACAAAAAATGATTAGGGGTACAGAACAGCTTCTATATGAGGAGAGATTGAAAAGGCTGGGACTGTTCAGCTTGGAAAGAGATGACTAATGATGGATGTGATCAAGGTGTATGAAATCATGAATGGTGTGGAGAAAGTGAATAACCCTTTCACACAACATCAAACCAGGGGTCACCCAATGATATTAATAGGCAGCAGGTTTAAAACAAACAAAACTAAGCACTTGTTCACACAACGCACAATCAACCTGTGGAATTTGTTGCTAGAGGATGTTGTGAAGGCCAAAAGTATAACTAAGTTCAAAAAAAGAATTAGATAAGTTCATGGAGGATATGTCCGTCAATGGCTATGAGCCAAGATGGTCAGGAACACAACCCTATTCTCTGGACATCTCTAAACTTCTGGCTGCTAGGAGCTGGAACTGAATAACAGGGGATGGATCACTTAATAAATTGCCCTGTTCAGTTCACTCCCTCTGAAGCATCTGTCATTGGCCACTGTCAGAAGACAAGATACTGGGCCTTAGAGGTTTTTAAGGTCAGGCTTGATAAAGCCCTGGCTGGGATGATTTTAGTTGGGAATTGGTCCTGCTTTGAGCAGAGGGTTGGACTAGATGACGTCCTGAGGTCCCTTCCAACCCTGATATTCTATGATTCTATGGACTATTGGTCTAACCCAGTATGGCTGTTCTTATTTTCTTACTAGCTAAGGATCTATCCCTTTGTATTTTGTCTATTTAATGTAAGACATTTATATTACTACAGTTTTGTGTCAATTAAAATAAAATTGCAATATAAAAGAAAAAAAGTTGGTGTTCCCTTGACCTAGACTGCATTTATGAATTCCATTGGCAAGCAGTAGAGCTAATGACCAGTTTATTTGATACAGCTCATAACAACAACTTGCTGGTTAAAATACTAGGAAGTTTTTTGCAGGAGATTTTGAAAATGTTTTCTGCAGGCACACTGAATTGCTAACTAATTGCATTCACATTATTTGCCATACCATCAATGGGGAGCTTTTTATGGCTGGATGCAGCTAGATTAAAATCAATTAAAAAGATGAGTTGGTTTTATCATGTATTTTTATTTTGTCTGACAGCTGTTTTCTGAATGCCACAGAAGAGTGCATAGGAAGCAGATATTTCCCCTCTGAATAAACCGATTGTTATACACTAACTCTTTTATAGTAGAAGCATTACATAAAAATGAGGCACTTTAAAATGACATCTGAAATTTCCTCTATCTTCCTGCCTCAAGTCATCTCCAACTACTGCACAATCTGCTGTCTGTGCTACAATACTAAGACAGACCAGGGCACAACAAGAATAGAGTTTGGGGGCTAAATTAAGGGGTGATTTAGGGTAAGTTACACATAAGAGCAGCCCACCTGGGTCAGATCAAAGGTCCATCTAGCCCAGTATCCTGTCTTCTGACAGTGGCCAGTGCCAGTTGCCCCAGAGGGAATGAACAGAACAGGTAATCATCAAATGATCCATCCCCTGTCACTCATTCCCAGCTTCTGGCACACAGAGACTAGGGACACCATTCCTGCCCATCCTGGATAATAGCCTTTGATGGACCTATCTTCCATTAATTTATCTAGTTCTTTTTTGAACCCTGTTATGGTCTTGGCCTTCACAACATCCTCTGGCTAGGAGTTCCGCAGGTTGACTGTGCATTGTATGAAGAAATACTTCCTTTTATTTGTTTTAAACCTGCTGCCTATTAATTTCATTTGGTGAGCCCTAGTTCTTGTGTTATGAGAAGTAGTAAACAACACTTCCTTATCTACTTTCTCTACACCAGTCACATACATCACAATCGTAAAACATGAGCTACCAAACAAGAGGCAGTCCCACCCTGTCAGAAAATTTCAATTCAACGCGTATCAGTTTTCACGCGCAGCTCCTTTGTATATCTCTACCTGTTTACTTTGCTACCCAGACATTTTTTTTGTCTCCAGTTACTTTGGTGTAAATTCAACCAAGATCAGAACTGATGATGACGCCAAAATTCAGCGCAAGGGAGGACAAACACATGGGAGGACAAAACCAGATTGCAAAGCATCACAAGAAAATAGAGCAGCATGGCTATGGACAATGAGGGGAGACTTGGAACTGATTAGGTCTCGTTAAAAATTTTCCATGGTAACTGGTTTATGAGAGGACTTAGGTTTTCAACTCAATGTGTTTTTATTTTTATTTTTTTGTGAAAAGTGACTGCTTTCTTGGAAAATTTCAACTCATCGCACACTGAAAACTTTGGTTTCTTGCCAGAAACTTTAAAAAAAAAGGTCAGCTTTTGATTTTATTGACAAAAAGTCAAAAAATGTCCACAGCAAATTTCCACGGAGGTGGAAAAACTCACACATTTTCTGACCATCTCTAGGACTAATAAACGTGAATCCTTACATCATAGAAGAGAAATAAGCATCGCAGATGCGCAGTGTGTTGGTGTATGTTTAGTGAGGGACAGAAATGTAATCATTCCATCTCATCCTTCACATAAAGCATATGTATTTTCATCTTGTCTCATTTATGGAGATCTAATAACACTTTAACAAGGTCTATAGTTGCCACAGGGAAGGTGTGCATTTAGGATTGGGAGAGCAAGTGGTCCATGAGAAGACCTAGTTAACTTTAAAAATGGTGTATTATGTAAAAATTTGAGAATCATTCCTTGGTTATAGAATCATAGGACTATAGAGTTAAGGGACTGCAAGGGTCATTTAGACCATGCTAAGATGCAGGATTTGTTGCGTCTAAATCAGGGGTCTCAAACTCAAAATGACCACGAGGGCCACATGAGGGCTAGTTCATTGACCTGAGGGCCACATCACTGACACCCTCCCTACGCTACCCCCGGCCCTGGCCCCACTCCACACCTTCCATGAGGCCCCGCCTCTTCCCACCCCTTCCCTGACCCCATTCCAACCTCTTCCCTGAAGTCCCCACCCCAACTCCGACCCCTCCGTGCCCCCAGAGGGAGCATGAGGGCTGTGGTGGGGGCTCAGGGTTGGGAGTTGAGGTGCAGCAGGGGGTTGAGGTTCAGGCAGGGGGCTCAGGGCAGGGAGTTGGGGTGCAGCAGGTGGTTGGGGTGCAGGCAGGGGGCTCAGGGCAGGGGACTGGGGTGCAGAAGGGGTGTGGGATGCAGCAGGAGACTCAGGGCAGGGGGTTGGGGTGTGGGCTGCAGCAGGGGGCTCAGGGCAGGGAGTTGGGGTGTGGGGTGCAGCAGGGGGCTCAGGGCAGGGAGTTGGGGTGTAGGAGGGGTGTGGGATGCAGCAGGAGACTCAGGGCAGGGGGTTGGGGTGTGGGGTGCAGCAGGAGGCTCAGGGCAGGGAGTTGGGGTGTAGGAGGGGTGTGGGATGTGGCAGGGACTCAGGGCAGGGGGTGGGGTGCAGCAAGGGGTTGAGGTGCAGGCAGGGGGCTCAGGGCAGGGAGTTATAGAATCATAGAATCTCAGGGTTGGAAGGGACCTCAGGAGGTCATCTAGTCCAACCCCCTGCTCAAAGCAGGACCAAACCCAACTAAATCATCCCACCCAGGACTTTGTCAAGCCTGACCTTAAAAACCTCTAAGGAAGGAGATTCCACCACCTCCCTAGGTAACCCATTCCAGTTCTTCACTACCCTACTAGTGAAAAAGATTTTTCCTAATGTCCAACCTAAACCTCCCCCTCTGCAACTTGAGACCATAACTCCTTGTTCTGTCATCTTCTACCACTGAGAACAGTCTAGATCCATCCTCTTTGGAACCCCCTTTCAGGTAGTTGAAAGCAGCTATCAAATCCCTCCTCATTCTTCTCTTCTGCAGGCTAAACAATCCCAGTTCCCTCAGCCTCTCCTCACAAGTCATATGTTCCAGCCCCCTAATCATTTTTGTTGCCCTCCACTGGACTCTCTCCAATTTATCCACATCCTTCTTGTAGTGTGGGGCCCAAAACTGGACACAGTACTCCAGATGAGGCCTCACCAGTGCTGAATAGAGGGGAATGATCACATCCCTCGATCTGCTGGAAATGCCCCTACTTATACAACCCAAAATGCCATTTACACAAACAAAGCTGTACTTGCACAGATGTTCACAACAAACAGGTGAAAGGAAAATGAACAAGGCTGAATAGACATTGAGTTAATCATTTGCAAGAATGATGAAGGGTGTGTTATAAGGATCTAGATAACTCCATGTATAATATCTCAGCTCACAGAATTGGAGTGAAGCAGGGGGTTGGGGTGCAGGCAGGGGGCTCAGGGAAGGGGACTGGGGTGCAGAAGGGGTGTGGGATGCAGCAGGGGGCTCAGGGCATGGGGTTGGGGGGCGGGGTACAGGAGGGCTTCGGGTTCCGGGGTGGCAGCAATGCACACCGGGGCCAGGGCAGGCTGCCGGCCCCGGCCCTGCTCCGCTCCGGGAAGTAGCTGGAACCATGTCCTTGTGGCCCCTGGGGGAGGATGGATGCAGGGCTCTGCACGCTGCTTGCCGCACCTCCAGGTACCTCCCCCGAAGCTCCCATTGGCTGCAGTTCCCCGTTCCCAGCCAATAGGAGCTGCGGGGGGGGGGATGCCTAGAAGCCAGGGCAACACACGGACAGAGCCCTCTGCTTCTCCCCCACCTTCCCCTCCCGCTGGCCGCAGGGACGTGATGCCAGCCGCTTCAGGGAGCAGCGTGGGGCTGGAGGGGGGCAATCCTGTGGCTGTAGTTTGCCCACCCCTGGCCTGGAGGTAGGCCGGGGGGGGGGGCTTGGCGGGCCGCAGGAAATAGCCCCACGAGTCGCGTGTTTGAGACCCCTGGTCTAATCATCCAAGACAGATGGCTACCCAGCCTCCTTTTGAAAACCTCTAGTGAAGGAGCTTCCACAACCTCCCAAGTCAGTCTGTTCCATTGTCCTTCTCTTCTTACAGTTAGGTATTTTTTTCCCTGAGTTTTATTCTAAATCTGCTGTGATGTAGTTTGAACCCATTCCCTCTCGTCCTGCCCTCTGTGGCAAGAGAGAACAATTTTTCCTCTCTTTTTGTTTAATGGCAGCTTTACAAGTCATGTCCCACCTAATCTCCTCTTTTCCAAACTAAACATACCCAGTTCTTTCAGTCTTTGCTCATATGGCCTGCATTCCCAATTCCTTTGATCATCTTTGTTGCTCACTTCTTTATAGGGTGACCAGTCAGCAAGTGTGAAAAATCAGGTCAGAGGGTGGGGGGTAATAGGAGCCTATATAAGAAAAAGACCCAAAAATTGGGACTGTCCCTATAAAATCAGGACATCTGGTCACCCTACGTCTTTACATCCTTTCTGTACAGTGGTGACCAAAATTGGACACAGTACTCCAGCTGAGGCCTAACCAGCACCGAGTAGAGCGGTACTATCACCTCCCATTCTAGACCTCTGTTAATGCAACCTAAAAATGCATTTGCTTATTTTGTAACAGCATCACACTATTGACTCATGTTGAGGTTGTGATCCACCACAACTCCCACATCCTTCTGAGCAATGCTGCTGCCAAGCCAGTTATTCCCCATTCTATATTTGCACATTTGGTTTCTCCTCCTGAAGCGTAGCACCTTACATTTGTCTATGTTGAATTTCATTTTGTTGTCTATAGCCGAGTTCTCCAATTTATCAAGATCCCTTTGAATTTTAGCTCTATCCTATTATTTCTGTGAGTTGGTTGAAAACTGCCTTTCTGAAGTCCAGTGTCCTTGTTTCGTTGTTCCCGTGTCTTCCTTTCTTTAGGATCTTGTATTCTATCAGATCATGATCACTTCCTCAATATTTCTTGACCACCTTAGCATTCGCAACTAATTCATCCCTGTTGGTCAAAACCAGATCCAAAATGGATGACCTCCTGGTTGTTTCCTTATCTTTCTGGATCAGAAAGTTACCACCTACTCATGCTAGGAATTTGCAGGACATATTATGCTTTGTTGAAATAGTCTTCCAGCAGATATCAGGGAAGTTAAACCCCCCCATTAATATTAGCTAGTGTGTTAGTTAATCTTGTTACCTGCTTGTAGAATGCCTCATCCACCTCCTTTTCCTGATTTGGTGGTCTATAATAGACCCCCACCCTAACATTGCTACTATTATTTTCCCTTTTTAGCCTCACCCAGAGACTCTCAGTAGATCTGTCACTTCCTCTTGAACCTTGGAGCAAGTGTATACATTCTTGATGTACAGTGCAACACCTCCTCCTTTTTTAGGTAATAATTGGAGATATACCAATCTCCTAGAACTGGAAGGGACCTTGAAAGGTCATTGAGTCCAGCCCCCTGCCTTCACTAGCAGGACCAATTTTTGCCCCAGATCCCTAAGTGGCTGCTTCAAGGATTAAATTCACAATGGTGGGTTTAGCAGGCCAATGTGCAAACCACTGAGCTATCCCTCCCCCCATATTTATCCTTCCAGACCAAGCTATAGTCCTAGTGCTAGTACGCCAACCATGGGCATTGTCCCACCAAGTCTCAGTAAAGCCAATTAAGTCATAATTTTCTTCATATACCATGACTTCCAGTTCATCCATACTCTTTGCATCGGTGTACAGACACTGAAGATATTTAGCAGACTGCCCTGTTGCTTTTCTTCTTGCCTCTTTAATGCAGTCATAGTTTCTAGTCCCTTCTCCAGGATTTAGCCCTTTTTCCTTGTCTTTATTACTTCAGCTTAGATGCATTCAGTTACACTTCTAGCCTTCTATGTTAGTCTTTAAGGTGCCACCAGACTCCTCATTGTTTTTGTGGATACAGACTAACACGGCTACCCCTTTGATACTTAGAAAAAATATATATGGAAAGTCATTTTTACAGTCAACTTTCCAACTATAACCAAATTTCTAATGCTGGGTTTTTTTCTATAGAGTACATGCCAGAATCTGCTATGTAAGCTTAGTTATCTAACAATATGCAGACTTACTTTATGAGTCTGAAGTAGCAGGGTATCTTAAGCCTGAGTAGAGAAAAACTAAATACGCTGGCATTCTCTGGATCCAGTAATTTTAACTGTCAAAATCCATTAGTAAAGGTATTCAAGGTCTCTGTAGTTCTCCTGTCTTATCTTTTCCCAAATATGTACAAGTGTAGTGGAGATACTAAGCGGCATAATTCCTTCTTAATACAGACTTCCACTTTATAAGGCAGCTTCAGCACCTGTCTTATCAGCTGATAAATTGTGTCCTTCACTCTGTTAATTACAAACATCCCTTTTAGAACTGAAGGCCATCACTGGAGCTGAACTTCTGCTGAGAACAAAACCATTTTGTAAAGGTTCTTATCGCCACAGGCTTTGCCACTTAACACTCTAAACAAAAAGAACAATGAATTCTAAACAAACTCTCTACCAGAATCTTTTATTGGAGTGCTATTAATAAGTTAGATAAACCACTCTCCTGTGACCACACTGACTTATTGTTATTGTGGGGTCTTCCAAATTGTGCAGGCTCGCTCTCCGTCCCCCCGCCCCCCCACTCCATTCTACTCTTTCAGATTTAGTACTGGGCCAAAAGCATTCTGGGGCCATCCTTCTATTAATATTTTCTTCCTGCAGCAAAATGGTACAGCTGGCACAAGGGAAGTGTGGCTACATAAGCTTACCACTCTCAGTCTCCTGTAACATAATCGCACATTACCCCAAATGAAGGATACACTCAAATACCTAGAGGGGAAGAGCTCTGATGCCAGGTTCATTGATTTTTAAACTTTTCATATATATAATAGTGAAGTTTTAACAGGGTTCGAAATCTTTGCCTTGTAAAGATCAGAGACAACACAATAATCAGTAAAACAGTTCCATGATTCAGTACCTCAGAAAGAAAGAAATTTCGGTGATTATCTGTGAGAGAAGACCAGCAGCCAGAGAATGCCTAAGGAAGCCAACATAACTTCAATAGGTAGGGATGAGATACAGTAAATTTGGTTCTAAAATGAGGACCCATCCCTCACAATAGTCTAGCACTTTCAAGACTAGATTTTGCAATAAATATTTTGATTGTGGAATTGACTTTATATCTTATCCTGTGCAACTCAAGCTTGGTTTTTTTTATGCACCAGAGACTTACTGAACACAAGTCCCTAATGCAGTTTGTTCTATTGGCACTCACAATCATGATGTACATGAATTTCACATTGAATAATCCCTAGTATCCTGTAATTCAGACTGATTACTTCATTGACTTCTCTTGCCAATTAACTCTTTTCCTTGTTCTTTGCCTGAATTTAACCATAATCCAAAGCCACCACTGGGTAATTAAAAATGTATTCGTAATTAGCCAAATAGGCCAATGTCAAATAAAGTTATGGCTCATTCAGTCTTCAAACCCTGAAAAGAACAGTGTTTATTTTTGGCGTGATGCTGTAGTTTGCTTAAAATCTAACATTTGGTGTAGCTACTGATCTACTTCTTGTAGCCAAGATCTAAAAAATCCTGCAGCAGAGGATTTTGAATAATGTCAGGAAAGAAAATGATTATGAAATAAACAGGGAGCAGTTTCAACTTCTGCCATAGCATTACAAAGAGAAGTCAAAATTATGAACGCCCATTGCAAAAAGTCTCAGTTTCTGCCATTCTAACATTTCCAGGAACTGGAATATTCTCCTTGGATAAAATCCTCAGCAGGTGTAAACTGGCATAACTCCAGTGAGGTCAATAAATCTACACCAGTGTACAACAGCTGAGATTCTGGCCTGCTATTTTTAGGTCTTCAATTTGTGTTTGTTTCCTGTAGCCCTGAACCATATTTTTCAAACGTCCTTATAGCCAATGTTCAATAACCTGTATTGAAACCAACAATTTATCAATATCAAATGGCTGACAGGCCTATCCCCTGCCCTGAGAAAAATTCGGAAATCAGCAAGTTGGATCAGATCCCCAGATTGGTATAAATCTACAGAGCTCCAGTTGAGGATCTGGCCCAATATATGAATCCAGCTAGGCCATTTTTATGGCAGTTTACAGTACAGAATGCTTATCTTTCCAGTAATTAATATAACGAAAACTCCCAAGCCAGCAATAACTAATTTTAAAATTACAAAAGAACTGAAAGTAACTTGCCACTAAAAGCTGTGGGCTGGCTGGACCTGCCTGTAGAAAGTTTCATACTTGTCTTGCTGTTGTTGCAAAAAACATGTGTGGCAGCCTGCATGACATAAGGTAGCAATCTCAGCCCAGCTCTCAATGGACAAGTTGCCATAGCAGAAAAGAGATAATGCCACCTCCACAATTGGCACCTTTGACGTCTCAGCAGAGATGCCAAGATGGAATGTACCAATGGGATTGATGATTACTGTGGTCCAGTCCAGATCCAGTTTGAGCATATTAATGGAGTGGTGTGAGGGAAATTATTAATGCCAATGCCCATGTTACACAGAGGAGCTCAGTCTCCAGGGCTGCTAAGCTGACACCTTTCACCAGAGCTAAACTTCCCCCAGGGCTAAATTCAGCAACAAATAGTAGTATGTACATACAGTACATTAACTATGGAAAACTGCTCCAAAATTGTAAACCAGCCGAAAAATAAATCTCAGTGCACTCCTCCACTTCAGCTGGAAAGCCGTTCAGGGAAAGAAATGGTAAAATAATATTTTAAAGCTAGTTCTACTGTGAAACAAAAACGGACAGATCTGATATGATACTGAGGGGAAACAAACACAGTGAGTGCAGTTTCTTTGAAAAGTGAAGAAAATCTACGGTAGTTCTCAGCCTCTGAGCTGTGAACCTTGAAGGTATCACCCACAGCTTCATGATCTCATTCCCATTCCCTAGCCCCAGTTCTTTTACTCAATTCTTGCACTAGATGCAAAAACAGTGTGAGGAAAGTGATTCTAAACCATCTTTGCTTTGCACCGCTAGTATTCTGGGATAGCCAGTGGCTTGCCTGGCCCGCAGGGCAAATTAGAGCGGCCTCAGGCTGCTGTCCTTCCCCTGACCCACCACGTCCCTCTACTCACTCATTCCCCACACCCACACTGCAATTGTCATGTCTTCTACTCCAGGGGCTGCAAGCAGGGTTGGTGTAGAACCCTAATGTTAGGTCTACACTGACTGGGAAAGCTTTTTGTCCAGCAGATATTTGCAGTGGTCTGATTCCAAGTTCTTAAAGGTCCCAGAGCAACATAAAGAGACCTAGGGTAACTGAAACAGGCCCATTGTCTTTGGCCTTCTACAGAGGTAGATTTACTCAGTCATTTGTCCTCAGACACCAAGAGTAACTCATAAACCAATGTGCAAGTGTTCCCATAGTACCTCCTTAGAATCGTGATGGGAGCAGGGAGCCATTATTCTGGGACTCCACTGAGGTCCAGCTGTGAGTGGCTCAATGTGAGTACATGGTACTAAAATGGTAATAAACCTCTATTCTGCATGATTTTGGCAGCTCAGCTTAACTCACAGAATGTTACTATCACATTTGATGGTTTGAAATGTCACAGGCGATCATTTGAGAGGATAAGTCTAGCATCCTCTTCTATAGTCTGTGTGTATATGGCTGTGTGTAGTGGCTTTTCCTATTTCCGGTGCAGTTGTCTCCAATGAGGGCAGGGGCTAAAGTGTCTGTGAAAGGTAAAACTGATAAAGATATAGCATTTTAAAAAGGCAACAATGAGGAATTTTCTCAAAGCCTTGGTAACTACAGGGAACCATGACATGTAAGATTTAAATTTAGATCTTGGGAAAGTGTAACTTACTTCCACCAGAGATAACGTCTCTTAATCTTTGAAAAGAACAACAAGAATAATATCCTTCTTTACAACCAATATAAAGGAACTGCACCGCACAGCACTGCATGATCTTTCTTTTTTCTTTCTTCCTAAACTGTCCACCGATGATACATCAAACAGTGTGGATACAATTAGTTAATAATTTATTAAACCTTCAGAAAGTCTGGAAACCTGCTAATCACCTTCTGATCTCAAGTTTTTGGTAAGAGAGGCATCCCACCAGCTACCCTGCTTCTCACCACTGTAACTCAAAGAGATTTACTACCAGTGCTCACTTGGAGGAAACTCCAGTTTCACACAGAAATTGGCAGCAAATCAATATAATCTGCATTACAATCCATGGTCTTATGGAAGAGACAGGATACTTTTTAATGATCACCCACTGTGTATGGCTTTTCTGTTTCATTGCTGAAATGTTATTTCAGGGCCAGTAATTTCTCCCAGAGAAAGTTGCTTTTATTTCTGCCAGCTCAAGCTCTTCTACCTTAGCACAGGCTGGCTTACTTGACATTTTCACCCAGCTCCGCCTTCTCCACATAGGCAAAGGTGTGTGAGGAGACAGGCAGCGGAACTTGTTTTAAGAGATGACATTTAGGGTAAACAAGCCTCCCTGAAAAAATGGAAAATCTTCAGAAATAGACAGAGGACCGCAAAGACCAAGACCAATAGATACTTTGCACTGATTAATACAAGTTTAATTTGCAGCATTTCTGAGGCTTCCACAGAAAACCAGAGTGTAAGGGTGCAGCTAAAATGAGATACAATCTGCTACATGTTAAAAATAATACATTAAAAGAAAGTTACTTAGCTTTCTTAGCTTAGTCCAAACAACCCAAACCTCTTTCCTGGTGTGAAATCAAAATACTTTTTCCAGTAAGGGCTAACAGGGAAATAAAGGCACAACATATTGACCAGAATTAAAGGGAGTATCCTCTTTCATTTCTTACAAAAATGTATCCATAATTTTCCACTAGAATATTAATAATCGCAGACCATGTGTGCGGCTCCTTTGCAGCTTTCTTATTTGAACACAGTAAATACATCACCTTTGATAACCCACAATCCTTAACTACTGTATAGTATTTATGTTGATGACATAAGCACCAGCAGAGGCAGACAAATGAACAGCTTAACAGAACAAAACAAAAACAGTACAACTGCATAACAAGTATCTTGGACCCTCTGTCTTATTTTTACAGTTATTGCTAAACTCAAGGATTAGGGAAATAGTTATTTTAGAGAGGACATTAGAAAAAGAAAATATTTATTGTGCAGGCACTTGGAAATCAGTCATAACTATAATGCCAAGTTCTTAGCCAGCACTTCTAATCCATACAGCTCAAAGCATTTTACAAATAAGGACAAGTATCAATACCCACATGTTAAAGATGCAGATACTGAGCTCTAGAGAGGTAAAATGACTTGCCTGAGATCATCAAGCAGGCCAGTGGCACAGATGGGACTAGAACCTCGGTCTCTTGAGTCTCAGTTCTGTGCCCTATTGACACTGCTTCTAAGAGAGAACTAAGGGCAACCATGGAAATCAAATTAGATATGAGTTAATAACACCGTACAGCGAGGAAGAAGGAGAGATAGGAGGAACCAGCATGATTTTGGGCTACCTAATAAAACGTTATATGATCCAGGATCCAAAGATTTCTTTCTCTACAGATGTTGATAAATCCAGAATACTGTGTTCAGTTCTGGCATACCGTATATATACTCGTTCATAAGCCGAGTATTTTTGGTAAAAAAGTGATGCATCAAAGAGCAGGGGTCAGTTTATAAATGGGTCTACACCAAATTTGATGATTTTAAACTCTATGGAATCATTGAATTGAATAACCAATACAGGGATCGGCAACCTTTGGCATGCGGCCCAACAGGGTAAACACCCTGGCAGGCTGGGACGGTTTTGTTTACCTGCCGTGTCCACAGGTTTGGCCGATTGCGGCTCCCACTGGCCGCGGTTTGCCGCTTTAGGCCAATGGGGGCGGCAGGAAGCGGCAGCCAGCACATCCCTAGGTTTGCGCCATTTCCCACCGCCCCCATTGGCCTGGAGCAGTGAACCACAGCCAGTGGGAGCTGCAATCGGCTGAACCTGCGGATGCAGCAGGTAAACAAACTGTCCCGGCCCACCAGGGTAAGCACCCTGGCAGACCACAGGCCAAAGGTTGCCGATCCCTGATCTAATACATTGTAGTTTTGTTTACCTGGAGCGTCCGCAGGCCACTTCCTGCAGCTCCCATTGGCTGGGAACGGTGAACCGCAGCCATGGGGAGCTGAGCGGCTCCATGCCTGCAGACACTCCAAGTAAACAAAACATCCCGACACGTTAGCGGCTTACCCTGACAGGCCGGGAGCCAAAGTTTTCCAACCCCTGAAATATAGGATTGGCTTATGAAAGGGTCATACAGTTTTTGCTATTTTTACCTATCCATTTTGGGGGGGGTTGGCTTATAAACGAATGGGCTAATGAATGAGTATATATGGTATATTTTGAGTAGAGAATATTGCAATATATTAATAAGAATAAAGAGAAAAAAACAGACAGTACATAAGAGGTTGAAGAGAAGATTTAAATAACTAAATATCTATACTTCAAGGTACACAACTAAGGGTAATATGAAAACCACCTCAGTGGGTATTGTGTGAGCTTGTCTGAGGACAAATTTGTTCCCCAGAAGGAGGATGACGATATAGGGTAGTACCAGGATATTTAAATAGGAACAATGTGATGAAATTACACAAAGAAAAAGATTAGATATAAAAAATCTTAGTAATTAGAACTATTGCACTATAGAATAATCTAAGGCAGAAGTTTTCTATCTGTGGTCTGTGGACCACTTTCTGGTGGTCCATGAAGAGCTTGTTGGTCACAGGGTGCTGATTTTCCTTCTTACTTCTTGATACCAAATGACATTAAAAGACAGCAACAATGCATAAATTGCCTCATGTTACTGTTCCATGTAAGCAATTGTTCCAGTGTGACTATGAATGGGATGGAAGATGATCCATTTGCAAAGTAATAAAGAGAAGGAGAGGCGGCCCCCATCTATCCTTTAGGTTATTATATTGATGCCTACAACCATTGTATCTGAAAAATGACACCATAGAAAAGAAAAGGTTCAAACCCCCCACTGAAAAGTTGGAGAATCCCTGGCCTATGGAAATGACTGAAGACCCATTGCTTAGATCCTCTAAAACTTCACAAATCACCTGAAAATGTATTGTAGGGAACAATCCTACACTGACAGAGGGTTGGAATAGAGGGATGGACTTGGTGACTGAATAGTATTTTTTCCCATCTCTAATTTCCATGATCGTATGAGAACTCATTTTGGAATTAAATGGAGAAACCTGTGCATAGTCCTGTAGGAAAATAGCATGAGTAGTTTTTCCAGTCCTGTTATTTTAATGGCCATGCTTATTTTAGTACTATTTTCCAGCTGGCTGACCACAAAGATAAACAGATCAGGAAAGCACTCATCTCTCTCAATTTCTGCTTCCCTCCCTTTCACAAGCAAATCATTTACCCATCCTTGATTCTACAAAGGGTACTAATGGAAAGCCATTTTTGGTGAAACAAATGATTAAGGCTAATGGATTCCTAATGTGTGTTATGAGCAAAATTATATCAGAGTCAACCCCTTAATTTCACATGACATGGTTAAAACAGGTGAAAGCTGAAACGGGGAGAAAAATTAACATTGGAGATTGATTTCTGTGCATCTGTGTGAAGTTATTACCTTTCCGTATGATCACCAAAAGGTAGCGCAATTCACAGCCCACAAAAACAAAGTCAATCAGTCACACTGGGCACTGCAAAAAAGCTGCTTCTGCTATATCTTTTATATATTATTACATAAGGGTTCTCATTTAAAAGAGTGTATTTACCAACAGTTACCGTGCAACACTATCAAAAACACTACTTATATCCTGGGCTAAGTGTCAGGAAACTTTGAGATGACGTCAGGTTCTAGGAATCTGCATTAAGATACAGGGCTATTCTACTCACTCAGCTTGGTAGGCAGAACCAATGAGTCCTACTAGCACCAGTTCTGTAGGATGAAAGCTGGAGAATGTCTAGGGTATAAGATAAAATATCTCACAATGAAAACACCAAGAGACAGCCAGCTCAGTAAGATTCTCAGACTAAGGATTTAGATGATTTTTTTAAAGATTAGACTACATGAAAACCAAAAGCAAGGAAGTGAATTTAGGGAATTTACATAGTGTGTATGTTCTGTGTTCAGGATGGTGTGAGGACTCTGCCCATCCAGAAATGTTATGGTAATTATAGGTAAAAGGCTGACTTTTTAAATGGTGACTAAAATGTTTCTGATTAGAGGATGGTAACTCTACTGATGGGCTCTAGAGAGAGTGACTATCAGACTCTTTTTAAAAAATATCTACCTTTCTGTCACTTAAAAAATATAGCTATTATAAAATAGTCTTTCTGTAAGAAGCACATAAATGTTTTATGCTCTTGAGTTTCATTTGCCCATTTTAAAGCACCAATTAACCAATATACCTAATCCAGGTGCTGCATTAATATCACTAACATTGTGACTGCACAAAAAGCAAACCAAACAAAAAAGCCTTGCTATGTACAGGCTTCACAGAGAAAATGTAATGCTTAAATGTGCAGTAAATGTCTTACAAAAGATTTTTTGCAGGAACATTTAGCAAATATAGTGAAGCATGCTAAAGCTGAGATTTTCTAAGGGTATGTCTACACTGCAATTATAAACCCGTGTCTGGCCCATACCATGTGACTCGGGCTCCCGGGGCTCGGGCTAAGGGACTGTTTAATTGTAGTGTAGACATTTGGGCTCATACTGTCGTCCAAGCTCTGGGACCCTCCCACCTTGCAGGGTTCTAGAGTCCAGCCCGAGCCTGAACATCAACACTACAATTAAACATCCCTTAGTCCAAGTTCCATGAGTCGAGTCAGCAGGTATGGGCCAGCCATGGGATTTTAACTGCAGTGTTGACATACTCTAAGAAGCCTACCAGAGTTGGCTGCACAATTCCTAATGAAATTCCCTGGGAATCCCAATGGGAATTGGCTATTCCTTAACTCCCTTTGAAATCACATTTTAATTGCCTGCAAGCTAGAAAAAAAATGTTGATGGATGTTTTCCGTCTATCCAATGGCATGCTTTTAAAAGTTTATACGTTATATACTGTAAGTAATATGGAATCTAATGAAAGTATTCTTGGAAGGAGTTTGAGATTAACATACATCTCTACTTTACCTCCCAACCCTATGCCTTGTTTAGTCAGTTGGATGAGAGCTATTTTTCATTGCAGATTTCCTATTTTTTATTGCTTTGTGTCACAGATTTCATGTTACTTAGATGTAGTTTTTTGTATTTAATTTATTGAGCTCTCAAAAAAATCCATTACAGGCAATTACTTCAAGTTCGTGAAGAGGAAAGGAAATGTAGCCTTAATCAATAGAATTGCTTTTTTTGTTTTCTTTATATGGATCATGGATTCAATTCTATCTTAGTCCCTTGCATAGCACAAAAATAGCCCTGTGGGTGAAGGAGGAATTGCCTCTTAAAAAAAGGAGAACTCTCTGGCATGTGAAACGTCTTGATGTCTATGCACTAAAGCTTTACACAGCATTTCTTTAATCCATTTTACTTGGATGGGGATGGTTAACTGTATGCATAATTGTATCAAGTGTCATCTTTCTGATTGTCCTGAGCTAGGTAAGATTTGAGGGGTTTTTTAAACATCCTTATTCTGGCTGCAGAACCTCCCAGTAATTATAGTTATCACTTACTCTTTCGGCACTTTACAACCTCAGTGCAATGCCCAATGTTAACTAATGTTTATCCCCTTGCCTCTCCGTTGCAACTTTCCTCTAAATTGCATTGCAGAGTTTTTGGTCACCACCTAGGTTTGGTCCAAGTACAGAAGTGTATTTTGATAAAGGTAACAGGATAGTCTTTCCTTCCATTTGGGGAGAATTGTGTTTGTAAACTGTATCCAAATACTTGGGTGATGGGCGGCTTATACATATGTGTAATAAGAGTTAATAGCTATACCAAATGAGATTTTATGAAACTGTATTCGAATATTACATATATTATTTTTTAGCTTTGAGTTGACATTGCAGTTTAAAGTACCTTCTGCTATTGCTCACATACCAGTCCAATATTTTCTAATAGTGTGTTTAAGTCTAAGTAAAATAAAACCTTTTAAATAACAACAGCAATTCAGCTATATGTTGGCCTTAGAATAACACCATCCTGAAGTAGGCTGTTGGAACACATGATCCTGGCGAATCAGATGCAGATATGCACAGGATGACTGCAACTTGTGTTTGAAATGTTAATTTTTGTACAAAACCATCTGGAGATTTCTGTTCTAGAGTAAGGTAGCCATAAATGAAAATAAATCTCTTCTAAAATGAGTACCAACCACTTGTTCATGAAACATTACCATTTCCTCAGAAAGTGCACTCATGTTACCAGTGAGGTCAATTTCTCTAAGGACTGTGCTATCTACAGCCACTAGGGTATCCACTTAGGAAGGAACAATCAGCTGCACTCACAAAATGGGAAATGACTGACTAGGAAGGAGTACTGTGGAAAGGGATCTGGGGGTCATAATGGATCACAGTGAGTGAACAGTGTAACACTGTTACAAAAAAGGGCAAACATCATTCTCAGATGTATTAGCAGGAGTGCTGTAAGCAAGATACAAGAAGTAATTCTTCTGCTCTACTCGGTGCTGATTGGGCCTCAACTGAAGAATTGTTTTCAGTTCTGGGTGCAACATTTCAGGAAAGATGTGGACAAATTGGAGAAAGTCCAGAACAACAATAATGATTAAAGCTCTAGAAAATATGACCTATGAGGGAAGATTGAAAACATTAGGTTTGTTTAGTCTGGATAAGAGAAGACTAAGGTAATAATTGGAGATATACCAATCTCCTAGAACTGGAAGGGACCTTGAAAGGTCATTGAGTCCAGCCCCCTGCCTTCACTAGCAGGACCAATTTTTGCCTTAGATCCCTAAGTGGCCCCTTCAAGGATTGAACTCACAACCCTGGGTTTAGCAGGCCAATGCTCAAACCACTGAGCTATCCCTCCCTCCTCCTGAGGGGGGGACATGATAACAGTTTACAAGTACATAAAAAGTTGTTACAAGGAGGAGGGAGGTAAATTGTTCAAATTAACGCCTGAGGATAGGACAAGAAGCAACAGGCTTAAATTCCAGCAAGGGTTAAGCCTAGGTTAGACATTAGGAAAAACTTACTGTCAAAGTAGTTAAGCACTGGAATAATTTGCCTAGGGAGGTTGTGGAATCTCCATCACTAGAATTTTTAAGAGCAGGTAAGACAAACACATGTCAGGAATGGTCTAGATAATACTTAGTCCTGCCATTAGTGAAGGGGACTGGACTAGATGTCCTCTCCAGGTCCCTTCCAGTCCTACAATTCTATGGCAGTAGAGACTTGAACCATACTATCCAGGATTATGGATTGTTCTGGCACTTTGCTGCCTTAATTTCCATCCCAGCGGAAAGCTCAGAAATCACAAAGCTATTTTATAGTGCTCAAGAACTTCTCTGAAATCTCATTCAAAGTGACTTAACCAGTGCTTCCGTTGGCTGTGAACTCTGCTATTAGTACAGATGAGGCTTAATGGCAAGTGTAGGATTATTACATTTTATTCCTTCTGTTTTAATTGAACCCCAGATTTAATGTGAGTGCCACAAACAATAATTTAGCTTTCAACCCAGTCCTAATCACACAGATGTAAAGTTATGAAAGAGGGCAAAACTCCTCTCTGATTACTGACAGTTTGTTTAGACTGAAAGATTAAAACTGTGACCCTTTCTTCAACAGAAAATACCTAATGACTGGTGCAATAACCTCACTAAAAGCAGAATATTGTATTTCTGGACACGGCATGCTAATGTCTTTCAGATAGGATTGGTCAACTGAAGTCTATTAAAGAATGAGCACCTTCCTGTTAAGTTTTATGGCACAGAAAGTAGTTTACGTGTATTCTTCCCTACCCCTAGATAAATGTTTCCATGGTCAAACTCCAAAAGATGTGAAAGGGCCAAGATCTTACAACTGAAAGGAGCAAAAACTTGTAAATTACAGAAAACAGTGAAAATTACAATCTGCCACTGGAATTAGGAGCTGTCTTGAGGTTTAGTGTTTTGCTTTTTTAATTGGCTTGGCCTTCAGAGTTTTATGTTTGATGTTAGAATGCCCAGATAAAACAGGGGATGGACTTCCTCACACGTTTTATTTTTGTGTACTTTAGAGTGAAGAGAGGGCAAACGCTCATCCCATCTTGGTTAGCCATCTGTTCTTTTTATAGTGACTACACAAGCAAACCCTCCTCAACAGGAGTAGCCATATCCTTTCAGCAATGATCCTCATCTGCGCCAGCCTGAGCAGCAGGAATTCAAGAGGCAGAACTGAGTGGCACTGCCATGTGCTACTAGCTGTGTCATCAGACTACTAATTTATGCCTTTTCTTTCCTACACTTAAAGTGAAATTCACCCCATGTATCGGGCCAGGTCAAGGCCTATGCACTACATAAATCCCACTTGAGCCCCTTGAAAAAGGGAAAATAACCCACCCCATTTTATTGCCATAGAAAGCAGCTAAGCCCAGTATGAAGTGATAACTGTTGTTAAATGCTCATCTTTTATAGTGACCATTACATTTTAGATAACCATCATATGGCTGCTTTGTCATTGTTTGGCCAAGCAGTACACAAAGGCAAGAGTCTCAGCTGGTATAAATCAGTGTAGCTCCATTGACTTCAAGGGAGCTACATCTATTTACACCAGCTCAGAATCTTTAACTCTGTCCTCAGACATCAATTCCTCCAACACTTAACCTTTTCTTAAAATTTGCTCTTCTCTGAATTCTTTCCAGTACGTTGACAAATTTCCCCTTCCACGGCATGACAACACTTCTATGTACACAGCTCAAAAAACACATTGCATTTTTCCTACTACATTGAATTGCAATCCCATAGTTTATTTGCTGTCCACCATCACCCTTAGGTATATTTTGGTCTTGCTGCTTTCTTTGGAGTGCCCTCCCACTGGATAGGTATTTCAGCTTATTATTCCTCTTATTACCATTATTGCTTAGCTTTTCCCAGATTGATTCTCATTTCTTTTGCATATTGCTAACCTTGTTGTTTGTATTATTTTTCCCTCCTCGCTGGTGTTCACAACACCTTCCAGTCTCATATAGTCTGAAAATGTAATTAACAAGCTGCTTACCCATTCTAGGTCATTAATAAAGATGCTGGCTCACACAATCTTACTGCCTACGTTTCTGCTTGTTGCAGCAGAGAGGGAGGGCTGTCAGTGAGCCTGTAAGGGTATGTCCACGCAGCATTTTGCAGCCCAGGTCTACAGACTCAGGTTAGTGGGGCTCGCACTAGTACTCTAAAACTAGCTGTAGAGACAGTGCTTTGAAGTTGCAGCTCAGCTGAAGCTCAGGGTCTAAAGCCCACCCCCCTCCATCCCTCCTCCAGCCGTGTTTCCAAGTGACAGTCTACCAACTATGCTCTTGTCACACTCTCAAAATACTCCCTACTCTGGGCATGTGTTGGGAGTAGCACTGAAGGTCAGGTACATCGTGGGAATTCATAGTAGGCCCGATTCTGCTGCTTTCCAGCCCCTTTGTGCCACCAGAGAACGCATCAGAGAAACTGGCTCATTAAATTAAAACTTGGGTTGACATGAATCCCTGTGGCAACCCACTGGCAACCCGCTTCCTGTGATCTTTATGTAATCTGAGGCACACATTTTCCAGTCTTTATGATGCTCACATAGGTGGCCCATGTTTAAAAATAGTCATATTTGCAAATCTGACACTTTTTATTCCAGCTTCTGTACTCTGACAATTTCATTTCACAACAGCGATAACACATCATACAACGCCTTATTCATCATTTTTTTTCCAGTGCAGCAAAAACTTCGTTGTTAGTTCTGCAGCTGATCAAGAAACCCATCAATGCAAAACTGCCAGTTGAGCAGGATGTGATTGGGAGGCCAATATTTTAAAAATGTGTTTAAAAAATGATTCTATACCCTTAATCTCTGAAGATTCATATTATCAACTACACAGAGAAATGGTTAGGAAGGTTGGCCACAATTTGCTATTATCCACTTGGCTGTGGAGTTAATTCCCTTATCCTACGCACAAGTCCAGATTCTTTGATTTGTGATTAATAAGTGCAAGGAAGCCAGTAAATAAGTATATCTCCCCTGCTGAGAATTCCCCAAGTTTAGGAAAGCTATCAGGTGCTATAGAGCTGGCATTGCCAGCCCCTGTACCATCCCCCAACCCAGTACCTGCATAGGGGATGGTCAGGAGCAACAGAGAATGTATTTGGGGGTGGCTGGAGCACACTGTGCTCCTGTAATTTTCAGAATTGCCAGGGATGGTGCAGATGTACCATGAGAATCATAGAGCCATAACTCGCTCCCTTTACTGAGGAGCAACTCCGGAGAATAGTCTGACTAAACAGTCTTTGTGCAGGGAAGTCTGAAAGTCTGGGCGTGAGGAAGGAAAGAAGACAGACTCCTCACTTGAACCTTTAGGCAGACTGCAAGAAAGCTCAGTCTCTTCTCCATAGCTATTACTCCAGCCCGTTAGTTGGAACATTGCCTGTACCCAGGTTTTAGGCCACTCAGTCTATGTAATAGTGAACTGACTGGCCATGTGCTCACATCCTTCCCTGGTCCATCCTCTAAACACAACTCTGCAGTATAAGTAGAACTGGAGAAACAGGGCTGGGTTTCAGGACGGAACTAGTTTGGAATGGCCTCAGGGGCATGGGAACGCAAGAGGAGTCCAAACTGCGAACTGTCAAGACACTGGAACCCACCATGTAACACTGACCACTAAGCATACAAATGTAAGTCTGGAAGGGATCTTGAGAAGCCATCAAATCCAGCCTCCTGTGCTGTCACAGGACAAAGTCAACCTAGACTATCCCTGAGATGTGTTTGTGCAACCTGTTCTTAAAAACTTCCAATGATGGGGATTCCACAACCTCCTTGTAAGCCTATTCCAAAGCTTAACTATCCTTATAATGAGAAAGTTTTTGCTAATATTCAACCTAAACCTTCCTTGCTGCAGATTAAGCCCATTACTTCTTGTCCTACCTTCAGTGCACAGAGAGAACAATTGATCACCGTTCCCTTTATAAAAGCCATTAACATATTTGAAGACTATTATTAGGTCCCTGCTTAGTCTTCTTTTCTCAAGACTAAACATGCCCAGTTTTTTTAACCTTTCCTCATAGGTCAGGTTTTCTAAATCTTTTATCATTTCTGTTGCTCTCCTCTAGATATTCTTCAATTTTTCCATATATTTTCTAAAGTGTGGTGCTCAGAACTGGACACAGTACTCCAGCTGAGGCCTCACCAGTGCTGAGTAAAGTGCTGAGTAAAGCACAACAATTACCTCCCATGTTTAATGATATCACAATGGCATCATGTTATTGACTCCTATTCAATTTGTAATCCACTATAAATCCCAGATCCTTTTCAGCAGTACTACCACCTAACCCATTTTGTAGTTGTGGATTTCATGTTTCCTTCCTAAGTGAAGTACTTTGCATTTGTCTTTATTGAATTTTATCTTGTTGAATTCAGACCAATTCTCAAATTTGTCAAGGCCATTTTGAATTCTAATTCTCTTCTCTAAAGCACTTGCAACCCCTCCCAGCTTGGTGTCATCTGCAAATTTTGTAAGTATACTCCCCACTCCATTATCCAGGTCATTAATGAAAATATTGAATAGTACTTACTCAGGACTGACCCCTGCGGGATGCCATTAGATACACCCTCCCAATTTGACAGCCAACCATTGATAACAACCCTTTGAGTATGGTCTTTCAACTAGTTGTGCATCCACGCTATAGTCATTTCATCTAGACCACATTTCCCTAATTTGCTTATGAGAATGCCATGTGGGACTGTATCAAAAACCTTACTAAAATCAAGATATAGCACATCTACTGCTCCCTTCCATCCACGAGGCCAGTAACCCTGTCAAAGAAGGAAATTAGGTTGGCTTGGCATGATTTGTTCTTGATAAGTCCGTGACAGCTATTCCTTATAATCATATTATCCTCCAAGGGCTTACAAATTGGTTGTTCAATCTTTTCTTCCAGTATTTTTCCAAGTATCAAAGTTAGGATGACTTGTCTATAATTCCATGGGTCCCTTTACTTCCCTTTTTAAAGACAGATACTATGTTTGACCTTCTTCAGTCTTCTAGACCTCATCTGTCCTCCATGAGTTCTCAAAAATAATGGCTAACAGTTCCAAGATTGCTTCAGCTAGTTCCTTATGTACCTTAGGGTAAATTTCATCAGGCCCCGCCAACTTGAATACATCTAACTTGTCTAAATAGTCCTTAAACTGTTTCACTATTTTGGCTTGCATTCCTTCCCCCGGTTGTTAATATTACTTGCATTGAGTGTCTGGTCACCATTAGCCTTTTTAGTGAAGAGTGAAGCAAAACAGGGATTACACACCTCAGCTTTCTTGTTTTCTTCAGTTATTAGCTCTCCTTCCCCACTAAACAGAGGGCCTACACTTTCCTTCATCTTTCTCCTAATGTATTTAAAGAACTTCATCCTATTGCTTTTTATGTCCCTTGCTAGGTGTAACACATTTTGTGCTTTAGCCTTTCTGATCATACTTAATAACATCTAGTTTTTATATAGCTTAATAAATAATATAACAAAGATCTCCTTCCAACAACTCTGTCTGCCTTTGCATCACTTATAGTTAATGAAACACCTTCTACAACTCATTGGTGGCTTTCTGTGGCTCATTACTATGATGTGTGAATTTCACTCTTGGTGAGAATTTTATCATCTTGCTACTGTACAAAGTAATTAATCTCTCTGTACCAGAGGAATTTGCATGTTATGCTAAGCTTTTCTTTATAAACTAGAGCTTTCTCATAATTTCTGTACTTTTCCATTCCATCAAATATTTTATTACAATGTTTGTTTCAAAAGCTTTTTTACCTGTCATTATGTGCAGGCTGATACGGAGAAAATGCAAATTGTACGCCTAAAGGAATTCTATCCATTAATGGCAACATACTACAAAAAGGAAAATTTTAAAACCAACAACTGCTTGAGAAGTTTTAGTGTAATCTTACTGTAGATGATTTCACAGAGTCCCTAAACAGCAGTGTTCAGCACAGACTGACACAAATGACATCTGAAATGGAACTACATCTCTTTTATTGGCTCTGTTTCCAAAAAATGGGGATGGGGATTAAATGAGTTGGTAGAGAGGAAGGGGTCTGATTTTATCCATATAGTTCAGTGAAGACTCAGGAACTGGAAATAAACAGCAGATTAGCAAAATGTTAGTTGCTAGGATAAAAGGTTTTACCTATAATTTCAACTGTAGTGTATTTTGGAAAGCCATTTTGAATCATGGTATTAAATACAGCTTTATGTTGAACATACAATGGTTTTCTTTCTTTGTCTATAAACCGTTACATTATTCATGACTAAAAAAGAGTTGTACATGAGATTACCAAGATTTCTGAGGCTTGTGTTTAATAAATGATGAGTTGGGAGAAGTCTCTTTCCATTGACTACAGTGGGCCCAAGTTTGCAGATCCTATGCTGGCAAAATTCTTATTATCTTCAATGGTACTGTGCACAGGCAATTTCCCTGCCCCGCTCCAAACACAGTGAACATATGCTATAGTGAGTAAAAAAAAATAACCTATTCCTAAGATTTGGTTTTATTCACATAAGGAACTCAAGTTGAAACAACAAAAAATACAGCCCAATGGCTGTTACATAGATCCAAGAGCTAAACCTTGCATATAGGGACACACATGGGTACTCATAGAGGCAGTGGATTAGCTACACGCCCACTGTACACCAAGCTGCTAGGCTGTGGGAAAGGGCACATCCAAAGTCTGTGTACTAGAGCTCTGAAAAGACACAACATTTAGTCTCAAGAGGTATGAAATCCTCCATTCATCTCAATGAGATACAGACTTTGAGGCCGAATTATGGCAATTTAAATATCAACATTATTAACTGCTGATCTCTTTTACAGAAACAAAGCATCCAGCTCCTCTGGGATGGCAGGCAGGGACTGAGTTGATGGCCTGCCCTTTTATTCCCTCCCTATCTACCCCATGCACGTTGTTATGAGCTGGGTGAAACCTTGTTATGGGTCAAGTTACCTCACTAAGATTGATGGGTGTGCACTTATTAACATAAATGTAGTGATAAATTAGCCACTAGCCCTATGGAACACAAAAGAGAGTTGTGAACTCACCCAAGAGTTTGGAGTGAGTGAGTGGAGTGCTTTTGATGAGTGGTGTTTTTGGGGTCGGGGATGTCTGTATGAGAAACTGGGAACACACAAATCACAGAGAGGGGGAGGGGGAGATTGGAGAGAGAAAGACAAGCAGAAGTGAAAATCAAGCAATAGCTAGTGAGCATAGACTGCCGCTGGAAAAAGCTAGAGAGAGCGCTTTTGGATTTGTTGGCTACAGGCTTTAGGATGCATGTTAAGAAACTACTCCTTTTGTTCTTGGTACCTCCTGTGTTTGGAGAAGCAGGATTTTGTACACACCTGTAAATAAACAAGATTGCATCAAAGAAAATACCAAATTCCATCTATTTCTACTTCCAACTGGAACATCCCCAGGGCCCTGAATACTGACTAGCCACTCAGGTCAGGAAGGGGCGACACTGCTGTAAGGGATGGGATCCAGTTTCCAAGGAGAGATATTATGAGCTGGTATACCTGTTGAACCAATATGGAACAAATAATGAAAGTGCTTGCAGAATTCAAGACTGGCTAGAACGATCTAAAACAAGACCTAAAACAGGAGCTAGAGACTTGGCAAAAGGAATTAAGACAAAACCCTAAACAAGAACTGGAGCTTTCCCAGAAAGGGCTCAGAGATGATGTGAGGGCTGAGATGAGATCCTTCGGAGCAGCAACTACGAAGAACCCATACAGATTGGGAAACACAGTTGCAATATACCCAGACTGGAATGGTAAAACAGACTGATGAGGTGATCAACAAACCACAGAGACCCAGAGGGGAGAGGTTGGGCTGTCCCAGCTCAAATGATTCAAAAGCCCACTGGGAGGCTTACTCGGCTCAATTCAGCATTATAGCTCAAATTAATGGCTGGCAGGATGGACAGAAAGGGGGTGTTACTGCAGTGAATTTGGGTGGCCCAGCTGTGATGGTGCTGAAGAACTTACCCCCATGAAAGAGACTGAGTTATCCAGACCTGGTTCAACTGTTTTGGATCTAGCCATCAATCTGAACTGGTCAAGGCACAGCTAAGAGCTAGAGGGAGACAGAATGAAGAAATGCCATCTGCAGTGGCAGAGACCTGTGGAGATGTGTTCCTGCCATACCCAGATATCACTAAGGCCTTCCAGGATAGACTGGCAATGGACTAATTTATAGGTGTTTAGCTGACTTGAATTTGCAGATCAAAATCAGCAAATGGAACCAACGACAGTCAGAGGCTGTGAAACCTGCATCTTCCATTGCAGCATGCACCAGAAGAGGAAACAGCCACGAGTAAGGAAGACAGCAGTTGATCACCGTGAGTTCTGTAAGTACAGCACTGTGTCTAATATGTATAAAAGAGGATTCTAATCTGGTTCATGAGCTTACTGATTAGAAAATCTGATAAAATTGGAAGGGAAATTGGCAAAAATGCTAAAATTAAAGCAAAGGAAACTGTTCAGTTAAATGCTGGTACTGCAACAAAATTGGCCACAGAAAGGAGTTAGTGTAATGCAGGCCAAGACAGCATCTCAGAAATGTCTAGTAAATGCCCCTCACCCAGTTCACGAAACAGGGGACCATCAAGCTGAGGAGGGAAAGCTTGGTGGAGGTACAAGGGTCAGCCCCACAGTTTTTGTTTACATCTGGGCAATTTAACAACAATAATGGGGGTTTGGGTATTGAGTTTGTAATAGGATCTGTAAAAAGTACAGCAGCGATTAACACAGGCTCCAACATAATAGTTATTAGACCAGAGACAATAAAAAGGCTAGGGAATAGGGAATCCAAAACTAAACCACCTAACTGGTCTCAAATGGAGATAGTGATTGGGGAAAGGGCACCCATTCAAAAACTGGGAAAATTGGGCTTGAGGAGTGGACCTCTGGAATTAGAACAAGAAGTCTGGGTGGCTAAAATAGTGAAAGAGCTACTAATTGGCTTGGATTTCATTATGGCTAATAACTGTGTATCATAGAATATCAGGGTTGAAAGGGACCTCAGGAGGTCATCTATCCCCAGAGTTTCACTTCAGCTCCCTAAATGCCCCTCTTAAGGATTGACCTTATAACCCTGGGTTTAGCAGGCCAATGCTCAAACCTCTAAGCTAGCAATGTCAAGAAAGTAAATGTCTTTACAAATTCAGTTTGTGGAAATTCCCTTTAAAGATAAGGCCAAGGTGAGACAACTGGTTTGTAGACAACTGGTTTGCAATGAACATGTTGTCAGAAACCAGTATAACTGCTACATGCTGTGGTAGCTTTCCAGCAAGGGAAAGATGGGGAGTTGTTGACACCTGTTTTAAGATCCAGGGTCTCTGGGGGATCTTAGCTTGTGGATCTGATACAAGAACTGATCCCTGTTCATTGTTGAATGTTTCTGAGAAGCAGCAAATAATCAAGAAAGGAAACCATTTCAGTGGTCAGGAGGCTGTGATTTAGCATTTTCACAGTTGAAAGGGGCTCTTGGGACTGCTCCTGTTGTATCCATGTTTCAAAACTCTTTTCATATTGGACACAGATGCAAATGCTAGATGCTAGTGCTTACCGTCTGAGGGACAGAACTTCAGCTTGGCTGCCCCCTCCCCCCTTAAATCTGAGAACGTAGCTGTGGAATTTGAAACTGGAAAAGTTGAGGTGAATCCCCATTCTAACAGAATGGGCAGGGTCTGCCTCAGCTAGGAAATTCCACAGAAACACGAGGCATTCCTGTAGGGCTGACTGAAAGGGCCACTTGCTGCTGGTTGAAAGAAAGTCCATCAGGGAGTGAAAATCCCACAGGGGTATGGGTGGCAATAAAAATCAATTTGGGTTGGTGATGGGAAAACATTTTGACAGGAAGACGTACAAAATAGTTAACCTTGTATCATTTGTAAATTGTTGAACTGTTTAGTCTCTTTCTGTTTGGGATGGGCTACTGGGTTTCACCATTTTAGGCCTCATTGGGACAATGGCCAGAACTGAGTTGCTGATTATTGCTATGAGCTAGGTGAAACTTTGTTATGAGTCAGGTTAAAACCTCACTGAGACTGATGGGTGTGAACTCACCCTTCAATTAACATAACTGTAAAAATAAATTAATAACAAGTCCGTACCTAAGACAAAAAGAGTTATATGGATCCACCCAGGAGTTTTGGACTGAGTGGGAGGAGGACTTTTGCTGAGGTGTATGTGTATGTATGTCTCTCTGTGTGTATAGGCAGAACACACAGAAACTGAGAACACGACTGGAACAGAGAGAGAGAGGCAGAGGCAAAAAGCAAGACAGCCAAGCAGTAGCTGCTGAGCACAGTGTAACCCTGGAAAAAGCTCTAGAGAGTGCTTTTGGGTCTGATGGCTAAAGAGGCTTGCCGCTGTAAGCTGTTGGCTAAGCAGTTTGGACTCCATGTCCATTCAGTGGAGAGGACATTATATCTCTACTGAGACTGCCAACTAGTGCCTTTGGTAATGGTATTTTTCATTACCTACTAGTAACTGGTTCAAAGCCCAATCCATTTCACGATGTTACATTTCATAAGTGCTTCTGTGAATAACAGACAGGAAATGTTTTATGTTAGGTGTTTCTAATGGCTCCTTTGTACACAGTATCACACCAACAAATTAGTCAGATAATGACACACCATTACACTACATCATAAAATCAAAACTGAAGACATACTTAAGATTTGACAGTGTTAGCTATTCCTAATTTATGGTGTTGTATCCAACTTCAACATACATGTTGACGTTACAGTCAACTCCTCATTCCGATTAGACCCTTGTCTCAGATATGCTAACAGACTGCTGCAGTTTAAGTTATCTTAGTTAAACTCTCCGTCTTGAATGCTAATATTTATTCTTAATCACAACTATTTTTCAAATTCATTCTTGACTAGTTTAAGGTGATTTATTTTTCTTCCTGTTTGTGAACATAATTAGAGTATTTAGTTGCATTACACTTGTTGAAGAGACCTGTGCCCTTCCCCTGCATAAAATGAATAGTTGTTGAGCAATGGGGAGGGAGATAATTTGGGGGTTTTTTTGAACAGCTGAATAGACACTGGCTTACATGAAAAAAGAAACAGAAATATATCCTCTTCTCAGTCATCAGTTAAATATGACGCATCTGCTTTTACCTAGTTAGCTTTTCATGCCCACAATCTCTGTCACTTTCACTCTTCACATACAATTGCTCCGACATATGGGTACAGCTGACTACATTTTAGAGAGGTTCAATGACATTATGAAAATGAAAGCTTTGATCTCCTGGCCCTAAAATACTGCACAGGAATACAACATATGTCTTCACAATTTTGTATTCTCCCCCCTCCCTTTTACTGTGGAAGTGGTTAGTTTAAAAAATTGATATTTACCCTCAGCTCAGAGCAAGAAGTATAAAGAGAGTTCCTCTGAGAACTGATTAATTTCTTCTCCAATCCCCATCCCCATCCAACATGACTAGAACCCTTATGCCTTAACCATTCCTTGTTTCCTACATGTAGCTGCAGTCCTGAGACTAACGTAGATAAAATCATAGTATTCACATTCTTCTAGTCCAGTACAGCTCCTCTGAGAGCACAGGCAAGTGTCTGGAGAACTTAGACAGCACCTGGATTTTTTTCAGCCCCCAGTGGCTCTGAAAATGTATATAACTCCAAATGACCCATCACATAATGAAACCAAGAGGGTTTTATGTTGTTGTTTTTTTAACTTGTAGTTTTTATTTCTTCTCTGGACTATCTATTTGTTTAAAGTAATGGACCATCTCGTGTAGCCTGAATGGCTGGAAGACTCTTGTTTGAATGCATCTTTTGATGTGTGTTGTTCCACTGTTTATTTTTACTGGTAGAAAAGTACAATATACTGGACAAAGAGACTGTATTTCATGCTGAAGACTTAACATAAATTATTGTTTGTATAACCTTAATCTTGGCTGTCTTTTGTGTAGAACTACTACACAATTTTCATGTAGCGTAAACTGAACACAAGCTGTAAAATCAGATTTTAAGCTTTTTTTTTTTAAAAACAATAAAAGCAATCAGACCACCACTCAGTAGCTGATTTTTCATTTACTTCTCCCTCAACAGACTCAAACCTCTCCCATAATTCAAGATTCCTGCCATCTTCCTATTCTGGAAAGTATCCCAAATTTGATCTGTCTTTGTGAAGATGATTTCTTGCCCCTCCAGCCCATTCTATCTCCACATCAGTTCCCTCCCTCACCTGCCTCTGCCTGCTGGCTTCCGGCCTAGGGCACGAACCAAAGTCTATTGAAGTCCACAGGTGTCTTTCCATTGACTTCTGTGGGCTATGGATCAGGTACATAATGATTAGGTCTAGGACAGAACTTGTTAAATTGGTCATGAGGGGAAACACATCACTGAAGATTTCCAGCAGTGGGAAGGTGGGGTGGGAAGAAATATACTTCAGGCAAAACTCTTGCCCTGCTCCTGGAAATCTCCCTGAAACCTAGCATGGTAGGCCCTGCTTAGCCCTTGAAAAGCTCTTAACAGCAGGTTGTTTAAAGTATGATTGTTACTAGTGTTATTAGCCTAACCTTAAAACATATCAGTATTTCCATTATAAGGTTCTATAGGAAGATCTCTATATCTAGAGATTTCCAACTGAGATGCAACAAAAAATAAATCTGGATCAATTCTTAGCATGCACAATCTTAGCCCTGAAACAAATAAAAGTTACTTACTTAACAAAATAATCATAAAATTAAAATAAAAAACATCTTAAATCTCTAACAGTCCCAAAGAACTTTTGTTTAACATTTTTACGCTTCCCATAATAAGGAACAAATGCTTTGCTATTCTGAACAAAAGATAATTCTACCATTCTCTTTTAAAAATGGAATTCTAGGCATTTAGATTTCTGCACAGCACCCACATTAAATAGCACACATTGGCGTCAAAGGAGCTATTATACAGTCTATAGGTTCAATGATCTGCAAAGTAATAAAGAACTCCTTCTGGAGCTCTCACGGCCTATTGAGTAAATAGTAACTGTTTAGAAAAACTCCATAATTACATGTTTACACATTGCAGCCATTATGGGCTATCTAAAAAAATTACATGTATTTTTAAAAAAATTCTATAATTACATTTTTACATGATTACAGCTCCTTTGGAGCCATTATAGACTATTAACTAAAGAACGCACAGGCAGAAAAGCCCATAGTTATGGAACGCATTTATTTGCAGTGAAAACAAAATGAGAATTACACCCAAAATATGTTACATTAATAGTAAGGGTCAGACTGATCTTCCAGCAGAAAGGAAACTGAGAGGTAAGTCACACCAGAGCTCAGGCTCATACCAAATGCTGATACTTCACTTTAGACCCCAGTTAAGCAGCATATTAGGTATATGCTAAAATGCTTTGCTGAACTGAAGCCTTAGTGCTTAAGTGGGGGAATCCAATCGCTGCATTCTAAGAGGTACATGTTTAAGTTAGAAAAGAAAGAGGCTTAACCCTGATGTCCTGGCCATCATTCTCTCTTACAATTGCCAATTCTGACTAGCTCTTCCGGGAGATTTTTTTTTCCCAACATGACGTAATATCATTTTCTTAAAATATCCTATTAAAATCTCCCAGATTGCTTTCAGCAGTCAACAGGAGATTGGTGCCGATTCCAGGAGACTCCCGGCCAATCCTGGAGGGTTGGCAAACCTATTCTCTCTTAGCAAAATATACTCCAATGCCCAAAACTGTGGGTGACCAATCCTGAGCACATAACAGATGCCGCCTTTGGCTTTATAAAGCTCTTTAGATTACATCAAGTATGGATGGCAATACAGTACGACAAATTAAAACACTGAATACTACTTAGACATAACTGTGTCTGTTTATATGTGTAGTAACACAACAGCTACCATGGTGAATGAGGAAACTTGTGTATTTTTCACTCACAAAAGACTGATCCTCAGCTGGTGTAAATCATCATAGCTCCACCGAAGGCAATGTGTACTAAACACAATCAAATCCCTTACAAGTAGAAGAATATTCTGAGCTAGGAATCATCCTAAGCAAGTGGAAAAATATGATTTATTTCAGTTCTCTTCACCATAATTTATATTCAGTTTAGACCATGTTAGGGTTGTGATTTGTTCATGTTCTTAAAATAACAAGCAACAACAACAACAACTTGCTTCACATACCTACTTAAAGCTTTATTTACTATTAATTATTCTAGGAATATGTCAAAAACCTCAGGAAGAAATCATGGGAATATTTTGGGTGGTACAGGAAGGGCAGTTGTGGCTTAGTGATCAAAAAGGTTTTCTTGTACAGTATGGGAATAACATGCAGTCCTTACGCTTTTGGTCCTGCTGTCACATTCTGAATGTGGGGAAAAATCACTTCAGGGTTTGGCTCAATACTTATACGACAGAAATTTGACAACTCATTAAAAAAATCTGTCAAACTAGCTAAGTTAAAGAAATTGAAGACTCATTCAGAATGTCTCAACGTGAAGTTGTAATGGTTATATCTTTTCTGATTTGGTGAGTTTAAGTTACAGGTCACTTGGCACTTTTATATTATAGTAAAATCTCAAGATATATGAGGGAGCACAATATACTTATATCTAAACTTCCAGAACTATATATCTTTTGTAATTTCTTAAACATACATTTACACTCTTCAGGGTACAAGTAATAAATTAATCTTACTGCTTCTCTAAAACATTACAGTAATTGTAATAGTTTTGTCATAACTCTATGCAGAGCAATTAATTTTATGGCATTTATATGAACATCTACTTAGGGTAGGTTCACATGAATTTAGATATTGTCATATAACAT
This sequence comes from Mauremys mutica, assembly GCF_020497125.1. Lineage (NCBI taxonomy): Eukaryota > Metazoa > Chordata > Testudines > Geoemydidae > Mauremys > Mauremys mutica. The sequence goes on along the minus strand of NC_059074.1, from coordinate 94,704,147 downwards.
TTACATGTTAGATACACAAATAGCTAAATTGTCAGGCTGTAGCAGCGTTTAATGCAGAAACACAAATGCATATGTCTAAATTCAGTCAGATCAGACATGTCATATATAGCACATGCCACTCAGTGACAGAAACACTATAGAAACCATGGATAATCTATAATCGTCTGACAACAAAGATGGATGGTAAAGTTGAATTTTAACCAATATGTCGATGCTGAACAATAGAATTATCCAATGTTGAACAGTACTGTTAGTCATACATCACTGCTGGGTAAAAATATAGAATAGGAGGAAACAAATTACACTGGTATCAAAATGCAATTCAACTACATTTGCTATTTAAATCAGTGTCTAGCATGGATGTAACAGGTCTTGTTACCTTGGCAGCATTATTTTTTTATATAACACCCATTTTCCAAATGTCACTTTTATAATAAAGGAGAATATTTTCCTTTACTGTGTCTTTATTTGCACAGCCTTTCTTACCAATTAAATGCCTGTGCATATAGTACCATACACAAGAAGAAAGCCGAAGTGCAGTTTTCATTACTCTCCACGTTAGCAGAGTTGCTGTCCTTTTGAAAAGAGAATTATTCCACTCACGTAAAGAATTTACTTTTTCTTTCTGGAACACCAAGCTAAAGGAAACATGAATATGGATTTATATATAGAGAGAAAGTGACAGAACAAAACTGAAGAATAAGTAACTCCCAAGATAGCCAGTAATTATGCCTTACACCTTGTCCTAAGTTTCTTATTTTATAAGATATATGGCTATCTCCTGTTCAAAATTAGCTTTAAACAAACAAGGCTTCATTAAAATAGCATGGAGTGAAGTTATCCTTATAGATGTTTTGAACAGCTAATAACAACATTACTGAAATTAGGTTTGAATAGGTGGTTTTAGGTCAACTGATTTGCTTTCCTTACATACTTGCCGGGAGCATATATTGGACAAGAAAGCACCATACATACATTTATTTAAATAAGAGAGAAAACAATTATCTGCCTTAGTGACAGAGAATGGATGACCAAGATTAATGTTAAGTAAAAAAAACCAAAACAACAACCCTAAACTTAAAACTATAAAATTTAATATATGATTCTCATGACTTTTGTTTCCATTTACCTTGTAAAGTGCATTGGGATAACTGGAGTAGGGAAAATACTGTATGAAAACAAGTTTAGTTCAAAAACACTATCAGGAGAAGAGTAACCATTTAAGTTAATAGAAGCTTTCCCACTGACATCAACAGCAGTTAGGCCAACACCAAGTGCTTTGAAAACTTTACCTTTAATATGTGACACCGACCTCATAAATGTGTAACCAAGGACCGAAATTGAAAGCAATAATTTTCATATGTACCAGAAATATAAAAAATGCACATGAAACAGAACATGCCAATATTCAAAACAAACTATCATAGAATCATAGAATATCAGGGTTGGAAGGGACCTCAGGAGGTCATCTAGTCCAACCCCCTGCTCAAAGCAGGACCAATTCCCAACTAAATCATCCCAGCCAGGGCTTTGTCAAGCCTGACCTTAAAAACCTCTAAGGAAGGAGATTCCACCACCTCCCTAGGTAACCCATTCCAGTGCTTCACCACCCTCTTAGTGAAAACGTTTGTCCTTATATCCAACCTAAACCTCCCCCACTGCAACTTGAAACCATTACTCCTTGTTCTGTCATCTGGTACCACTGAGAACAGTCTAGATCCATCCTCTTTGGAACCCCCTTTCAGGTAGTTGAAAGCAGCTATCAAATCCCCACTCATTCTTCTCTTCTGTAGACTATACAATCCCAGTTCCCTCAGCTTCTCCTCATAAAAGTCATGTGCTCCAGCCCCCTAATCATTTTTGTTGCCCTCTGCTGGACTGTTTCCAATTTTCCACATCCTTCTTCTAGTGTGGGGCCCAAAACTGGACACAGTACTCCAGATGAGGAATCACCAATGTCGAATAGAGGGGAATGATCACATCCCTCCATCTACTGGCAATGGCCCTACTTATACAGCCTAAAATGCCATTAGCCTTCTTGCCAACAAGGGCACACTCTCGACTCATATCCAGTTTCTCGTCCACTGTAACCCCTAGGTCCTTTTCTGCAGAACCATTTGGTTCCTAGTCTGTAGCAGTGCATGGGATTCTTCCATCCTAAGTGCAGGACTCTGCACTTGTCCTTGTTGAACCTCATAAGATTTCTTTTGGCCTAATCCTCTAATTTGTCTAGGTCCCTCTGTGTGCTATCCCTACCCTCCAGCATATCTATCTCTCCTCCCAGTTTAGTGTCATCTGCAAACTTGCTGAGAGTGCAGTCCACGCCATCCTCCAGATCATCAATGAAGATACTGAACAAAACCAGCCCCAGGACCGACCCTTGGGGCACTCCGCTTGATACTGGCTGCCAACTAGACATGGAGCCATTGATCACTACCTGTTGAGCCCAACAATCTAGCCAGCTTTCTATCCTTCTTATAGTCCATTCATCCAGCCCATACTTCTTTAACTTGCTGGCAATGCTATGTTCTTTCTGATAACTCCTGAAAAGTGCCCAGTCTCCCCAGAGATTGATCTAGCTTCCATTGAAAGTCCATGGCAAAACTTTTACTGGCTTCAGTAGTGCAGGACTGAGCTCTTAATCAGCCCTAACCAACAAAACACTCCATTTTCATCACCACACACCTTCTCTCTCCTCCCCACTCTTATTTTATCCTTCCTGTTTACAGTCTCTCTCGATGATACCATGATTTTCATTCTTAGCTTCTTTCGATATTCTCTCTAATGAACTTCTCCAGTTCATTCTTTCTACCATCAGCTCTGTGTCATTCAGTTTCCTTTAATATGTATCACTCATGTAATAATCCTGCTTTTCAATAGGGAGGAGATAAGGGAATGTCCGTTTGGAACTTGCATGGATAAGCAGCCTATTATTGGTATCAGGGATGTGCCTTTTGCTGTCCCTGTGAAAATCCATCCAACTTTGGTCAAGTTATAAGACTATGAAAAATCTCAGTTTGTGCATGCTCAGTAGAGATATGTTAGAGTTTATCAGATAAATTATTAGAAGGTTTTATCTATACTGAGAATGCTTCAGCCCAGAGCTGCAGGGGCTGAGCAGGATTTTTCCTTGAACTGCTGCTCCCAGTTGCTGCAGGCCACTGTGACACTCTGGCTCTGGAACAAAGAATGAGGAAACTGTCTCTTCTGTGCTGTCAATGCTTCCCCTGCTGGCATCAAGGCAGTGGGGAGAAAAAGCATTCATGGATTTTAAGGCCACAAGGGACCATTATGATCATCTAGTCTGACCTCCTGCATATCACAGGCCATAGGTCTTCCTTGAAATAATACCTGCTTCAAATCCAATAGCTTCATGACAAGCTGAAGGGGCAAGGGGCAGAAGGATCTGTAACCACTAGACCCACTCCCCTCAGAACCTGAAAGAGCACCTAGGATTCCTGAGACCCTATGTTCTGCATTCTAAAACTGTAAAATCTGCTAGCAAAGTGTGTGCCTCTAATGGCTGGCCCACATACAGGATGAAAACCTGTTACAGCTATCAGTTACTCCATCAGCTCAAGTGGCAGAGGTCTGTGCTGTACAGATACAATTTTCAAATCTACTCATAACCCATGGGGGTGTCAATATGGTTTCACATTATAGAATATTTTGGTTTTTTTGTTTGCTTTTTTAAAAGCCTAGGAAACAACACACAAAAAAACTCTGTTAAAAGAACATTAAGTCCAGAACTCAAAAGTTAGGAAATGCCTTTGAAACCTTAATTTGGCCCTCTTGTGCATATGCATTATGATACAGTCTTTAACTACATGACCATGTTATTTTGTTCATAGGAGCCCTGCCTTATTCAGTGGACAGTATGGCGCCCGCGGGGACATCTAAATGGCCGGCGGTGGAGCATCCGCCGAAATGCCGCCAAATTTCTGCGACTTTTCGGTGACGACGTCTCTCGATGACGTCACTTGTCGGAGGCAAGTGGCGTCATCGAGAGGCATCGCCGCCGAAATGCCGCAGAAATTCGGGGGCGATGCCTCTTACAAGCGGTGTGATCAAGAGGCATCGCCCCCGAATTTCTGCGGCATTTCGGCGGCGACACCTCTCGATGACGCCACTTGCCGCCGACAAGTGACGTCATCGAGAGGCGTCGTCACCAAAAAGCCGCAGAAATTCGGCGGCATTTCGGCGGATGCTCCACCACCGCCATGGTCCTTCATCTGGCGCCCGCCAGACGAAAAGGTTGGGGACCACTGGTATAAACGGTGCCCATTCATGCTTTTAGTATTTAGCAATCTTTATTTGAGATCTGTAATCCAGGTAGCTCACTTGTACACTGAAAGTGTTGCTGTACTTGCACTGTTGATTTATAAATTAAGTAGAAAACAGAGATAAAACTTTATTGAACCTTACACATAAATATGCATATGAATAAGAGCAAAACATTATGAGTCAATGAAACATTTCACAGTGAAATCATTACATTAATTGTGCATTTTAGCTATAACTATTCAGTTTGTTCATAGAGTGGGGCAGAGTGGCCCAGTGAGCTAACAAAGGTCAGCAATATGTGGCCGACCACTGTGATAGTATACTTCTCAGCAAATAAACTGACTTTCAGATAAAATAGATTCCTTTCTGGGTCATTTGGCTGAAAATTGGCTGTGCTGCATATTTCAGGATCTATGATAAGTTCAGAATAGTGTAAAGCTGACAGCCTAATAACAGTATGTCTCCAGCTACTTATCTCTTTTTTTGTTCTTGCAGTATGATTTTACATTGTTTATTCTGCATTTGAAATGAATACATATGATATAATAAAGTGAGCAGGCTATTTAAAAACACTTAACTGAATCCATAATTGCTAAAGATATAATAATACAGCTGTGAAAGGGATGACACTAAGGGCCCAATTGTCCCTTCCACTTCCCTCTATCTCTGCTTCTGAATTCTACGCAATGAGGCACAGAGGAGAAGGGTGCTGAAGCTACCATTGTCACCCCTTAAATCCTGTGAAAACCCATCTTCTAGAGCTCTATGAAGACAGGACTCCATAGATTTTGAGGGAGAGGGAGGGAGGGAAAAGGGAACACACTGCTTTGTAGCATTCTCCTTTTTAGTGGAGTGGATAACTTCACGCTGAGTACATGCATGAATGCTAGAAGAGAGGTACTTTTGAACAACTGAGAGATGCTGGGCCAATGGCAGAATTCCATAAGCCTCCACAAAGAGACAGAAAAGGTATTGAACCACAGAATTATTACCAAATCTTTGCCAGATTCATGGATGCTGCCATACGTGTCCAGTGTAAGCTGGTCTTCTGAGAGCAGCAGCAAAACCTACTCCCCAACAATAAAGAAAAAAGCATAGATCAGATCCTCAGCCAGTGTAAATCAATGTAGCTCCAGGATCTGGCCCCTTATTTGATCTATTTATCTGTCAAATACGTAACAGGTGGAAAGATAATACCCAAGAACAGCCGTTCTTTTAATTGCTATTCACATGTTTTCCAGTTGATATGTTAAGGCACAGTTCTACATGGACTTTTTTGTATTTTTAACTCTTTTGTTCAACACATCTTGTGCCACCCATTGTTTTGATTTTATTCCTGCTGTAAGAGAAAAGGTTGAGTTAGCCATAGGCTTTCAGTTAAGAGTGAATTTTTACCCTGTTTATAATAATTCACCAATGATTCTTGTTGAAAACTGCAGAGCTGTAATTCTTTTCCCACTTCCTAAACCAGAGGTTCTCAAACTGTGGTCCATGAGCTCCAGTCAGGTGATCCGCGGAAAGTTCCTTGTAAGGCGCGCGCCTGGGCGGCTGCACGCAAGAGAATGAAGGGCCGCCCACCTAATTAGTGGAGCTGAGCAGGCGTGGCTCCACTAATTAGGTGCCTGGACCCTGGAGAAGATGCACATGTAAGCTGAGGTGGTGGCCGTCGGGGGGACTAGGGGGTAGGTGGGAGGGGGCAGTCGGGTGTGAAGAAGGGTTGGATGAAACCCCCCTCCTTCCCAGCCCCAGCTCAGGGGCTGCCGCAGCGGTGGACAGAGGGCACATCCATCGCATTAGAAAGGTAAGACCACTGATATTAAAATATGAGTTGTGTGCTTTTATTTGTAGATCAAAAAAAGTTAATTATTAAGTGTTTTTTTTATATAGCGCTTTTATCCAAAGCACTTTACAATAGTTAGCTAACGGTCCAAACAACATTTGGAAAGATCATTAAGTGGTCTGCTGAGACCCTCAGCAATTTTCAAGTGCTCTGCGGAAAAAAAAGTTTGAGAACCACTTTCGTAGACTATATGAAGTATATGTGTGTACACACACACACCACAGACTCAGAATCTTGCTACAAACTGATGTAGTAAACTACTATGCTACCAATACTGCTACTATTTTTTTTATTTAATACATGATAAGTTCTGGGTGGCTTGTGGTGAAAGCACTGGGACTGAAATCTAGAGATTTAGCTTTTTCCCCCCATCTATGCCACAATGGCATTATGCAAGTCGCTTAGTAGTGGCCATTGATTCTGAGAGTCCAATTTGAAATAAACTTGTAGCTGATTTTCACCCAAAATTCCAAGTGCAGCCCATGGAAACTGTGCATGCTTACCCAAAGCTTTCCCCCATTATAACACAACACACACACACACACCATTCTTATTTCTTTTCTTTCTTTCGGGGGCAAGGTGCTCCATGTATCCTCCCTTTCCTCCTTCTAAGTTTCATCATCAAAATCAACAGGGTTCTGCCCATTGACGCATAGAACACTCCTTGAAATTTTGGAATTGATTGGAAGCAGGGTTAAAAAAACACCACTTATGTTACAGACAGACAAACAAAAATACCAGTGAGTTCAGTGTAAGACTTTGCTTCACTCAGTCAATCAGCTCTGCAGTGGTTCAACATACTAGCAAATGAAGACTCTTCTCAGAACTGAACTTTGGCTCAGTGTAAACGTCTAATTGACAAAGAAGCACCCATATGTCAGGTATGATCTAACAAAACAAATTGTGTGATAGAAGTGTGAAAGTTGTGTTTTCTTCTGTGATGGGCAAGAAACACTGCTTTTGGCCAATACATTAGTGATTCATTTGCCAGTAAATTATAGTCAGTTATGATATATTGTGGCCACAGGTTTCATGGTTGTTAATTGAATTTAAACTCATGATCTTTCTTTCCCAAAGCACAGGGCCTGATGACTCAGCAAGTAGACTCAAGTATCAATGAAACCCTCTATTGGCCACAGTAGTATTAAGGCATTTATCTTGTGAGACCGATACTGCAGGGCAACAATTACAAATATTCAGTAGGTCTGACATTCCAGTCCACTAAAAGGCAGTGGCACATGGGCATAATGACAACAGATGCTGCTGTGACCACTAATAGCCAGGAAAAATTGATAATGTAGAGTAAATTATAAAGCCTTATTTTCAATTTGAATAAGAATAGCGCATTTACGAAAAACTATGTTACCCAAGTTAAAGCAGTACTATGTAAAAATAACATACAGTGAATTCACTAACCCTGCCAGTATAATGGACACAGAAACTACCAAAAAAGTATGGTATCAGATTTTTCCAATTTTATATTTAATTTGTTTGGAAAGTGAAAGAAGAGCCTTAATTTCAAAATGTGGGATTTAAAGATTTCTTATCATATAAAGTCAGATAAAAGTATATGCCAGCATTTTTATTTTGTCCACATGCTAGGCATGCAGTACAGTATGTTCACAGCTGAAATTTATGTGTGTGATTACTGTTATAAAGCAGCATAGTTGTACTTGTCAGAGAAAGAAAGAGTGTTACCGAAGACCACTGTGCCACAGTAGAAACTATTTCTCTCTTCTGAGCCAGTGCCTCACCAACATGAGAAGATTAGGTTTCTTAAACATAACATAGGGCTTGTCACCCCCTTTAGTGACTGGTCCATACAATGGAGGATAACAGCCAACTACTGCTACCAGTTACTCAGTTAGGACTAATAGTAGAGGCCTGTGCTGTGGACCTAAAGGTCCAAATGCCAATGATGAACCAAGCTGGGGGTTAACATGGGTCCACATAAAGGACATTCCGGGTTTTTTTTTCATTTTTTAATTACGAAATCACAACACTACATTAAAACAACATTAAGGCTGCAAAATCAAGCTCTCAAAAGTCAGAAAATAACAGAAATAATATTGCCTGTTCAGCCTTAATTCATCCCCTTGTGTGCATGAAGTGGAAGATTGGACAAATGATCAGGAAGGAGTATAAAAATATTGCTCAGGCATGCAGGAGTGAAATCAGGAAGGCTAAATCACACTTGGAGTTCCAGTTAGCAAGGCATGTTAAGAGTAACAAGAAGGGTTTCTTCAGGCATGTTAGCAAGAAGAAGAAAGTCAAGGAAAGTGTGGGCCCCTTACTGAATGAGGGAGGCAACCTAGTGACAGAGTGTGGAAAAAGCTAATGTACTCAATGCTTTTTTTGCCTCTGTCTTCACGAACAAGGTCATTTCCCGGACTGCTGCACTGGGCAGCACAGAATGGGGAGGAGGTGACCAGCCCTCTGTGGAGAAAGAAGTGGTTTGGGACTATTTAGAAAAGCTGGATGAGCACAAATCCATGGGGCCGGATGCACTGCATCCGAGGGTGCTAAAGGAGTTGGTGGATGTGATTGCAGAGCCATTGGCCATTATCTCTGAAAATTAATGGCGATCGGGGGAGGTCCCGGATGACTGGAAAAAGGCTAATGTAGTTCCCATCTTTAAAAAAGGGAAGAAGGAGGATCCGGGGAACTACAGGCCAGTCAGCCTCACCTCAGTCCCTGGAAAAATCATGGAGCAGGTCCTCAAGGAATCAATTCTGAAGCACTTAGAGGAGAAGAAAGTGAACAGAAACAGTCAGCATGGATTCACAAACGGCAAGCCTGACTAACCTATGTATTAGGACAGTCTTTAATTATATGATCAAATAGTATTTTGCTATATATTTCAAAAGGCATAAACAATGCAGAGATGTAAAAATTGTGCACCCACAAAATTAAAAGCAGAAACAATTGCCTTACTTGTGGGCACTTGTGTTTTCTTTACACCATTCTAAACAAATTACAAAAGTCCATATCATCTAGAATTGTGCACTTTACTTATGTACTCTGTATTGCAGACAGCATGTATACCTTGTGATGGAGGGAGGATTCTGCACCACTGCTTCAGGATGCCATGGGACCCATTATTACTGCATTCTGAAATGCCAAAGGCTCTGGCTACTTTTAGTCAAAATCTTATTAGAAAAAATATGTCTTTGCATGACAAATGTAACTTAGAACTCATTGGATTTAAGTCTGTAGAACCTTGCATTTAACTTGTACATTTAAAGCAAAGTAGTGCTTTGATCCTGCACTGAGAACTGCATCCATGGGCAGTACCACTGAAGCCAGTGGGTGAGTGCAGGGTACGCTTGCAGGGTTTCAGTACAGGATTGGGGCCTTTATGCTAATAGTAAAACTAAAAGGTAAGGAGTCTTTTCTCTGAATTGTATCTTTGTTTTATCTTTCACTTCTGCTGATGTGGAACACAGGTCACCAATGTCGAGCAGAGAATAATACAGAATAATACCTAATAATAGGACTTGATTGATTTCAAATAAATGAATAAAGTGATCAGAACCTATCAAAAGCAATTTTCAATGTAGTGTTCACAAAATTCTAAGGGAACCTCACCTTCTGGAACATAGGTGGGCTCATTTTTTCCAACAGCATGCGGAACAAACATATATTTTGAATCTGAAATGCGGAACATTTCTGATGATGTGGAACACTTGAGAGGTATGCTTGCAATAGCAATTTTGTAAGCTTCCAAAACTGGCTCTGATTGCATGGCAAATCTGCGGATTTGGGTTTGGGTTGTTTTTTGCTGTGTGTTCTGCAATTTTTTGAAGCAAGAGATGTAATTTATATGTAAATTTTTACTAAATACAACTCTTACAGTTCAAAAAGTAAATATTTTAAGAACACTATATAATCATATGGTAAGAATACCAATACGTTTCTAAGTAGTATTTAAAAAATAACTGTAATTAAAAAAGAACACAACATTAGTCAATTACAATTCTTGCAGTATGTTATTAAATCTTCTAGGATAAATTGAAGAAAGAATGAAAATATTAAGAAAAAACATTCAAAAATAAACACATACATTTGATTGAACAAGATAAAGTATCTAATAAAATTCACTCTACCTTCTGTAAACTTTCAATTTTAATTAAAACCCAGGAAAAACCCAATATTCTACATACTGGCAATTTCATCTTTATATTCTTTTAGACAACAAGCGCTCTTCAAAAAGATGGATTGAGTACAGTTCTAAATAAAGTTGTTATTCCAAAATGCTATTCCAGCTCCTCAGTTTGATTCCTATGACTGATTGTCAAATGTGTGTGCTGCTGGTATAAAATTCTGTTTGCAAAAATTTAACATACTCGGCCAAAGTCATAGGGATTTCATCAGAGTTTCCAGATTTCTTTTTAAAATCGTGGGCATATAGTTCTTCACTTTGCCTCTGTTAATAGTATCAATATTTGAAGACTGCATACGAAATCAAATTAAACATGAATCAACAAGTAAACTGTTTTCTCAGTGGAAACCTGTTGGATGCTGAAATCAATGAACTTACAAACATGTAACTGAAGGCAGAATTCGGCAGATTTATTACTATTTTATCAATGGCAGAGTAGCAATCTCAGTTTTTTTATTGCAAAGATCAGAGATGATATCTACCTCGCAAGGTTGCAGAGAAATTCAGTTAATGTTTGTAAAGCAGTTTGAAGATGCACCACACTATGTTCTATTAGGACACTGAACGCGGAAAACTGATATAATGCTTCCTTAACCAATAGAGGAAGAGCCAGGTGAGCAGTTGAAATCTTTAATTTTCCTAATCAGCCATGGGAGGTCACTGTTAAACACCACAAGTTAGCAGAAATATTACATATGCAGTAATAAATCAAAAACATTTAAAATTAACTCTAAGATTAGAGATAATAAGCTGGGACCTTCCACACATTTCTAGAGAAAAATATCCATGTAGAAGGACTGGCAGGATTACTGGTTGTGCACTGGTGCTTTACTTCAAAGGATCACAGTTTTAAATCCCAGTCACCTTCTTAACTTTAATTTCAATATGTTTAATGCTAGGATCTGAACTTCCATCTCTGCAGGCATTATCATTGGCAGCACCAATTCTCTTTAGAAACCTCTCTGCAGAGTGAAAAAACAAATCCTCAGTATTTATAGTTTGGGCTCAGTCCTGTTTATTTCTCATCCAAGGCTCCAAAATAAGACAACACTAGTGCAAACAAAGTAAGACCGTGTGTGTTCTCCAACCAATTCTTTACATCTGGAAGCTCTTTTGACATTTTGGACCAGATTCTCCACTGTTATAAATCAACATAACTCTAATGAATTTAATGGAGATTAGCTGTTTCCTTAGGTTCACAAGATCAATCATATCATAACATGGGGTGGGGAAGAAATTGACTTATACTCAGGTAGTCAAACAGGTGAAATACAGATTTCATGGACTGTTAAGTTATTAGGGCAAAGATTGCAAAAAAGCTTCCAAAAGATTAAGGCTGAGATTTTCAAAACTGCCAAAAAGATTTAGGTGCCCAGTTCCCATTTTAATATTAATGGGAACTGGGTGTCTAAATCCCATTGGCACCTTTGAAAAATCTCAGCCTTAAAGCAGACAGTTTTCACAAGTTCAAAATCAGGCTATACTAAGAACATGCGTATGTACTGCAGCAGACTTGTAACAGGGATGTGACACCAATGAACTTTGATAAGACAGAAAATCAGACCATCCTTCTAGCAGTATAAAAACTGTACAGTATCTGTGAAGATGACAAAAGGTCACATTTTGCTATGCTTTTGTCAAGCCTAGCATATGGCAGTAAGCTCACAGAAATAATAATCAAAATATTATCAGAACCAAAAAATTCTCTTCTGGATTCATTGTGCAGTAAACAGCCGAAAGGGTGGATGGATAAGGATTGGATAAAAATGGCACGAAAGACCTGGAACAGTGCTGTGCAAAAGCTCTATGCTTGTATGTCACAGGCACATTTCACTGATGGTATAAAAAGGATGGTGAAAGAGCCAAACTTGGATTTCAGAGTAACTGCAACAAGTCTGACAACTATCTGAACAAGCCATTCAAAGGCCAAGTAAAAAATATTGGGCTGCATTGGAATATTTTGGATTGTCCTCAAAGACTAAACACAGCAAATTTAATGAAGCACTTCTATGCACTGCCTCTGAGTTACTGATGCTTGGGATTCAGTTTCTGGAGTTGATTCTAAGGTCTTAAAGGTGGTATCAGCAATAAGCCATAAACTGTTTCACTCTATCAGGATGAAGAAGATGAATGCTCAGTGGTTTGAACATTTGCCTGTTAAACTCAGGGTTGTGAGTTCAATCCTTCAGGGGGCCATTTAGGGAACTGGGTAAAAAACTGTCTGGGGATTGGTCCTGCTTTGAGCAGGGGGTTGGACTAGATGACCCCCTGAGGTCCATTCCAACCCTGATATTCTATGATCTTTCATGACAACAGCCACAAAGCAGGATTCAGCCTTATTTGATATTTCTAGCAGATACTAAACATTTTTTTTTCAAACCTGGGCTTGTTTTAAAAATCTCACTGGATGCAAATCAAGCCATGAACAGTGACTTAGTATGAGAAATGTATTTAAAGAAATTCCATTTTGAGTTATTCATGTATTTATGATGATATAAAAGACAGAACATAATTTAAGACACAAGCAAAAGGAATCATAATTACACTTGAACTTTGAATCCTAATGCTGCATTTTCCTTTTGTATGGATGTGACGTTGCAGTCTAGATGATTTTATAAAAAATTGATAATGGGTGAATATAATATAACTGGAATATGCTTCATGCAAAAGGTCTCTTGAAAGGTATCATTACAAAGCTTATTATCTAATGAATGTGATCATCCTATTTGTATAAATGTATCACTCTTGTATCTGAAATTAGAAATATGAAATATAACTCTGAGGGCCTATTGTAATTATGCAAAGTGTGGGCCATTAATGGTGGTTTGGAATCTTGATGACTCCCATTAACCAAAACAATTGTCTGCAGCCTTCTTGCCTGTAAGCCTTCTTGTCTGTAAGCCTTCTTGTATATGTGTGTGCTGGCAAGTGGGCATGAAGTCTTCAAGTGACATGTGATCATGTCACTTGAACTGGAATCCATCTTTAACCTGGTGTCTTTCCATTAAGAAGGAGGGGGTGGAAACCCAGAGAGGGACAAAGGATTCCCACCTTATGCAAAAGATATATAAAGGGGTGGAACAGAACAAAGAGGAGGGAGGAGCCATCATGAAGAATCCCCTAGCTGCCACCTGAGCTGGAACAAGAGCTGTACCAGGGGAAAGAATTGTGCCCAGGCCCGGAAGGTGTCCAGTCTGCGAAAAAACTTATTGAAGCATCTCTGAGGGTGAGATTATCTGTATTCAGTTTGATTAGCCATAGATTTGCGCGTTTTATTTTATTTTGCTTGGTGACTTACTTTGTTCTGTCTGTTACTACTTGGAACCACTTAAATCCTACTTTCTGTATTTAATAAAATCACTTTTTACTTATTAATTAATTCAGAGTATGTATTAATACCTGGGGGAGCAAACAGCTGTGCATATCTCTCTATCAGTCTTATAGAGGGCGAACAATTTATGAGTTTACCCTGCATAAGCTTTATACAGGGTAAAACGGATTTATTTGAGTTTAGACCTCACTGGAAGTTGGGCATTTGGGTGTTAAAGACAAGCACACTTCTATTAGCTACTTTCAAGTAAACCTGCAGTTTTGGGGCAAGTAATTCATACTCTGGGTCTTTATTGGAGCAGATGGGAGTGTCTGGCTCAGCAAAACAGGGTGCTGGAGTCCTGAGCTGGCAGGGAAAACAGGAGCAGAGGTAGTCTTGGCACATCAGTTGGCAGCTCCCAGGGGGGTTTCTATGATCCAACCCGTCACAATGGAATTTTCTAAGAATTTATATTTTTTTATTTTAAAAAATGCAATTGCCAATGGCACTTTTAAGTTATTTGATATGGAGGTATTTGCCCTGGGGCTTCTTGAATCCAGTTTGCTGTTGACTGAGATGATCTGGAACCCAAGTTACCCTTGATCAAGAAACAAGCTGCTTTAAACAATGGGCCAAAAGCTTACTAAAGATCAAAGTTCAATTACTCCAGAAACTGAGAGCCAGAAAAAGCCCCTGGCAGGCCAGGCCGGTTTGTTTACCTCCCCCGCCCGCAGGTCCAGTCGATCGCGGCTCCCACTGGCCGCAGTTTGCTGCTCCAGGCCAATGGGAGCTGCTGGAAGCGGCATGGGCCGAGGGACATACTGGCCGCCACTTCCAGCAGCTCCCATTGGCCTGCAGCAGTGAACCGCGGCCAGTGGGAGCTGCGATCAGCCGGACCTGCGGACGGGGCAGGTAAACAAACCGGCCCGGCCCGCCAGGGACTTTCCCTACACAAGTGGTGACCCCAGTTTGAGAAATACTGACTTAAATGGTTCAATTGATTTTGCTCAGACATTCCTAAAACATTCATCTCAAGCCTTAGGTGAAACAGCCCAAAAGAAGACATCAGTTTGAGAAAGCTATGAAGGTGGGAAAGAACCTGCTATACTGTGATACTCTTCCTCAAAGCAGCACCCTAAAACTCCCATATTCACCACTGTTGTAGAATTATGATATGTTTTGTACAAAGTATGCTTTGCAAGGTATCATTTTAAAAGTCTTGATCTGTTGAACATTAATGTCCTGCTAGATTGTATGTGCTATCAGTGTGTGTGAAGTTATGAAGTTTTGCTGTGTGTGTTATTGAAATATATTGGGAGGCTAGGAACACTCACAACCAGCCTTTCAGGTACAATGTAGTAGCCTATACAGCAGTTAATGGCTCATCAACACCCATCAAGGAAAGAATCCACTATGCCAGAAACTGTATACAATGGAGACTTCTCAGAGAGAACATGTAGACAATGGAGACTGCTTGATCACTGGGGACTGCCTGATCCCCAAGTCACTGCAAAAGATCTTTCCAGCAAGCTGGAAGAAACTATAAAAGAGGGGAAGTGACATCATCACTTGGCCTTTCTGCCCCCACCCCATCCCAACTCAACATCTGGAGGAACATCTGAAGAACAAAGACTTTGAGCTGAGGAAGGTTGGTCCTGGGCTGGAAAGCAGTTCCATCCTGTGTACTGAGGATTTGTGACTGTCTGGGTGAGACACTGCTTGATTCAAATCCTGTTTAAATTTGTAGAACTCAGACTGATCTCTACACTTGCTACTTATAATCACTTAAAATCTGGTTTATATTTTACCTAAAACAGTGTGTTTTGGTTGAAGTGCTTGGGAAATCTCAGCTCAGTTTACAAAGGATAGTCACCTGACACTGGCCAGGCTTCTGACCAGTGCAAGACGGTGCAGTCGGGGGAGCTGGGAGGAATTGGATGGAGCCTTCCTATTGATGGTTCATGAGTGGCTGGGAGATCATTCATGTAACTCAGTTTGTTCTGTCCTGACCATGGATGTCTGTCTAGGTGCAGTACCCGTCAGAGGTTTACGGCTTGACAACAGCATCACAGTGTGAGAGGAAACCCAGGTTGGTGGGTTTGGGGGACTTAGCAGCCCCACAGTCAGGTTGCACCCTGGGGACCCCATCACAAATACATACATACAGTACAGTGTCTGCAGTCTTTTATGCAAGACCACTATACATTTGAAGTCTATAACCAGATGAAGGTCCTACCATGCCTTCAACAGTGTCTCCATATGCCATACATAGTCCAAATTTACCCCCTTCCTGGTGTTTGGCTTTATTGGTGCTTCAGATAACGAAACAAAGCTCAGCGTAAGTTTTCTCTCCCAGTTTCACTCTTTCCCATTTCCCTACAGGCCTCCCTCTGGCCAAGGGAGACATTCTAATCCCTCTTATAGCATGGCTGGAGCCAACAAGGTTCATTTACAATCAAGAGTCAGCAATGAATGCTCTCCATTTGTATTCAGTGTTCTGGCACCTGTGTTTATAGTGACTCAGGAAAGGAGTCTTGCATTCATACCCAGTGTCCTGGAACCCTGCTACATACCACTTACACAAACGTTTATTTTTTTAATTAATGGTCTAATTGTACCATTGCAAAGTGGTAATGTGACATTATCGCTGTTCTTTTAATTTGATTGAGCAGAAAAAAGTATGAAACATTTATCTCTTATTCTGTCCATAATAGACTGCTAATGATGAGTTCACTAACAACACATGCTTTAAAGTAAACTCAGATCTGTTCCTAAAGGTTACAGCAATATACTTTCATCAAAAACAGATTTACTGTTCTTTCTCTTAAAGCTTTGAGCACCACCTACACTCTGTGGGAGAACCTGATTCTAACTAGAAATACACTAATAAATCCATAACAGATGTGAACTCATTCAAGCACAATCTCTGACCTCAGTTTCCACTTTGACTGTTACAATATTTTGCCTAAAATGCATCTGTAACCTACCAGTCAGTGTGTTACATGTCCTCAACTGTGCTTAGATTCACAGAGGACATGGCTCTGTTACAGCTTTCAGCTTGAAAAAATGGCTCTTTAGCTCAGACTGTAGAGATTCACATGGTTTAGCTCTGGAGGTCCCTATCCAATCCTTAGAATGTCAGCAAAGATGATGGTTGTCACATATGCTCTTTGATACAACATTAATGGTACTGACAACCTCAAGAGATCACACATCATGAGATTTTAAAAAAAAAAGAAAAAAAAAAGATTATATTGTATTTTTTGGGCCTGTCTTGATTTTTGAACTTCCCTTTCCCATCCCTAGTACATGTGTGTGACTATTAATGTTACCAGTGTTCCCAAATGTATTGGGTAAGGTGATTTTGTCTCCTGCTGAAGTAGCTGCCACCCTCAAAGCTGTCTGTCCTCTGCCCAGCAGCTAATCCTGTCCTCCAGTTTCCCATCAGTACAGCCCTTTAAATCCGCCGGTATCCGCTTTATATATGTTGACCATTTCCCTGGATACCAGCATGGATGCGGATACAAATTTTGTATCCGCACAGAGCTCTGACAGTAAGAGCAGGTGGGCAGCTGTGAAGAACCGTGGCACAGATCCTCCACCCGCCCTGGCTGGGGGGCCTGGGGTGTAGGGACAGGGGCTGATCAGCCTCCCACCCAGGGCAGGCGGAGGGTCCCCCTTGGCACCGCACAGCTGCCCGCCCAGCTCTTACCGTGACCGGGCTGCGGCTCTGAGCTGCCCCCTGGCTGGGGAGAGCCGCACTGGCAGCTGTGGGGAGCTTGGGTCCCTCCACCTGCCCTGGGCAGGGGCCTGGGCCACTGGATGGGGGGCTGCTCGCCCCCCCCCCACCCAGAGCAGGTGGAGGGTCTACTGTGGCTCCCCACAGCTGCCAGTGCGGCTCTTCCCGACCGGGCTCCGGAGGGAAGGGTGCCTTGGAGACTCAGTCCAGCCCCAGTGTAGAGCCCTGCAAATCCACGGAATCCGCAGATAATTTTTGTGGATTGTGGATCGGATGTGGATACACATTTGTGTATCTGTGCAGGGCTCTACCCGTTAGTTGTGTCCCCATCCAGCCCTCTCCATCAGTTCAATCCCTCCCCATCACCCACCTCAGTTCAGTCCCTCCAACCTCTCACATCTGCTCCTCCTGAGGTTCTTCAGGTGTAGGGGGATGGGTTGCAGGGGGTCCACTGTCTCCCGTCCAGGCTGAGGGGGGTGCATCTCCAGGGGCTCTTCATCCCTCTCTGCCCCTTTCCAGGCCAGGTTCTGCAGGGGGGAGGACCATATGTCCCATCCCTGTTGCTCACAGCAGAGGGAGGAGGAGGCAGAGCTGTGTTGAGTGCTGGGCTCTTTGCTTGCTTCTTCCTTCTCCCCTCGTGTGAAAACAGCAAGCAGAGGGCAGCGAAATCTGCTAGCTTCTAGCAAGGTTGAACTTTCACCACCAAATGAGCTCCGGCCCCCTGTGAAAGTCACGAGAGTTGGCAGCACAGCAGTAGTATGTGTGCTGTATATTCTCTACTTACAGAAAGCCCCTTTGACTCCATTATTCATTTTGCATTGTTGGCTTTCAAAACAACAGGATGGAGGAAAAAAGGTGAGGTATAAGGAAAAAAAATCCTTTGTGATGTCAAAGTTCCATAAACGCAAGATCAGTTCCATTCTCGTCTGCACTCCCCTGCCAAAAAAATCCTATTATAATGCTCTCTTAACATTTCAGCAATCCAGCTCTTCTTTCCACAACTGCACTTCTTCAAATTAATAATCTCTACTGTAATTCTTTCTAGCCACTTAAATCAATAGCTAGATTTAAATTTTCCCCTAAAGTGTGCAAAATTACATTGTATTTCTCTGCTACTTTTTGTTCTGTTCTGCTGCAGCAGGGTCCAGTGTGTCTGTGTCATTATATGACATTCCCTTGTATTTTTAACTCTCGTCTTGAAGGAGAAATAAAAACATTGGCCACTGCAATGTCTAAAATATGAGAGGTTATTTGGGAAGAGAATACAAATGATCTCATAACTAGATGGGTTACTGATTTAAGGAATCTTAATGAATTTCAGTAACACTTCATGACAAAGACTTGACCAGAGATATAATTTTTCTCTAGGTTGTAACTACAAAGGCCTTACATATATTTTCAGCTAGCTGAGGCATCTGTTATAAGTGGATGCAATCCCCAAAACAGATGGCTATTTAAGTTTGGCCCCTTACTTCAACTACAGGAGACAATCTGTTACCATATATGTAGCCAATGAGATAGATTCTAAGCAATGGCTCAATCTACCTTTTTGTTCCTACTACATAAGCCCTAAGTAGTTAAAAAATATGGAGGGTGGCAGAAGTGAAGCTATGAAAGAAAAACACTGGCACATACTCCATCACTGCCTGTCAGCTCTTGAAAAGCAGGAACTCAGTCACCATTATGAGCGTAAATAATCCTTGTAAGGATGCATTTTATTAACTATATTTCACAGCTTTCCTATTTACAATTATATCCATCTTCTTTAATAAGTGAACCTGGAGAAACAGTTTATCTTATTTTGTTTTTTTCAATACATTCTCCTGCATGTATTTTTGGTTTTTGTTGTTTGGTTTGTATGTTGTATTTATTTTTTTGTGGATGACATACGAATGGCGATACTAGGTCACACCAATCGTCCATCTAGCCCAATATTCTGCCTTCCGGCAGTGGCCAGTGCTAGATGCTTCAGGGAATGAACAGAACAGGGCAATTTATCAAGTGATCCGTTCCCTGGCATCCAGTCCCAGCTTCTAAAAGTCAGACGTTTTGGGAAACCCAGAGCATGGGGTTGCATCTCTGACCATCTTAGCTAATAGCCATTGATGGACCTATCCTCCATGAAGTTACCTATAGTAGAACCTCAAAGTTATGAACACCAGAGTTACAAACTGACCCATCAACCACATGCCTCATTTGGAACCAGAAGTATACAATCAGGCAGCAGAGACAAAAAAAGCAAATACTCTACCGTACAATACTGTGTTAAATGTAAACTACTAAAAACAAAGGGAACGTTTAAAAAAAATGGACAAGGTAAGGAAACTGTTTCTGTGCTTGTTTTATTTAAATTAAGATGGTTAAAAGCAGCATTTTTCTTCTGCATAGGAAAGTTTCAAAGCTGTATTAAGTCAATGTTCAGTTATAAACTTTTGAAAGAACAACAATACCGTTTTCTTCATATTTTGATCAGAGTTACAAACATTTCAGAGTTACAAACAACCTCCATTCCTGAGATGTTCATAACACTGAGATTCTACTGTAATTCTTTTTTTAACCCAGTTATACTTTTGACCTTCACAAGATTCCCACAGCAATGAGTTCCACAGGTTCACTGTGTTGTGTGAAGAAGTACTTCCTCATGTTTGTTTTAAACCTGTTGCCTATTAATTTCATAGGGTGACTCCTGGTTTCTATGTTGCATGAAGGGGTAAATAACACTTCCTTATTCACTTTCTCCACACCATTCATGATTGTATACACCTCTATCTTAGTTGTCACTTTTCTAAGCTGAACAGTCCAAGTCTTTCTAATCTTCCTTCATATGGAAGCTGTTCCATGCCCCTAATCAGTTTTGTTCGTAGAAGAATCATAGAATCATAGAAGATTAGGGTTGGAAGAGACCTCTGGAGGTCATCTAGTCCAATCCCCTGCTCAAAGCCGGACCAACACCAACTAAATCACCCCAGCCAGGGTTTTGTCAAGCCGGGCCTTAAAAACCTCTAAGGGTATGTCTACACTACAAAATTAGGTCGAATTTATAGAAGTCGGTTTTTTAGAAATCGTTTTTATACAGTCAATTGTGTGTGTCCCCACACAAAATGCTCTAAGTGCATTAACTCAGCAGACTGCGTCGACAGTACCGAGGCTAGCGTCGCCTTCTGGAGCGTTGCACTGTGGGTAGCTGTGGGTAGCTATCCCACAGTTCCCGCAGTCTCTGCTGCCCATTGGAATTCTGGGTTGAGATCCCAATGCCCGATAGGGCAAAAACAGTGTCGCGGGTGGTTCTGGGTACATGTCATCAGGCCCTTCCCCTCCCCTTCCTCCCTGTGTGAAAGCAATGGCAGACAATCGTTTCACACCTTTTTTCTTGGGTTACCTGTGCAGACGCCATACCACGGCAAGCATGGAGCCCGCTCAGCTCACCGTCACTGTACGTCTCCTGGGTGCTGGCAAACGTGGAACTGCATTGCTACACAGCAGCAGCTCATTGCCCTTTTGGCAGCAGATGGTGCATTACGACTGGTAGCTGTCGTTGTCGTATTCCTGGGTGCTCTTTTAGCCAACCTCGGTGAGGTTGGTTAGGGGCACCTGGGCAGACGTGGGAGTGACTCAGCCAGGTCATTCCCATCTTCTAGCAAGCAGCCAGGAGATGAGGATGGCTAGCAGTCGTACTGCACAGTCTGCTGCCAGCGTAAGATATATAAGATAGATGGAGTGGATCAAAACAAAAAATAGACCCAATTTGTTTTGTATTCATTTGCTCCCTGCTCCCTCCCTCTGTGAAATCAATGGCCTGCTAAACCCAGGGTTTTGAGTTCAATCCTTGAGGGGGTCATTCTGTGAGACAGTTGTTTGTGTTTCTCCTTGGTGCAAAGCCACCCCCTTTGTTGATTTTAATTCCCTGTAAGCCATGTCGCCCCTCTCTCCATCAGAGCAACGGCAGACAATCGTCTCGCACCTTTTTTCAGCGCAGACACCATAGCACTGGGAACATGGAGCCCGCTCAGATCACCGCGGCAATTATGAGCACTGTAAACACCACGTGCATTATCCTGCTGGCAAGAATACTGTGGGAGACCGTATCAAAAGCTTTGCTAAAGTCAAGATATATCACATCCACTGCTTTCCCCATATCCACAGAGCCAGTTATCTCATCATAGAAGGAAATCAGGTTGGTCAGGCATGACTTGCCCTTGGTGAATCCATGCTGACTGTTCCTGATCACCTTCCTCTCTTCCACGTGCTTCAAAATGGTTTCTTTGAGGACCTGCTCCATGATTTTTCCAGGGACTGAGGTGACGCTGATTGGTCTGTTGTTCCCTGGGTTCTCCTTCTTCCCTTTTTTAAAGATGGGAAGATTGTTGTCCTTCTCTGTCCTTTTTCCAATTCTAATATATCTTTTCTGAGACGAGGTGACCAGAACTGCACGCAGTACTCAAAATGTGGGTGTACCAATGATTTATATAGTGGCAACATGATATTTTCTGTCTTATTATCTATCACTTTCCTAATGGTTCTAATAGTCTGTTAGCTTTTTTGACTGCTACTGCACATTGACCAGATGTTCTCAAATCCACAATGACTCCAAGATCTCTTTCTTGAGTGACAACAGCTTATTTAAACCCCATCATGTTGTATGTATGGCTGTGATTATGTTTTCCAATATGCATTTATCAACACTGAATTTCATCTGCCATTTTGTTACTCAATCATCCCAGTTTTGTAACTCTTCGCAGTCAGCTTTGTACTTAACTAACTTGTGTAATTTGGTACCATCTGCAAATTTTGCCATCTCACTGTTTATCCTTTTTTCCAGATAATTAATGAACATGTTGAATAGCACAGGTACCAGTACAGATCCTTGGTAATCCAGTACAGATTACCTCTCTCCACTGTGAAAACTGGTCATTTATTCCTACCCTTTATTTCCTGTCTTTTATCCAGTTACTGATCCATAAGAGGACCTTCCCTCTTATCACACAACTGCTTAGTTTGCTTAAGAGCCTTTTGTGAGAGATCTTGTCAAAGGTTTTCTGATAGTCCAAGTACACTATATCCACTTGATCATCCTTGTTCACAAGTTTGTTGACCCCCGCAATGAATTCTAATAGATAGGTGAGGCATGATTGCCCTTTACAAAAGCTGTGTTCCCTCTTTCCAAGTAAATTATGTTCATCTATGTGTCTGATAATTCTGTTCTTTACTATAGTTTCAACCAATTTCTATAATAAAGCCACTTTATTATTAATTATTATTTTTATTCTATCAGGGGTCATAGGACTACTATTATTTATTTATTTGTGAACCAGTGGTGACAGGACTGCTTCAGGGCTCAAGCAGGGCCGCCAAGAGGGGGGGCAAGTGGGGCAATTTGCCCCAGGCCCTGGGCCCCGCAGGGGCCCCCAAGAGAATGGGTGAGGCTCCCACCCCGTCCCTGGCCCGACCCCGCCTCCGCCCCTCTCCCGGAGCCTCAGCGCATCCAGGAGCGTCCCTGAACAGCTGTGCAGCGTGCTTCCGGCACGGCCTGAGCTCTGCCCCGCTCAGAGCTCCGTGGCAAGGGGGCGGGGCTGCGAGCTCAGGCCCCGCTGGAGCTTGCAGCCCCGCCCCCTTACCACGCAGCTCTGAGCTGGGAGTAGTACAATTCTGAATCAGATCAATGCATATTATTCAGTGGAGACTAGACCCTTATTTGTAAAGTTAGAGTGTGTTTCCAGTGCTGATGTTAGAGAATAAAAGGCCAGTGGTAACATACGCTGGATAAGACTCCTTGATCTTGGCTTTAATACATCCGTCGCCGGAGCCGGAGCCATGCTGCACAGCTGTTCAGGGACGCTCCTGGATATGATGCGCTGAGGCTCCGGGTGAGGGAGGAGCCAGGGGTAAGGGGCCGGGGCCGGGGGGGTTGGATAAGGGCAGGGAGTCCTGGGGACAGTCAGGGAACAGGGAGAGGGCAGAAGTTGGGGGGGGGAGTGGTCAGGGGACAGGGAACGGGGTGGGGGGTTGGATCGTGGGCGTTCCGGGGTCTGTCAGGATTCAGTGGGGGGTGGATAGGGGTTGGGGCAGGCAGGGGACAGGGAGCAGGGGTGCGGTCCTGGGGTGGTGGGGGTGGGGTCTCTGGGGGACGATGAGGGGGCAAGGAGCAGGATGGGTCGGAGACTCTGAAGGGGGCAGGCAGTTGTGGGGCAGGAAGTAGGTGGGGTCCGATAGGGGGCAGGGCCAGGCTGTTTGGGAGGCACAGCCTTCCCTACCCTAAAGCTCATTCAGCAGTTTGAGGCTTGCAGAAGAGCCAAGCTGTTAGCTTTTCCATTAGGGCTACCATCCCTTTCACTTCTCAAATGCCAAATTATAGTCTATATTTAAATTTCAGTGCCATAGGGAGATTCATGTCAGGGGAGGGTAGCTTCATTTAAAAATAGCCACTGTGGAGAAGGATCACACGAGAAGAGCAATATCCTGCACCACCTACCTCCTTCCCAACCCTACCAAGGGAGATCCCGCCCCCCTGCATTCCCTGAGGCTTCAGAGGGGTTAATTCAGTGGTTCTCAAACTTTTGTCCTGGTGACCCCTTTCACATAGCAAACCTCTGAGTGCGACCCCCCCCCCATAATTGAAAACACTTTTTAATATATTTAACACTATTATAAATGCTGGAGGCAAAGCGGGGTTTGAGGTGGAGGCTGACAGCTCATGACCCCCAGTAATAACGTTGTGACCCCGAGGGGTCCTGACCCACAGTTTGAGAACCCGTGGGGTAATTTAATTTTAGCACCTTGTGTCCATTCACATGCATGTGCTATTTTGAGCATGTCAGTTTTCACAACATAGGCTCATCCCAGATTCTGGAACAAGCTCAAATGCTCAGTTCGTGGAGTATGTACATAAGCTATACTAAAGACAAACCCACAGTAACCGTCTCCAGTTTGTGAGAGACCCCATGGAGCCAGTCTCTAGGAAACAGATAAATGCATGGAGGTTAAGTCCATTAATGGCTATTAGCCAGAATGGGTAAGGAATGGTGTCCCTAGCCTCTGTTTGTCGGAGGGTGGAGATGGATGGTAGGAGAGAGATCACTTGATCATTACCTGTTAGGTTCACTCCCTCTGGGGCACTTGGCACTGGCCATTGTCGGCAGACAGGATATTGGGCTGGATGGACCTTTGGTTTGACCCAGTATGGCTGTTCTTATGTTCTAACCTAAATGAACCCAAAGTTATGCAGACATATGAGTCAAGGAAGCCAGCAGAGTATCAGAAACCTGGAAAAATTTCTGACTGGATGGGCTCAGGTGTTTGGTCACAAGCTGAGGTGGTTCAAAAGTTTTGGATTTTTTTTAAGCAGAATTTTTTATTGTTTCTTTAAACAATCAAACACAGCAAGCAGCAAATACTTGGCCACACACTTCTGAAACCCCAAACCATATTCAGGTTTTGGCAGACTATTTTCAGCTTTTCAATTAAAAAAAACCACAACAAATTTTGAAGGAAAGCAGACATTGTCCGTGATTTCTTTCTGCTTTTTAAAAACCCCTAGTTTTCGATCCAAAAAAAGTGTTGATGGAAAATATTTGTCCAACCCTTTTAATGAGCTTTAGTGCCTTTTAGCACTAGCTGATTCTGAGAACCAGTGATACCTTGTAAAGAAGTTTTCTCAAAACTGGGCTTGTGCCAAGATGCGGAAGGTTTATTTTTCCCAGGGCCGCCCACGGGGGGCGGGGGGGGAGAGAAAGTGGGGTAATTTGCCCGGGCCCCACAGGGGCCCCCACGAGAATATAGTATTGCAAATTTTTTTATGGATAGGGCCCCTGAAATTGCTTTGCCCCAGGCCCCCTGAATCCTCTGGGCAGCCCTGGGCTCAAGAGAGTACTAGGACCTTTGAGGAAAAACTTTTTTATTTTTGCTAAATTTATCTTAAAATATACATTTTAAAGTTTGCCTATTAGATGCAAAATTCACTATAACTAAGGGGTCATTAGGGAATGTAATTTCAACTGTAGCACAAAATGCAAGCAAACTATCACAGAAATTAGGATCTGAAGAAATGAAGTTGCTCTAGTTAAGACAGTGAAGAGCAAGTGTGGCGAGAAAAGCAGGCTCTAGTGGATAAAGTAAGGGATACAGGTAAATAATGTAGGACTCCAGTAGTAAAAGTTCTGACTAACTCCATGAGAAAAAAATATTATAAGATTATACTAGCTGGGTAGTCAAAGGATTTGTAGTGCTTCTGAAAGAGTGGAAAGAACAGGAGTACTTGTGGCA
This sequence comes from Mauremys mutica, assembly GCF_020497125.1. Classification (NCBI taxonomy): domain Eukaryota; kingdom Metazoa; phylum Chordata; order Testudines; family Geoemydidae; genus Mauremys; species Mauremys mutica. The sequence continues at coordinate 94,678,553 of NC_059074.1, read as the reverse complement.
CCTTAAAGACTAACAAATTTATTTTAGCATGCGCTTTCGTGAGCTGCAGCTCACTTCTTCGGATGCATAGAATGGAACACACAGACAGGGGATATTTATACATACAGAGAACATGAAAAGGTGGAAGTATGCATACCAACAGGCAGAGTCTAATCAATTGAGATGAGCTATCGTTAGCAGGAGGAAAAAAAACTTTTTGAAGTGAAAGAGTGGAGAGATTGTATAACGACCTCTCTCCTGTTAGTCTTATAAGACAAAGTAAGAAAATACACAATACTACTGAATGATCCTTCACCATATCCCAGGTGTGAAGATTTTGTGTTGTTTGGCACTAAGTAAATAACTTTGTAGGCATATGTCTTTGGGAAGCTCTTTCTGAGTAATCTTAATGACACGTTGAATGAAATTACAGTATTTCAAAACAACTTTTTGGGGGTATATCTCAAAGATATTTAATCCCAATGGGAAAAGATTCTACCTTCAAAATTCACCATGCTATTTCCTCCTTATGATGTTTGTCAAATAAACAGCATGCAGAATATTTTCTTTCTAACATTGTGGGAACACAAATTAAGTTGGTTAGAAAATTATCTATGAAAAAAGTAAGACTTTCAATGTTTCTGGAACACTAATTCAATGCCAAATGCAAAAAGTGTGTCTTGTGCACATCATTATTTTGAAATGAACTACTATCCAAAAATGTTTATGTAGACTTGGACAATATTCACAAACACCTGGGGCTAACACAATTGTTGATCTAAACATATAAATAGCTCTCAAGTTTTAATTCCTTTTCCCTTCACCCTAACCCTAGACCCAGTGAATTTCAATTGAAATAAATAAATCATCTTCACTTCTTGACCTTTTAAAAATACAATTCATGAACCATGCTTTATCTTGATCAGCTTTGACATTCCTGAGGATTCAGATGACTGCATGTTAATAAACTGAGCTTATACTTGTCTCCATTTGGGTTTTAGTATAGCTTTGGTGACAGATAGAACAGTTTTAGTAGAAATCAAACTAATATTCATCCCTATCACTGAGGACTAGATTGATCCTTTAAATAAGGGGTCAAATCTATGGATGACCACTCCAGGAAAGAAGTCACAATTCTTACCTTCTTCTCCTTCTTGCCCTGGGGCAAAGAGGAAACAGGTTACTTCACTTTTTCAGGCTACAGCTAATTCCCCTCCATTGGGTCAGGCCCATTGCAAGAAGTAAGGGTAGTGCAGTCCTGGCTCCACCCTCGTTCCCTCCCGCCATCCACATGCCCAAAAGGGAGAATATTGGGTGTGTAGCCCTGGTCTACCCCAAGCCCCAGCCAAAATCTGTGTTGACCTACTGTGAGCACAGATGGGGCTAGGGCTTCACTCTCTTGTCCTGCCATCATATGACTAGTCAAAATTGAGTCCTAAATTGTAGGAATGGGCCTGGATGCAAAGTTTGGCGTCAAACTTTCCCAAAGTTTGGCAATACTAAGATCCAGGATGTGGGGTTTGGGCCATGTCACCTAAGCTAAAGTAATGCATGTCTGTTCAAAGGCAGATGCATCAATGTGATGACAGCGTTCTACACTCAAGCTCTAAGTACATTAGTACAACTCTTTGAGGCAGGTTGCATGGCCTCTGCCTGATTCTTGCCAGCATTATCAATTCTTACTTTTGCGAGGCACTGATTTCTTTTAAAAGTGACTTTTCTTTGGAGTTTTCCATTGGCTGTATTTTTATCTCCCAATTCCCACCTCATCACCTTAGCTGTCTTACTGAGAGAGCGGGGAAGTGTCCCCTTTCCCTAGACTCATTGCTATTGAATCTGTTAATAGTGGTGCTGACTGAGCAATGCTGCTGCGGCCTTCAATTCTTCCATCCATTCTTCCTCCAGAGGCCAAAAAACTTATGGTAATAGGATCTCTATCCTAAACCCAGGCTCTTCGATGTGCTTTTGCACTCTATATGATTTTATGAAACAATGTTAATGTAACTGGAATAAGCTTCATGCAAAAGGTCTCTTGTAACATATCAATACAAAACTTATAATCTACTGAGTGTGATCATCCTATTTGCATAAATGTACCACTCTTGTATCTGAAACTAGAAATATGAAATATAACTCTGAGGGCCTATTGTAATTATGCAAAGTGTGGGCCATTAATGGTGGTTTGGAATCTTGATGACTCCCATTACCCAGGACAATTGACTGCAGATGGCTGTTTTACCTATAAGTCTTCCTGTATACCTGTGTGCTCTCAAATGGGTAATGAAGTCTTACAGTGACATGTGATCATGTCACCTGAACTGGAATCCAGAGAAGGGTTGGGGGGGGAGGTGGGAACCCAGAGGGACAAAGGATTCCCGCCTTATGCAACAGATATATATATATATATATAACAGAGAAAAGGAGAAACCATCATGAAGAATCCCCTAGCTACCATCTGAGTTGGAACAAGGGCTGTACCAGGGAAAAGGATTGTGCCCAGACTAGGAAGGCGTCCAGTCTGTGAAAGAGACTTGTTGAAACATCTTTCACAGTGAGATTTTATCTGTACTCATTGTATTACTGTATTAGGCTTAGATTTGCGTGTTTTATTTTATTTTGCTTGGTAATTCACTTTGTTCTGTCTGTTACTACTTGAAACCACTTAAATCCTACTTTCTGTATTTAATAAAATCACTTTTTACTTATTAATTAACTCAGAGTATGTGTTAATACCGGGGGGGGGGGAAACAGCTGTGCATATCTTTAGCTGTATACAGGGTAAAATGGATTTATTTGGGTTTAGCCCCCATTGGAAGTTGGGCATCTGAGTGTTAAAAACAGGAACACTTCTGTTAGCTGCTTTCAGTTAAGTCTGCAGTTTTGGGGCAAGTAATTCAGACCTTGGGTCTGTGTTGGAGCAGACGGGAGTGTCTGGCTCAGCAAGCCAGGGTGCTGGAGTCCCAAACTGGCAGGGAAAGCTGGGGCAGAAGTAGTCTTGGCACATCAGTTGGCAGTTCCCAAGGGGGTTTCTGTGACCCAACCCATCACATCCAGTTCAAATAAAAAGATGCTAACAGGGTGTCAAAAGCCAACAAAACATCCCTTTTTAAATGGCAAAATTCTCAAATAATGCAATACAAAAGAGTATCCATTCAATCAGTCCATTCAATCCATTCAGCACAGAAGTTTTAGATCACTTTAGACCACTTAAATCCTCAACAAGATTGTCTGGATTAGTGGTCACCGTCTTAGTAATAATTGTTTCTGTTCTCAATAAAGTGTTTAAAAACATACACCTTATTCCAAGTATGATATACAATCTTTTAATTGGTTTGAGGGTTTTAAATAAAAAATAGGAAACACTTCCATAAACACGGGACTACATGTGGCTAAGTGCTCTAGTCTGACTGAGCTTCACTCTGGGCAGAATTAGGGGGGCACATTTTTAAAAGAGAGCTCTGTGTCTGCATGTGTAAACAGTTATTAATAGATACGGTGTCAGAAGATGGCTCTCAAGAATATGTTCCTAGGCACCTCCTCCTGGCTGGTCTGGGGATTAGCTCCAGCCAGGTCCGATGCCCCTGGCAGCTTCGGATCTCTAGAACATAGGAATGCCCCAGCCACACTTCCCTTATCCCAGGAATGCCCCTTATGGTAAGAGTCAGTGTAGAGCTGCTATGCTGGCTCTATACAACTCAGATTTCCCTTACACAAGGAGAATCCTCAGGGAGCCAGTTAAACCAGCTTCCCAGCTGCTTTGTGCTGATGGAGCACCTAAGAATCTGACCTTTCTCTTCTAGTGAAGGCAATTAATATGATTTCAATGTCCACATATATACTCTATTTTCCAGCACATGCTTTCTATAAGGGTTCCCTGTATTAAAGCCAAGATCAAGGAGTCTTATCCAGCGTATGTTACCACTGGCCTTTTATTCTCTAACATCAGCACTGGAAACACACTCTAACTTTACAAATAAGGGTCTAGTCTCCACTGAATAATATGCATTGATCTGATTCAGAATTGTACTACTCCTGTTTTATATCAGTGTTTAATTGAAACCAATAGAGTTATACGAGCATAAATTAGAGTAATGCTGTGGTGAATTACACTCAGAACTTTATTATCTGTGGGAGTTATATACAAATTTTGTATGGAGAGGAATAGCTGACCCTTAACAGGGAGCTAGTCATAGCAGATATAATACTGACATGGGACCCACATGATGATATTTTTATGCATACTACAAAATAAGAATAATTGCACATATCAGCAACCACAAAAAGCATTTTTATTCAAATTAATGAGAACAGCACATTTGTGCAGCAAATAGGGCTCACTAAACTAGCTGCCTTTTGGTACTGTTCATATGCCTATCTGATTTTATACAACAAATACCACTTTATCAGTGCTTTTCTCGTAGTCGGGATACATATTGCTGATGAGTTTCATAGCCATCTCCATCCTCGGATACACCAAAGCACAGGTCTATGGGTAATCTTGGTTCTCGCCCAAACATCAAGAGATATGGGGTGAATCCCGTAGCGTCGTTCTTTGTGGCGTTGTAGGCGTGCACCAGAAATGCAACATGTTGGCTCCAGGTTGCTTTCTGTTCTGGCCGCAAAGTCCCCAACATATCTAATAGGGTTCGGTTGAACCTCTCTGGCTGAGGATCACCTTGCGGGTGATAAGGCGTTGTCCTCGACTTTTTAATTCCTGCTATCCTTAGCACCTCCTTTAGAAGGTGACTTTCAAAGTCCCGCCCCTGATCTGAGTGTATCCGGGCTGGGAATCCATAAACTGAGAAATATTTTTCCCACAGTACTCGAGCGACAGTAGTGGCCTTCTGTGGGATATGCCTGCGCATAGCGCGTATAATGGTCGGTCACGACTAGAATGTTCCCAATATTCCTCTTGTCTACTTCTAAGGACAAGAAATCAATGCAAACCAGCTCCAGAGGTTTGTTGCTGGTGATGTTTTTCAGATATGCAGCCCTTGTGGGCAGAGTTTTCCTTTGAACACATCGAGAGCAGGTTTCACATTTTCTGCGAACATCTTCAGCCATCCGGGGCCAATAGAACCTACTGCGAATAAGTTCCAGGGTCCTCTCCATTCCTAAATGTCCAAAGTCATCATGCAGGGCCCTCATAGCCAGGGCTCTGTACTCTTTCGGCAGCACTAGTTGGGGTGGGAGTGCCCATGCAAATAACTGAAATGCTAATGCGAATACTTGAAAACTTCCACTCTGCACTCCCCATAATCTACCACCAGATGTCAGGGTAGAGCTCATCCTGACTCTGCTTACACATAAATAACTTTCTTACTCTGAATCTGGAAAGGAACAATTGAGCATTATACAGCACAATGTCTCTTTCAGAAGTAGAGACCAACAACTTCTTCTTTACCTACTATTATAGCCCCAACTATGGGTTAGAGCGTTCATTACAAGTAAATGCACTGCACTAGATGGCAGAGCCCCTAACTATTCTTAGAGGCTGCCAAAAATTGAAATAAAACATTACTAGGTGTGTTCCTGGATGCTACATCCAGCTGCAGTTTGTTGTGGTTTCTTTTTGCAAGTCTCACTTTTACTGCCAGTTATCATGAAAGCTTTGTTTAGCATGGAAAACACAAGAAAATGAACTCTCTTTTCAGTATACAGTAAATTTGAGCCAGAGTCTTACAATCAACGCTACTACTGCCATCACCTGGCTTATCACGAGTGGCTGTCATGGCAAGTAACTGCTAATGTCAAAGAAACTAAAAATATGATTGGCCAAAAATACACGGGATGGAAGTGGTTGTGTACCTTGTTTTTAAAAGCTTTACAACATCATTACCAAGAAATACAGCATCTGTATTTAAAATTATTTTCCAGATCAGCCTCTTTAGCATTCCCTTAACTCCTAATGTTTTCTTGTCTTTTGCACTGCCAACTTGAATAATGATGCAATGACACATGACTGGCCAGTAACTAGTGTTATTCATAAAAAAACATGTCATTGGTGGTTCTAATGAACATTGAACAGTGTCTTCTTAGGCATAACACATTTGTGGTTTTATTTGTGAAAGCAACAATAATATACAACAGGCTTTTCCCTCTCCTTTGTTTCAATGCTTTATGATCGTTTCTGTGATAGTCTGTTCAATCTGTGACCAGAGAATAAAGGAAAACTCAGGGCCATTGTTGGTCATGGCCAACATCTGTAAGCTTCACATTTTGTTATGAATTATTGGATAACCACTTTTCATACCCCCATGCATTGTTCTAAAGAGACATCATAGCATCTATCTTCCTTTTTTGCACTACAGCTTTTTATCTTAAAGTTAAAAGGAAAATAATTGTTGAGAGCCAATTAGTAGGCCCTTCTGTGGAGAATTCTAAAAGAATTTTTAATTAGTAAAGTGAACCATAGTATGAGTCACCTGAGAAAGAATTACTTTAGTTCAGAAAGCAGTTAAGATTTCAGATACAAATATTAGCCAACATTTGTCTCTAAGCCAGATTTACTATCCTTCCTCTGAGTGAATAGTATCTTATTCTATAAACTGTTTTCTGTGTGAGAATTTGGGAAGGTGTAACATACTAGAATCTGGCCCTTTTGTTAGGTCTGCAACATTACTTAAATATAGGACAGATGAAATTGCATGTACCATTTATGCTTATGTCAGCTAAATTCCAATTAACAGTTCTATATTCTGTTCTGTCTCAATTTAGCATTGTAGTTTAATAAGAGAAATTATTGTTCACTTCTGTCCTATTCAGCTGTGCTGTTAAGAAGCAGCTATGACAATGCTACCACCAGAAATGACTGGATTTAAGTAGAAAGTGATGTGATCCTTATAGAAGCAGAGTCTGCCAAGGATTTTGTAGTAATGTTTTCTGAAAGAAGATGAAAACCTATCTCTTTTATAGCATTTTCATCAGTAGATCTGAAAGTGATTTACCAATGAAGTATGTATCATCAAATCCCCATTTTACAGATATGGAAACTGAAGCAGAGAGAGGTGAAATGAATTGCCTAAGGTCATTGCAGAAGGCCACGGACAGAACTGGGGATAGAATCCTGCTCTTCTGAGTTCCAGTTCAGGGCATTGTTTACTAGGCTGCAGTGACACACACACGCCCCCTTCCCAGTAAAGCATTGTAACTCTATAAAGGGGATACAAAATATAAAGGTGGTAGGTATTGTTATATTGGAAGATACACTGAGTTTCCCTTAGAAGTGATATCATTAACTTCACATTGGTGTCTTCTCCACTAAACTCTACCATCAAGACCTTTGTGATGTGCAGGGGGGGAAAAAAACCCTGAACCTTAACCTACTCAGGCACAAATAAGGGATATGATGAATCCAATCCTTCTCCCACTGATGTCATTGGTAATTTATTCAGTTCCTTCAATAAAATCAGAATCAAACCATATGTAGGTAAAATGGCCTAAAAAGAGGAGCACTAGAAAGCTATCAGTGTAAGAAACATAAAACAATGTAAGAGTCATTTTTTTTCAACATCAGTAATGTTCTTCTGACTTTAGTGTCCCACGCCAGTATTTCTCACTTATATAACGTACAATTACATATATAGGAGAGCAGCAGGTTTGTGCATTAAAGGTAAAATATGAGTTTAAAATGAAGGACACTTACGAGGTATAGTATACGATGTGCAAATTTTAGTAGGAATCAACAGATAGTCTTAAACTGATAAACATTTTTCATAAGTTATTTATGAATTCAAAGCAATATTTGAAATTAAAAATGCATAAGTATGATGAACAGAACTATTAGATATGCATGTTTACTTTTTAGTGAACACAGAGATCAGTAGTTTCCCCCTTTAGATGTCATTTCCAGAGAGTTATAGAATGTGAAATATTTTCAGACACCATCAGGACAATGGTATATTGCATATTTTTTTAATAAATTGGGTAGTGGTTTGAGACCTACTTGTTGGCTCTGGCAAGGAGGTGTCATTCAAGCCACTTTATATCTTTATCACTTTACAAGTTAGAAGGAACTAGATCTTCCATCCTCTGACTCATCAGATATTGAAAGCAGTATTATTTACCTCTAGAAGAGCAACGTTAGTCTACCCATATTTAAAACCAACAATAACAAAACTTCATTAGAACAAGAATAAAACATAGACTCATAGACTTTAAGGTCAGAAGGGACCATTATGATCATCTAGTCTGACCTCCTGCACAATGCAGGCCACAGAATCCCACCCATCCACTTCTATAACAAACCCCTAGCCTATGTCTGAGTTATCGAAGTCCCCAAATTGCGGTTTGAAGACCTCAAGCTGCAGAGAATCCTCCAGAAAGTGACCCGTGCCCCATGCTGCAGAGAAAGGCGAAAAACCTCCAGGGCCTCTGCCAATCTGCCCTGGAGGAAAATTCCTTCCCGACCCCAAATATGGCGATCAGTTAAACCCTGAGCATGTGGGCAAGACTCACCAGCCAGCACACAGGAAAGAATTCTCTGTAGTAACTCAGATCCCAACCCATCTAACATCCCATCACAGACCACTGGGCATACTTACCTGCTGATAATCAAAGATCAATTGCCAAATTAATTGCCAAAATTAGGCAATCCCATCATACCATCCCCTCCATAAATTTATCAAGCTTAGTCTTAAAGCCAGATATGTCTTTTGCCCCCACTACTTCCCTTGGAAGGCTGTTCCAGAACTTCACTCCTCTAATGGTTAGAAACCTTCATCTAATTTCCAGTCTAAACTTCCTAGTGTCCAGTTTATATCCATTTGTTCTTGTGTCCACATTATTACTAAGCTTAAATAATTCCTCTCCCTCCCTAATATTAATCCCTCTGATATATTTATAAAGAGAAATCATATCCCCCCTCAACCTTCTTTTGGTTAGGCTAAACAAGCCAAGCTCTTTCAGTCTCCTTTCATAAGACAGGTTTTCCATTCCTCGGATCATCCTAGTAGCCCGTCTCTGAACCTGTTCCAGTTTGAATTCATCCTTCTTAAACATGGGAGACCAGAACTGCACACAGTATTCCAGATGAGGTCTCACCAGTGCCTTGTATAACGGTACTAACACCTCCTTATCTTTGCTGGAAATACCTAACATCTTTGATGGTTAAAAACTTTTATACTTTCACTGAATTTCTCTACATACTCACTACTACATGAAACCAGTGAATAGAAAATGGTCTAAACACAAGGCATATCAAAGCAATCCCTGGATGGTTTTTGTCTGTTTTTTAGCAGTGAAGCGGTAGAAGAGACAGCAATGGCTGTTGTCACACCGTAAATGTCAAACTAATCACACTATTTTCATCTCAGTAAAACACCATTAAACCAAGAAAACACGTAAACAACTTGAGGAAAAATCCATCAACACATATTTTATCAAACAAGATTTCATTAGAATAGGTGTCTATGTTTAGCACTGCTCCATCTTGAAAACCCGCTCCTGCTCAGGGCTATTATGTGGCTCAAAAGGCAGTTTTGGGTATTCTACCTCCCACCTATCATTATAGTGTCTGAGCATTTGAACTTAGGGCCATAATCAATGTTCGCTGAACTCAATGGGAGACTTTCTATCAACATTGGATTTGATTTTTAATAGCCATTTGAAGTTTTCTCAACCCTGTAATTAAAAAAAAAATCCATTTGTACTGTATATCTGAGCATATATAATTTAATCACCTTTCTATAAAAAATAACATTGCATCATTCATATTGGAAGTCAATCCATTACAATCAAATTACATAACATCTCTTACTTCTAGTAATACTGAAGTTCTGTACCTGTTACCATGCATAACCCGAAAAACCTTAAGAAATAAAGATCTTAGTTATCAATTTGGAGTATTTTATCTGAATAACAGCACAGAAATATACTGTGTATCCCCCACCCCCTCAAGCTTTTACTCACCTAAAAGGTTTGCTATACATTTTCTTCATTGCAACAAAAAATGTTAGTTCTTTGAATTCTAGCTCAAGTCCTTGACTTATATAATCCTGACAACTCCTCAAATGCAGTCTGCAGCATTACACAGCAGCTTTCAAAAATATACATCTATTGAATGTCTGCTGCAGTTAAATCTGTGTTTACTTCCTTTGTACAGTATCAGAGGGGTAGCCGTGTTAGTCTGGTTCTGTAGAAGCAGCAAAGAATCCTGTGGCACCTTATAGACTAACAGACGTTTTGCAGCATGAGCTTTCGTGGGTGAATACCCACTTCTTCGGCTTGCATCCGAAGAAGTGGGTATTCACCCACGAAAGCTCATGCTGCAAAACGTCTGTTAGTCTATAAGGTGCCACAGGATTCTCTGCTGCTTCCTTTGTACAGTTAGTGGCATCAGAAAATTTTGGGACAGAAAGAGGCTAGGGTGCTCATCTACATCCATTCAATTTTTCCCAACAAAATTAAAACAAAACTACAAAGAATTTTGAAGAAGAAACAACCTGTTTTTAACCCATACACAATTTTGAAGGCATCCAGAGACCTAGTTCCAGAAGCAAAAAGAATCTTTGTTCTTGTAAAAAGCCTATGGATCTGGGAACTAAGGACCACACAAACCTTCCGCTTTAAGTGCAAGGCATATTTCTCTGACATGGCCTCCTCTAACATAAAAATATAGCAACATATGTGTCATTATCAAAAGAATTAAAAAACAAAAAACAAAAAAACCACAAAAAAACACTCCCCTGTACGCACTTCCCAGCTGGGGAGAGGATGAAAGAACAAACGCAAACATGATGTCAGTTACTTAATCACTTCATGCACTGCTGGAAGGCAGTCAGATAATATGGTGAAGAGCATGGTGTAAGAACATATCTAGAATGGAACATTAATTATTCTGTAAAATTACCAGGTAAATATTGCTTAGGCACAACCCTGTGAGTTTTCTGATACAGCTCTGTAAGTGACCTCAGCTCTAACCTGGACAGCTATAGCTTCCTGGAGGACTGCAGATAATTCAGTTTGCAAGCTATTCAGAAACTACTTCTCTTAAAATAAAGATACTAATGATACAAAACTGTGCCAAATCAAGTGGGGTAAAATTGTGATATAAACTGCTATGGACCTGAAATCACCATTCTCATTTCAGACATTAAGCTTGCATTCAACCTCAGTTTCTGACATGAAAAGCCTATACCCACAAAGCATGAGATAATCTACAAGTTTCCCAGTAATGATGATTTAAAATATTCTGTTCATGACAGATAAAAATGAGGATAAAGATTGCTTGCTGTTCAAGCCAAAAGTTGGTATGTTATATTTCTTACTTGTTACAAAAAATGATCATTAAGGCACACTTGTTCTCCAAAGAATAAAGCTCTGTTCTGAGTGGTTAAATATATCATTGTTTTACAGTTTATGCAATAATTGGAAGAGAAAATACTGTAAGTATGAAGGCTAGCACTGTGTGTACTGTAGATTGTACCTCGGACCATGAAAGGCATACTGCAGATATTACTTTCTGATTCTATGGAATTCATTTCCTCCACTTGAAAGTTTACAGGACTTTATTTCCAGCAGAACAAATATGTGCATACAGGTGCAACAGTGTAACTAAGGATGGGTTCACATACAGTACATCAATATCACAGATAAGTACAGAAATTACCCCAATTAGTGTTGTTTCTGAAATAAATTGTTTGAGTTTTCTTTACACCCATGTTAATAATTTGTGTAAGGGCATGAAACTCAAGTGAGTTTTTGAAGCAAGCTGTCAGAATCCATTAAGTATCTGATCACTACTTTAAACAGCATAAAGCACAGGTAAGAATTAAAGCCTACATCAGGGATGGGGAACCTGCAGCCCAGAGGCCGGATCTGGCCCCTTGCTCATCTTCATCCGGCCCATGGGCCGCACACGTTCAACTCACCTTCCCAGGGGGGCGTGGAGACTCAGCGCTTCCTTCCGCAGCAGGACAAGCCGGAACTCGCAGCTCTAGCCCTGCACAGGGCGAGCCAGCACTTGTGGTTCCAACCCTGGGGAGGGGGGCGCCGAAGCTCGGGATTCCTGCCCTCAGTGGGGCGAGCCAGTGCTTGTGGTATCCCTTACCATGAGATGCAAGTGCCGGCTTGTCCCGCTGCAGGAAGAAAAGCCGAGCCTCCACAACCCGCACCCCCCCCAGGCACGTGAGCTGAACGTGTATGGCCCGCCATTGATTTTTTCGGTGGGTCAATGGCCCCTGATACAAAAAAGGTTCCCCATGCCTGGCCTACATTTTCAAAAATGACTAGTGATTTTGGCTGTTTCAATTTTTTGGGGTGTCTTAACTTTCAGAAAGTCCTGAGTATATACCCTGTGAAAATCAGACCCCTTTAAAGCAACTGAAGTTGAGCATCCAAAAATTGAGGTACCCACAAATCACTATAACATTTCAAAAACTTGATGCCTATTTGTAAAGTGTATCTGTAAATTTTCTGCAAATTAAATGGTGGGGCTATGCTTTTTTAAAAAAAAACTACAAAAATTCATGAGCAAAATTTATTATAACCAATCAGGTATATGTGATGGGGTGTCCACCCCACACAAGGGAGAGCAGGTTAAATTAGGTTAATTAACCTGAGATGCTGCATCTAGGGGAGAAAGGCTGATGGAGAATGGAGTCCAGCTGGGAAGGCACAGGTGGGGTTGGTATAAAGCCAGGAATTTGGCAGCAGAAAAGAGCTACAGGGGAAGTAGTTTGCAGTCACTCCTTGGAAGAAGGAAGGTGTGTTTAAGACTACAGATTTAGGAAGTCTGCAGAGCGCTTGGGTTGATAAATCCAGAGTGGGGGAGAGTGCATGTGTGCAGAAGATAAGAGCACAGAAGTAGGAAGCAGTCCAATGGAAATAGCAACAGGCTCTGGATGCAAGCAGATCACAGTTGCTAGACACAGGGGCCCTGGACTGGAACTTGGAGTAGAGGGTGGGGCTGGGTTCCTCTACCAACTGCTGAAGACTGTCTGGGATTGTCATCCAAGGACTTTGCTACCTTAGAAGGGGAGGACCTAGTGACCTGGCTGGAGGGCTGAGTCTCTAAGAAGGGGTATCTGAGTCCCAGATTGAGAGAGGCACCACAAAGTGAAGAAAGGGGCATTGGACTTTAAAGGAGCTAATCCCCAAACCAGCCAGGAGGAGGTGCCCTAGCAGTGAATGGACCCCTTACAGTATAGAACACAAAGAAAAATGTAAATGGTGACATATAGAAATAGTATAAAATACTGGGCGAGATGGAAAATACCATTCATCTACTTGCCTCTGGGAAGTGAGACCTTTCCCCAATGAACAGAAGTGGAGTGATAAGCTATTAATTTCTGAAGAATTTTAAGTTCTACTTTAAAATTTCTAGCCTTTGCTTATGACGATAACTTCCAAGTTTGACAAAATGAAGTACCGTCTTCCTGAATTTCTTGCTGACCAGCTCAATGCTTCTGCCATTGTTCATAGTTTTCCCTCACAGTAACAGAGGGAAAATGAAAAGGCTCTGGCCAGTTTCATTACTGCTCTTCAGAACTTTATGGACTGAAACTGACAATAAGGCTGTTAGTTTCATTTTTCTGCTGGCTGAGAAGACTGTAAGCAACAGCATAGGCTGCCACTAGAGCTATTAATGGGAAAGAAGATCCAAAAGAAAAAAAGGCTGAGAAGTTGGGGAAGAGGTAGAATAGTGGAGACTTCCTCTCAAAGCAACATGGAATCTGGGTGAGAAGTGAAAGAAACAGAGACCCCAACTCACATACATTCATGCTTGGTGGCCTCTTGTGGAGGAGGAGAGAAAATTACAAAGAATCAGTTTAATATCTTTGAAGGATTAAGATGTATACTGAGGTTATTTTCATATACTAAATTAATTAAGAGCGTGGACCTGACATGAGCAAAATTAACTCTTACCTGCTATAGATTCACAGATTCTAAGGCCATAAGGAAACATTGTGATCATCTAGTCTGACCTCCTGTATAATACAGGTCATAGAACTTCCCCAAAGTAAATTCCTGGAGCAGATACTCTGAAAAAACATCCAATGTTGATTTAAAAATGGTCAGTGATGGAGAATCCATCACAACTCTTTGTACATTGTTCCAGTGATTAATGACTCTCACTGTTAAAACTTTGCCTTTTTCCAATCTGAATTTGTCTAGCTTCAACTTCCAGCCATTGGATTATCTTGTACCTTTCTCTGCTGGACTGAAAAGACCATTATTAAACATTTGTTCCTCCCTCATGCAGGTACTTATAGACCGCAATCAAGTCACCCCTTAATTTTCTCTTTGTTAAACTAAATGGACTCAAGGAGCTCAATCTATAACTATTTGGGAAAGAGCTGCACACAGCATTCCAGCAGCAGTCACAGCAGCATTAATTTTTCTTATTGGTTAACAAATGCAGAAGAAAATGAACTGTCAGAAGTTGCTTTGCATAATACAAGTGAGAGCACAAATAGGAGGGACTATGTATGTTAGGCAAGGGAGCACTGATCAGTGTGCAGTTGGAAGCAAACTATTTCTTGAGTATTCTGATAATTGATGATACAGTACATTGCACAAGCAGCAGGTGTTTAAATTGCATTTATGAAAATAATTCTGTGTTTGAGCAGGTGCTCTCAAGTGCATCTAACTGCATTCCTGATGCATTCTTTGAAAATTTAGCCTTTATGGTCCATTTCGGAGATTGGCCATACACTGTACAGATAAGCCTGCAGCAACTTTTCTAATGTTCAACAGTATACCATTGTATTACATATTTTGCCAATCCTGCCAAGACTAACTAAATCACCACATCTATACTAAGCAAATATGCAAAAATTCTTCTAACAGAAACACAGGTGCAAAACCCCTTTCCTTCCTTAAAATCTGAAACTTTTTTCCTTAGAAGTGTATTTTCTATGTTTTATAATTGTTTTGGAGCTATACCTCTCTCATAGAGCTGGAAGGGACCCTGAAAGGTCATTGAGTCCAGCCCCCTTCCTTCACTAGCAGAACCAAGTACTGATTTTGCACTAGATTCCTCAGTGGCCCCCTCAAGGAGGAAACTCACAACCCTGGGTTTAGCAAGCCAATGCTCAAACCACTGAGCTATCCCTCCCCCCTCATATTATTTTTAAAAATTAAACCATTGTTTCAATAAAAAAACATTCTCTGTTAAAAATGATGTGGATTAAAACAAATTACTAACAGTCAAGTAATGCTGTTCACAATATCATACCAGTTGACTTTTCTTCATTTTTTAAAAATCATCTTCATCTGCATTAACATGGCTGCTAATTATGGGCTGAATCCTGAAAATTTAGGCCATTCTACTCTATGGAGATTACAGTGACATAGTTCTGGAGCCATAACTATGCCAGCACAGACGTGTATATAGATGCAGACTACAGCAACGGAAGAAGTTTTTCCATCACTGTAGGAACACCATCTCCCCGAGCGATGGTAGCTAGGGACTTGTCTATACTCGAAATGCTACAGTGGCACAGACACTCAACTGCACCAGTCTAGCTCTTCCGTGAAGTGTTCCCATTGGCTTAGGTAATCCACCTACCTGAGAGGCAGCAGATAGGTCAACAGAAGCAGTCTTCCATCAACCTAGCACTGTCTACACTAGTGTTTCTCAAACTGGGGTCGCCGCTTGTGTAGGGAAAGCCCCTGGCGGGCTGGGCCGGTTTGTTTACCTGCCCCGTCCGCAGGTCCCTCCGATCACAGCTCCCACTGGCCTCGGTTCGCTGCTCCAGGCCAATGGGAGCTGCTGGAAGCGGAGCGGGCTGAGGGACATACTGGCTGCCTCTTCCATCAGCTCCCATTGGCCTGAGCCTGAGAAGGAGCCACAATTTACCAATGTACATTACCAAAGAGCCACAGTAATATGTCAACAGCCCCCCATCAGTTCCCCCCAGCCCCTCCCTCCCTCCCACCCACCGGCAGCCCCGCCCATCAGCGCCTCCCCCTCCCTCCCCACACTTCCCGATCAGCAGTTTTCAGGCTCTGGGGGGGGAGGGAGGAGGAGCGAGGGCACGGCAGGCTGAGGGGAGGAGGTGGGAAGGGGTGGAGTGCGGGCAGGGCCTGTGGCAGAGCCAGGGGTTGAGCAGTGAGCACCGCTCGGCACATTGGAAAGTTGGCACTAGTTGCAGCCCCGGAGTCGGTGCCTATACAAGGAACCAGAAGTTAATATGCAAAGAGCCGCATGTGGCTCTGGAGCCACAGGTTGGCCATCCCTGGTCTACACAAATGTTAGGTTGGCGTAACAATGCAGCTCAGGGGTGTGGATTTTTCACATCCCTAAGCAATGCAGTTAAGCCAAATTAATTTTCTAGTGTAGACCAGAGCTGATGTATAAGCAGTCCTTATGCAGTCAAACCAACCAATCAATGGAAGTACTCATATGAGAAAGGGTTTGAAGGCTCATGACCTACATCAATGCATCGCACATAAAGTGGGGGGGGAACACGATTTTTATAAAGTGAGAAGAGTATTCTTGTATGGCCAACTATATTTTTCACCTACTGAAATGTCACTACGCAGATGCAGTATGATTCAGGCATTTTGTTTTATTAGTAATGTGCCCCCTCTTGTGCAGTAAAGAAATTAAAGCCTTCAGGTTTGTCAGGATACTGTGTACTGGTATGAGCTAACTGAAACCTTGTTATGGGTTAAGTTAAAAACCCCATGGAGATTGACCGGTCTGAATGCACCTTTCAATTAGTATAATTGTAAATATAAGCTCCCACTTAAGACAAGGAGTACGTGAACTTACCGAAGAGCTTTTCTTGAATATTGTTTTAGATAGGACTGGGGGTAGGGAGAAGGCAGAACAAAAGAAAAAACTGAGATAGGGATGGGAGATAGAGAGAGTGCCTGAAGAAACAGCTGACAGAGGTTGACTCTGGAAGATATATAAGGAGATGTTTTGGGATCATGGGTGCAGGCTAAAAGTACTCTCGGTGCTGTGAGCAAAAGAAGCTGTTTTCTGCTATTTGATTCCTTCTGCATTCAGAGACATAGGACTTGGTACAATCCTTGTAAATAAATTAAACTGCATCAGAGAAGTACCTGACTATTACCACTTTCTCCTCCTAATTGAAAAACTAACTAAACGCTGATTTTTTGGGTAGCTGCTCAGGTCAAAAAGGGGAAGAGTAGTGCCTTGCAGTCTACTTGAAGACTGCCTGGGAAGGCACAAATATATTGATTCTCAAAGGTTTTATAAGCAATAGTGGAATACAGTACTTAGATTATATTCTACTTATTCTAGAGCCCTACCAAGTTAAGATAAAAGAGTAAAATAATATGAAACAAGATCCTACAATATTTCACCTACTCACTCATTCATATATATCCCTGTGGGGTGTTTTTATTTGTTATATTTTTATATAATATATATATATATATATATATATATATATATATATATATACACACACACACACACACACGAGTTAGCAAATGTACAGACCCAAAGAACAGTAAAATTTTTACATCTCTGCACCTTCACAAGCTAATTCACTCAAGTTAGTATTTGTTCAAAAGGATCTTTTGTCCATATAAAGTACATTTTAAACATTTTGTTGCCTTTTCAGAGAAAATGAAAAGCATGGGTCTGAAACTTAAATAGTTCTGGAAAACTTCAATGATGTATTTTATGTTTCCAAATTGCTGGGAAAAGGTTACATTCCTCATGTACTACACACTTCTATTCAAGTTTTTCTTTTTAGACTGCATATGAATAAATCAAATCTATTAAGATACACCAAATGCAAAGGATCAGATAACTTCTGAGGAGAACACCATTTGTACAAATAGAAGGCTTCCCACAACACAGAAGGATGAAGAATTAATCACAACATATATAAAGACATTTGTGCTTCAGTTCTACTGATAAAACTACTTTTTATGTACTGATTTAGGTCTCTGAAATCCAGTTTTCCTCTTCTTCTGCAGTCTTCTTAGTACCTGGAAGAATTGGTGGTAATGCTGGTTGCCATTGATACCCAGCTCAGGCTTTTCCAGCAAGACTATACAATGAGAGAGAGAGGGGAGTGGGTAATGTGAATGATTTCATTTCTGATCAAGGTTAACTGCTTAAAGAAGTCCTCTACCACACTTGGTCCATTTAAATTCAGAGAGGTGGCATTTTTTGTGGTTGGGTCCTTAGTGATGTGTACTTGTATCACATTTAATCTGAATTCTACAAATTCCACCATCCTCTCAAATCAGACAATAATCCAGCTGGAAATACTCATATATAATACAGAAAAATCCATTTCCTTTCTTTAGCATGTTAGCAGTTAATTAAAAGTTAATTAAAAGCCTTTTCTAAGTTATTGTACTTCTCTTGCATACTTTCTAAACTCAATACAGTTTCTATGTCTGATGGCTATGAATACAATATCTGCAATGCATTCTTGCATCTTTTTTTCACTTCTGTAACAATGCAATGCAGTTAAACATCAGCCACTAATCCTGAAAGAAGAAACATATCTGCAGAAAAAGTCAGATGTAAATTCACTCACACCTGTGTGGCAAGCTGTTCATGACTAATAACAACAATGGCATCCTCAAACTAAGTGCTAACTAAATATCAGTTTGCTGAAAGAAACCAGACACCAAGTTTAGCCAATGCCTATCAAAACTGTCCTGATGTTGTTGGGTTTTTTTTATTAACTTTACTGTATGTACAAAACTCTATAGCTGTCTAAGCAACACCTGTAACGGACCCTTTTTTCCAGTGAATATCAAAGGTACCACCAGATCTCTCCCATTTCAGGGAGTCTTCCTCGTATGGGGGGTTTATTTTAAGACAGCAGGGACAGTAACGCCATGTGATGAATGATACCTTGTGTTACTGATCCACTGAAAAGTCTTTTTTTTTTAACCTTCCACCTCCCCCTTGCAGCCCATGTGTCAGCCTCTGCCCTGCACTTCTTTGCCACTATTGCCGAGGCACCGCACACAGCGCCGTGTCACTTACCAGTTGCATGCCACAGACAAAGATCAGCGTGCACCTGCCGCTGCAATAACCCATGGTTTCCAAGAGCCCTCGCCACGTAGAGCCCGACTTGATCCAATCAGATTGCGGGAGAGGCCAGGCAAACCTGCGCGGGGCTCCGGGGGCTTTCGCCTGCTGCCGCCGCCGCCGCCAGCGCGTCCCGGGAAGTGACAGGCATTAGGACCCGCTGCGCCGGGTTAGCAGCCGCCGCCGCAGCCGCCGCTACCTTCGCTCTCCCAGTGCACCGCGGAGCGAGCCTCCAGCGAGCGCGTCGGCGGCAGCGCGGGGGGCAATGTTGCGCCAGGTGCCAGCAGGAGCAGCCGCGCTGTGCTGGGAAGCCCCAGCGGCATCTGGGCTTCAAAGCCTGCTCCCCAGCTCGGCTCGCAAAGCCTCCGGGGCGGCGGCGCTGCTGCGCGGGGAGGCGGCGGGGCCGAGCTCAGTTCATGCTGGGCGAGGGGCTTCGCGAGGCAGCAGCTCGTCCCCTTCCTCCTCCTCTTCCCCAGCCGGGTCTCGGGCAACGCCAGCAGCGGCCGCCCCTTTGCCGGGAGGCTTAGCCGGGTCTCCCCAGTCCCCTGGGCGAAGGCTTCAGCTGCTCCATGCGGCGCCGGCCGGGCTCCCAGCGCAGCAGCGGCAGCGGGAGGAGAGCGGGGCCCGGAGCTGGCGGCGGCTGCTCAGCGGCATGGCACGGGGCTGGCTCGCAACGTGGGGGGTGCTGCTGCTGCTGCTCTGCCTGCTCCAGCGCAGCCCGGCTGAGGCGCGGGGAGGGGAGGAGGGGTTCCCACTCCTGGGGCTCGCGCTCTGCCACAGGCTTTGCTGCCCCCCCCCACCCACAGACCTCCTCCCCTGGGGGGTCCCCCCCACCAGCGGGGGAAGCTTCACTTCCCCGAGCTCCCTCCCCGCCCCTCTTCCCGGGCGGCCTTGGCGATGGGCGGCGGCGGGAGCTGCTGTGGCTGCCACACGCTCCGGCTGCAGAGGCTCGCACGGAGCTTGCTCGGGGGGACGCTCTTTGGGTCAGGTAGCGGGGCGGGCGGAGGTGGCGGCTGCGGCGGGGACACGGCTCCTCTTCGGGAGCCGCGGGGGCATTTGAGGCTGCGAGGTCCCCGCTCGGCCAGGCCCCCGCCCCCGCTCCCATTTTTGGAAAGGGAGGCGGTGGCGGCTGCTCGGAGAGGGACGGGGCGCGGGCGGAGCTCTCTGCTGCCGCCTGCCGGGGCACCGCGGGAGGAACGGCGCGAAACGCGGGCAGTGCCACCGGGGGACCTGCCTGGGACTGTGTCCCCAGCGCCTCCGCCCCACGCCAGCCTGAGCGGCGGCTCCCGGGAGTGCGTCCCAGGTCCCTGCATGTGGCTGTTAGGAAAGAGAAGCTGCTGGCCATGGGACCCCCAGCTCTCCTTGCTCAACAGCGATAGACGGGCAAACGGGGCGTGGACAGGATGGGAAGCCCAGGGGCATGGAGAGGCAGGATGGCTGGAAGGGCTCAGAGACTTGGAGGGGGCCGGTGTTGGAAAGAGGAGAGGGGCTTAGGAAATTGGGAGTGGGTTGGGGCAGATCTGGTGGAGGGAGCAAAAGGATGGGAACAGGAGGGAGGCATAGCTCAGTGGTTTGAGCATTGGCCTCATAAACCTAGGGTTGTGCGCTCAATCCTTGAGGGGGCCATTTAGGGATTTGGGGCAAAAGTCTGTCTGGGGATTGGTCCTGCTTCAAGCAGGGGGTTGCACTAGATAACCTCCTGAGGTGCCTTCCAGTGCTTATAGTCTATGAAATCTTTTGTGAACCTTCCTCTCACGCACTTCAAACAGACCCCTCACCAAGCTCATCATCAGAAGCAAGCTTCCCACAGACCAGGGAACATCAACTGACAGCAGCACCAGATCCTGCCAGAACAGATGTAGAATCTACAGACATATCTCCACTGCTGCAGTGATTGACACCTCCCCACACAACAGACCTTTCAAGTTCCATGGGTTCCTACACATGCCTATCACAACATGTGATGTAGCCCCAGTAGCAACTGTGTGGGTGACAATCCAGACAATCACTATGCTCTCAAATGAACTCACAGGAAAATGATAAAAACCAAAAACACCCTGTCCCCTAGTGAACACTTTTCACAAAGCAATCATTCCATATCTGACCTGCCAGTCCTCATCCTCAAAGGAAATCTGCATACACTTTCAAAAGATGAGACTGTGACTTTAAATTCATAACTTTGCTAGACACTAAAAGTCATCTTAATAAAGACACTGGATTTATGGCTTATTACAACACTCCAACTAACCCCCTTTTTGTCCTATGACCAGAGGGGTGTTAACAAGCCACTTCACCTTGAATGGTCCCTTAGAATATGTGCTTATGGTAAAGAATCTGTTCAATCTTGTATTTAACTATGACACTCTGAGTACCTTTCCCAGACCTGGAGAAGAGCTCAGTATAGCTCAAAGGTTTGTCTTTTTCACCAACAGAAGTTGGTCTAATAAGAGATACTACCTCACTCACCTTGTCTCTCCAGTATCCTGGAACTGATACAGCTATAACAACACCGCATACAACTTCTGATGTCACTCAAAATTGCTTCAAGAATGTTGGAAGTGATAAATTCAGTGTCTTGTAAAGCACTATGGAAAATATTTGCATTGGCTGGTGTGTTGAACTCTTTTGATTCAAAGGTTTCCAAAATATGTGGATAAAGTTTGTGGGGGAAATTACAGCATTATGTCATTTAAACCATCCAGTATCTATAAGCGTGCAAAGGCATTTACCTGCTGTGTGATCAGAAGCACTTGACACAGTGTTGCAGGGAAGTCACTCTTTTGGCTGAGTTACTGATTAATGCTGTTGTTTTAGCAATTATATCAACAATTATGAATTGCAGGAATCTCACTAGATTTACTAATCAAATTTAGACAAATGACTTACACAATGGATATGCAGTGCCACTGGATACTTACTGTGAATGAATGCCTCACTCCAGAAAACCAACCACTCAGTGCATGAGCACTATCAAAGCCTAAACCCACAAGCCTGCTGAGATCATGTGTGTCTATAATAGTAAGCCTGAGTGAGTCCTGACACCTCATTCAGTCATAGAGCTTAAGGCCAGAGGGGATCACTAGATCATCTAGTCTGACCTCCTGTATATTATAGGCCACCACCCAGCAGGTGCGCACTAAACCCAACAACAGAAATGAGACCAAAGTAAATGAGACCCACAAGAGTTTCTAGACTGTTATGTGCCATAAACAGAATAGGAAGGACCAAGGTGTGCCAGTGCTCAAGGCCCCTGCAATGATGGGGAAATTATTAAGTGAGATATATCCAGATAATCCTGACAAGTAACCCTGTCACAGGGTTCACTCCACTCACCACTGTGGCACTTCCTTGTGGCTCATCTGGGGATGAGCTCACCAGTGGTTTTACGTCTCCTCTTGCAGTTCTCCAGACCCCTTGTCCCAATCTCTCACTCGGCGGCCTCTCTTACTCTCTGTGAGCTGCAGCGCTTACTCTTCATGGCTTGGCCTTCCAGCCAGGTCAATGTAGTCTCCTCACTTCTGGGGTATCAAAGTCTCTCCAAACCAACTGCCTCAGGCAGTCTTCAAATTCCACTGCCCTGTCCATGCCACTCCCAGTGGCTGGTAGGGGAACCCATGGCCGCCCTGTACAATGGATTTCAGTCTAGGGACCCTAAAATCAGGTCCTCTCAGAGGTCCAGAGAGGCCCGGGCCACTTCCAGCTTTTGAGACCCCTATCCATAATAAAAATAAAAAATGACAACACATGAAAACAAAATAAAGCTAAAAAAAAAGAGTGAGACACAATTTGATTTTTTTTATTTAACAAATGCTTTTCTAGTCTTTTTCTGTGCAAAAAAATTGTCCTTTACCAAATCACATCTCTTATTTGCCAAAAAATGAACAAGTGTCTAAATTTGAGGCCCCTTTTAAGCTTGAGTCCGAGGCTAAATGGCCCTCCTGGCCCCCCCTCTGATTGGCCCTGCCTACAATCAGCAGCTAAGGCCCCTGTTGTCTCACCCATGCTGCAGTTCTCCCTAGACTTTTTCCTGCTTCTTTCTCTCAATCTCAAGAGTGACTGCTAACTCATTCCCCCTGCAGCCTCTTTCTGCTCTCTGGCTTTGTACAAGTCTAACCTTTTCCTGCCCAACTGGGCTTCAGGTTCAGTTAGGGCTTATATCCAGCCTATACTTCACCCATTTGAAGCTCATCCTGTCAAGTAGCCCCCTTCTGAGCCATTTTAACTTCTTCAGGGGTGCTGTCATGTGAACTCCCCCATCACAGACCTGTACTCACACACTGCAGAGGAAGGCAACCCCCCCCCCCAAGGTCACTGCCAATCTGATGTGTGTGGGGGGGGGAATTCCTTCTCAACCCCACTTTTGACAATCAGTTGGACCCTGAGCATATGAGCAAGACCCAGACAGCCAAGCACCCGAGAAAGGGAATGCCCAGAGCTCTGGCCAGCCCTACCCAGTGTTCCATGTCCAGTCACCTGTCATGTAACAGCGCTCATAACCTTTTTAACCCCAAACCAAGTCAACAGAAGCACTATAGGGCAAGAAACTAAAACAGAAGAAACTTTTCAACAAGAAGCTCAAACTATTACTCCCATTGCAAGTAATAGAACCTGTCCAATTCAGAACACAAAATTGCTGGCAGTCTGCCAAAGTAACAACTATACCATCCACAATGTCATATGGCATAACTGCCACTGAGAATCAGCCATGGGGGTGAGGGGAGGGGAACAGAAGACAAAACCAGAAAGTCAGACTGGTTCTTGAGGACACCCAGCATGCTATTTATGGTGCTGATAGAAGTAACACATGCTTGCCCAGGTTTCAGAGTAGCAGCCGTGTTAGTCTGTATCCGCAAAAAAACCAGGAGTACTTGTGGCACCTTAAAGACTAACAAATTTATTTTAGCATGCGCTTTCGTGAGCTAAAGCTCACTTCTTCGAGCTTTAGCTCACGAAAGCTCATGCTAAAATAAATTTGTTAGTCTTACACATGCTTGCCCAGTCACTGATAAAAGACATGGAGAACAGTAAACACAGGCTCCATGTTGTAAATCCACCTCCGCAGCTGAGGAAGTCACTGCAGAAAGAGCTATTTGGAGAACAAGAAGAGGCCATGTGATCAGAAAGCCATGGAGATTCAGAGACAGTTGTTACAAATGCCCAGCAAGAAGCAGAATAGTTCTCATCTACCAGAGAACTCTGGTTGTCTACCTTGAATACCACCCTTGACATCTCCATGTGTGTGTTTTATTAACTGATGTAATTGATTTGTATTTGTTATTTTGGTTCATATTATGTTTGATTTTAATTTGATTTTCTTTTTAATAGAGACAATGCAACAGTAGCTCCTGGAACTGGTGGAGACTGACCACTGTCATGTGACGGGGTAGTAACCTTTGTGATCCTAGCCCAAGACAGATGACTGGGGGGCAGTTACCTCTTACTAGCACTCCTGTGTGTTACACATTTATTACACTGTAAACTTTTTACAATGAAAATGATAACTGAGCCCAGACACAGTACAGTCCTTCATGGAGCTCTGTACCTTCCACTTCCCCTCCTTTATTACAGTTCCCTCCTTCCCCGGTTCTTCTGTTTCCATCTGTCTCCCTTGCTCTGTTTTCTCACTTCCCCTTTTCTCCCACCTCTTCTTCCTCACCCCCTTTGCCCTTATCTTGTTCTATCCCTTCCATGTTAATCCTTTGTGTTTCTTTCCATGCTGGACCATTCTCCCTCCTGCCTTCTCTACATCCCTCTGGAGCCTGCTTCTTCCGCAGGAGCTCTGCCCCACAATGCTAGATCCTGCTCTCTACCTCTGCAACCATTCCCCTCCATTCTTGCCCCAGCTGCTCTCCACCAGCAGTTGCACTGAGGAGGAAAGAAAATCAGCTAGCAGAGCAGAAAAAAGGAATATAAACATGCCAGTTCAACTATATGTCTTAGCTTTGGATGACTTGCTTGAAATCCTTATGTCTGTCTCCTCTTGTGAGTATCCTTAGGGCACTGCTATGCAGTCAGATGAGAAGTTAAGGTCAGGAGAAGTTCACATGACCTATGTATTTATTACAGAATCTCTCTAGTTTTCTGCAAACAGCATGGGGATTCCTGTTCAAATCCCAGCTTGCATGAGAAGAGCTAGGCACATGTCCCTCCCTCCTAACCAATGCCAGTCAAATATTGTTAACAATGATGACCTTTAACTTGTCCTCCAGAGGGAGTTTGTTAACCCTCACTGAGATGGTTGTGAAGAGTTCACACTTCTCATTTAGCTATATGGTCTGTAACAGACTCGCCAGCACAGCATAAGTTTGCTGTTGTTTCATCTCTGGAAGGTTTTCTTTACAATCATAAAATATTATTTCAAAAAATAAAGAAGTTTATGCTCTGATGAACTTCATGGCGTGAGGGCGGATTATACTCTTGCCCCCATCCCCATATCCACCAATGTGAAGCTTACTTCTGTGCACTTTACATCAGCCAGGGCGGAGCTAGTCCGAAAGAGCTGTAGGACAGACACTCTGGTCTTTCCCCAGGCCAGTAAGGATCCATTCTGTGGCCCAGGTAGTTCGGTGTGCAAAAAAGTCAGCTGTGCACATATGTACAGTGTATTTGTTTCTTTGGTTCAAACATAATTAACTTAGGATCTGTAGTGTGTGTTCAGCAAGCAGTTTTCAAATGCTCAGATCAAAACTGATTTTCCTTGGAAACTAGGCTGGAGACTGCTTCTCACTGAAGATTATACTACACAAAATGTTAACTTTCAGACATCAGTGATTCCACCAAAAGGTTAATAACATAAAAATGATCACAAGGAGGAGGGAGGAGTGTATTCTTTCCACACTCTTCTTGCTCTAAGAAATAGCTTACCTGATTATACTCAGATTCCCAAAAATCATCTTTGGTCATGGGCAAAGACTAGGGCTGTCAATTAATCATAGTTAACTCATGCGATTAACTCAAAAAATTAACAATAGAATACCAATTGAAATTTATTAAATATTTTGGATGTTTTTCTACATTTTCAATATTGATTTCAATTACAACCCAGAATACAAAGTGCACAGTGCTCACTTTATATCATTATTTTGATTACAAATATATGCACTGTAAAATGAGAAGCAAAAGAAATAGTATTTTTCAATTCACCTCATACAAGTACTGAAGTGCTTTATCATGAAAGTGTAACTTACAAATGCAGATTTATTTTTTTGGTTACATAACTGCACTCAAAAACAAAACAGTGTAGAACTTTAGCGCCTACAAGTCCACTCAGTTCTACTTCTTATTCTGCCAATTGCTAAGACAAACAAGTTTGTTGACATTGACGGGAGATACTGCTGCCTGCTTCTTATTTACAATGTCATCTGAAAGTGAGAACAGGGGTTCGCATGGCACTTTTGTAGCCAGTGTTGCAAGGCATTTACATGATAGATATGCTAAATAGTCATATGCCCCTTCATGCTTTGTCCATCATTCTGTAGGACATGCTTCCATGCTGATGATGCTTGTTAAAAAACAAAAACAAACAAACAAAAAAGTGTCAATTAAATTTGTGACTGGACTCATTGTGGCAAGAATTGTATGTCTCCTGCTCTGTTTTGCCCGCATTCTGCTATATATTTCATGTTATAGCAGTCTCGGATGATGACCCAGCGCATGTTTGTTTTAGGAACACTTTCACAGCAGATTTGGCAAAATGCAAAGGAGGTACCAATATGAGATTTCTAAAAATAGCTACAGCACTCGATCCAAGGTTTAAGAATCGGAAGTGCTGTCCAAAATCTGAGAGGGATGAGGTGTGCTTTTAGAAGTCTTAAAAAAGCAACACTCTGATGCGGAAACTACAGAACACCAAAAAAGAAAATCAACCTTCTGCTGGTGGCATCTGATTCAGATGATGAAAATGAACATGCATCAGTCCACACTGCTTTGGATTGTTATCAAATAGAACCCATCACCAGCATGGAAACATGTCCTCTGGAATGTCCTCTGGTTGAAGCATGAAGGGACATATGAATCTTTAGTGTATCTGGCATGTAAATATCTTGCAATGCCAGCTACAACAGTGCAAGGTGCACGCCTGTTCTCACTTTCAGGTGACATTGTAAACAAGAAGCAGGCAGCATTATCTCTTGCAAATTGTAACCAACCTTGTTTGTCTGAGTGATTGGCTGACCAAGAAGTAGGACTGAGTGGACTTGTAGGCTCTAAAGTTTTATATTGTTTTATTTCTGAATGCAGGTTTTGTTTTTTGTTTTTGGTACATAATTTTACATTTGTAAGTTCAACTTTCATGATAAAGAGATTGCACTATAGAACTTGTATGAGGTAAATTGAATTTTTTTCTTTTGTTTTTTAAAGTGCAAATATTTGTAATAAAAAATAAATATAAAGTGAGCACTGTACACTTTGCATTCTGTGTTGTAATTGAAATTATTTTAAAATGAGTAACCATCCAAAAATATTTGAAATAAATGGTATTCTGTTGTTGTTTAACAGTTCAACTAATCGTGATTTTTTTAATTGTGTGATTAATCACGATTAATCGCTTGACAGCCCTAGCAAAGACCAAGCTGGGGAGATGTCAGTCCAAATGGTGAAGTTTCCAGGTGAATGAGCAGAAACAGTATTTTGCTACCTTACATAGTTTACTATTTTCCTTAGTAATATGCCCGTACATGTATATCACAAGCAATTTTGCATATGTGCTCATCAATTAACATCATGTCAATACAATCAGACACAAATCTAGGCAAATCAGTATAAATACCTGTCCACTATACCGGTCCTAGTTTTGGCAATATGTAAAATGCAGTGGTGGTGGTGGGAGAAGGAAATGTCATTTCAGTTGAACTAACACGTGTTAAAATCATAGACCTTTTATGTATTACTAGGGGATGGGGAAAAAATCAATGAGGCGAAAAAACAAATGTTATACATAACAGAAAATTATTGTAAGCTTAAATACCTTTCACCGAGAACTCTGTTGAAACCTGAAAGGCTGTAGTAATCTTAAACTATTTTTTGAACCTCATCCCTACCATGAAGATTGAATGTCAAGTACTTTTTTTTCCTCCTGCAGGATTTCAAGACTTGATTGCCCAAATGACAGTTTACTTATTTTACTGTCACATACTTTTTTGAAATGCCATAACAAGTTGATTACAGGTTTCACATTTTGCATAGTGACAAAATCATCTGTCATATAACAGTCTGATGCCTGAAATCCATTTCACTAAGAAGCAGTTTCTATTGAAATTAATGATATTCAGAGTATTGAAATGGATTTAAATATGTAAGTTTCTTAAGCAAGGCTCTGTTTTAGCTAAATGGCAAGAGCTATATTATCAACCTATGCATGGAATCAAGACTTGTAAAATTCATCAAACTAACTAGCCAGAGGCTAATCCAAAGTATGAGTGGGATCATTCCATCAGTGAAACAAAGAGGCAGTGCTCTGTTGCAGAAAGGAAGGTGTTTGCTGCCTGTCACTATACCTTCTTTGGGGAATCCCATCAGCATATGACAGAGAATTTAAAATCTCCTCATACCACACTCTGGCTGCTGGGAGGAAAAATTAGCTTTTTCTTTCTGTGCCACCTAGTACCATTTGCCTGTTGGGAGTAGGGTTCCACTACTCTGGCCTTACACCTACCTTCTGGCTAATGTAATGGAGATTTTCTATTAAACCACCTCTAGCCCAGCCTGCAGTTTTTGATGAATATATCAAGTTTTTTATAGTAGTAAGAATAGTGTGTTTAACATGTGACATCCTTACCTATTCACTTTCTTGTTTTTGAGCAATCAGGCTTTTGTAAGTGATGTGATAGGTAAACTACATTGTTGTTACTTAGCAATCTTAACTGGTTTCTGAAATAACTTTTTTGTTGTGGGAATTTCCCAAGTGTAGGGTGTGTGTGTGGGGGGGGATTTAAACACACATTTTTCTTCTATGCGGTAACTGATAATGCAGGTTTCAAAATGGTAAGGAAATGGAATGGGATAGAGCACCAGATTATTAGATTATATTGAAGGAGTGAGTGGTGCTGCCCAAGAAGTTAATGGCTCCTATGGAGACCTCAATGCACACCTGACAATCTACATATGTTTACTAGGTAGGTAACTCGGCCATGTATGCCTGCACCACACAGCCTACCAATGTTCAGAATGCTGGCAGAGTCATAATAAGTTAATTACTAGACCCACATCTAGAGCCTTGTCTGTTTGGTATTTCCATTGGAGTCAATGGAAAAACTCCTGCTGAGTTCAGTGGGCTTTGGAGCAAGCCACTTAATGCATACATTATTAGACTGCTGTGCCTCAAAGCGAATCACTAAACCTGTCTGTGCCTTAGTTAGCACATTTGCAAGATATGGCGAATAATAATGCTTTCCATTAAACTAGGTCTTTTCCATTTGTAGCTCTTAAAGCATTATAGAAAGATGGGTGAGCATTATTGGTCCCCTGTTTCACCTCGTCTAAGTGCAGAGACTTGAAGCAATTTGTATGACAGACACTTTGGTCTAGTGAGTAAAATAGGAGTCATTTAAAGGATTCAAGACGAGGTTTGTTACTAGGTCTGCTACAAACCTCCTCTATAGCCTTTTGCAAGTCATCTAAACATTCTGGTTCTCAGTTACCTCATAAAAAAGATAGCAGGTTAGTATGACATGATCTGTTTTCCATAAAAAAAATGTGGCATGAATAGATTGATACCTTTTCCAATCAGATTACAAGTTTGGTTGATAAAGTTAACAGTGTTGCTGCAATATACTTAAACTTCTGTAAGGTATTTTACTTGGTACCATACAACATTTTGATTAAGAAACTAGAATAACACAAAATTAACATTGCACACATTAAATGCATTAAAAAACTGGCTAACTGATAGGTCTGAAAATGTAATTGTGAACAGGGAACCATTACTGAGCAGATATGCATCTGGAGGAGTTCCACGGGGACTGTTTTTTGGCTCTACGCTATTTATTTTTTCTTCCATTTAATTGATAAAAATGTGAATTAATGATAAAATTTGTAGATAACTAAAAGACTGAGTAAATAAGGAAGTCATTGACACAGAGCAATCCAGGGCCGTCCAGAGGATTCCGGGGGCTTGGGGTCTTCGGTGGCAGAGGGCCCTTCCATTCCGGGACCCGCCGCCGAAGTGCCCTGAAGACCCGCGGCGGGGGACCCCCACCGCCAAATTACTGCCACCCTGTTTCGGCAGTAATTCGCTGGCGGGGGGTCCTTCCACCCCGGAGTGGAAGGACCCCCCGCCAGCAAAGACCGGGAGCGGAAGAATCGCCGGGGCCCAGCCCCACAAGAGTTTTCCGGGCATCCCAGAGCGAGTGAAGGACCCCGCTCCAGGGCCCCCGAAAAACTCTCATGGGGGCCCCTACGCGGGCCTGGGGCAAATTGCCCCTCTTGCCCCCACCCCTCTGGCCGGCCCTGGATCAATCTAGATCACTTCTTCATGTAGACACAAGCAAACAATATGTGTTTCAGTATGGCCAAATGTAAAGTCATATATCTAGGAACAAAGAATGCAGGCCATAATTACTGGATGGGGAACTGTAGTCTGGGAAGCAGTGACTCTGAATAGGACTTGGAGGCTGAACATGAGCTCCCAGTGCAACACTGCGGCCAAAAGGGCTAATGTGATCCTTGGTTGTATAAACAGAGGAATCTTGAGAAGGAGTGGGGAGGTTATCTTACCCCTGTATTTGATAATATTTCCTCTGTATCTAATGAGACTGCAACTGGCTTACTGTAATCTGCTTCCATAATTCAAGAATATTGATAAATCGGAGAGCATTGAGAGAAAAGCCACAAGAATAATTAAAAGATTGGAAAAAAATGCCTTATGAGAAGAGCTCAATCTGTTTATCTTAACAAAGAGAAGGTTAAAGGGTAACCTGATTACAGTCTATAAATACCTGTATGTGGAATAACCTCCCTCCCCCCCAGTAATAAAGGACTCTTCATCTGGCAGGCAAAGGTCTCACAAGATCCAAAGGCTGGAGTTTGAAGCTAGACAAGTTCAGACTGGAAATAAGCCACACTTTTTGAACAGTCACTTAACCATTGGAACACCTGACCTAGGATCGTGGTGGATTCTCCATCACTGGAAAATTTTAAATCAATATTGGATGTTTTCTAAAATATATATAACCATCATCATGGAAAAATCCCAAAGGGATGTGGCCTCCTTGCAGATCGAGTGCCACCTGGATTTCAAGGTGGACTGGATGGATTTTCAGTTTATGCCCATCACTAGCAATCTTATGCCACCAAAGCATTTGGCACTCAAGTGATTGCCAGCCATATACTGATTCGGTTTTAGCAGCTTTCTTGGTAAGGGCTATTATCAGAATGGAAGACCAATGAATTCTAAAATATATGATCTAGTTCAAACACCAGCTAGTTCAGGGAAGTCCTATCGTCTGTCCCTTCCACAGAAGGCCAGACTAGATGGTCACAATGGTCCCTTCTGGATTCATAATCTATGAATTATATTATACTGTTTTAATTCTTTATCAATTAAATCTTGTACCAGCTGTTCCATTATTTAGCTCAGGATCGATGTCAGGCTGCCAGGTCTATAATTACCTGGTTTATCCCATTTAAATGTTGGCACAACATTCACTTTCTTCCAGTCCCCTGGAACTTCCCCAGAGTTCAAAGACTTACTGAAAAAAAATCAACATTAATGGTCCAGATAGCTCTTTGGCCAGTTCTTTTAAAACTCTTGGATGCGAGGTATCTGGACATGCTGCTTTGAAAATGTCTGACTTTGGTAGATTCTGTTCAACATCCTCTTGAATTACTATTGGAATGGAAAGAATTTCTTCATCATCAGATGACTGACTATACCATCTGGCTTTTTCCCAAACGTAAAACAGAAATATTTATTAATCACTTCTACCTTTTCTGCATTATTATTGTAAATTCCACCATTTCTGTGTAGCAGTGGACAAATGCCATTGTTACAATTCCTTTTGTTCCTAGTATATTTAATAAACTCTATTGTTCTTCATTCTACTGGCTATAGATTTCTCCTTGTGCCCTTTTGCTTCCTTTAACAATTTTCTATAATTCCTAGCCTCTACTTTATATTAATTGGTATCAACCTCCCTCGCCCCATCATTTGTTATATATCTTTAAAAAGTTTTTATAGCTACTTTCACTTCCCCTCTAAGCCAAACATTTTAAAACCAGTGTGGCCTTTCTAACTGTGGTTATTTGGGCATCTAGTACAATGTCCCTAAACAGTTTTCAATTTTCATTCACATTTTTGTTTAAATTCTTTCTCCCACATGATTTAGTTCATAATTGTTTTCAGCTTTGCAAAGATGATCATTTTAAAGCCCAAGTATACATATTACAGATTTGGACCTTATTCAATTTGCACATAAGAGATGTGTCATATTCACTTGCACCTAAGCAACCACTAAGTTTTAGTTCTGTGATCAATTCCTTTTTGTCTGTCAAGATCTAGTCTATTACAGAACTGGATGCAACACTTTTTGAGTTAGAAATTTGTCATTTATAATTGTTAGGAATGCTGAGGATATTTTAGTAATGGCAGCTCGAGATGTCTAGTATATGTCACTCAGATTGAAGTCCACCATGATAACCTTCCCCCCATAGTTAGGTGCTTAAGGAGATGGTCATCCTGTTCTCTGGGTATGATTTGGTGGTCTGTAGCAGACACCTGTCTGTGTTTTATATGTTAGGACATTGATCCATAAGCATTCAAAATCAATTGCTGAGTCAGAGTTGTCAGTGGCTTGGAAATCGGTAATGTCATTGTTGACCTAGTGTGCCACTCCCCCTCCCCTTTTGACCAATCAAACCTTCTTCCTAAATAGGTTGAGACCACTGATTTTAACATTCCATTCACGCAATACTTCCCACCAAGTTTCAGTATCACCAAATAGGTTGAATTTATGCTCATAAATGAACAATTCTAATTACTCTTTCATTACCTAGGCTCCTAGCATTGGTGTACAGGCAATTAAAGAATTTCATCCTTTGGCGCTTTGATTAATTTTGTTCTGAGCTTCTTGTTCTTTGTGCTAACCAAGTGCTCACTAGTTCCCCCTTTTCACCCTCCCCATTCGTTGTTAGTTTAACAGAAGGTTGCCACTGAGACACAGAAAGAGCGAGACACTGCCCCTCCCCCCCGCCTGACCATCTTCTTCCCCTCTCAGGTGCCCCCACACTAGCAGACTGAAACCCCCTCTGCACCCCTCATGAAGGCAGCAGTGCAGGTGGAGGCTGGGCACAAATGGTGGTTCAAGTCTTCTTTGCTCTTACCTTCCTATGACCCACCTATACCCACCCCTTCCCAGGAGCCTCAGCCCTTGAGGAAGCCCTTGCTACCATCCCTTCTAGAAGCTCTTGACTCCCCCATCTTGGTCCTCACTACTTACCCCTCCCTGCTGGTGAGCCTTGGGTCCATCCCGCTCCCCGTGGCAAGAGATGCTGCAGCAGATTGAGGGCCCGGCACATGCAATGGGACTGGGGTGCTGCTCCGGCCATGCTTCCCTCTCAGCCACGTGAAATGAACGTGCTGTAGTTACAAGATTGCTG
Source organism: Mauremys mutica (assembly GCF_020497125.1). Taxonomy (NCBI): domain Eukaryota; kingdom Metazoa; phylum Chordata; order Testudines; family Geoemydidae; genus Mauremys; species Mauremys mutica. The sequence goes on along the minus strand of NC_059074.1, from coordinate 94,645,003 downwards.
GGCGGCCGCTGCCATGCATGCACATAGCTCAAGAGGGAATGTTGGTGCTGTGGGGAAAAGACAAGCACATTTTCACCAGCAACTTACAACCAGCAAAGCACTATAAAAACTGGCCAGGCCAGTTAAAATCCAGCTAGCTGGCAAGACTAGATTAAACACTCTGACTAGTTTAGCCAGCCTGTCCCCTAGAAGACTGGTTTCTCTTCTGCTGAGATGCAGGTCATCTGAACTGCATAGCCCTGTCTCATAATTCCACGTTTGGTACCAAGTTGTCATCTGGTCCCTCCCCAGAGTGAAGGGACTTTGAAGAGGCCAGCTGCGAGAAGGCAGCTTGGGTCCTGACTGGTTGCAACTGGACCTGGATACCCCAGCCAGGGATTGAACTTTCAAGTGGCATGGCTGGAGGGCAAGGCCACAGAAGACCCAGACGGAGGTAACCAACAGGAGGAGGTGACTGGGGGAAGACCCTGTACCCAGCCACAAAGGGGTGTGAGCCAGTGAGTTGCTTCTGTGCATGTCCCGTGAAGCAGCATCATTAGGGCCATTATGCACCATCACCAGTGGATTCTTGTCCACTGATTTCAGAAACCACTTTAGTCACATCTTGTGTGTTAGCTTCATGGCCGCCCAGAGGATTCCGGGGGCCCGGGGTCTTCGGCGGCGGGGGTCCCCCGCTTCAGCGGTAAGTTGGCGACAGGGGGGTCCTTCCATTCCAGGACCCGCCGCCAAAGTGCCCCAAAGACCTACGGCGGGGACCCACCGCCGCCGAATTACTGCCGAAGCGGGACCCGCCGTCAAGTGCAGCCCCCACCGCGGGTCTTCGGGAAACTTCGGCTGTGGGTCCCAGAACGGAAGGACCTCTCACCGCCACCGAATTACCGCCGAAGACCCGGCTGCACTCCGGCGGCAGGTTCCGCTTCGGTGGTAATTTGGCGGTGGGGGGGTCCTTCTGTCCTGGAGAGGAAGGACCCCCGGCCAGCGAAGACCGGGAGCGAAGAAGCGAGAGTTCCCCCCCCCGCGTGAGAGTTTTCTGGGGCCCCTGGAGTGAGTGAAGGACCCCGCTACAGGGGCCCCGAAAAACTCTTGTGGGGGCCCCTGCTGGGCCCGGGGCCTGGGGCAAATTGCCCCACTTGCCCCCCCCCTCTGGGCGGCCCTGGTTAGCTTCAGGAAGACAGCACACCATACTGTTGTCCACTTACCCCTTGCAGCATGTCCTTTCTATTCTTCTTAGTATAGAATCCCCAAAAAGGATTATCTGTCTTCCATGGATTTTGATTTTCTTCATAGGTATCATAGAATCATAGAATCTCAGGGTTGGAAGGGACCTCAGGAGGTCATCTAGTCCAACCCCTTGCTCAAAGCAGGACCAAACCCAACTAAATCATCCCAGCCAGGGCTTTGTCAAGCCTGACCTTAAAAACCTCTAAGGAAGGAGATTCCACCACCTCCCTAGGTAACCCATTCCAGTTCTTCACCACCCTCCTAATGAAAAAGTTTTTTCCTAATATCCAACCTAAACCTCCCCCTCTGCAACTTGAGACCATTACTCCTTGTTCTGTCATCTTCTACCCAGGGCCGCCCAGAGGATTCCGGGGGCCCGGGGTCTTCGGCGGCGGGGGGCCCTTCCGTTCCAGGACCCGCCGCCAAAGTGCCCCGAAGACCCGCGGCGGGAGTCCCCCGCCGCCGAATTACCGCCAAAGCGGGACCCGCCGCCCGGTCTTCGGCGGTAATTCGGTGGCCGGGGGGGGGGGCCCGCCGCGGGCCTTCGGGGCACTTCGGCGGCGGGTCCCGGAACAGAAGGGGCCCCCCGCCGCCGAAGACCGGGCTGCGCTTCGACGGCGGCGGGTCCCGCTTCTCCCCCCCCGCCCGGACCCGGGTCCCGCTTCTCCCGCCGCCGCCCGGCCCCGGCCGCCGCGACTCCCCGCCGGCGACGCGCTCGGTAAGAGGCCGAGGCCGGGGCCGGGGGGAGAAGCCGGGGCCCCGGCCCCGGCTTCTTCCCCCGGCCCCGGCCCCGGCCCCGGCCCCGGCCCCGGCCCCGGCCCCGGCCCCGGCCCCGGCCCCGGCCCCGGCTTCTCCCCCCCGGCCCCGGCCTCGGCCTCTTACCGAGCGCGTCGCCGGCAGGGCCTGAGCCCCGTCCTGCTCAGAGCCGCGTGGTGAGGGGGAGGGGCTGGGAGCTCCACGCCGAGCGGAGCCGTTGGAGCTCCCAGCCCCGCCCCCTCACCACGCGGCTCGGAGCGGGGCGGGGCTCAGGGGCTTGGCCGGAGTCTCCGCGCTTGATGCGCTAAGGCTCCAGGAGAGGGGCGGAGGCGGGAGCCTCCGCTCTTCTCTTGGGGACCCCTGCGGAGCCCGGGGCCTGGGGCAAATTGCCCCCTTTGCCCCCCCCTCTGGGCGGCCCTGCTTCTACCACTGAGAACAGTCTAGATCCATCCTCTTTGGAACCCCCTTTCAGGTAGTTGAAAGCAGCTATCAAATCCCCCCCTCATTCTTCTCTTCTGCAGGCTAAACAATCTCAGTTCTGTCAGCCTCTCCTCATAAGTCATGTGCTCCAGCCCCCTAATCATTTTTGTTGCCCTCCGCTGGACTCTCTCCAATTTATCCACATCCTTCTTGTAGTGTGGGGCCCAAAACTGGATACAGTACTCCAAATGAGGCCTCACCAGTGCTGAATAGAGGGGAATGATAACATCCCTTGATCTGCTGGAAATGCCCCTACTTATACAACCCAAAATGCCATTAGCCTTCTTGGCAACAAGGGCATACTGTTGACTCATATTCAGCTTTTCGTCCACCGTAACCCCTAGGTCCTTTTCTGCAGAACTGCTGCCCAGCCATTCGGTCCCTAGTCTGTAGCAGTGCCTGGGATTCTTCCGTCCTAAGTGCAGGACTCTGCACTTGTCCTTGTTGAACCTCATCATATTTCTTTTGGCCCAATCCTCTAATTTGTCTAGGTCCCTCTGTATCCTATCCCTACCCTCCAGCGTATCAACCACTCCTCCCAGTTTAGTGTCATCTGCAAACTTGCTAAGGGTGCAGTCCACACCATCCTCCAGATCGTTAATGAAGATATTGAACAAAACCGGCCCCAGCACCGACCCTTGGGGCACTCCACTTGATACCGGCTGCCAACTAGACATGGAACCATTGATCACTACCCGTTGAGCCCGACCATCTAGCCAGTTTTCTATCCACCTTACCATCCATTCATCCAGCCCATATTTCTTTAACTTGCTGGCAAGAATACTGTGGGAGACTGTATCAAAAGCTTTGCTAAAGTCCAGAAATAGCACATCCACTGCTTTCCCCTCATCCACAGAGCCGGTTATCTCATCATAGAAGGCAATTAGGTTAGTCAGGCATGACTTGCCCTTGGTGAATCCATGCTGACTGTTCCTGATCACTTTCCCCTCCTTTAAGTGGTTCAGAATTGACTCCTTGAAGATTTACTCCATGATTATTCCCTGGATCTTCCTTCTTCCCTTTTTTAAAGATGGGCACTACATTAGCTTTTTTCCAGTCATCCGGGACCTCCCCCGATCGCCATGATTTTTCAAAGATAATCGCCAATGGCTCGGCAATCTCATCGGCCAACTCCTTTAGTACCCTCGGATGCAGTGCATCCGGCCCCATGGACTTCTTTCTCCACAGAGAGCTGGTCACCTCCTCCCCATACCGTGCTGCAGAGTGCAGCTGTCTGAGAGCCGACCTTGTCTGTGAAGACAGAGGCAAAAAAAGCATTGAGTGCACTGGCTTTCTCCACATCCTCTGTCACTAGGTTCCCTCCCTCTTTCAGCAAGGGGCCCACACTTTCCTTGACTTTCTTCTGGTTGCTAACATACCTGAAGAAACCCTTCTTGTTACTCCTAACATCTCTGGCTAGCTGCAACTCCAAGTGTGATTTGGCCTTCCTAATTTCATTCCTGCATGCCTGAGCAATACTTTTATACTCCTCCCTGGTTATTTGTCCAATCTTCCACTTCTTGTAAGCTGTTTTTTTGTGTTTAAGACGAGCAAGGATTTCACTGTTAAGCCAAGCTGGTCGCCTGCCATATTTACTTTTCTTCCTACACATCGGGATGGTTTGTTCCTGCAACCTCAATAAGGATTCTTTAAAATACAGCCAGCTTTCCTCGACCCCTTTCCCCGTCATGTTATTCTCCCAGGGGACCTTGCCCATCAGTTCCCTGAGGGAGTCGAAGTCTGCTTTCCTGAAGTCCAGGGTCTCTGTTCTACTGCTCTCCTTTCTTCCTTGTGTCAGGATCCTGAACTCGACCATCTCATGGTCACTGCCTCCCAGGTTCCCATCCACTATTGCTTCCTCTACTATTTCTTCCCTGTTTGTGAGCAGCAGGTCAAGAAGAGCTTTTTCCCTAGTTGGTTCCTCCAGCACTTGCACCAGGAAATTGTCCCCTACACTTTCCAGAAACTTCCTGGATTGTCTGTGCACTGCTGTATTGCTCTCCCAGCAGATATCAGGGTGATTAAAGTCACCCATGAGAACCAGGGCCTGTGATCTAGCAACTTCTGTTAGTTGCTGGAAGAAAGCCTCGTCCACCTCATCCCCTTGGTCTGGTGGTCTGTAGCAGACTCCCACCACGACATTACCCTTGTTGTTCATACTTCTAAATTTAATCCAGAGACTCTCAGGTTTTTCTGCAGTTTCATACTGGAGCTCTGAGCAGTCACACTGCTCTCTTACATACAACGCAACTCCCCCACCTTTTCTGCCCTGCCTATCCTTCCTGAACAGTTTATATCCATCCATGACAGTACTCCAATCATGTGAGTCATCCCACCAAGTCTCTGTTATTCCAATTACATCATAATTCCTTGACTGTGCCAGGACTTCTAGTTCTCCCTGCTTGTTCCCCAGGCTTCTTGCATTTGTGTATAGGCATGTAAGATAACTCACTGATCGTTCTGGTGTCCCAGTATGGGGCAGGAGCCCTCCCCTCTTGCACTCACCTACTTGTGCTTTCTCCCGATATCCCACTTCCCCACTTACCTCGGGGCTTTGGTCTCCTTCCCCCGGTGAACCTAGTTTAAAGCCCTCCTGGCATACAGGATTTGAAAGGGGATTTAAATATAGATATAGTAGTAAGAAGCCATTTGTGAGCTAGAGACAGACAAAAATGTTAGAGAAAGAAATTTCAGATCAGTAATTTTTAGTGACCTATAACTCGAAAAACAGTTTGATGAATTTTCTTCAGTCTTTGCAGAACCATTCTCCTTTTCTTTAACAGTAAAATACAGGCATGTTCAAGTCAAACAATGTATCAGGTCAAAATTTCAGGGGAGAGGCACAAATAAGTTCTTATAATAGAAGCTGGTTGCAATCATAACTTTTGGAGAGGCTACCACCTTCTCATAATACTTGTGAAGTAAACTTCTGTACTGGTAACACTAACTCCCCAGTGAGCCTTGAAATCACAGTAAGCTTTGATCCCTCATCATGAGTCTTTTGTCTTTATAAGAATAGACTCCTCTAATGTCAGAATGATCAGATCTGTTGAGACCAGCTATCTTGACTTTAGAGACTCATGGAATATTTGAACTGTTGCATGAATCTTCTCATATCCCCATTCCCCTCTCCATCCATGGGATACCTGCTTTAACCTCTTAATTTTAGTCACTCCTCATTCAAATCACTCCTCAAAACTTATTTCTGACATTCTCTTTAGAAGATGCAAGTATAACTCCCTCCCCTTGAACCATTAAGATGTACACAAGTCTACACTGAATAAACACTTGATACTGCCTTTGCCTTTTTTCCGTCCTTCATTAACATTTATTACAGGTTTTTTGGTTACTTTTTAATATTTACAGATTCTTTCAAAGTGATTTTATGTGCATTTTTCTTCAGCGGTGGCACTGTCTGATCTGCTGCAATTAATACTCTTTCCAATTTTTCATGTTCTGCCGTAAGGTTAGATTTGAACTAGAAAGGTTTGTCAATTCCTGCAGCCACCAGAGCAGAACCTTTATCAGAGTAGTTTCTATCTAGTTATCAATAATTCCATGGGATTTTGACACAATTTCTTTCAGATTCTTTAGCACTTCCTTTATGGCTCCTTCCCTTCTCTTGGTACAAATTCTACTGAAGTTCCAGTGTATGCATCCCCAATTGCTATCCTCTCTAGAGACAGCCATCCTCAGGTGAGGATGTCTCATTTTTAGTAGCCTCAGAATCCATTTTCTCCATTTTCCGTACTATATCAAGATGCATGAGTGCATAGCAGAGTAGCCCCTATTAGCGGGGGAGAGATTTTAAAGACTCTAGCCAGACTTTCCCATCCCAGGAGTCAGAGAGCTAGCTATATCATATTCTTCACACATATACTGTATGGAATATTATTATATTAGTGCCTCAGTATGCTAGGTGCTCTACAAACAAAGGCAGACACCGTCACTGCCTTGAAGAGACTTCAGATGAATTTAGCCAGGAAGGGATTATATCAGTAATTTTAATTTCACCAGTATTTGCCATTATAATACCCCTGAAATATTTAAGATAGCCTTAGCCTTTAAATGAACTTTAAAGGCCTGTTGAGGTAACTGATGTTAATGGCAAAGGCTAGAGAACAGATTATTGATTGGTAAGGATGAAAGGTGCAATACTATTTTTAATATCTTCTTTGTCCACCAAGCCATGTAAGAAGGGCTCTGTCTCTGGGCAGCCTACACCCCTTGCTTGGTGGAACTTTCTCTTCTCTTATTCTATTCGTTTCATTTGGTTTATTCTTTTGCTTTTTCCTTCTTCAGATTTTTCCCTTTCCTGACACACCTGTTTCCTTTAATGCTCACTACCTGTAGAACCTGCTGCTGTTGTTGGACGTCCTTCACTTTGCTTCTCCCCACTTGCTAAAATCCATTCTATTCCCCAAACTTTTTGGGAATTCTCCAGCTCACTCCCTCCTGCAGTCCTTATTCTCTTAATTTCAATTACAGTTATTTATTTGCCTAGCCCACAGTCATAATTCAATAGATTCTGGTTGCTGTTCAAACACAACTGTGAGAAAAGATTCACTCCAGTGTATCCTGCACATGTTTAGGGGATAAAGCATAGGGTTAAGAGTCAAGAACCCAGGGTTCTAGTCTCATTTTGACTATTTGCCCACTATGTGACTTTGGGTAACTACTCAGGATCTGATCGAATTACCACTGAAGACTATTGAGGATTTGGCTCCATAAAAGCTGACTATTATTAAAATCTTTACTTACAATGTCATAATATTAAGACCATAATTATAACCAACAAGAAATATCTTACATTATTTTCCTTTCAACCCTCTGGACTAAATGTTGCCCAGTTTCCCTGATCTAAGCACTTTGAAGCTTTTAAGGGTTTTCTTTTTCATGATTTTGCTGTCATTTTAAAATTGTGATGATCTATCTTGACCCTTCAGGGGAAGTCAGCTGTCTTAAGAGGATGCCAATAGATATATTATAAGCACTCTTCTGAATTTAAAAGGTTGGTTATCTATTCCTGCCATTTATCTATAAAACATATGATACAGGAAAGTACAATCATGAAATGAGGATGCTCTGACCATGCAGTTTTTTACATTGCCAAAATCTCCAACCCTAAGTGCTTCATAGATCATGTTAGTGGATTTTATTTGTATATTTTAAAAAAGGAATTTAAAAATCATATGGGAAGTGAAATTTAAATACAATAAATTAAATATAAGAAATTTGTAAAATCTTAATTTTCCCCATTTGTAGCAGGGAAGATTTCTTATAAATATTCCATGAGTAATAAGGTTATATTTAAGAACAAACACACTTGTTCTCTATGCCCTCCATAAACTGTAACATTAAACCTATGACATCAAGCAAGAGTCTAGGAATGGACACATCTGATTATTATAATGCAAATCATACTAGATAAAGGAATAGGATAACACGTACTTGAATGGAATTGATTGTATGCATTCCTCTTTATCTTTATCTCCATCCACAATTCAGGTCCTTCATAATGTCTTCCGCTCCCCCCGCCCCCCAGCAGATGCACAAGGGGGTTCTTAGGGCCCACAAACAAAAGTCCTTCCCTTACAGGAGAGGGGATCCCATAGGAAAATAAAGAGAAGGAAGGGTGACCTGGATCTCAGACAGTCTTGCTGGGTCAGCCCTTTGGGCTTAGTCTAAAATGGGGTCTATCTCCAGCCCCTCCATGTTGAGCATACTGCTCTGAGGCTGAATTTTTCAGTTTGGGGAGCAGTGAGACTTATTGCAGTCTCCCTCTCAGCAAGTCTCCCTCCCACTATTTTAGTCACAGGAGTTGTTTTACAAACCTGAGGGGACACCATAATTAAAAGCAAGCAAAATAATCACAATTATTAACCAGAGATATTTTATTAAAGAAAGAAAAAGAAAACATTAAACAAAACAATAGAAATGACAGAATACAACTGATAAACAGGTTATTTTCATTACAATCTCATCTGTATGTCTCTGTGGTGAGCTTTCACCAGAGATTACACCTCTGAGAGTGGATTTCCTTTGGGTGCGTTCTTTCATTTGGTAAGTTAAGACCAGAGTATAGTGTTTCCAAATCTATTGAGAGTCAATTTAGTATATCACAGATACTGAAACCAATTATAATTGGGCAAAAGAATTCATTGAAAGAGCAGGTAGGTTCTGTTTGTTATATCATTGATAACCTAAACAGTTCATAATTGGGCAAAATACCAATCTTAATTAAGTCCTATGAAATTGAAGAAAACATTTAAATCATTTACTTAAAAGAAGCCATTTAAGGAGCTGCCTTGAGACAGGCCAGTTGTAAATATTAAGAAACTTAAATTCAATTAAAGCTCACTATTTCTGTTTGCCAATGTTTAGCCCCTGTCTCCTCTCTAGGAGTACATAGTCTACTCATTTGGTGATTAACAGGAGAAACTGTTAGTATCTTAGTTTACAACAGTATTTCCATATGCCAATAAAATCATTACAAGAGTTTTAAAACTAATCCCTGGGCAGTGTCTTAGTTAATTTCCTTTTACCAATCCATGTTGGAGGATTGGGAAAGTTTTCCTTGGGTTGGTTTCTTCTTGAGTTTTCTTTGTTTTTCTTAACTGTTTGTGTTAGCTTGCTTACAGAGATGGACAGGATGAGTTTTGGCGTGCTTGCTGTTTAGTCAAGATAGCAGGGAGAATGCGAGAGTGAGAGGGCTGCTCACATAAGAGTTTTATATTCTTCTCCTTCCTATTTTCATGAAATCAGGAATCTCTTTCAAGCTTGTTTAGATTCAAAGATGTTTGCTGTCATCCTTCATTGGTTCCAAGCTGTTGTGGATTGTCTTAGGGTAACACCTTCAGCTTCTGAATATGCAGTCTGTTTAATGAATATACAGCATTTCTAACTGGCTTTGTTCTTGTGTCAGGAAAATCCCAGAAAACATTCTAAAGTTAGTGAATAACATCTTCTTTTTATTGAATTCCTTCAATTTTATTAGCATTCAATGGGAAAATTAATTCTATTTTCATAGAATCATAGAATCGTAGGACTGGAAGGGACTTCAAGACATCATCTAGTCCAGTCCAGTCCCCTGCACTCATGGCAGGAGTAAGTATTATTGAGACCATCCCTGACAGGTATTCGTCTAACTTGCTCTTAAAAATCTCCAATTATGGAAATTCTACAACATCCCTAGACAATTTATTCCAGTGCTTAACCACCCTGACAGTTAGGAACTTTTTCGTAATGTGCAACCTAAACCGCCCTGTCTGAAATTGCTTGTTCTTCTAGCCTCAGAGGGTAAGGAGAACAATTTGTCTCCCTCCTTCTTGTAACAACCTTTTATGTGCTTGAAAACTGTTATCATGTCCCCTCTCAGTCTTCTCTTCTCCTGCCTAAACAAACCCATTTTTTTTTCAATCCTCCCTTAGAGATCATGTTTTCTAGACCTTTAATCATTTTTGTTGCTCTTCTCTGGACTTTCTCCAATTTGTTCACATCTTTCCTGAAATGTGGGCCCCCAGAACTGAACACAGTACTCCAGTTGAGTCTTAATCAGTGCAGAGTAGAAAGGAAGAATTACTTCTTGTGTCTTGCTTACAACACTGTCTGCTTACAACACTGTCTGCTAATACATCCCAGAATGATGTTTGCTTATTTTACAACAGTGTTATGCCATTGTCTCATATTTATCTTGTGATCCACTATGACCTCCAGATCCCTTTCTGCAGTACTCCTTCCTAGGGAGTCATTTCCCATTTTGTATGTGTGCAACTGATTGTTCCTTCCTAAGTGGAGTATTTTGCATTTGTCTTTATTGAATTTCATCCTATTTTCTTCAGACCATTTCTCCAGTTTGTCCATCTGAATTTTAATCCTATCGTCCAAAGCATTTGCAACCCCTCCCAGCTTGGTATCATCCGCAAATGTTATAAATGTACTCTCTCTGCTATAATCTAAATCATTGATGAAGATACCGAACAGAACTTGACCCAGAACTGACTCCTGCGGGGCCCCTCTCAATATGCCCTTACAGCTTTACTGTGAACCACTGATTACTACTCAAAAATTTCAAAAGTTCAAATGCTCCTGTTCTTTTATATAAAAGTTGTTAGTTCTCAGAAGTCTCTTTCAATTAAATAACTCTTAAGCTTAAAGAATTATTAAAGAAGTTGTTGATTCTTTATACTAATTTTTGGAGACATGATGAATCTTGTCTTTCTGAGTTGGGTGTTGGAGTTGCTTGAGCACTACCTGTACTGAATTAACCCCATTAATATAAATATTCTACACTTAAATGTTTTCTTACCTTAGGCATTAGTTTAGCAAGATCATTAAATTCCATATTGTTGCATATAACATTTTACTATTTACATAGAAATGACATTAAGAAATTATGTTAGGTGCTTACCACTGATGTGTTACAAAGGACTGGTCACTAAGGGCAGGTCTACACTAAGGGCGGGGGTCGAACTAGGGTACGAAAGTTCAGCTACGCGAATAGCGTAGCTGAACTCGAAGTACCCTAGTTCGAACTACTCACCCGTCCAGACGCCGCGGGATCGAAGTCTGCGGCTCCAAGGTCGACTCCGCCACCGCCGTTTGCAGTGGTGGAGTACCGGAGTTGACCGGAGCGCGTGGGGAGTTCGAACTATCGCGTCTAGATTAGACACGATAGTTCGAACTCCGAGAAGTCGAACTCACCGCATCGACCCGGCAGGTAAGTGTAGACTAGCCCTTAGAGACAATATATTAAGAAAGAAGGCTGAAGTGGTATGTTGTATGGATGTCAAAAATTCATATTCCTGGACAAGCCCTTGACAGGATACCACCCGGTGGAAGATGGAATAGCAGATGCCATATTAGAAAACTACTGAGAAGATGCCGCTATCATGGAAACAGACTCCGATTAATCAAGAAAAGTGATGCTAAGCAGACTGAGGTGGAAACACTGTGTTGCCTCATGTGTCACAAGGTACAAGAGCATCAAATCTTATCTAATCTGCATTTAAACAATACTTGCAACTATGCCAGTAGAAATAATTTGTATTTTTAAGAAATAAACAAAAGTTTAAAACATTTCCAACTACACATTTTCCCTAGAGGCTTTTCTCAAGGAAGTTTTTAGAGTAATTAGAAAATTCATTTCAACAAGGATATTCTAGAATTGTTTGTGTAGGTTTACTTAAAAGTTTTTCTCAGGACGGTGAAAAACCCACTTAACACATAGATTTATTGCTCTGATAATACAACTGTACATTCTTTTTCACAGTTGGGTCTTTTTCTAAAACATAAATGTTTTACATGCTTTGTTTTCTTGAGATAAGGATTACATTTGTACCAAACTGGTATTTTATACATAAGGAGATGTCCTGGTCTAGATAAGACACTTTTACGGGTGATAAACATGGTTTCATGGCTAAGAAGGGTCTTCCTGATATTTGGCTTGTCTTTGCATGATGCAAAACAGAAGCCTCCTGCAATTTTCATAACCTTCCTGAATCTTTTATATCATAACTAACTATAACATATATAGATATTGTTATATTTCAAGCATTCTGGCTAAAACATACTTGTAGCTATATCTAAATATTTAGTAAAGGTGCAAACAAGTTTGTAATGGCATAATATTAAAATAGTAATGCACGCATCTGACAAAGTGTGTATTCACCCACAAAAGCTTATGTTCCAATATGTCTGTTAGTCTATAAGGTGCCACAGGATTCTTATTTTATCAAGGAACGAGGAAAGATTGTGTAGAAATTTATTGGCCAGAAATAAATGTCTAACCCATTTCTCCTGGTGGAAAGATGAAGCAGGGAAGGAATTTTGACTCAGAAGGGTGTCTCTGAGGTACAATATTTCCTGGTGCTGTTGCTGGTTTACTGTAGTTTATCTTGGTCAAGTCTGTGCCAATAATCATAATCTCACTTCTACATGCTAGTTTTCAACCTAGTTTTGAGTATGTTCTTCCCATTTTTGTTAACACCAATACAGTATGCAGATACAACCTGGAGTATAGAAACAAACAGGCTTTTATTTATGTAGCTTTTAATAATGTCACTGAGTTAATTTAGATTGCAGCATTTAGAGTCATAGTCATTCCATATACAGACGCTTCTCAATTTATGCAAGCGTTCCATTCCGGAACGCCTTGCTTAACTCGAATTTTGCGAAACTCGGAAACGTATACCCGACACTTATGTGCCAAGCCTCCCCCCCCATTTCTAACTTATGGAACTTTTTCTGTAAGTGCAGATTTGCGTAAGTCAGGTTTGCGTAATCCGGGGGGCATCTGTAACTGACCTTTGCATTATCAGACATCCAACTGACATTGTTCTAAAATGTAAATGGTCAATAATACATAAAGACATTGGGCCTGCACTTCCAGGCAGCCAGTACACCTATCAGAAACAAGAGTATCAGTAAATGTGAATACAACTTTTACAATTTACTTTTTGATGTAAGAGCTTGTCATCTATCTGCAAAATGACAGTTTTAAAAAATGTGTACATATTCACTTGAAGTGTGTTTACATTTGCAATATGTTCTTTTATGTGGAAGAAGAGAGACTGAATGAAAGGAGAATCCTTCTTTAGTAATGACTATTTCAATGTGTCTGTCCAAAGCTTTGTAAATATGCAGTGCTATAAAATTTAGTTATAAGAAGTAATCATTATTTAAAAAAAAACAGAATATTTTTTCCATTTCACCTGCCATTTAAATGCCTGTAGCCATTAATTTTTTCTTGAAGACCAGTTTTTCTTTTTGTAGCCTAATAACAGTAATGCAACAATTCAGAACATCTCAGAAAATTATGCTTTAATGTCTCTTTTCCATCAGTGGTTACGCAGCCTTTCTGCTATGGAACAGGCTTTTTTACCATTCCAAACTATTCAATCAAAAGTCAGAAAACACATGGGTAGCACAAGCTTGTTTTGACATGCATCCGACGAAGTGGGTATTCACCCATGAAAGCTCATGCTGCAAAACGTCTGTTAGTCTCTAAGGTGCCACAAGACTCTTCGAAGCTTGTTTTGGTTACTTCTGTGTAGTTGCTGAGGGAAATTTCAGTAAAATACCCTATGTAGTATTGTACCTGATTCAGATAGGCCAAAAGCTTTTGTGAAAGATTCAGGGTTTGGTAGTTTGTTTTTTGTTGTTGTTGTTGTTGTTTATTTGTTTTATATTTTAATTCAGGCCAGTTGGGCAAAAGACATATTTAAAAGAGTCTTTGAGAGGACTTCTGTGTTCAGGAGTTCTTTCTGGTAAGGAATGTGAAAACAAACATGCAGCTGATTATAAAATGAATGTTATATTATGCAAACCTGAGAGTGATAGGATGTCGTTAATGGCTTATGTATTGTTGGGGTACTTTATCTTGTGGTTAATATGTTGTGTATTTTCCCAGGCAGTTATATGGCCATTGGAATGTGAAGATGCTACTTACCTTATGTGTCTTCCCTCAAAGTGTGATGCTCATTGAAATGGAGATGTGACCACTGGCTTCTTAGATCTGGGAGGCTAATATGAAATTTGCCTTTAGACTGTGTATGCCTTTTGGGAAATGTAGTTTAGTAACTTGGTAGCCATTTTTGCCAGCATTGTTGGTTGTGTTTAGTTACATTAAATAAATACTATAGGATTTCTTGTATTAATGAGGGCAAAGGTTTACCTGATTCGTTTTCATCATGTGGAGTTAACTGGTTTTTTGGAGGGGAAGGAAGGAAGGTTCTTTGGGAGTGGAAAGAGGAGGTTGTTTGGGATTTAATTGTTTTTGGTGGTATAAAGACCCAAAGAAGGCTACAAAGGTAACATGGGATCAGATACATGTCTGAATCTGGTTGTAATCTCAAGGGCAGAAGAATTTAGTCTTTTTAGTGTTTTAAATTAGGACATAAGGCCAGATTTTTAAAGATATTTAGGTGTTGCTGCGCTCTGTGTTACAATGCCTAACTCTTTTATGAACCTAAATCACATCAACTGTGAATGGCAGTTTGGCTCTTAAGTATCTAAATCCCTTTTTACCTTATATTTGTGTTTGGCTATTGTTTTTTTTTTTTTAATTTTTAAAATAGAATCTTTTATATACACATTCCTTGTTCTTCAAAGAGTTTATACTCTCACAGCTTCACTACTGGTTGCTTCCACTGGCTGGAAAACAGTTTGTCTCTTCCACCAATTGTAAGAAGGGGGTGAAAAGTTGGGAATTGAGAGTTGTAACTCACTGAGTGTCCTGTGTGCTGTTTTTGCTTCTCTGATAATTTTTTTTCCAAATGAGGCCATGTTCTAACAATGAGAAACAAATACAATGGGTTTATAATTCATTCCAGACAAAGTTGATTGCTTTTATGATAGAATTATAAAATTAGTGGAGGAACTGGTCCATGAGAAAAAAATTAAAGGTGCCTGTATACTATGCCTATGGGAACAGGGCATCCACATTCCTCAGGCAAGTTTGAAAATCCTATCCTGAATACGATTAGCATGGCTAACTGAGGACCAAGAGAGGAAACCTAACCTAGTCCTGATCCAAAGCCTATTGAAATCAGTGTGGGTTTTCCACTGACTTCAGTGGGCTTTGCGTCAGGATGGAGAGGAATAATGTAGAAACAGAAAAAATGCTAAATTTAGGTTGAATATTAGAAAAGAAATCCCAATAGTAAAACATACTAGGCTGTGGAAGCTTGAAACATTTAAAATAACACAGGTCAAACATTTAAAATAGCACAAATATATTGGCCAGATCCTCAGTAGTGTAAATTAGCATAGCTTCATGACTTCAATGAAGCTACTTGGATTTAGACCATCTTAGGCCTGGTCTACACTACGCGTTTATACCGAATTTAGCAGCGTTAAACCAAATTGACCTGCACCCGTCCACACACTGAAGCCCTTTATATCGATATAAAGGGCTCTTAATACCGGTATATGTAATCCTCCCCGACGAGGGGAGTAGCTCTGAAATCGGTATTGCCATGTCAGATTAGGGTTAGTGTGGCCGCAAATCAACGGTATTGGCCTCCGGGCGCTATCCCACAGTGCACCATTGTGACCGCTCTGGACAGCTATCTGAACTCGGATGCACTGGCCAGGTAGACAGGAAAAGACCCGCGAACTTTTGAATTTCATATCCTGTTTGCCCAGTGTGGAGCGCCAATCAGCATGGGTGACCATACAGTCCCAGAATCCAAAAAGAGCTCCAGCATGGACCGTACGGGAGATACTGGATCTGATCGCTGTATGGGGAGACAAATCTGTTCTATCAGAGCTCCGTTCCAAAAGACGAAATGCCAAAGCATTTGAAAAAATCTCCAAGGCTATGATAGACAGAGGCCACAGCAGGGACTCAGCTTAGTGCTGCGTGACAAGCGTGACGGAAAGCCAAAGAATCAAATGGACGCTCATGGAGGGAGGGGGGACTAGGACTCGAACTATCTCACAGTTCCCGCAGTCTCTGAAAAGCATTTGCATTCTTGGCTGAGCTCCCAATGCCTGAAGGGTCAAAAACATTGTCACGGGTGGTTCAGGGTATATGTCGTCAATTTTCCCCCACCCCCCCATGAAAGAAAAGGGAAAAAATTGTTTCTTGACTTTTTTCAGTGTCACCGTATGTCTACTGGATGCTGCTGGTAGAGGCGGTGCTGCAGCGCTGAACAGCAGCATCCCCTCCCCTCCTCTCCCTGATGGCAGACGGTGCAATAGGCTTGGTAACCATCATCATCATCCCGTGAGTGCTCCTGGCTGGTCTCAGTGAGGTTGGCTAGGGGCGCCTGGGCAAAAATGGGAATGACTTCTGGTCATTCCCTTCTTTAAGCTTTGTCTCCTGGAGATTCAGTCCTGGCTGGAACATCATAGCAGCTGGAGGCTGTGCTCCTCCCCACCACTTTAATGTCTAATGGAGATTCTGTCCTGCCTGGACTATTATAGCAGCTAGAGGCTGCGTCCCCCTCATTTTATCTCACTAAAAAGTCAGTGTTTCTTATTCATGCATTCTTTATTCCTTCATCACACAAATGGGGGGATAACTGCCATGGTAGCCCAGGAGGGGTGGGCGAGGAGGGAAGCAATGGTTGGGGTTGTTGCAGGGGCACCCCATAGAATGGCATGCAGCTCATCATTTCTGCGGGATGTCTGGGGCTCTGACCCGGAGCGGCTGTCCTCTCTGGTTCTTTAGTAAGCTTGAGACAGGCTAAGAGACCAGTTGTGTAATTGCTCTAGAGAGTTGACAGCCAAGTTAAGAGGCTGAACCTGAGAGGACAGTAGCAGTATGTGTTAGGGATAGAGAAAGAAAAGCAGACTTTATTCATGTTCTCTGTTTGAGAGCTAGGCAAAAGGAAAAGTCAAGGGAAACAATTATGAATGAGAGTATTTAAATGCCTGTCAGTCAGTAGAGCAATAGAACCGATATATAGAACCTTGGATGCTTTCCTTTCAGGTCAATTGGCTCCAATCTGGCTTCATTCAACCTCTCACCATTGAGAAAAGTTATTCTTTCTAAATATTCTCAGGACAGTCTTGTTTCAGCATTGTATGTGAGGGGATGTTAGCACATGTGATTCTTTGCACTGTACTATTTAGGGCTAATGAACAGAGTACAAATGCCTAAACAGAATTACATTATTTTAGATAGATGCATTGCCAAACACTGAAGTGTTAGCTCCACTGGAATAATCCAGAAAAACGTCTGGTTCTTGAATCAGGATTAGGCTCAACAACAGCCAAATTATAAAAGCCCTGTGGGGCGTCTGTGTCCAAAACTGCAGAAATTGAATTTAAGCTTGAGCAGATAACTACAGAAGTAAATAAGTTATGCCATAATGGGCCATTAGAATATAACAATATGTTGCCTTTTAGATAACTTTCAGTTTGCTAATTTGAAAATTGCTACCATATGAAAGCTTTCAGAATGACAGCACATACATTTGTTTATATTCTGTTATTTGAATACGCCTAATATTGGTTCTATTAAGCCATTATAATGCTACAGCAACTACATCATGCACATTTTCTTTCTGTCAATAAACAAAAGTATAATGCGCCAGGATTTGCTGAAAACTGCATGTGTAAGTACATTTGTTTTCAACTTACAACAGAAAGCTGTGCTCTTGAAAACCTATTTAAGAATACTGAAACTTTTTCACTCAGGGATGTTTCTCCCTGACTAATGACCAAAGACAGACAGCTATATAATTCTTGGATAAAAAGAGCAGTATATGTCAGTAATCAAGTGTCTATAGAGACCCCAATTTTTACAGCCTCATTAGCAGTGTCTAAATTAGATGTCAACCAGGTTAGCACTGACTTGTTAAAATGATACAAAATGTAGTGAAGGGCAACTGATGTGCTCTCAAAATGTCACGTAGAGTGTCCATCTCATAATATGATACTTTTGTTAGAAGAGGTTGAAATAAGTGTGTGTGTGTGTGTGTGTGTGTGTGTGTGTGTGTGAGAGAGAGAGAGAGAGGGGGCTTTTTGTTTAAAGTACCTTCAACTCTCTCAGTAAACCTAATTGGCTTTCTTTTTATAGATGGGGGGGAGGGTGGGGGAGAAGGCGAATACCATGGTTTTGAAAAAAGAATGCCGTAAGACTATCGAATTGGATAAAAGCAATTTCTTTGTTCCTAAATCGTTTTTTATCACTATTGATTATATATCCCAACAAAATATATAAGAAGATATCAGGGGAAACATTTATGTTTGAATAAGAACTGAAAGGCCAGTTTGTAGAATTTACTTAATAGTAAATTATCATATTATTTAGATGCCATAATTTATGTCCATTCAGATTTGTATATTTGGTTGTAACTTGTACTGATAATTGAAATGATTCAAGAGAATGTTTCTTGATCAGGAGTGGAAATATGTCTTCATAATCCAGAGAATTGTCCTTATTGTACACACAACAATACATTCATTTATTGACATGCACAATTTAAAGACCAACATTTATTATTATTATTATTTTATTAAATTCCTATGCCTAATGACCACTAAATGCCTTAAAATACGGACTCAACACCCATTCAAATCAGTGTGTATCTTTCTACCGAGTTTAATGGGGGGTTGAATCTGTCCATAAAAGGAAAATTGTCATCACATAGGTTGAAAGTTCTGTAAAGAATCCAAGAGCCAGTGAACA
Source organism: Mauremys mutica (assembly GCF_020497125.1). Lineage (NCBI taxonomy): Eukaryota > Metazoa > Chordata > Testudines > Geoemydidae > Mauremys > Mauremys mutica. The sequence goes on along the minus strand of NC_059074.1, from coordinate 94,626,405 downwards.
AAAATCCCACGTGCCCACCCTATATTCCCTTACCATAACCCAAGTCATCAAAAATGGAAACTAAAAAGTTCTGAGCCTTGCCCGGAATGACACCACAGCTGTAATGGATCCAAGGGGAAAGCAATCCAGAGTTTTGGCACCGTGAAAAAGAAGGATCTTGCTTTTGTCCTAACTGGGGGCTTGGCTACACTTGAAAGTTGCAGCGCTGGGAGTTACAGCGCTGGTCATGCAGCTGTGCAGGGCCAGCGCTGGTGTGTGGCCACACTCACAGCTACCAGCGCTGGTATGTGGCCACATTTGTAGCATTTACAGCGCTGTTGGGAGTGCTGCATTATGGGCAGCTATCCCAGCATTCAAGTGGCAACAACGTGCTTTTCAAAAGAGGGGGGTGGAGGGTGGTGTACTGTGACAGGGAGCGGGGAAGATAGAGAGAGTGGATTTTTGGAGCCAACACTGTGTGTTAGCTTCCTGGATTGAAAAAATCACAAAATGTTCGCGAACCCTTAGTCTTAATTGCAAACAGCCTGCATCCAACGCTGTTTCTCTGTCAAGCAAACTGCTTGCCTCTCATTTGATCGTTCACAGCCAGGTACAAATAGCTCCTGTTTGCTGTGATCAGTGTTTGTTTTTTAGATAAGCAGTTCAACGGAGCTCCGATCGGAGTTCACAACAAAACAAAGAGAGGCTTCATAACAAAACAAAGAAAGTAATTTAGTTAAAAGCATTCTGGGATAGCTCCTTATTCCCTGGAGGCCAATAAAAGCGCTGGTGTGTGTCCACACTTGATGAGCAGTGCTGGATCACCAGCGCTGCAATCGCTACACTCCAACCTGGCCAGGTGTACAGCCAGCGCTGCAGCCAGGGAGTTGCAGCGCTGGATGTGCCTTGCAGGTGTGGACGGTTACTAATTGCAGCGCTGGAAAGCCTCTACCAGCGCTGCAACTTGCAAGTGTAGCCAAGCCCTGGATAACTGTGAGAATTTCTAACTCCATCGATTTTTAACCTCCCTGCACATAGAATCACGAGTGCTTCAAATAGACCACTCCTGAAAATTTTAAAGGTTTAACTACTACTGATAAAATTAACTCTGAGATTGAAGCACTATGATTAAATCAGACAGCAGTATAGATCTGGTCATCACACAGGTGATACAAAAGATCATGTTGACTTATCAGGTCTCCAAGTGGTTTCTCATGCACATTGAACAACATTGAGAGACGCCTGTGGGATTCCATGAAGAAAGGTAAGAAGTAATTAGACATTGCCACTGATTTAAAGTTACCTGAAGACATTAATAGAACTCCCCTCCAGCAATTTCAACCATGTCTAGCTGGTTGATACACTTGGGCAGCAATGCCCAGTGACCACAGGTATCAAAAACATTTTATTGGGTTGCTGATCTCATAGAATAGTAGTGGCTGGCTCCAATAAGGCACATTTTCTCAGTAAAGTGGATGGAAACCACTCCCAGGGCTGCAGTAATGTGCTGCCAAGATAAGGGGATTCAAAATTTTTTTTTCTTCCTTACCTTACAATAAACTTTTTGTACCAGAAGTGCTTGTTCTTTCAACAAAGAAAGGTAAGAGACTGGGGGAGGAGGGAACAGTTTGTTTTCTCACTTAGACAGAAATATTTTCTTACAAGAATAACAAAAGAAAGAGGCAACACTACTTCATAAACAAACAGATTAAGCTGTACTAAACTGAAAATATTTGCCATAAGGTTTGATCCAGAAAATATACCTAATATATTGATTTAATACCATTGTGTTCATCTTGTATAATTTGAAAGGGCAAGGTATGCAGTGAAAACACTGTAGAGAAGTCTGGAGTTATCCTTCATGGAGACTTTTTTATTTTTAAAATACAAGTCATTGGGTGCAATCTGGTCCATTCCAAAGATAAAATATTTTGCTTTTTTAAAGTATTTTTATGAGCTCTCTGGCAGGGATGACTTAATATCCAGAGAGGGAATGACTCGATATGAGGTAGGGCAATCATCCAAATCTTCCCTTCAAATTGGTGGAGACATTTTAACATGGATCTTCTGGAATTGCCCTCCAGCACAGGACTACCATGCATCAATGCAATGTTCAAAGGAAACAAGTCTGCGTCAGGGGTCAGGAAGTCTGGATGAGTCCACACCCTTCAGCGACCTAAGGAGCTCTTCCACACAGGTATTTTTTTGTCTTGAAGTATGACAAAATGCTGCTGGTAAAGCACAGTACTGAAAGTAGTAGATTTGAGTTTTATTCCTGGCTTTGTTGTACACTTCTTGTGGAACCTTGAGCAAGCCACATAATCTCTTTGTGCATCAGTATCCTCCACTGTAACAACTGGAGAAAAAATAAGTATCTACCTCAGAAGGATGTTGAGAGGATCAAGGCCCTGATCCAGCAAAGCACTCAAACCAAGCTTAACCTTACATTCATGAGTGGTCTCCTTAAAGTCCCTTTCCCTTGGAGTAATGTTAAGCCTATGTTTAAGGCCCAGATTTTTAAAGGTATTTAGGCATTGCTACCCTCAGTGTTGCAATGCTCAGCTGATTTAGAAGCTTAAATATCATTTTCAAATGGGATTTAAGCACTGGGGAGCCAAAATCCCATTGACACACATGGAATATAGGCTCCTAAGTGCCTAAATCCTATTGGAAAATGAAACTTAGGCATTGAATGCAGCAACACCTACATACTTTGAAAAATCTGGGCCCATGTGTTTTAAGATAGCTTAATTCATTAACATCTATAAAGAGCTGCAAAATACTCACATGGAAAGAGTATGTTAGATAATTTAAGTCTGTAATGCTTTGGTTTTCTTCCACTAAGAGCAAAAAATATACTTTCTGTCTCGGCCCCAAACCTGCAAACAGTTAAAGATGTTCATAATTTCCCTCAGGTGAGTAGTCCCATCAAGTCTATGGGACCATTCATGTGAGTAAAGTTACACAGGTGCTTAAGTATTTGCAGGATCAAGGGCATATATTTTCTTGTCTTATTTTAAGAAAGGAAGAAGGAAAGAAACCAAACCTCAGTGAGAAAGTAAACTGTTTCTCCTTCAAGATCCATCATCTTGACTTCCCTCACAGTCACAAACTAAACTGAAAAATATGGCATGTTCTTTACACTGCCATTCAAACGTTAGTGTGGTCTACCTGTATGAGTATAGTTAATTGTATTACATAGTAATGTTTATAGTAACAGAACACTGAGGCACAGCGAGAACAGTAAGATATACTATAGAATTATAGCTCATGGTTATGTAATTATGGAAATAGTTCATTTTATGTAATTCTTCTCTAAGCCAATATACTATAGATGGAAATTGACAATGCTGTCCCGTTAACCTACTATTTACCCATTTTATTATACTGCATCTGTGCTATGTCCTTTAAGTTTTATTATTGTATTGTGTATATTTCGTATCAGTGATGTATGTTTTATTTTTGTTTACCTTCTGACATTAGTGCACAGTGCTCCACTGTCCCACATATTAGTCTAAACTTGATTAAATAATTGTCATCTGAAAAATATTATACTGTATTCTAAATAAGAATGTATTTCAATGCTTATGTCTGGAGTAGAGTTAAGGATACATGCATGACTTTTATAATCCTGTAAAACACTTTGAGGTTTATATACATAAATAAATTATGTTATGAAATATGCTGTAAAATTAATTTATTTTGTATACACCGACTGGTTATTTTAGGAATGGTGCAAATCATGTTTTGTGTTTAAATGTGCATTGATGAACACAACTACTTTAAGCAATTTTTCTTGAAATAATGTAATAATGAATTTGATTCTGTGTTAGAAGTGAAGATTTTAATCATATAAATAAATCATATACATTCTAGAAATTCAGAGTTGAGATTCTCAATTGCCAAGTTAATTCTGTCCTCTTGAGTGCATCATTACAATAAGGTCTTTCATTACATGACCATACAACAATGAACACTGTGAAATATTATTCTCTAATTAATACAATATAATGGAAAGTAAATGCACTTTTTCTGTAATGTCAGGTGCACTCATAATGCACTTTGTATTACTGCATATATACTGCCTGGTATTTTAATGAAAGATCTCAGTCTAATGCACATAAATAAGAGAAAAAATTCTTGACTTTTGTACAATTCACTTATCAATATTACATGAAGGCAGTTTTTTGTGTAAAAGAGGAGCCAATCACATAAATTATATCAGCCTAATAGAGAAAAGGTAGAATTTTTTTCATAAGAGTCTAAGGAAAAGAGTCCAATAAGTAGATGTACAGTCAGGCTGCTTTCACATCACAGTCATCAAATCAGTGCATAGGATGCAGTAGTACAGTCTGTGATAATCTTTCCTCTGATGCCAGACCCACTTACCATGAACACAGCTTTTGGGGGAGTGGGAGAAGAAATGCTGCATTGTGGAATGTCATACCTCTCCAGACATGGAACTTTAAATACAAAACCAAAAAACCTGTCTTATGAAAAACACAAGGTAATCACAGAGAATATAAGGCTATAATTCATTCTCAGGGCTCTGCTGGTATTCAGCCCATCAATTAAAATATAACTCAGACATTCGTGGTAATAGCCCCAAAGTGAATGTAACAATACAATATGTTTCATAATGTCATTAGTTTTTTGGCCAATATAAAAAACTTTTCAGATCATTTTTAAAACCTTAACTAAAGAATTGATTTACAATTGATAATATTCTTATATTTCAGAGTTAAAGTTTTTATTTAAAATAAATATCACTAGTGCCTGTTAATTCTTGAGGTATATTTTTTATCAGTGCATAGTGCATAGCACTTTGCTTTTTCTCAGTCTCACATCTTGGCATCAGTCAACTCAAACCATCAAGGTTTAAATTTATAATTCATATATGAACAACAGTGACCTCATGTGGCTATTGCTTCAGGGATGCACATTTATCAAAGAACAAAAGAATGAAGTGTTTCTTCATGACAGGATTATAGAAGAGTTCAGAGGAAGCCCATTGTGATGTATTACAGCTTTTGTCTTCAGACAACATTTGCTACAGTATTGCTTTTAAAAAACTCAGTTCAAGAAGAAATGCCTTGAACTGGCCAACAAGCACTCCTGGACTGTAAAACTTATCTATCATCTAATTTTAATAACACTTCCCATAATGTCTGAGAGTTCTCCACACAAATTAGGTTTGTATAGCATTGTATTTCCTAGATTCCAGAGCCAGAAGGGACTGCTATGATCATCTAGTCTGACTAGGGTGACCAAACTTCCCATTTTTGCCAGGACAGTCCCCTTTTTAAGCCCTGTCCCAGACATCCTGACTTTTTTGGTAAAAATGGGTATTTGTCCCGTTTGCTCTTGCCAATTGATCATTAGTTGTCAAAAGCAAATGGAACAAATGCCCAGTTTTGCCAAAAAAGTGTGGTGCACCCCCTAAGTGGTACGTGGAGGAACATTGGATGGGCAGTGGTGATGTAAGGTGCCAGGCAATGGGGCTCTGGTGAATGGTAACACCAGGTAGCTTGGGCCAGCCCCACGCAGTGTCCCGTTTTTACTTAGGGAAATTTTTACTTTGGGTCACTCTAAATCTGACCTCCTGTACATCACAGGCCATAGAACCTCCTCAAAATAATTCCTAGAGCAGATCTTTTAGAAAAACATGCATTCTTGACAAAAATTGTCAGTGATGGAGACTCTACCACAAATGTTCCAATGGCCAATTTAGGCTGTGTTTTGGCAGGCAGTTTTGGGCTACTGAATTCCTACTGCAGGGAAAACTTTTAAGTTGCTGTATGCATTTGCTTTTCTGTGTAGCCAAACACATAGTAAATTTGCCGAACACACCACCTTGTCTTTGTTTGCCTATTTCTGCTTTTGGGGCTAGCACTTTTAAACAGGAGGTCACACTAGATCAGGGTTTCTCAAACAGGGGTTGACGCTTGTGTAGGGAAAGCCCCTGGTGGGCTGGGCCCATGTGTTTACCTGCCCCGTCTGCAGGTCCTGCTGATCACGGCTGTCACTGGCCGTGGATGGCTGCTCCGGGCCAATGGGAGCTGCTGGAAGTGATGGCCAGTAAGTCCCTCAGCCCGCACCGATTTCAGCAGCTCTCATTGGCCCGGAGCAACGATCCACAGCCAGTGGGAACCGCGATTGGCTGGACCTGTGGACAGGTCAGGTAAACACGCCGGCCTGGCCCGCCAGGGGCTTTCCCTACACAAGCATCAACCCCTGTTTGAGAAACCCTGCACTAGATGATCACAGAGATCCCTGCTGGCTTTATAATCTATGAATCTTGGTAGGAAAGATATAATGTGACTTATCACAAAAAGAAGGAAGACTCACACATTCCTCATTCTTCCACATTTACACAACCAATCTGTTAAATCCTTCAAACCTTATTTAATCCTTCAACTGAATAATGGGAGTTTTGCCCAAGTAAGGACCAAATTAGGACTGCAGAATTTGATCTCACTTAGGCCCTAATCTAGCAAAGCACATGATTAACTTTAAGCTTGTGAGTAGTCCCATGTGCCTAAGTTCTTTGGTGGGCTGGGACATTATACAGGTGAGTTTTCAGCATGTTTTATTTCCAAATTCAAATACATTCTTATATTTCACCTAACCTGTATCAACAAGGGAAATGTTAAAACTCCAAGGAAGTCAATATCATTATGTCCCTGTTCTTCAATATATCCTTGTTTTTGTAAGCTATGAAGCCTTCCTATTTCCCATCCGTCCCTTCCATAATTAGCAGCCAAGTTGTCTCATCATAAGGATTTTTAACTGATGATTAAGGTAAATAAGAGCCTTATCCACCTGTCTTGCAAAACTCCCTTCTCAGAGTTTTTACATTCTGGTACAAGCTGCTACATTACACCTTAAAGGATAAGAAATAAGTCTCAGCAATACATGTATATAAATATATTTATCTGCAAGGTTGTTACTGCTATTCTCATAATCATCCATTCTCTACAAAGGATCCAGTTCTTTACCAGACTTCATTCCACTCTTTTGTTTCAATACACAAACATACAATATATGTAACACTATTGGCAGAACAGAACTTTTTTGTTTATTCCTAAAAAGCTAGGACCCGAGTCTGCTCAAATTGAAGTCAATGGCAAAACTCCCATTGACTTTAATGGGAGTAGGACATAGCCTTTAGTTATAAAAGATACATTTCTGAACATCAGTGGAATGTAAATTTAGGTAATGATTTGGAACTTTTCCAATTGCAGCTTAAGCCTTGGAAACAACTGATTCCCTCTGAAAGTCATTGTAGCTGAACATGAAAATTCTTGTTGTACTATAGCAAATTGACATCACACAAACATCAGTAATAACTTGTACACCAAAGAAACAAACACCTGTACTTACATTCTAAAAACAAGGAAAAATAAAAGGCTTGGAGTAACTGAATTATGAATTAGAAGTTTGTAAGTGTGTTTTATTATATTTTTTTCATTTTTATTTGCAGCTAATTCAATGACACATAAAATTACCAAAAGAAAAAATGGCTCTGCTCTTTTACAATGTTATACAAACGGAATCATTAAAGATATCCTGATGATAGGCAAATTTTTATTTGTGTGAAAATCATGGCTACATAAAGCTCGAATACAGATGTATCCTTCTCTCTCCCTTTTCTTTCCAATTTCATGATGAGAGGGAAAAGAAATAATTAAGCAGTGTAGACATGAATGAATTATCCCACCCATCCTCACAAGTGAAGATAAATATCATAGCATCAGCCTGCATTTGTCAGATGTAGGAGCACAGAATTTAGCATACTGAATCAGCTCACTTGTCCATCAAATCCAAAATCCCATGTCTGCTGTGGCCAATACCTGAAATCTTATACAGATAGACACAAAAGACTCAGTACATCATGTTGTTCATAATGCTGCTTATGCAGATTTTATTTTACATCATTTTTACTTTCTCATACATGTAGATTGCTACCTAATATATTACAATAATCAGACGCTCAAGAAGCTAGCTGCTTTTACAACCAGCAGCCATGGCAACCAATCCCTTGCTGGGTTGGCAGCCTACTCCACAATTTACACGCAAGCCTATTCTTTTCTACTATATTTTTCAAAGATGGTTTGGCATTCTGCAAAATCTTTAAGCCTCCTTGAAACACATCAGGGTAAATTATACCAGTTTACAGAAAGATAGATAATCACCCATCTTCATTATTCCTAAAGTGCCTAACTCCTTGGTATTTAGCTACTGACAAACCCTTCCCCAACATGAGTATAAAAGTTTATAGTGAATAATGCTTCTTATAGGGTATAGGTGGATATGAATCTCAAAATTTGATTCCAGATCCAAACTTGCCCAAAATTTGAGGGTGGGTTTTGGGTCAACCTTTATAATAAGGCTACCTGTGAAGTTCATGTCTAGGATGTTCTGGTGTAAGGTTTTGGTTCTGGCCCATCTCTAATTTAGAGGAAAAGACTAAGGTCCAGATTCTCAAAGGTATGTAGGTACCTAACTCTCACTTAAGTCAATGGTAGTTAGGTGCATAAATACCTTTGAGGATCTGGACCTAAATTAACTGAAGGAATTTTGATGCAGTTGCCAGGGAAATTAGAAACGGCAAAGTCTACTCGTGAATCCATCTGACTCTCATTCACTTCAGTAGGAGCAGAATGTATTCATTCAAAGGGCAAAACTGGCTCATAATTAATATACACTGTAGATTCTTCAGGTAATGCACAAGGCAAAAAACAATTGATCTCTTAAGTAAAATATAACTTGGCAGGGTTTTACAATTAAAAACCTTGTACTAGGTATGAGACTTATTACAGTTAATATCAAGTAATACATGAAAACTGTTGGGGGAAAATACCCCTAATATATGAAGAAACAAGTTTGTTTCTCTAAATTTCTTAGTAGAACTAATATAAACATAAACGCTACAAACCATAAAATGCCCAGCTGTATATTGGGACAATTGAAAGAATAAAGGGGCCATTTCCCAGACAAAAAGGGCAGATGGGTGCCCAACTTCCTGTCCTTCATGCCTTCAGAAAACTTCTCCTCGAGAGTAATTTGCCATATGAAGTCACACCAGTGTAAGCACCACTCTATACCAGGTTAGATTAGGTGGTTGGATCACTGTAACTTCATTAATACAGTTACGCAGATGCAAATTTTCGTAATGTTAGACAAACTCTTACATTCTAGGGCTTGATTCTCCACTCCGTTCTGCCATTTTACGCTGGGGAAATTCCACTGAAGTCAATGGAACTAACCTGATATAAAGGTGGTGTAATGGCATGGAGAGTTAGGCCCAATACAGTCTAAAATTATAATCCTGTATTATACTATTAATATTATACTATTAATATATATTAATTCTAATACTATATATTAATATTATAATATTAATATATATATTAATTCTAATATAACCGAATTGAAACCAAGTCCAGATTTTCACTCTAGCAAGCCATTAACAATGATCTCTGATTCATAAGGAAACAGTGACTGGAATGTTTATATTTATTATATCCCTGCTTTATGCAAGCGATTAGTTTAATAAGTGTCTGCAATACAGCATACTTTAATTTAATTAAGAGATAATATGAATTAAAGAGGACATTGTCACAGGATAATGGTCTCTTTCTTCTACATGAATGCTAAGACATTTATGAAAAATAAATACTGAAGGCACACACACACACATTTTTCAAGGAAGATACCTTTCCTGTAATATAGTTTTATGTAAGTGCATTTATTTCTATTATGCCTAATGATTTATGTAGATCTAGAGCTTGATTCCTTGCTGACTTACATCGAATGTAGTCATTTACAATGCATCAGTGCAAAGTGGCTTACTAGACGGTTTTCACACAAATCTGCACTGTTGTAAGTAACTTCATGAGCTGAAAGGGAATAAAATTATTTTCAGCAACTTCACTCCCACCCTTTCAAAAGATTACTCCACCTTCTTTTTCTCTCTGCTCAGAGACCATTTGCTCCAACAGACTTGATTCTAGCCTGGCCATGTTTCTCCTACACTTACACAACCCCACCAGATGTGAATAAAAGTTATGTTTGGAAGAGAGTGCCATGTTTTAGCCTTTTCCCTAAAAATACTCTTCCTCCACATCTAATCTTATTTATTATGCTTTGTATCCAGTAGCTGTGTTTGTATTGGGGCCTCACTGGGCTATGTACTGTACACACATATATAATCAAGACAGTCACTGTCCCAAAGAGATTAAAGTCTAAGTATATGATGAGATAAAACAGGACAAGGTAACAGTGAGATGATTATTATTAGTGCAATAAACAGCAGAGAGGCTGACGATGCTTCATGAGCATCATGAAAGAGGAGAACTTTAAGGAGGGATTTGAAGGAAAATAATGTGGTGACTGTGGATTTTTACAAGGAGCAAAGGTGTGGGAGGGAAAACTTGACTAACAAGCAATAAAGGCTTTCATGATTGGCATAATAAAAACTGGGGACTATGCATGTGCTAAAAGTTAAGCACACATATAAGGACTTTGCAGGATCAAGGTCAATATGCAGGCCACATTATTCTGCAACCACTTCAGCTTCCAAGTTTTCTCCAGCTGTATCCCTATGTAGAATGCATTACAGCCTATTTTCTTTTGGTGGATTTTCAAAGGCACAAATAGATGTCCCAATTCCTTTGAGTTTTACTGAGAGTGTGACAGCTATGGCAAGTTCCTGCAATATCTAGGACAAACCTTATTGATTAAGTTAAATGATATTGATTTAAGATTGATCATTTAAGCATTTTAGGAGCTCACTGTATTAACAATGCAAATGTTTATGTGTTGTTGTGGGATTATATGTAACTTGGGAAGGAGACGTGACCAATGTAAACCTTGGGAAGTGTTATGAGCTTCAACTCTTTTAAACAATGGGACAAGAATGATTTGTTAGTTTCCTAGGAAATATGTGGGTGGAGGGGATGCAAATATCCACCTCTGGATCTGATCTTTAGAAGCTTCACTTTGGGAAGGGTACCGTTGTCTATGCATTACCTATTCCCAGGATCAAAAGGCCCAAATGGCACAAAGGAGTATCTCAGAGATTCCTAGGATTTATTGTTGTGTGCCAAAGGAGTTATGAATTTGTAACCACAAGAAACCTCCAGAGTGTGGTTTGAAGGACTGTTCAACAGCCAGAGCCCTTGTTGGAGTTGGGGTGATCTCTGGTAAGCTTATTAGTGTGATTGTGTAGGTTCTTTTAATGGTTTCAATAGATTTCCCCTGTAATGCTTTACCTTAAGAATAAATGGGTTTGCTTAGAACTAGGTGCGTGGTAATTTAAACTGCAGGGAATTGCACTGTTAACCATTGCTCAGGAGAAAAGTAAAGAAGGCCTGCTGAGGCAGTCTGATTTTGCTAGGGAAATTCATAGCAAAGACAGGGAGCTCTGCAGCCTGGAAATAACCTAGTCAGGATGGAGAGAGACACGGCTGGGGAGCCAGAAGCCTAAGAGCGGGTGTCCTTGCTGGACCATAGAGACGGGGGATACAGGTGCAGCTGCCCTGAACTCTGACAGGAGATTGGGCACTTAACTCTCTTAAATTCTGAAAAACCCACCCAAGCTGATAAAGACATGATCCACACTTGAAAGAATCTTTCTTCAGAGCCAAGGTCTTTATGAACAGAATTTCTGTCACCATTCCCTTGTCTACTTGTGATTATTCTTCCATATCCTAGTAGATTTGTGTTAATATTTGATTTAATTATGTGAAATCCATAGCTTACATTTATTTTTTTTTAAGTTTTCTTTGTTCTTATTCTGAGAAAAGCATCTTATTCCGTGTTGCCTTTATGTTGCCTTAAAATATGGAATCCTCTAAAAGTCACTTAATGGAGCTACAATAGTTTCTGAATCCAAGCTGCCGGCCAAATGGCAGATCCGTGTGATTCTGAATAGCTGAGATCTGAACTAAATTTATATTGAATCTGGAATTTATAATGAAAATACCAACTCAAGAATAATTTTAGCAGGATTACTGGCCTGATACAATAAGGAATATAATAAACCCCAAAAGCTACATTTTATAAATTAAAAAGAGAAGAACAAAATAGTCTGCTATTCCACTGGTTATAATCCTGGAAGACACAGGGTAATTAAAGTACTACTATCCTTTTTTAACTATAGAAGATCATCTCCTGACATTGCACCAAATCTCCTTTGCATGGCTTATCAGCCACTGCTGAATTGATTCTCTTTGGTATAAGCAGCAAAGAATCCTGTGGCACCTTATAGACTAACAGACGTTTTGCAGCATGAACTTTCGTGGGTGAATGCCCACTTCATCGGATGCAATAGTGGAAATTTCCAGGGGCAGGTAAATATAAGCAAGCAAGAAGCAAGCTAGAGAAAACAAGGTTAGATCAATCAGGGAGGATGAGGCCGTGTTCTAGCAGTTGAGGAACAGGGCCTCATCCTCCCTAATTGATCTAACCTCGTTATCTCTAGCTTGCTTTTTGCTTGCTTATATTTACCTGCCCCTGGAAATTTCCACTCTTGCATCCGACGAAGTGGGCATTCACCCACGAAAGCTCATGCTGCAAAACGTCTGTTAGTCTATAAGGTGCCACAGGATTCTTTGCTGCTTTTACAGAACCAGACTAACAAGGACAAGTGCAGAGTCCTGCACTTAGGACAGAAGAATCCCAGGCACTGCTACAGACTAGTGACCGAATGGCTGGGCAGCAGTTCTGCAGAAAAGGACCTAGGGGTTACGGTGGACGAAAAGCTGAATATGAGTCAACAGTGTGCCCTTGTTGCCAAGAAGGCTAATGGCATTTTGGGTTGTATAAGTAGGGGCATTTCCAGCAGATCGAGGGATGTGATCATTCCCCTCTACTCAGCACTGGTGAGGCCTCATTTGGAGTACTGTGTCCAGCTTTGGGCCCCACACTACAAGAAGGATGTGGATAAATTGGAGAGAGTCCAGCGGAGGGCAACAAAAATGATTAGGGGGCTGGAGCACATGACTTATGAGGAGAGGCTGAGGGAACTGGGATTGTTTAGCCTGCAGAAGAGAAGAATGAGGGGGGATTTGATAGCTGCTTTCAACTACCTGAAAGGGGGTTCCAAAGAGGATGGATCTAGACTGTTCTCAGTGGTAGAAGATAGAACAGGGAGTAATGGTCTCAAGTTGCAGAGGGGGAGGTTTAGGTTGGATATTAGGAAAAACTTTTTCACTAGTAGGGTGGTGAAGAACTGGAATGGGTTACCTAGGGAGGTGGTGGAATCTCCTTCCTTAGAGGTTTTTAAGGTCAGGCTTGACAAAGCCCTGGCTGCAGGGCCGGCTCTAGACCCCAGCGGGGCAAGCACCCGCGTGGGGCGGCCCTTTCCTGCGGGGGCGGCAGGCTGGGCCGGCGGACGTGCCGCAGTCATGCCTGCGGGAGGTCCACTGGAGCCCCGGGACGAGCGGACCTGCCGCAGGCATGACTGCGGAGGAGGCGCTCGTCCCGCGGCTCGGCTGGACCTCCCGCAGGCATGACTGCGGCAGCTCCAGCGGAGCCGCGGGACCTGCGAACCGTCCGGAGGTCCAGCCGAGCCGTGCGACCAGCGGACCCTCCGCAGTCATGCCCGCAGGAGGTCCACTGCTCCCGCGGCTCCGGGGCGCCTCCCGGGCATGACTGCTTGGGGCGGCCAAAAACGTAGAGCTGCCCCTGCCTGGCTGGGATGATTTAGTTGGGTTTGGTCCTGCTTTGAGCAGGGGGTTGGACTAGATGACCTCCTGAGGTCCCTTCCAACCCTGAGATTCTATGATTCTATGGCTACCTCTCTGATCTTTGGTATAAGTGTTCTCTGTCCAGTGAATAGAGAACCATGCTGTAGTATAATGAGGAAGGGGTGAGGCCATGACCCTCCCTGCTCCTTGTCTTTCCTCATTCCTTTAGTAGCTTCCTGCTCCCCAGGGGCTCAGAGGGGTGGGGGAGGGAATGAGCAGCCCCTGATCTCAAATACAATGGTGTAAAACTAGAGTAACTCCACTTTAATCTACAGAGTTACACTGGATTTACACCACCATGACTGAGATCAGAATCCAGCCCCATGTTACTAGTTTACCCTTGCCACAGAATTCTCTGTTACTTTCCTTGTAGCAGAAATCAGTCCTGAAATGCTGCCAAAATCTCATGGGTTTTGCTTATAACTTAAGCTCCTCAGTGTGTCAAGAATTCAGAAGTAAATAAAATAGGTTAGATGAGGTAAGAAATAGAATAAGAAAATCTACCCTCCTCCTTCCCCACATGTGCTTTCCCTTGACTAGATTATAAAACAAAGATTTTGGATTAATGTCAACTCCTTCAAGCGTTTGTGTTAGGCAATTAAAATGCACTGAGCAATAAAAACGCATGGCATATCCCACAAAAATAGCTAAAAAGGCTAATTGGGAACCTGGCTGTTACAATGACAAATTGCTCCATCTTTTGCTTTTGAGTCATATATCATTATATATCAATAAGAACTAATCTGTAAAATGCATCACAAGCTTTGATTGACACTAACTGACTGGCTAGCTGTTGCTTCACTAATGATAAGACAATCAGCACAGTCTCAAGGGTAGAGGAGTCAACATTATGCAACCTTTGATACCATTCCCTTTGGATCTGTGAAGAATAATGATTTTGAGACATAGAATTTAAATTGAATTACCAGCCCTGCTGCCCATCTCACATGCCATTAGAACTATTTACTTTTACAAAAAAGAAAAGAAAAAAACACCAAAACTCACTAGAAATAAAAGCATTCACTTACTTATTATCCCTAAACACAAGTTCTCATATTAGTGGTTTTGGCTGCCACTGTAACTATCCCAATTAGTTTACTATGCAAACACTGTGACATTATGAACATTCATTAAACAGATATTGTTACACCACTACCATATAGACAATTGTCAAGCTGATTTTACCAAGCGGTTTGGAGAGGCTTTTTAAAAAAAATGTAAGCACCAGGGTTTCTATCTATCTAGCCTCTTACATTGGCACCCACCACTGTAGTGTCTGAGCTCCTAAAAGTTCTTTGTAAGAAAAAAGTGACATTGAATAACTTTAATGTGCAGTATATGAATTAATCTTATAAAATGTGTATATAAAGGTTTTCAAACTGCAATACCTCACTGTCTTAATAAACCTACTGATATGTGTTTTCTCTTATCTGTTCCTTGCGAAGTTTTTAATTACATTTGCTTTTTTAAGTATATCAGAATTATAACACCTCTTTTTACAGGCCTCTGTCCACCAGAGCGGGAAAAGGTTTTAGTATATCTAGATGCAGCATATGTATTCCATATGCCCTCTGTCTGAATTAGCTGGGGGTTCGTCAAGCTTGGTATTGAGTGAGGAAAAGACAGGCAGGACCAGGGTAACACTAAAAAGCCAAGTGGCTGCGTTTATTTAGGGGATAATTACAACTTGGGCTGGGGGAGTAGGCAACTTTGGCTGGGATGGTATCAAAAGTACAAACACACCCCAAAACACAGTAATAATACACTTTATACTGCTCACCACACCACACCAAATAGGCAGACACACCAATCACACAGATAGGAATCGGGTTCGTCAGGGCGATGCCCGGTGCAAACACAGAAAAGAGACCCACGGGCCACTGCCTCGGCCACCCTTGCTTTCACACAGAGGGTAAACCCAGAGTGTGGTGCGGCTGCAGCTGGGCAGATTCCACTCACTCAGACCGCGGGGACTGGACCCCCTTGGTCAGCTACCCTCTAAGTAGAGGCAGCTCCCAAGTTAAACACACACACACACTGGACACAGACAGAGCAGTGATTCAAACACATAAAGCAGTTGGCAATTAACAATTTAATAACAGCTAGAACTATTATACAAGCTAGCTAAGCAATTGTGCAATTCTGAGCTCACTAATACAATCCTGATATCCTGAGTAGATATTTGGTACCAAGTTAGGGAGGGGAACAAATAAAAGGCTAGATAAGCTAACTGTCAGATATCAAAAAGCAAATACCGCACTCCAGGCGCAGCTGACCAGCAGAACAGACACCAGAAGCATGACGAGCAGACAGGGATCGGGTCCAAACGACAACGAATCCAAACGATACGACACGAGTGCACTTTACCGGGAGGAGACCCTGGCCGAACGAGTGATCAGGTCCTTCAGCTAACACGCGGATGCTCCACACAAATTTTGGGGGGAAACCTAGTTTTATAGAAGGGTCTCACTCCCTCGTGTCAGCATCTGATTGGCTCCCTGGTCCCTCCTCCCTTCAGGTTTCGAGCTGTTGCCACCCCACGTCGGAAGGCTTTGCACACGGCACACTGGAGTTGACGAGTAAACAAACCTGACCCTTAGATGACTGGGTCCAAAAAAGAGCAGGAAAATGAGTCTCTGGGCAGAATTAACCTGACCTCCAGACGACCGACCCAAAAAAAACAGGTTGCTGGGCAGAATCAGGCCTCCACACACAGAACTAGCCTGACCTTTAGATGGCCCAGCAGGAGAGAAAAAAAACAAAAACACAGGAGAGCATACACAGCTAGTGTTGCTGGGCAGGATTGAGTCTCTGCCCTCTCTTATACAACAGGAACCTGGTCCAAAATGGAGGCTGCCTTGTCCTTTTAACAGGACAAGATGGCCATGGACCGACAAGTGGCCATACATAGCCATAACTATGAATCGGATTGCGACATGCCCCCGTGGCCGATTGGCGGTCCATCACGGGAGGGTCAGCTTACACCTAGGAGGGAACGAACCTAGGGAACATAAGGGAAAACCGAATTCAAGCGGAAAGCTCAGAGCCCGACTGGTCGTCAGCTGACGTGAAGGCAGTGTAGTGCACAGTCTGAATAGGAAGTGCTGACACAGCCCTGTTAATTAGAGCTTTGGTACATGCAAGGCTTAAGCAGAAAATAACAATAATTACTGCTGCTGCAATTAACCAATATTTTAAGGATTGTGCCCATTGTCCAAGTCCCCAGCCTGACAAGGTTGTTTGCCACCAGTCCCAGGATTGACGCTCCTCACGGATGCGGACCGCCAGGGACGACAGCTGCTGGGTGATGGCAGAAACATTGTTCCAGCCAGGACGCAGGCGAAGGCAACATTGTCCCTCAAAACGAGAATCAAGGTTCTCCAGGGCCTCGCAAAAGTCCTGATGCAGCAGAGACTGTATCATCAGGCGGTTCTGCTCAGCATACTCAGCTAGGATAGTGAGGGAATTGTCAACCTGTTGAAATCCAAGGGCTGTGAGATTAGTAAGGGTTTCTAAATTTCTAGATAGGCTACGGATCTGACTAAGAGTGAAAGCATAACTATAAGGGTTAAACTGTACATAGCCCCAAAAGAGGGTTTCAGTGGCAGATTTGAGACGAGTCCACCAGGTGAGTTCACGCTTCTGTGGACCAAATATGGGGGAGGCCTGTGGAAAACACCTCCTCCTTTAATGTAAACCTGACCAAGGGCGCAGATGCCCTTGGGGAGGCGGAGATGATTATACGCGATGCCATTGCCACAGAACCAATAGATCCCAGGAGGGGAATGCAGGCTAAGGGTATTGCTTTCATTTACAGCTGTGGGGTCGCGGGCAACTGCAATCCAATAACGATGTGCCCAATCAACAGCCCTAATACCAACCGTTTCCTGTCTAGTACCAAATGCACGGCTGGGAGTGCCAAATACCCGGCTGGGAGAGGATAACCACGAGATAGCATCGAAAATAATAACAGGGAGCTTAAGTTGTTGAAGAGTGGCTAAAGTGGACTCAAATGCCTGGCAATACCAATTAGGGGAAGTAGGTAGCTGCCAATTGTGTTCCTCACTACAATGATATTGCTTACCACACCATTGACAAGGGGCTGGGGGCATATAGAAATGGGAACAGTTAGGATATGACCCCCAGGAACGGAGAGATTCAGGGCCCAAGAACACGAAACAGGGACCAGCTGGTGGCCTGGGATGAAACACAGAGATAGGGGCACTAGGGGTTGTAAAGCGGTCTGATCGTATGGAGTTACAGGTGAACAGGTGCCGCCAAGGCCAGCTGGGATCCTTACATCGAGAAGCAGGCTCCTCATGAGTCACATTATAAATGGGAAGGAATTTAAAGAAATAAGGAGGTTTCTTGGGGTCTAACAGGGACCCTGAGCATACTACACAGTGGTGGTCTGGAGGAATGGAGGACACATCACTCCAATTAGCAGCCAGAAGTTCCTGACGAGCGTAAGCCAAAGTCCAGTTGACTAGAGGGTTCGGATGGGGATGGCGTCGCTGTGAACAAACCTGGAATGAAAAAGGGGGAGAATAGGACGAGCCCTAGGGCAGGTCCTGTTATGATGTGGGCCGGCCGACTTTCTGACTGGCCAGCGATGCCCAGGTTTGAAGAGTCAGGGTCGTGGGGCTTCGTGGCATACAAGGGGTTGGGACGCAAGACGGGTCGTCTGGCCTAGATGTTATTAGGGCAGATACCCATACCCGCATCCTGGAAAAACAAAAGGGGGAAAAGAAACAACTGGCTCTCAAAGTGGAGGCGGCTCTGGAGCAATATATTTATGCCACCCCAACGCTACAGCCAGAAGCTTTTGCGATATAGAGCTTACCCTGCAAACAGTGTTTTTGCTAGGCTCCCCGCTATTGGTCTTAGGAGCCCGGGGCTTGCCCCCGTGGGGTGCAGTGCCCGCAGCCACCGCAGGCGGTTGAGGGGCCGGCCACTTCAGGCGATCCATAGCCTGAACCAACGCGGTTACCGGCCGCCCCTGGAACCCCCGCATCCACAGCAGCGTGCTAGTGTCCCCCAGAGGGCTGCTATCAAGGGCCACGTCTATCCCCTGCTCTTGGATGGGAATAGCAGCTGGATCAGTAACATAGCAATAAGCTTCAAATGACCGAAGCTGTTGCTGTGCCAGTGTTAAGCCTAGGGGGTTTTGTGCAGGCTCCCACCAAATAAGAGATGCCCCTGCGATGGTAAAAATGAGATCGCGTGGGGTAGTGATCCCGCTGGGAGGTAGCTGAAAAGCTACAGCACTATTTTGAATCTGAAGGAAAGCAGCTGCTGGCACGGAGATTGGCCAGACAGGAGCAGCTAACAGTACCCCTCGGCCCGTTCCCCTTGACCAGGCAGCACTCCGGGAAATAAGGGTTGCCTCCTCCTGATCAATAAGTTCCTGACTATATTCTAAAATAAGCCGTCCTAACCAGGTGAATACAGGTTCGTTTGGTCCCCGCCCTGTGTCCTTGATAAACTCCTTCATCTCAGCCTTGCTGCGTGTACGCCACTCAAAAACGACATTCTGTGCCCCTGTGGGGTCCACCTTAGTCCGAGTGATTTGTACTGGCATAGCTTCGGCAGGATTAAGAGCTACCTTTTCGGGGGTCAATGATGGCAGGGTCGGGTACAAACTAGGCGCTGTTGGATATGGTGGAGGGAAGGGTTCGGGGGTTTTAGGAGTTGGCAGAGAGGGAGGATATGGGGTTGCAGGTAGGGATTGGGTTGTACCGGGATCCTCAGGGGTATCAGCCATCTCCCGAGCAGTGGACGCCAGAGCCCCCATAACAACGGTCAATTTGTCCAGAGCCAGACCTAAAATCTTGTGATAGGTACTGGCAACGATCTTAGATTTGTACTGGTCAGGGAGGAGCTTTCTGGACTTTTTCCCTTCCTCTAACTCCTGCACTAGCTGGACTACCAATTCATGTGCAGGGCCCCCACTTGGGAGTCTCGGGGGAGTAACAGTTGATGGACAAGTGCCCCCGGCTGCTTTTAAAATCCTTCGGGCACCTTTCCACAGCTGGACTGGATCAGTCCCAGCGCCGGCTTCCCCTGCCTTAATGCACGTTGGCCGGTCACTGGCCTCCGTGGGGGTTAACCGCAGACCCATGTGGCATGTCAGGAGACAGCCTGCAGCACCAACAGTCAAGCTAGCAGCATAGGTTCGGCTCAGGTGGCCCTCCCCAATAATACAATTCCAGCCAATGGCCTCTGCCTCCCCCCGATCAAGTAAAACATGGTGTTGAAAATGATTAAGTTCGTCCTCTGGGGTTTTGTCGGTGACCCTGGTTCGCCACGGACAAGCAAACTGTACAGACAACCGGGAAGGATTTTCCTCACTCAATCCTGTTCGTGACGCCATGTCTGAATTAGCTGGGGGTTCGTCAAGCTTGGTATTGAGTGAGGAAAAGACAGGCAGGACCAGGGTAACACTAAAAAGCCAAGTGGCTGCGTTTATTTAGGGGATAATTACAACTTGGGCTGGGGGAGTAGGCAACTTTGGCTGGGATGGTATCAAAAGTACAAACACACCCCAAAACACAGTAATAATACACTTTATACTGCTCACCACACCACACCAAATAGGCAGACACACCAATCACACAGATAGGAATCGGGTTCGTCAGGGCGATGCCCGGTGCAAACACAGAAAAGAGACCCACGGGCCACTGCCTCGGCCACCCTTGCTTTCACACAGAGGGTAAACCCAGAGTGTGGTGCGGCTGCAGCTGGGCAGATTCCACTCACTCAGACCGCGGGGACTGGACCCCCTTGGTCAGCTACCCTCTAAGTAGAGGCAGCTCCCAAGTTAAACACACACACACACTGGACACAGACAGAGCAGTGATTCAAACACATAAAGCAGTTGGCAATTAACAATTTAATAACAGCTAGAACTATTATACAAGCTAGCTAAGCAATTGTGCAATTCTGAGCTCACTAATACAATCCTGATATCCTGAGTAGATATTTGGTACCAAGTTAGGGAGGGGAACAAATAAAAGGCTAGATAAGCTAACTGTCAGATATCAAAAAGCAAATACCGCACTCCAGGCGCAGCTGACCAGCAGAACAGACACCAGAAGCATGACGAGCAGACAGGGATCGGGTCCAAACGACAACGAATCCAAACGATACGACACGAGTGCACTTTACCGGGAGGAGACCCTGGCCGAACGAGTGATCAGGTCCTTCAGCTAACACGCGGATGCTCCACACAAATTTTGGGGGGAAACCTAGTTTTATAGAAGGGTCTCACTCCCTCGTGTCAGCATCTGATTGGCTCCCTGGTCCCTCCTCCCTTCAGGTTTCGAGCTGTTGCCACCCCACGTCGGAAGGCTTTGCACACGGCACACTGGAGTTGACGAGTAAACAAACCTGACCCTTAGATGACTGGGTCCAAAAAAGAGCAGGAAAATGAGTCTCTGGGCAGAATTAACCTGACCTCCAGACGACCGACCCAAAAAAAACAGGTTGCTGGGCAGAATCAGGCCTCCACACACAGAACTAGCCTGACCTTTAGATGGCCCAGCAGGAGAGAAAAAAAACAAAAACACAGGAGAGCATACACAGCTAGTGTTGCTGGGCAGGATTGAGTCTCTGCCCTCTCTTATACAACAGGAACCTGGTCCAAAATGGAGGCTGCCTTGTCCTTTTAACAGGACAAGATGGCCATGGACCGACAAGTGGCCATACATAGCCATAACTATGAATCGGATTGCGACACCCTCATTTTAATCTATAAAATTGTGAAATGCTGTTTTTCAGTAAAGTTTCAGGATTTGGAGGAAGCAGTTGCTTAGTCTAAGGCCTGGTCTACACTATGAGTTTATGTTGAATTTAGCAGCATTAAATCGAATGAACCCTGTACCTGTCCACACAACAAAGCCATTTTTGTCGACATAAAGGACTCTTAAAATCGATTTCTGTACTCCTCCCAGATGAGAGGAGTAGCGCTGAAATCGACATTGCCATTTCGAATTAGGGTTAGTGTGGCTGTAATTCGACACTATTGGCCACCGGGAGCTATCCCACAGTGCACCACTGTGACCGCTCTGGACAGCAATCTGAACTCAGATGCATTGGCAAGGTAGACAGGAAAAGCCCCGTGAATTTTTGAATTTTATTTCCTGTTTGCCCAGTGTGGAGTGCTGATCAGCACAGGTGACCATGCGGTCCCAGAATAAAAAAAGAGCTCCAGCATGGAGTACGGGAGATACTGAATCTGATCTCTATATGGGGAGATGAATCTGTTCTATCAGAACTCCGTTACAAAAGACAAAATGCCAAAACATTTGAAAAAATCTCCAAGGCCATGTTGGACAGAGGCCACAGCAGGGACTCAACACAGTGCTGCGTGAAACTTAAGGAGCTGAGACAAGCGTACCAAAAAGCCAAAGAATCAAATGGACGCTCATGGATGACTGTAGCTATCCCACAGTTCCCGCACTCTCCGAAAACCATTTGAATTCTGGGTTGAGCTCCCAGTGCCTGAAGGGTCTGGGTGGTTCAGGGTATATGTCATCAGTTCCCCCTACCCTCACTCCATGAAAGCAAAGGGAGAAAAATTGTTTCTCGCCTTTTTTCACTGTCACTGTATGTCTACTGGATGCTGCTGGGAGACGTGATGCTGCAGCGCTATACAGCAGCATCCCCTTACCTTGCCTTGTGGATGGCAGACGGTGCACTATGACTGGTATCCGTCATTGTCGTCCCGTGGGTGCTCCTGGCTGGCCTCGGTTAGGTTGGTAGGGGGTGCCTGGGCAGACATGGTTGCTCCTGGCTGGCCTTGGTGAGGTCGGTCAGGGGCGCCTGGACAAAAATGGGAAAGACTCCAGGTCATTCTCTTCTTTAAGTTTTGTGTAATGGAGATTCAGTCCTGCCTGGAATATCATGCTAGCTGGAGGCTTCTGCCTCAGGCTGCTCTCCCAGTCGGCAGCACTGCACGGTCGCACCTACCCCAGCCTACCCCTTGCTCCCATGGCTCACAATCAGATACTTAGACCTCTACATTTTGCTGCAAATAAAAAAATTAAGCTCCCGTTTAGAACTGTCTCCCAACATACCCATCCTGGGACATTTTGTATTTCACCAGTGTCAACCAAAGACCCACACACAAATGGAGATTCAGTCCTGCCTGTGCTTCTATCCTAGTGCTTATCACAGATTCCCATTTTCAGCTATAGGCTGAGCAAGTGCAGAATGGTGGTTCACTCTACTTCGCTGTAAGCCAACCGCCCTCCCCTCCCCCCTTTGATCTCTGCTTGCAGAGGCAATAAAGTCAGTGTTGTTTCAAATTCATGCATACTTTATTACTTCATCACACAAATGGGGGGATAACTGCCACGGTAGCCCGGGAGGGGTTGGGGAGGAGGAAAGCAACAGGTGGGGTTGTTGCAGGGGCACCTCCTAGAATGGCATGCAGCTCATCATTTCTGCGGGATGTCTGGGGCTCTGACCTGGAGCAGCCGTTTGCCTCTCAGGTTCTTTAGTAGGCTTGCCTGATATTCTAGGCAGGACTGACTCTCCATTAGACAAAACTTAAAGAAGAGAATGATCTGGGGAGTCATTCTCATTTTTGTCCAGGTGCCCCCGACCGACCTTACCGAGGCTGGCCAGGAGCACCCATGACAGCAGCAGACAGTACAGTGTGACTGGTAACCATCATTGTCAACTTGCAAAGCAGCAGGCAGTACAGTATGGCTGGTAACCGTCTTTGCTAACTTGCAAAGGCAAGGAGATGCTGCTGTGTAGCGCTGCAGTACCGCGTCTGTCAGCAGCATCCAGTAGACATATGGTGACAGTGAAAAAAGGCTAAACGGGCTCAATGGTTGCTGTGCTATGGCGTCTGCCCGGGCAATCCAGGGAAAAGGGAGCGACATGATTGTCTGCCATTGCTTTCACAGAGGGATGATTGACTGACAACATTTACCCATAACCACCCATGACAAATTTTTAGCCCCATCAGGCATTGGGATCTTAACCCAGAATTCCAATCGGGGGGGACTGCGGGAACTATGGGAGAGCTACCCACAGTGCAACACTCCAGAAGTCGATGCTAGCCTCGGTACATGGACGGACACCGCCGAATTAATGTGCTTAGTATGGCCACATGCACTCGACTTTATACAATCGGTTGCCAAAAATCGAAATCTGTAAATTCGGAGTAATCCCATAGTGTAAACATACCTTAAGTCAAATAATTACCAAACTCAGGTAAGCACAATGATTATGGTATTAATTATACATTATATACATAACTATCAGGTGAACAATAAGATTTCTAACAAGAAATGCTTGGTAATATCACTTTAAGACTTTCTGGAGTTTCATGCATGTGAGTGGATGTCAGAGAATTAGAATCTAAAACATCTACTGACTGGGTTCGTAGACGTACAATTGGGCTATATTTTCCTTTTGTAAAGCAACCAGAAAAGGCCACTACATGCATTTCTGAAGTAAGGACTTTAAGGGAAATAAAGTGACTATCTTTAGGGAAACAAAGAAGCTGGGGAATAGTGATAACACTTAGGGTATGTCTACACTACAAGACTATTTCGAATCAACTGAAGTCGAATTTGTGGAATTGACCTTATGAAGTCGAATTTGTGTATCCACACTAAATACACTAATTCGACTGTGTGAGTCCACACTAACGGGGCAAGCGTCGACTTTGGAAGCGGTGCACTGTGGGAAGCTATCCCACAGTTCCCGCACTCCCCGCTGCCCATTGGAATTCTGGGATTTCCCCCCAGTGCATGCTGGGGGGGGGAAACTGTGTCGAGGGTGGTCCTTGGTAACTGTCAGCATTCAACCGTCACTCCCGCCGGCGGGAAATCAGTTCGCGCACTTTTCCTGTTATAAGTGACAGCGCGGACGCCACAGCACTCCACTGCGATCATGGAGCCCGCTGCGATCATCGCTGCACTTTTGGCCGTTGTCAACTCCTCGCACCTTATCATACACCTCTTCAACAGTCAGATGCTGAGAAATCGGGCGAGGAGGCAACGGCAGCGCGGTGAGGACATGAAGTCTCAGACTGGCACAGACCTGTCAGAAAGCACGGGATGCCGCGCCGTGGAGATCATGGTGGCACTGGGTCATGTTCATGCTATGGGACGGCGATTCTGGGCCCGGGAAACAAGCACGGACTAGTGGGACCGCATAGTGCTGCAGGTCTGGGATGAATCACAGTGGCTGCGAAACTTCAGGATGCGTAAGGGCACTTTCCTTGAACTGTGTGACTTGCTGTCCCCTGCCCTGAAGCGCAAGGACACCAGGATGCGAGCAGCCCTGACAATGCAGAAGCGAGTGGCCATAGCCCTCTGGAAACTTGCCACTCCAGACAGCTACCGGTCAGTAGCGAACCACTTTGGCGTGGGCAAATCTACCGTGGGGGTTGCTGTGATGCAAGTAGCCAACGCAATCGTTGAACTCCTGCTCTCGAAGGTAGTGACCCTGGGAAATGTCCAGGTCATCATAGCTGGCTTCACCGCGATGGGATTCCCAAACTGCGGTGGGGCTATAGATGGGACTCACATCCCTATCCTGGGACCGGACCACCAGGCCAGCCAGTACGTTAACCAAAAGGGCTACTTTTCAATGGTGCTGCAAGCACTGGTGGACCACAGGGGACGCTTTACCAGCATCAACGTCGGGTGGCTGGGCAAGTTTCATGACGCGCGTGTGTTCAGGAACTCTGGTTTGTTTAAACGCCTCCAGGCAGGAAGTTTCTTCCCGGACCACAAAATAACTGTTGGGGATGTGCAGATGCCTACAGTGATCCTCAGGGACCCAGCCTACCCGCTAATGCCCTGGCTCATGAAGCCCTATACAGGCGCCTTGGACAGTGAGAAGGAACTCTTCAACTACCGGCTGAGCAAGTGCAGAATGGTGGTGGAGTGTGCTTTCGGACGTCTCAAGGGGAGATGGCGGAGCTTACTGACTCGCTCGGATCTCAGCGAAACCAATACTCCCATTGTTATTGCAGCTTGCTGTGTGCTCCACAATCTCTGTGAGAGCAAGGGGGAGACCTTTATGGCGGGATGGGAGGTTGAGGCAAATCGCCTGGCTGCAGATTACGCTCAGCCAGACACCCGTTCCATTAGAAGATCCCAGCGGGAAGCGCTGTGCTTCCGGGAGGCTTTGAAAGCTAGGTTCCTCAGAGAGCAGGGTAACCTATGACTGTCCAGTTGCTTTACAGAGAAGCTGAACCTGGCCATGTTTCTTTACCCATTTACTGTTGACTCTCCTCTGCAGTCTCATACCCCGTTCACCCCGTTTGCCCCCTTCCAACACACGTGTAAAAATAAAGGTAATGGAGCATTGTTATTTAAAAACTTTTTCTTTAATAATGATTTCGCGTCAAAGGGTTGAAACAGGGACACGGACTGTGGTGGGTAGGGTGTGCAGTGATGTAGAGACCACTTCTAGACTCTAGGAATGATAGGCTACTGCTCCTACAGCGGTCTCTGGGAGGAGGACGGTTACAGGTGGGTGTGCAGGAAGGGGTGAGGGGTGTAGGCTTTGGGACGGAGTTTGGGTGCAGCCTCTGGGCTGGGGGTGGGGGCGTAGGAAGGGGTGAGGGGTGTGTGGGAAGGGGGAGGAGGCGTAGGGGGTTGCGGGCTGTGGCTGGGGCTGAGGGTTTGGGGCATTGTGGAGGCTCAGGGCAACGGTAGAAGGGCAGGGTGATGGCAACCTGCCTTGCCATTTGTGGATGGCAGGCGCTAGTACCCTGGGGCAGCAGACAGCATTTGTGCCGGTAGCCGCTCTACTGTCAGGTAGGGACGCAGCGCGGGGGGGGGGGGGAGACGACACGCCGGGGGAGGGGTGGCAGGTGGGCGCTGGGACCTGCTCCAGGCAGGGAATTGACGGGGCGGGGGGAGACCCGCGTGGGCCAGGGCCCGATCCAGGCTGGGCCGGCGGAGAGACCCACCTCCAAGTATACCTGGAGCAGGGCACCTGCCGCCTATGAACAGAACATTAAAAACACCTCACAGACTGACCAGGGTGCCTAGTGACTGCACTCAGTGAGTAACCTGCTGTTGATCCTGCCCCCATGTCTGTACCCTGTTCATGGTGACTGTCCTATGCAATTACCAAACCCCTCTCCCCCCTTCACAGAAAGTCTTCAGCAAACAAACATGACAGAAACAGTAATTAACAGCAAACTACTTTTAATACTCGACAGCACTGTAAAGGTGAGAACTTTTCAAAATCTAGGGACTGAGAACTTTTGGGTAATTTAGCAGTCCGCTGTGGTGCAGTGACAGTTTTCACGGCCCTTGGTAGCCCTCCTTCTTGTTATTCTGGGTGAGGTGGGTATTGGACTGTGTGGCGGGGGAGGGCGGTTGCAGACACAGTGCAGGGGGGCTCTGTCCTCCTGCCTGCGGTCCTGCAGAACATCGACAAGGCACCTGAGCGTGTCCGTTTGCTCCCTCAGTAGTCCAAGCAGCGTTTGAGTCGCCTGCTGGTCCTCCTGACGCCATCTGTCCTTCCATTCGCTGTGTGAGCGCTGCTGCTGTGTGAGGTTCTCCCTCCACTGGCTCTGCTGGTCCGCTTCTGCTCTGGAGCAGCCCATAAGTTCAGCAAACATCTCGTCCCGTGTCCTTTTCTTACGACGCCTAATCTGCGCCTGCCTCTGTGAGGGGCATGGTGGAGCAGGTCGGGATACTGTTGCAGCTGTGTGAGGGGGAAAAGGGAGTGAATTGCTTACAAAGATGCATTTTCTTAAAAATGAAACATAGTCTACTCATTGCCTGTGAACCAGACCATGGACGGCACCTATCTCCTGAGCACTCACTCAGGGAAAGTTCAATTTCTCTGCATTCGCTTTCATTGCCTGGGGTATTGCACTGCAGACCAGACAAGCGGGGCAGGAAAGCTGAATCTGTGGAGCAGCCAGGCATGGTAAGCCAAAGGCTTTTGACTGCTTAAAAGTCAATGTCCAGCTCTGTCCTCTTGCTGCAGGCAATCCTGAAAGCATAAACTCTGCCCCTGTTCCACCCCCTCGTGGTTTTCCCTTGGAAAAGATCCCTGTATGCTGCCACTCTGTAGCCTCGAGCACGTGGCTCTAAAGTGACGCTTCTTGTTGTTCTAAGGAACAGTGAAGCACTACCAATAGTAATAGTACACAAATCACTCTACTTACATGCAGGAGTCTGCGTGCGAGATCACCCTGAGGAGGGTGTCACGGAGAGAGAGAGAGCGCATGCTGAATGAAAGCCAGCACAAGCCAGGGCCCTATGCTGCGATGCTTGTCAAGGCACTGGTCCTGGAGTACCAGCTGAGAGCATGGCGTGGAAAAGTGTGCTACCTCGGAGCACCCAATAAGCCAGCTCTCCCCAGGAACCTCCTCCATAGGCTTTTCGACTACCTCCAGGAGAGCTTCGTGGAGATCTCCGCGGAAGATTCCTGTTCCATTCCCCTGCATATAGACCTTCTGTTCGCCTAGTCTATTTTCCTGTTCTTTTAAGAAATAAATGTTAACATGTTTAAAGCACTTACCGACTGATCCTTCTCCTGATTCAGGGTCCGTGGTAACAGCTGCGGAGAGTTGGTAGGGGATCTCAGTGAGGGTGATGAAGAGATCCTGGCTGTCGGGGAAATGGGCGTTGTAAACGCTGTCGACTGCCTCCCCCTCCTCATCTCCTTCCTCATCTTCCCCATCTGCGAACGTCGATGAGGAACTAGCCGTCGACACTATCCCTTCGTCAGAGTCCACGCACACTGGTGGGGCAGTGGTGGCAGACCCACCGAGAATGGCATGCAGTGCCTCGTAGAAGCGGCATGTCTGGGGCTGGGCTCCGGAGCGTCCGTTTGCCGCTTTGATTTTATGGTAGCCTTGTCTCAGCTCCTTGACTTTCACGCGGCACTGCATTGCATCCCGGCAGTATCCTCTGTCTGTCATGGCTTTGGAGACCTTCTCGTAGGTCTTTGCATTCCGTTTGTTGGAGCGCAGCTCCGAAAGCACAGACTCATCGCCCCACACACCGATCAGATCCAGGACTTCACGGTCTGTCCATGCTGGGGACCTCTTTCTATTCTGGGATTGCATGGACTACTCTGCTGGAGAGCTCTGCATCGCTGCCGGTGCTGCTGAGCTCGCCCCAATGTCCAACCAGGACATCAGATTCAAAGTGCACAGACAGGAAAAGGAATTCAAATTTTCCCGGGTCGTTTCCTGTGTGGCTGGTCAGAGAATCCAAGCTTGGACTGCTGTCCAGAGCGTCAACAGAGTGGTGCAGTGTGGGATAGCTCCCGGAGCTAGTAAGTTCGATTTGCATCCACACCTAGCCTAATTCGACATAGCCATGTCGAATTTAGCGCTACTCCCCTCGTCGGGGAGGAGTACAGAATTCGAACTAAAGAGCCCTCTATGTCGAATTAAATGGCTTCCTGGTGTGGACGGGTGCGCGGTTAATTCGAATTAACGCTGCTAAATTCGAATTAAAGTCCTAGTGTAGACCAGGCCTTAGGATCTACTGGTATCAACTCTTATCAAGCACAACTAAATGTAAGACTAAGCCAAAACATTTAAGGTCTACCAAATGTTTGCATGAAAGAAGTAGAATTGGGTTATTGAGTCATTCTCTTTATTTTTCTTGCCCAATTAATATTTAATTCAAATATTTAATTAAGGGGAACAACTTCAATGGGAGAGATTGAAGAGGCCCACCTCAGAATATCCCATAGCTTAGTGGTTAGAACACTCAAGTGAGAGGTGGCAGATCCCTGTTCAAATCACTCCTCCTCATGAGGCAAATGGGGAACTTGAACCAGTGGTTTCCCACATCCTAGATGAGAGCTCTAACGACAGGGCAAAAGGTTAAAAGGGATATTCTCCTCCTTCCCTCATCCTGGCTGTTTTATGCGGATCTAGGCAGCCTCTGAGCACGCCTACCATAACAGTCCCTGCAGGTGAGTTAGGCGGAGGATCTTCCTCTGGTTTGTGGACTACAAACAGAGATATGTGTCTTCCTGAAGCCTGGACCTGGGTGCCTATCTATATGATAGGGGCAGGACTTAGGACACAGTCCTCTCATCCAAAGCTCCCTTGCCAACTACCATAAATCTCTCACCCAGTAAACTTATCCACAATGGGTGCCATGACAGCAAATGACCAAGTGATGGATTAATCAAGTCTTTAATGGTAGATGTGGTATATCACATAATTTTGTCACAAGCTTTGCTACACTTTCCTCTCTGTAAACACTGGGTGAAGCAATATTGCAGAGAACTGGTAACCACGGTAAAGGAGTAGATTTCAGTGAGCAAACGACCTGACCCAGCACAGGTCTGGGCAGTAGTCCCTAGTCCAATGTGCTAAATGCAAGGTACCACACTGCTTAGGGTCATGGACCAGTGCGAGATCAGTATTTGTTGCCCGCTTCAGCAGTTGTTCACTGGTTGGGTCTGCAGTCACATAACTCCACTCTCTATGATGACTAATTAAAGTCACCAACATACACTGCCAGATGCTTAAGCCTTGGGAGAACTTGTGGACCCAGTGTTTCACCCGGTGGCTTATACACATTTGCAATTTGTTGCAAAAGGGTGACGATTCAATATGGTGTCCGATATATCACTACAGATGTACCTGGCTCAGCCATGTTTCACATAAAGATTGTGACTTAACAGAGCGAAACCAGTGATCTTAAACTGATGAGCTTCATTCAGTGTGATGTGAGTTTCTTGTAGACAAATAGTGCCAGCTAGAACTTCCTTTGCCAGAACACTAATAAATTCTTGCTTGGCGGCAGACAACCCTTCAACATGCAGCTAGAGGACGTCTGACTAGAAAATCATAATCTGGAACCTGTTTGACTGGTTGACTGAGATTCATGGTATCTAAGGCCTTGTCTACACTACACAGTTTTGTCAACAAAAGTCAGCTTTTATCAATAAAACAGTGAAGGTGTACACACTACACTGCTCCTCCCGCAGATTTAACTCTCCTGCTACACCAACAAAATAAAACCACCTTAATGAGAGGCATAGAGCTTTTTTTAAAAAAAAGTTAGATTGATGAATGTCAGTGTAGACACTGCACTTGCTTATGTCACTCAAATTGGCATCCAGGAGGTGTACCGCAATGCCCATCATGACTGTTCTGGTCAGCAGTTTGAACTCCATTGCCCTGAAGGTACACAGGCACGTACCCCTCTGCCATTTAAAGGCCCAGGAATTTTTGAAATTCCTCTTCCTGTTTGCTTAGTGTGGACAGTTCACACAGCATCTTCCCAGCTGACCGTGCTGGCTTTCTGCAGTAGATGTGCTCCTGCGTGGAGTACACTGGAACTGTTGAAATACTGAAGGACTAGCTGCATTGTGTACATAATGCTCATCACCAGACTGGTCAGCAGTTCAGTATCCATGTTTTCAGGAGGAGATGGTGGGCGCATGTAGCAGGGTGGACCCCTGCTCCTGCCCTGAAGGGGTTAAAAACAGCCCTGGGAAGGGGCTGTGGCTGGAGAAAGCAGCCTTTAGGCTGGGCTGATTGGGGTAGTGGCTGGGCTCATTGGGGAAGTGGCTGCAGCTGGGGCCACGCCCCAACCTGAGCCACAGGGCCTTATAAGAAGGCCAGGGAAGCCAGAAGCCAGACAGTCTCTCTCTGCATTCAGAGGGAGATGGCCTGGCTGCAGGGAGCCAGACCGGGTACCTGAGGGGAGCAGGGCTGGGGAAAGTCAGAGGGGCTGGGGAGCTCCAACCTGGAAAGCCCCAGGCTGCTGCTTAGCAGAGGGCTAACAGGTACTGGGGGTTGCAGAGGCAGCCCAGGGGTAGGCCAAAGCAGCAGGTCCAAACCCTCCTTGCCAGTGATGAGTAGGCTGATACTGCAGTCTGCCCCAGGGTGTGGGGCTAGACAATGACTGGCAGTGGCCATACACTGAGGCAAGGTGGGGATAGAGGGTGGGGGTTCCCTGGGGAGGGGAGACCCTGAGAGAAAGGGGTTACTGCCAGGAGGCAGCACCCCATGTAAAAGGGCACCAGGGTCCAGGGAGGGACTCGGGGCCAGAGAACAGGCGGATAACTGGCCTGCAGAGGGTGCTCCGGGCTGGAAACCGAGCTAATTCCCTGGAGTCACCAGTAGGAGGCGCCGCAGGGGTGAGTCTGACCTGCTACAGCGCAGTTAAGAAGAGCTGTTGAAAAACGGCGCGAAACAAAATCAGAATCCCATTGAATGATGGAATGGAAAGAACTGCTACATGGCATGGTATGCCCCCATCATGCACCATGATCCATACCAAGAGCTCCCAGTGGCAGAGGGTGGCAGAGGGTGGTGAGTTGAACACTGGGATAGCTACCCACAATGCAAAGTTCTTTCTGTTGATGCAAGAGTACCAACTGTGGACACACTCTGCTGACACAAAAAGCGTTGTGTGGATGTGCACAACCTATGTAATTAAAATGGCTTATGATTGTCAACATAACTTAAGTTAACTTAACTCTGTAGTGTAGACATGGCCTAAGATACCACATTACTTCTTTACAGGTACAACTGTGTGATAACTAAATGGCAAATGTTGGCAGATGTTGACTTTTTATGGCTATTACTGTATTATATGTTTACATACACTAGGAAGGGACTGTGCACACTTTAATAGTGCTATGTGCTTTTGTAATCATGTAGTTGGTGGATGCTATCAAGCATTTCTTGCTAAGTCTTTATTGTTAATAGAGAGGATAAGCATAGTGTGCCTTCACATGAACACTATTTTCAAGCTTTTGTGTTCCCTTCCTGCTTTGCTTAATAAATGTTGATTTGTCCAGCCCGCAGTGTTCTGCAGAAGAATTTTTCCATTCCCTGAAGACTGGATTCATTGAAATAAACTTATGTTGATGTAGTGCTTCTCACAGTATGAATGTACAAGCGTTAGTTGTGTATGAGTTCTTGTCTTAACAAAAGGGAAACAAACTGCATGATAACAAGTGAGTGTTCGTTGTGGTTTTTCCTAATACGTATATTGGGCCCAAATCTACTTTCAATTACAAGGATGTAACTCTCATTACACACAATGATTTGAGAACAGAATGTAGTCCATTATGTGGTCTATAGGAGCAGCTCAGAGGTGAACCTGGTGAACAACCTGGTCTGGAAAATCAATCAGAGTTAGAGCTGGTTGGGAGTTTTCAATGCAACAGGTATTTGTCAGGAAATATGCATTCATCAAAACCCGAAGTGTTTTGTAAAAATGTAACAGCCTGGGATTCCAGGGTCCACAGCTCCAGGGCAACCCCACCATGTGGACTGTCCCACAGCCAGGGATCCCAGGCTTCTAGGGTCCAGGGCTACAGGGCAGACCACTATGTGAACTTCCCAGGACCCAAGACCCCAGGATTTCCAGGCTCCCTGCCATGGAGGCAGGACCATGGAAGCCCTGGGAACCCTAGCACCAGGAAACCCTGACCACCCTAGTGTAAGCTGGAGCTCTTAGGGCTTCCAGGCTCCCTGCTATGGAGTTGAGAGCCTGGAAGCCCTCGGTTGAGACAGGCATCTCAGGGCTTCTATGCTCTCTGCTCTGCTGCAGGAAGTCTGGAAGCCCTGAGCTTTAGCCTGAGCTGGGAGCCTGAAAGCCCTGGGATCCCAAATCTAGTCAGAGTTTTTTTCAGTAAGAACAATTCTTAGCTGAAACTATAAACTCTAATTTTAAAAAAGTGGAGAGAATTACTCACTACAGTCTTAATGAAATCCAGGAAACTTAAATGATGAGCCTAAAAAAGAGAAAGCAGTCACCAAAGAATCTTTAGTTAAAAGTCTACCACTGAAAGGATCTATTGCTAGATACAGTCTTGCTAAAAACTAGCTAAAAAACTCCCACGTGTCTGATTAATTTAGGCTTTGGGATCCTTTTGTGTTTGTATCTTTTGAGTCATAGGTCATATATATGATGTACATAGGATGTTGGTGAGATCTGCAAGTGCTCAACATTTTTTGAAATCTGGCCAATTATTTAGGAAAGTGGAGGTGAAATGGATAATAGAAAATAAGGCATAAAGAGGAATTGGGCTAACAAAATGACTTGACTTTCTGAGCACACACAGCTCCCACTAACGTCAGTGGAAACTACAGGTGTTCAGCACCTCTGAATATAAGGCTACTTGTTTAGGTGCCTATATATGGCTTAAGCGGTGTGATTTTCCTTCTACTTGATTTAGGAGCACATGTCCCAGTGAAAGGCAATGGGACTTGTGTTCTTAAGTCACTTTAGATACTTTTAAAAATCCTACCATAGATGTTTAAGTCTGAAAATTTCGGGCTAATTCATGAAAAGAATTGGATAAATGTATAATGGTGTGGGCTCTTGAAGGCATCAGGTGTGTGTATAATATCCAGAGTTATAGATATAAACACACACAGTATTAAATAACATTATCTGGCACTATGTACTTACAGAATCTTGTTCTGTACTACTTTTATACACACTCATTATATATACACACAGGGTTAAATGAAGGGATAGATATAGATATATAGGTTCATTGATTTTAAGGCTAGGAGAGCCCACTGTGTTCTATGTTAATCTAATCTGACCTTCTGCATAACACAGACCACTGCATTTTGCTCAGTAACTCCGAGGAGGGAATTATTCTTTCCTACTATGTAATGAACACTATGCAGCCCAATAGTTTGTGGTTGAAATAGATCATATCTCATAAATATATAAAATGTTGTAGGTCCATGACACTGAATAATGATACTGAACACTACGCTACCAGCACTCCCAGCTATCTTCGAGACACCACTGACTTCCTGAGGAAACTACAATCCATCGGTGATCTTCCAGAAAACACCATCCTGGCCACTATGGATGTAGAAGCTCTCTACACCAACATTCCACACAAAGATGGACTACAAGCCATCAGGAACAGCATCCCCGATAATGTCACAGCAAACCTGGTGGCTGAACTTTGCGACTTTGTCCTCACCCACAACTATTTCATATTTGGGGACAATATATACCTTCAAGTCAGCGGCATTGCTATGGGTACCCGCATGGTCCCACAGTATGCCAACATCTTTACGGCTGACTTAGAACAACGCTTCCTTAGCTCTCGTCCCTTAACACCTGTACTCTACTTGCACTACATTGATGACATCTTCATCATCTGGACCCATGGAAAAGAAGCCCTTGAGGAATTCCACTATGATTTCAACAATTGCCATCCCACCATCAACCTCACCCTAGACCAATCCACACAAGCTGTCCATTTCCTGGACACTACTGTGCTAATAAGCGATGGTCACATAAATACCACCCTATGCCAGAAACCTACTGACTGCTATACTTACCTACATGCCTCCAGCTTCCATCCAGGACACACCACACAATCTATTGTCTACAGCCAAGGCCTAAGATACAACCGCATTTGCTCCAATCCCTCAGACAGAGACAAGTACCTACAAGATCTCTATCAAGCATTCTTAAAACTACGATACCCACCTGCTGAAGTGAAAAAACAGATTAACAGAGCCAGAAGAGTATCCAGAAGTCACCTACTACAAGACAGGCCCAACAAAGAAAATAACAGAACGCCACTAGCCGTCACCTTCAGCCCCCAAATAAAACCTCTCCAGCGCATCATCAAGGATCTACAACCTATCCTGAAGGATAATCCCTCACTCTCACAGATCTTGGAAGACAGGCCAGCCCTCGCTTACAGACAGCCCCTCAACCTGAAGCTAATACTCACCAGCAACCACACACCACTGAACAAAAACACTAACCCAGGAACCTATCCTTGCAACAAACCCTGACGCCAGCTCTGTCCACATATCTATTCAAGTGACATCGTCATAGGACCTAATTACATCAGCCACGCCATCAGGGGCTTGTTCACCTGCACATCTACCAATGTGATATATGCCATCGTGTGCCAGCAATGCCCTTCTGCCATGTACATTGGCCAAACTGGACAGTCTTTATGCAAAAGAATAAATGGACATAAATCTGACATCAGGAATCATAACATTAAAAAACCAGTAGGAGAACACATCAACCTCTCTGGCCACTCAGTAACAGACCTAAAGGTGGCAATTTTGTAACAGAAAAGCTTCAAAAACAGACTCCAACGAGAAACTGCTGAACTTGAATTAATATGTAAATTAGATAATATCAATTTAGGCTTGAATAGAGACTGGGAATGGCTGAGCCATTACACACATTGAATCTATTTCCCCATATTAAGTATTCTCACACCCCTTGTCAAACTGTCTGTAATGGGTTATCTTGATTATCACTACAAAAGTTTTTTCTTTTAATTAATTAGCCTCTTAGAGTTGGTAGGACAACTTCCACCTTTTCATATTCTCTGTATGTTTATATATATCTCCTCACTATATGTTCCATTCTATGCATCTGATGAAGTGGGCTGTAGCCCACAAAAGCTTATGCTCAAATAAATTTGTTAATCTCTAAGGTGCCACAAGTACTCCTGTTCTTTTTATTATACAGAATGTGGAGGAACTTCCTCCTGTTTTCAGGAGGAGAATATACTATATGCATAATGTTTTGTGTCTGAAGGCAATTTAATATGTTTTTTTTTAAAAAAAGGAAATATCCAGACAATCAATTGTTAACTTTAAGTCAAACCTGCTAGATAACAATCAATACTGCCTCCTCTCATAGTGAGTGAGTGAGTGTGTGTGTTAGCATGCCAATGGCCTGATCCAGCAATCCTTATTCTGGCAAAACTCCCACTGAAGTGTGAATAAAGACTGCAAGATGAGGTCCTGAGTGTAATTTGAGTATATTTTTGCAAAGATTACTGTCAAAAAATCCCCACCATGCTGTATGGTCACATCCTGAAAATAATAGTATGATTGCTCAAATAAAAAATTATTCAGACCTAAACCGAAAATGTTTTCAAAGTCTGCAATGTTTCCAATTAGAATCCAATGAATGCAGGTTTCCATGGTGATTTGCTAAAATGTGGAATGAACTTCATTTCATGATAATTACTACATATTTGCAGCTGAAGTGCATCTTTCAGTTTCAGCCCAAGACTTTGAGACCCTAATCACAGCTCTGGATCTGAATCTACTGATGAAACCTATAATAAAATGCAGTCTATCTCCATATTTGTTGGGGAGGGAGGAGGAGTTATACAACCAATGTAATTTTTTTTAATGCGTCTCATTATTTTGGCTTTTGTGCAGTTATTTGTGTAATCTATAAGGCAGCAGAACATACTTATTCCAGTTCATTAAAAAAGAAGCTTTAATAAAAAAATCTCCTTTTATGACATTGGTGAAAGCAGAACAAGCTTTGATTACCTGTAAATTACACAGTGCCACATGGTCCTATTATTTTTGCAAAGCTAGGATGTATGCTACAGTAATTTAATTTTACTATCGTTATTTCATACTCTATATTTCTGTACATCGGAGTTTCTCAAACAGGGGTCGCTGCTTGTGTAGGGAAAGCCTCTGGCAGACCGGGACCGTGTGTTTACCTGCCCCGTCCACAGGTCCTGCCGATCGCGGCTCCCACTGGCCGCGGATGGCTGCTCCAGGCCATGGGAGCTGCTGGAAGCGGCGGCCAGTAAGTCCCTCAGCCCGTGCCACTTCCAGCATCTCTCATTGGCCCAGAGCAGCGATCCACGGCCAGTGGGAGCTGCGATCGGCTGGACCTGCGGACGGGGCAGGTAAACACACTGGCCTGGCCCACCAGGGGCTTTCCCTAGACAAGTGGCGACCCCTGTTTGAGAAACCCTGCTGTACATCTTACATCACAATGAATTTGCCAGCAGAACTTAACGGCATGCCCTTTAGGTCACTGAGAATGTTTGTAACAATTAGACTGTAACAATAAGATGTCAAATGCTACTTGAAAGCAATTCTTTTTTTTAAGCAGACTGACTATCTTATAAATTCTGGGACCAGTCCAGCAGAAATGTTGGCCTGAGAGAGAAGCTCCTCCCACCAGAAAAAAATAAAAAGGCCACCCCCTCCAGGGAAGGGAGTTGCAGAACTCCTCGGAATAGGTTATATGGAGTATGTGGAAATCGCAGTTGACGTACTTTCTCGTTGTAGCAAGCTGAGCTCTGAAACAGCCATAAAGAACCCTCTCTGAGCTCCTAAAACTCTTCTTTGGACAACTGGGTGAGAATCTATTTCCTCCAACATCAGGATGTCAGAGAATTCATGTTTATTCACTCAGTATCTTTCTTATAACCCTAGTTGCCATAGATAAAAATGAGGTGGAACACAGGCATGAAATCTGACCCTAGGACACGAGAGATGGAATCTGGCTGGGATGACTTAGTTGGGGGTTGGTCCTGCTTTGAGCAGGGGGTTGGACTAGGTGACCTCCTGAGGTCCCTTCCAACCCTGATATTCTATGATTCTATGACTTAGCATTGGTGGAGTTAAACTGTTTTCAGCACTCACTACAGAAAATATACTACATAGCATATTCCATCAGCAGAGAGTCTAGCACACGTGCTATAAAACAGTGATTCTCAACCAGGGGTA
This sequence comes from Mauremys mutica, assembly GCF_020497125.1. NCBI lineage: Eukaryota > Metazoa > Chordata > Testudines > Geoemydidae > Mauremys > Mauremys mutica. The sequence continues at coordinate 94,588,188 of NC_059074.1, read as the reverse complement.
CGCGTACCCCTGAGGCAGGTATACTCCCTCCCTTGGAACAGAAAGTGACCTCTCTCACTGCTGAGTGCCAGAGCCAGGCTCAATATAGCCAAAAAACTTCGTGAGCGAAATTACATGTGGACATCTAAATAACTATTCCATCATTTGTAGTTTATATTGATATTTTCTGAAACTAAAAAGTGTCCTAAGAAAATAAATAATATTTTATAGTATTCTATCTATGATACCTTGGTACATCTTGGTATCTGCTGGAGGATATGATCTTATTGGAAGCTTTATATTTTCCCCATCATTTTATAAAAAAGGAGGATAGAGATCCATGGTTAATATACACATTCTGTCCATAAATATATTAAGAAAATGAATTGCTGTCAACAATAGGTTCCCATAGATTGAGCCTCACCTCAGTCCCTGGAAAAATCATGGAGTAAATCTTCAAGGAATTAATTCTGAAGCACTTAGAGGAGAGGAAAGTGATCAGGAACAGTCAGCATGGATTCACCAAGGGCAAGTCATGCCTGACTCACCTAACTGCCTTGATGAGGAGATAAATGGGTCTGTGGATGAGGGGAAAGCAGTGGATGTGTTATTCCTTGACTTTAGCAAAGCTTTTGATACGGTCTCCCACAGTATTCTTGCCAGCAAATTAAAGAAGTTTGGATGAATGGACCATACGGTGGATAGAAAGCTGGGGCTCAACGGGTTGAGCTCAACGGGTAGTGATCAATGGCTCCATGTCTAGTTGGCAGCCGGTATCAAGTGGAGTGCCCCAAGGGTTGGTCCTGGGGCCAGTTTTGTTCAATATCTTCATTAATGATCTGGAGGATGGCGTGGACTGCACTCTCAGCAAGTTTGCAGATGACACTAAACTAGGAGGAGTGATAGATATACTGGAGGGTAGGGATAGGATACAGAGGGACCTAGACAAATTAGAGGACTGGGCCAAAAGAAACCTGATGAGGTTAAACGAGGACAAGTGCAGAGTCCTGCACTTAGGATGGAAGAATCCCATGCAATGCTACAGACTAAGGACCGAGTGGCTAGGCAGCAGTTCTGTAGAAAAGGACCTAGAGGTTACAGTGGACGAGAAGCTGGATATCAGTCAACAGTGTGCCCTTGTTGTCAAGAAGGCTAACAGCATTTTGGGCTGTATAAGTAGGGCCATTGCCAGCAGATCGAGGGACGTGATCATTCCCCTCTATTCAACATTGGTGAGGCCTCATCTGGAGTACTGTGTCCAGTTTTGGGCCCCAGACTACAAGAAGGATGTTGAAAAATTGGAAAGAGTCCAGCAGAGGCAACAAAAATGATCGGGGGCTGGAGCACATGACTTATGAGGAGAGGTTGAGGGAACTGGGATTGTTTGATCTGCAGAAGAGAAGAATGAGGGGGGATTTGATAGCTGCTTTCAGCTACCTGAAAGGGGGTTCCAAAGAGGATGGATCTAGGCTGTTCTCAGTGGTAGATGATGACAGAACAAGGAGTAATGGTCTCAAGTTGTAGTGGGGGAAGTTTAGGTTGGATATTAGGAAAAAACTTTTTCATTAGGAGGGTGGTGAAGCACTGGAATGGGTTACCTAGGGTGGTGGTGGAATCTCCTTCCTTAGAGGTTTTTAAGGTCAGGCTTGACAAAGCCCTGGCTGGGATGATTTAGTTGGGGGTTGGTCCTGCTTTGAGCAGGGGGTTGGACTAGGTGACCTCCTGAGGTCCCTTCCAACCCTGATATTCTATGATTCTATGACTTAGCATTGGTGGAGTTAAACTGTTTTCAGCACTCACTACAGAAAATATACTACATAGCATATTCCATCAGCAGAGAGTCTAGCACACGTGCTATAAAACAGTGATTCTCAACCAGGGGTACGCGTACCCCTGAGGCAGGTATGCAGAGGTCTTCCAGGGGGTACATCAACTCATCTAGATATTTGCCTAGTTTTACAACAGGCTACATAAAAAAGCACTAGCAAAGTCAGTACAAACTAAAATTTAATACAGACAGTGACTTATTTATACTGCTCTGTACACTATATGCTGAAATGTAAATACAATATTTATATTCAAATTGATTTGTTTTATAATTATAAGGTAAAACTAAGAAAGGAAGCAACTTTTCAGTAATATTGTGCTGTGACACTTTTGTATTTTTATGTCTGATTTTGTAAGAAAGTAGTTCTTAAGTGAGATGAAACTTGGGGGCACACAAGACAAATCAGACTCCCGAAAAGGGTACAGTAGTCTGGAAAGGTTGAGAGCCACTGCTATAGAGGACACTGAAAATGGAGCAGTGCTTCCTTGCAGTCAAATCAGTTTCAATACCACTTATAGAGGAGCCAGGTTGGACAAATTATCAACAACAGGTCAGTTTCCTAGTGTCAACAAGCCTCTAAGGATAAAAGGAAAATATCTCACTGCCAGGAGATCATCTCTTCTAACTTTTTTTTAAACATATTTTTGGGAACAGGAGGAAGCTAAAAGGAAATTTGTTGTTCTATGGTGAAAATGATGAATGACCCTTTCTGTGGAAGTGGAAAAGAACTGCTAAGCTATTTTATTAAGTCTACTGGCATTCTTGCAGGTTGAAGGGCAGCAAGTGTGTTGCCTGAGCTGGAACCACTTTGCTCAATTTTTGTAGAAAACCACTGGTGCCCATATTACAAACTACCAATCTGTGTAGTTACAGCTTAGTAAAATGGTCCACTAATGAGATAATGGCTCTCTTAATCATTTAATTCAAGCAGCAATGGGACTGCCTGATGGGTTTTCAACAAATTAATTTTTGGGGTGGTGCAAAACAATGAAAGACTGATTGAAGTTAAGTGGGTGTGTTTGTGACAGGTCATTATGTTCAACCCCTAACATCCTTTGATTATTTAAATTTTTTTTCAGATTATTAATGAATTGTTTTCCTTTGCAAATTAGAAGATCAACTGAATATGTGCATTAAAGAAAGTACAAATGGAAATCACCTGAATGTGGATTTGGCCCTGTAAGCTGCTAAACAACCTCAATTTCCATTGGCATCAGTGAGAATTGAGCAGGTGAAGGGGCTTAACACCATAAAGGAGAAAACCCTGTATGAGTTTCTTCAAAATATTTAATAAAAATTGAGAAGACAGTTGAGAAAAGAAGTGTGGATTACTGGAGAGAGCTCTGGACTAGGACTCAGGAGTCTGGTTTTTATTCCCATCTCTGCCACAGGTTGTCCTTTGGCAAATCATGTAACCGGTCTGTGCCTCAGTTTCCATATCTGTAAAATGGAGATGGTGATGCTGACCTCCTTTGTAAAATGCTTTGAGATCTACTGATCTATATAAGAGCTAGGAATTATCCTTGTTATGTTTATTTTCTGTTACTTGAAATAAAATAAGAGGCTGCTCACACATTTTTTGCAGCTGATCACTTTTTCTTAACCAAGTATCCTAAGTATCCCAGGTTTCCTCATAATAATAGCTATGTGAGTTCTGTGGCCTGAAGCCTCAGAGAGAAAGGCACACATTGTCACTGTTCATGAAATGGGAGAATGTGACCCAAGAACCTCTTAACGCCAACTGAAAAGGGGATGCAGAGGTACTACAGGAATCTCCCGATTCTAGTATGTACATTCTGGTTCATGAAAGAATGCCATGTGAGGTCTCGGATAAAAGCTGGTGTCACACTGGTCATCAATATCATTGTGAAATGTATGTACTGATAGTATGTAAGGAGTTGTATATACATCTATCTCTCTCACTCTCTCTCTACCTCTCTCTCTCTCTACCTACCTACCTATCTCTCCCTCTGTCCCTCTCTATGTCTCTCTGTGCCTATCTGCCTACCTATCTCTCTCTCTGTGTCTACCTGCCTACCTCTCTCTCTCTCTCTCCCCACTACCTATTTCTCTCTCTCTCTATCCACCTCTCTCCATATATACCTCTCTGTCTCTCTCTCTCTCCCTACCTTCCTACCCCCCCCCTCTTTCTCTTCATCTCTCATTACCCATCTCTCTCTCTCTCTCTCTGTATCTGTATGAAACAAAAAAACCTATCTGAAGGTAAACATGAAAGGTTTGCTCTACTATATTTTGAAGGCAAAGAAAACACCCTGGCATCCTTCCATGAGGAAGAAAAGGGACATCGCTTTTGCTTCATGAAATGTGGCCTCAGCTATGCTTGGCTGAAAGTGCTGAAGAGAACTTTGGGTAAGATACACTTATTTAGGGAGGAGGTTAACCTATTAGTTAAGTTTAGTAACTAGAAAGGGTGTTATGACTTTGTTTTACATGTAACCATTTGTTTCCAATAGTCTTATTCACTATCACTTGAATCTCTATTCTTTGATAATAAAGTCATTCCTGTTTTCACTACAAATATATGTAAGTGCTGTGATGATAAGTGAATTGCTGGTCCTGAGGTGAATCTTACAAGCTGGTGCATACTGTTCCTTTGGGAATAACAGGCCTGATAATTCTGTGAGTGTTCAGTGGATAAGGGGCTGGAAGCTCTGGGGAATACTCTGAGGACTTGGGGGTTGGTGTGTGCCTGTCGCTATCTGTTCAGAGAGGGCGAGGCCTGGAAGATAGTAGTAGTAGTGGTAGCAGCTCCAAGGTGACAGACAGTGTGGAATGGTGGCAGTAGCAGCAGCAGCTTCTCCCAGGTAATGGACAATGCAGAGTGGCAGCAGCATCTTCAAGGAAATGGATGGTGCAGAGCAATGGCAGAACTAGGCAGCTTGGGTAGAAACCTCATAGAGAGGAGCAACCTACCCAAGAGACTCTGGTCTGGCCTATCTAACCCAGCAATTAAGGCTAAAATCACTCCAGCTGGGTTAGGTAGTAGAGCACCCAGAGATCCAGGTAGCACTGACCTGCTAGACTCATTGGACTGCTCCAATGCATGACAGCTAACTGTGAGTGGGGAGCTGGTGAGGAAGGAAGTGTCCAGAACACATCAGCCACTCTCAGTGGCTGAAGAAGTATTGAGGTTGGGACTACCGATAAGCCACTTTGGAAGGCGGGGTGGGAGTCTTACATCATAGAATTTGTTAATTGCTGGTTTTCCAAATTCATTATGTTGTCTTCCTTCTTCCCCACAACAAAGTTATCTTTGTTGTAACCCCACACTCAGTGCTTGCAAGAGCCGCCAAGGGTGGTGTATCTAGTTTTCCAGGTGTCTGGTTGGGGGCTGGAGCTGATGCTACTTAAGTCTTTAAAGAATCTCCTAAAAATGGAACCTGGCCCTTTTGGGTGCTGACAAAACCTGGCAGAAGGGTAAAGTTACATTGCAGCCAGACTTGAAACAATATGTGAAAGATAGTTTTGGGATGGCCTTCTCTTCTGCAACCAAAGTGGAACATTAGAATAGGGAGAAGTATCACAACTCTCCTCACAAATGAGCTCGCTGTAATTTGTTTGAGGGGGAACTTTCCAGAAGGTAAGTGGGACTACCTATTTCATGTCACTGCATGCATCAAATCTAAGTAGGAAGATAACTCCAGGATTACTGAACCCTGTCATAGTAGTATGGTGTCTTTAGGAAATGAAGACTGTCCCTGATAATATGCATTAGATATATGTAAAGCAAGACCATATGTAAACCACATGCTTTATATTGCAACATTTGACTTTGTTTGGCCCAAAGAAAGGGAGACAAGCAGAGGGAAGGGGGAGGAGATTGGGGTTTTAGCTGGAATACTCTGTGTCTCTGCATGGCCTTTGTACAAAATGGTTTCAGTTTTTCTAGCAGCATTCATTAACATTACTTTATCATTGAACTTCAGCAGCTTGAAGATGATGGGTCTGGGCTTGTCAGACTCCCACTTTTTAGTACCAGGCATTCAATGAGCCCTTTCAATATCTAATGGGGGCAGATATGGGATCCAATTTAAATATGTCAGGAAGCAGCTTATGAACAAAGCTCATAATATCTTTTTCCTCTAGACCCTCAATAACGCCCAGGAGGTGAAGGTTGTTCCTCCGAGATCTGTTTAAATGTCAGTTTGTCTAGTCTAAGCTTTAAGAAGGCAGTTTCTTCTTTAATTTCACTGGTTTCAATGGCAGTCTTTTGCAGCTCATTTTCCAAGTGAGCCATTCGGGATTTGACATCATGTACATTTTTAGAGAGGCCAGGAATATCTTTTGAGATGGAATCCAATTGGTCTGTGAGAAGTTCTTTCCGTGCCGCAATACCCTGGGCTAGGTTCTGCTGTGGCCTTGTAGTTTCCTTCAGCTGTTTGGGTGATTCAGGCTTAGGTCTTTTGTTGCCTCTCATTTTTTAATTGGAATCCGTATTCAACAGTTTGAAGTTTATCCAGGGGATTAATTTAAATTTTGATGACAGGAACTTATTGCCATTTTGCTAGGACAGTAACTATAGAGATGAATTAATATGTGTGGAGCTAGGAGGTTCAGGACTAAGCAGCCATCTTCCCCACAGGGACCATGTAACTGATACTGCCTTTCTTAAGCTCTGAAGAATCCAGGTAGCATGGACAACAGACTATGGCCACACTAATAAAGACAGGGAAATCATCTCTGAGAGAAGATCAGAGGGGAATGAATTATTTAGATGTCCACATATAGTTAATATAGCTAAAAAACTTCACAAGCATAATGAGCCTGGCTGAAAAGGCTGACAAACCAAGCTCTCCTGTTCCAAGGGGGAACTATCCTTTTCTAGAGTCCTTACCAGATTTGGTCTCTCATGTCCTAGGGTCAGAATCCATGCCTGTGTGTGGGCTAAAGTATCCAAGTATAGAATGTTATGTTGCAACCTTATATTTGAATGTATGTTACAGTTACAATGTGGGGGAATCTGCATGAAGAACAGCAGTAGATTACTAAGGGTACGTCCATACTACCCGCCCGGATCGGCGGGTAGCAATCGACTTCTCGGAGTTCGATATATCGCGTCTCATCTAGACATGATATATCGAACTCCGAACGCGCTCCCGTCGACTCCGGAACTCCACCACCGCGAACGGCGGTGGCGGAGTCGACGGGGGAGCCGCGGCCGTCGATCCCGCACCGTGAGGATGGGTAAGTAGTTCGAACTAAGGTAGTTCGACTTCAGCTACGCTATTCGCGTAGCTGAAGTTGCGTATCTTAGTTCGACCCCCCCCCAATGTAGACCAGACCTAAGAACTTTTGTTTAAGAGTCATCCATAATATTCCAAATACAGTTTACAGAGTTTTTTTTTACTGTTGACAATGTGTTTTGGGAGCATTATGTGTTTGTTTTATTAAGAAACTATATGGCACTCTGTCTTTTAAATTGACTGGTAACTATTAACACTTATTTATTAGGGTCTTATGTACAATAGGCCTGAAGTTGAGTCCTGAAAAGACATCGGTCTGGTCTGTGCTTCAGCAAAGAGTTAAGCGAAGCGAGAGGAAGAAGGGAAATGCAATGAAGTTGTACATGACGTTGCCTCAGCATGCCCGTGCCCCCTTACACAGAGCACCATACTGATGAGGGGTCCCATTTTGTCATCACCTCCTCCCAACTTGTCTGTATGATCTCCTTACCCTAAAAGTTGAGTTTGGCAGTCCAAACATACATCGGAAACAAGCACCATGAACCTGCAGTGCTAGCAACAACCCCTCCCCCCTACATCTCTCTAATGACAAGCACCTCCAACATATCCAGTTGCCAAACTCCTTTACCTACTCCACCGCATTGTCCAAATCAGTTGAAATCTCACACATCTTACTTAGCAGCCCTATGCATTGTTCCTATAATAATAACAACACATCTCATAGCTAGCACTTTTTAGCAGTAGATCCCATTTGTTTTACAAAGCTGGTAAGCATCATTATCTCTATTTTGCAGACAGATAAATATTGTGAGGCACAGAGCAGTGAAGTGACTTGCCAGAGGTCATTTAGCAGCCCAGTGGTAGAGCCAGGAATAGAACTGAGGTCTCCTGAGTCCCAAGCTAGTGTGCTCTCCACTAGCTGTTCTGATAAACCTAACTAAGAGAAAAGGCATTTCTTCCACTTTGTGTATGAAGAAATTGATATGATTTTCTGCAAGACCAATTCTAAAAACCTATTTCAAGACTGGTTAAAAAAATGGATTTTCTCAGTCATTCTCTGTAAAATCTATTGTTCAGTCCTTGTGTCTGTAATCCTGCTCATTTTGCAGAAGGGCATCATGGACATTATCAGGATTGCATCCCTTAAGAACTGCTCAGTGATAACACTGAAAATGAATGTGAAATCAGTCTTTAGCACTTACTATTATGCTATTTATAGCCTAGATTAAAGACCATTTGGAAAAGCCTAAGGGAATTATTATCATGTGATAATTGCACTCCCTGTTGTGTTTTATTGCTTAATTATTTTTCCCTTTTTGATATTTAAAGTGAATGTATTTCTCCAAGGGTTTTTTGCATTCTCATTTTCTTGTCTTTTTTTTTTTACATCCAAACTTCAGATATTTCCCCTAGCCTTCCAGATTTCCCTACATTTGAATGTTCATGTAAGAGTTAATATTAATGGTGCCAGACAATGTGTGGGTCAATACATAAATATATGTGATATCGTGCCACAGCAAAGCTAAGCTACTTAATTACTATGAAAGCTAGTTTTTGGGTGTATATTTCAATGCTATGAACAGTACTTCTTTCATGCAACAAGAGAAAATAAAATTCAGCCAAGCAAAACAGACAGGAAAAAAAAATAGATGTTTAGACATTTGGGGTGAATTTCACACCTCCCCTCTTCCTTTATTCAGGGCATTGGGGCTGCAGCAGTATAAAAGGGTTCTAAAAGCCTCAGATCCTGCAGGGGAAGAATTTCTGTGGTGCAGTAACTGACGAAGACAGAGATATTTCAAGGACTCCCATGCAAGTCCCAGTGTAAATGGGAGGGGCATGAGGTGTGTATTGGGCATGTTGGGGCAATGGCATTACATGCTTTGGGGATTGGCTGCCATAATTTAGGCCACCTTCCAGGGCTGCCTAAGTTATACCAGTGCCTATTTCAGGTCCCATCACAACCCCGAATTCGCCGGGTGCAAAGGTAGCCTCCCCAGAATCTGGGCCATGGCAGCAACAAGCATTTCAATAGCTTTTGTAATATTAACAGGTGACTGAATTAGACATAAAACAGTATTTCAGAACATTTACTATTAGCAGTTTTTTTTATTTTTTATTTTTTTTTATAATAAGAGCTCTGTGCAGCTCAACTTACTCTCCGCTAAACAGCTTGCAGCATCTTCATGAACATGGATGCTGTGAGAGGGGATCTGAGCCAGGAACTGACTCAGTACCCTGTCACTCAAATCCCCACCAATATAGGTTAATTTGAACCTAAACAGAGACTCAACTAACAAGCAGAGCCTCAGCTGAATGTGTAATTAGTGAGGGGAAGCAACCCCAGCTGCTGGGAGCTGATAAATGCAGATGAGGGCGGCAGGAAAGAGGGAATAAAGAGCCCCAGGGAAGGCAGACCTGGCTGCTGCTAATACCACTCCCTTTCTCCCCAGAAGTAAAAGGAGGAACTGACTGGAACTTGTAAATATATGAATAGTACTACAGGCAGTGATCTGATAGAATGCTATAATAAAGCACGGTGGTGGAGGTGGCCTGGATGTGGTCTGTACTTGCAGTGAGAAAATATGCTCAGGAGACCACCCTGTGACAGATGCTGATACCTATTCCAAATGGGACGGAGTAATTATCTCTCCAAAAGGGTTGTATAATTCTATTATTACATAGATCCAAATCCCCCAGTCATGGGGCTCACCAAGTGGTGTTCTAAATTATGCCAACAGAAGTGGTTCCCTAGGGACCACTCTGGTGGTTGGGAACCACCAGAGCCCAATACATTGTAGCTACATCCTCAGCTGGGAGTAGAGAGAGCAGGTGGCATAGAGCTACCTCTGCTGGATTTACACCACCCAGGGATTCCCATACAACAGAGGAATCTGCATATGACCATCAAGGGTTATTTAGTTAGGAGGCATAAAGCAGCCCCTGGTCCCTTAAGTGGTTTATCTGCATTGCTAGACTGTGTGCAAGAGGGGACAGCTGCTGAGGCCTAATAGTCTCCATCCCATACTCCCTTTCTTACTAGTTTGTGATGATCAGTCACTGCTTCTTCTCTGTGACAGCTCAGCAGCACTGGTTGGCATATTGAAGGGATTTAGCCAAAGCCTTCCCCACTCCTCGCCTACCTTTGCAGTTGAACTTGCACAGCGGGAAAGCAGTGACTGAGTGTCAGAGTCATAATTTGGTTCTTGGTCTGGTCCTGGGGCAGCATAACTATATACTGATCCTTACTCAGAGCTCTTGGGAACTCTTCTGTTCTAACTCTGAATGAAACCTTCAGAAGATAAATGTTTCGCATTAGATTTAAGTTAGTACATATAATACTGAAATATGTTTAGAATTCAGTGCTCTGAAATCATCAGCAAGAAAGAGGTCATATATACAGAATATTGTTTTAGATTCTTCACTTTTTTCCTTTTCTTTTAGTCACCTGATTTCTTAGGACTAGACTTTGTATCTGAGGGCAGAATCAGGCCTTTAATTACATGATTCTTGCATACAGGATTTTAATGGCCAAGCATTTTGTAGCTAGAATTAGCAAAGGAAGATAGTGCTGACAAGTTATTTAATATAATTAAAAAAGGATAATAGGAATTCTGTGTTTTTCAATAGAAAATGGGATTTCAGTATCCAGATATAGTTCTATTGCACCCTTACATATGCTTTATAAAATGTTTTTTATTTTTGTTGTCTAAGAAATAGAATGGTCAAAGAAATATTAATCTTCATGCAAAGCAACAAAATCAAGGGTGTTAAGGATTTGTGTACATTTTTTAACTCATGTCATTGTATCATCTTGTTTCTTCAGTTACATCAGAAAATCTGGTAGCCATTAGCAAATGAGAAATTAATTTCTCATTACACAAACTGTAAACATTTTTTACTTGAAAATCAAAAACTATCACCAAAATGCCTGGTGGAAGAACATAATTTGTAATATAATTCATGATGTAAAAGGATTCACTTTGGAAACACCTGGAACCTCAAAACATATGTGATTAGCAGTAAAATCTTCCCCTTAGATCCACCCTAACAAGTGTCTGACCATCCCGCTCCAGTATATATTTTCAAAATTTGCAGGCATGAATTATTCTTGTTAAACAATCTTAAAATGGGCTTCCTCTACTGGAAGTACAGATGGAGGATACAGCACCTTTCTTCCAAATTGAACTCTCATTGCTTTCTGATTGTTGCATTTCCCATTGATACTGCCCACTGTTTTCTAAATGTACACTTTCTGTGTGTGATGTCAGCTGTGTAATTACTGATATAATGAAATAATGAAATAATTTATGTTGCCCCACTTTGCCCCAGTACTGTTTTTAAACACATGACTGTCCACTTTTAAAATACTTGAGAATCATATAACTGTTATTTTAAAATATTCATAGAGGTTCAGGGGAAGTATATTTTCCTTTTGATATGTACCTAATTCCGTTAGTGCTAATTTGAGATAAATCTGAGCAGTTAGTAGTGAATTGACCTCCTGACAACTAGTGGCCAGATTATCCCCTGCCACGGTAACACCCATGAGAGGACATTTCCATTACAGCGTCACAGAGTTCCCTGCAGTCATTCCACTGGGGCTATGAGGAGTGTTGTGGTTTTCCCTCACTAGGCCTCAAATGTAGGAGCAGAAAGATACCTTGGCCTTCTTTGAGGAAATACGATATCCTTGCACCAGTTCTGTACCCCCAATGGCAACTCCATGCCAGCCTGGCTCCAGTGTAGCCCAACTTCCTGGGAGTGCCTCTGCCCAGGGACCTCATCCTCAAATGGGATTTCCACCATGGACAGTGATCCTGAGGAAAGGAAATACAGCCCCCAGGATGTATATTTTCTGGGTAATCTTAGTACAGACACATGGAGGATGATGTATATTTCTCTAGCCTCTTTTCCACCAATTGTGAGACCTCCCATTCTCTCCCTCACCCAATTTAGCTTCTGTTCCCTCCCTCTACATGATTCTCAAACCCTCTGTGGGGTCTTAAGTGGGGGTGTGGGAACAGTGTTACAGAGGTAACTGCACCCTAATTTCTTCATAGGAGGAGTGAGATCTGTGTACAGTTGTCCCTCTATACATGGGTCAGGAGGATCCTATGATCTGGCCCTATGAATTGTGCCAGTGAGAATTAAGAAAATATTTGTAATTAGATTCTGAAATATCTCAAGTTATTTTGGTCAAATGATCTTTGTGAGAGTTTGAGGGAAAATAGAGAGGAGCCATAAATTTTTGTTTTAGAAAGATGCTGTCAAAGTACATTTGGCTTACAAAAGCATTCCAAATCAGTGGAAATGAATGCTTGTCAGGTCAGAAACACCTATTCATTCAGCAATGATAGGGAAAAGCTACAAGAATATCTAATAAAATACTATAAGCATTGTGACAGTACCTCCAAAAGGACTCTATGGAAATATGCTTAGAATGTGTTTTATGCTACATATGCCATGTAACATATCTCCGTAAAGGTTATGATCTACTGACTGTATTAATCCTATTTGCATTCATGTATCATTTTTGTATTCGATGTTATGAATGTTGGCTGTGTACTGGCTTGATTTCTAAATAACCTTAGTAGAGCATTTGGTCAGTTCCTGGAGAAAGGAATGTTGAAATTAAGTACCTAATCAAGAAACACTTAAAGGTCAATGGATCTTGGAATGCTCTAATCCACATAAGAAGTCTACTTGAGGACGTTCAAGGTATCATGTAAACAATGGATGCTACTGGTAAAAACTGTGAGTCATGCATGGACATGTGACTTGCCCAGGTGACTCCTAAACTCCATCTTGGAGCTGGACTTTGTATAGGGGTGAAGAAGGGGTTTCCACCCACAAGAGAAAGTCTGTTTAAACTCCTGGGAGACCACTCCATTTTGTCTTCAGCTGGCTAAAGAGGGAGCCTCTCCACCTCCCAGGATACTTGAAAGAAACTGGAACAAAGGACAGTAACTACAGGGGGTGTGAGTGACTGCTGGGCCCACGCTAAAAGGAGATTGGTCTGTAAAAGGGAGCATTCTGGAACTGGTGAGGATCTTATCTGTATTCAGTTTGATTAGACATAGATTTGCACATTTTATTTTATTTTGCTTGGTGACTTACTTTGTTCTGTCTGTTACTACTTGGAACCACTTAGATCCTACTTTCTGTATTTAATAAAATCATTAGGGTAAAACGGATTTATTTGGGTTTAGACCCCATTGGGAGTTGGGCATCTGAGTGTTAAAGACAGGAACACTTCTGTTAGCTGCTTTCAGATAAACCTGCAGCTTTGGGGCAAGTAATTCAGACCCTGGGTCTGTGTTGGAGCAGACGGGAGTGTCTGGCTCAGCAAGACAGGGTGCTGGAGTCCTGAGCTGGCAGGGAAAGCAGGGGTAGTAGTAGTCTTGGCACATCAGGTGGCAGCTCCAAAGGGGGTTTCTGTGATCCAACCCGTCACAAGCATTCAAATAGGCACCTTGTCAAGATTAGATTTTTCAGTATTTTCCATTAATTGTCATAATCTGAGTAATTGGTAAACAGTGATGAAGCAGGTAACTCAGAGAAGAAGATTTTACATGAAGAGGGACAAACTCATGAATATGATTTGAAGGAAATCTTTCCATCAACAAAATTCCTCATGAAAGCTTGTTTTATTCCTTCTAATCAAATGACTGACTGCGCTACAAGGGTGGTAAAGGTAAACTATTGACATTACTCATCCACAATACCGGGTAGAGTTCAAAGAGTTATTTTTAGCACTCCAAATCAAGAACAGCAGCAGGTTAATAGGTCCCTTTGGGGAAGTGCAGTTAAATGAGCATGCAAAGTGTTGTACATAGCAAAGAATAAAATGCAGTCAGATAATGAAATGGAGGAATTAGTATAGCTTTGCACAGTTGGCTATCGTTATTACAAGGAGTGCAGAGATCACTTTCCTCTGTAGTAATATATGTTGGCCACTACCTCAGGTACATGGCAGATCTTTAATCTTAAAGTAATATTTGTTTATTCTGAAAGGTTTTGTTTGTTTTTCTTTATCTTTCCATTTTAGACTCAATTTTGAAACATGAGGCTGTACAAATCTTTCATTTTTGTGTTTAGATCAGCAATGAGGTGAATAAATATGCTTTCTCTAAAGATATTTTTTGACCAGAAAGGACTGAGGTGTGCTGAACCAGCAAAGTAAAAAGTACAGAAATACCGAGGCTACTGCCTCCTAAATTAGGCAACCTACTAAACTGACTGGAAATGGGTTAATGTGGGAAGATAATAAAAAATTAGTAGTCCTGGAGGAGTTAATCATCAATGGTATAGAGGTAAAGAAAGAAACTAACCTAAACTAAACTTTATATTTTCCATATAAGAAGTGGGTAAGAGTTTACCCTTGCCTACACTACTGATTGTGAGACCAGGCACTCCTTTTTCAACAACCTGGAAGGCTGAGGGAATGGTATTTATCTGCAGCCTCGCTCATGTTCTATGCCACTGCTGTACTCTCGGGGCCAAAATTCATAAGAGGTGTGGTTGAAAAGGAAAAGAAAGTGCTGTATTGCCCACAGTTCAAGGGAGGTTGGCTCAAGAGAGAGCTGAAGGCTGCAATGCACGTGAGCAGCAAAGTTAGGTTGGAGGCAGCAATGGAGGAGCTGGCTGTGGAGAGAAGGCCAGGGGCTAGCAGTAGCTATGGCGAGTAAATAGCCAGGAGTATCCTGCAGTCACAGGGGCTGTGTAGATAGGTTTGACTGAGACTGCAGGTGCTGAGCAAAAAGACTGGTATATCTGCAGGGCAGTGCATGATTGCCTCAGGGAGATGACTAGCCTAGAATGCGTATCCCTGGCAGTAGGGCTGAGGAGCCCAACATTCATACCCACCAAGTGAGCTGTCTTTGGAGGTTGGATTGGGATCCATTGTGTGCTGTTTGTCCTCTTTTGTTTAAGCAATCATGCCTAGGGTAAATGCACTGTTTATTTCTGGCAGCCCTACGAAAACAACCTTTTGCTGTTCATTAGCATCTGTGAGTGTTTGTGGGAACCCACCAAGGGGCAGAGCCTGAAGGGCCTAGTGCTAGGAACACTCACAGCACTTGCCTCCGAGAGTGTGGTGCATAATACAAGATTTCAAGGGTGCGCCACAGCACTTGCAGCGACTTGTGGGGTCAGTTACAGTACCTCCAAAGAAGCAGAGTTACAGGTAAGTAATTTTCCCTTTCCAGCAAACTTAAATGTTGAATTGAGTTTTCAGACGTCCTAATTAGACACTCATGTTGGAAAACTGGGTTTCCCATCTTTACATCGAAGAAGCTCCTTGGTTACTGCTAATAAAAAAGATGAATTAGCACTCAGTAATATTTATAGTTAGACTAGGCAGAGTTTGATTTTTATTTTTGTAAAATTTCAGTGATAAAGTCAATGTTTATTTTTAAACAACTTTTTTAATTTTATCAGTTTAATTTTTCACAGTTGTGGTAAATTATGAGAGAGAGGGTCAGGCAATGAAGGGCTCAGACAATAAATATCTAGTAACAGTAAACGTTGAGATTTAAAAGTTATTGCTTTATAAGTGTTAAAATACAAATTGTCAGCATCAGATGTCAAAATATACAAAGTACATAACCTTAAATCAAACACTAATAAGCTCTTATGCAGCACTTTTCTTGCTTTGACTATTTGTAAATTTCTATCATCATCTCTGGAAATATTGTTTTGTCAGTTTGGGTGTGTTTGATGCCATTGACTTTTATTAGCATATAATCCTACAGTGTTTTCTCTGGCTCCTGGGTCCAAGATATCTTTTCAGCTCTGACTAGGACAAGAAGCTTGGTCTGGTACACTTGGTATACTGGATTTCTAAGAGAAAATTTCTGAGGTGGAGTATTGACATGGGAACATTGAGGCGACAAAGTACTGCTCAAACTCAAATGAATAGAAATTAATTTGACAGTGTAACGATTCAGGAGACGTATGAAGATCTGGAAGACTAAGCAGGACTAAATTTGAGAATGGTGAGTCTTCCTAAGGAGCAGTATAGGTCAGGTCAGGTCATCACAGCCCCTGCTGGAGGCATCACCACTCTGCCTGCCCCTGCTTGAGGAAAACCAGCTTAGGGTTTAGTCTTGGAAGGGCCAGGAGGTGACACAGACCAATAGAAGGCCAATTAAGAAGGTTTTTAAGGTAGGATGACCTGACAGATGTTAAAAAGACAAGGTGGGAGTGATAATATCTTTTATTGAAGCAACTTCTGTTGGCAAAAGAGTTCTTCTGCTGTGTAGCTGGAAACTTATCTCTTTCACCAACAGAAGTTGGCCCAGTAAAAGATATTTTCACCCACCTTGTCACTCTAATATCCTGGGACCAACACAGCTACAACAACACTGGCAGCTGTTAGACAGGCAGGCACTGTGTGGTTGTTGGTCAGTGACCATGTGGCAGAGGTGGGTGTCTGAAGTTGGTGGCTCATCTGACCCCTCATTGTGCTGTTTGAAAATGGAGACTCCATCACTGAAATACCAGGGCTGGCAGCCTCTCTGCACCCCTTCTCCATACATCAGGAAGGTGAGGGGCCTATCTTGGTGCTGGGCAGAGTGTGGGGGCTGCCTGGACATACTGTGCTGAGGGCCACTGACTAGTTGCAGTCCCAAGGAACACAATTTCATATGTCACCCTTGCCCTACACCCACTGTCCATGTCCCATATATGATCCCCTGCCCTCAGTTTCCCATATATGGCCTCATACACCCAATTTCCCCACATCCCATATATGTCCCCTCCTCCCTGCTGCGAGATGAGATATGTCAAAGCTTGTGTTTTAAACATAATTATGTTGTGCTTCTCTGCTTCTTGTTTTGGGCTTGCTTCAAGAACCAGCCCAATATACGAAAGGAAGTACCTCTTCACACAATGCATAGTCAACCTGTGGAACTCCTTGCCAGAGGATGTTGTAAAGGTCAAAAGTAAATCTGGGTTTAAAAAAGAATTAAATAATTTCATGGAGGACAAGTCTATCAATGGCTATTAGCCAAGATCATCAGGGACACAACTCCATGCTTTGGGTATCCCTAAGCCTCTGACTGCCAGAAGCTGGAACAGGATGACAGAGGATTGATCACTCAATAAATCACACTGTTCTATTTATTTCCTCTGAAGCATCTGGCACCAGCTACTGTCAGAAGACAATATATTTGGCTAGATGTACCATTGGTTTGGTCCAGTATGGGCATTCTCAAGCTTTGGCATAGTCATTAAACAGTTAAGTAATAACCAACTCAGAATCCAGAAGTCTGTGCCTTTAGACAAACAATCAAATGTAAAAGCAGGCAATTGATTACAGCATTTTAAACCCAGACCCAACCTGGCTTTAGGATTCTAAATTAACACCGGGAGCACCTCTTCTGTCCCAGTTTCACCCACCACTCCTCTCAGAAGAGGCAAGCTGACAGTGTTGACAGGTTTTTCAAGAACGACAAGACCTACAGTCTGCTGATGGACGTCTGACTGTATTACTTTTACTCTTGCATGGTTTTTTGTTTGTTCTTTGTTTTTGAGGGGGTGGATGGGGTTCATTAGTCTAAGTTTGGAGAATGTTTGTTAGGTTTATCTGGCTCTCTTACTTCCTTAGTAAACTCCCTTGCAAAACTATCCTGTTCGCTAGCTCCTCTGGTTGCTTAGAAGCTGGCTTTTTAAAGCCCTATTCTTCTGAAGTTAGCCCTGCCTCCTTATCGAGGGATCCTAAAAAGATTAGGGAGCTCACGTGGGCTGTGTTCCTCCAGACTGACTGCCTCACATGTAAACAGAAGCAGGGAGAGCATGCAATGCGATATCCTGATCCAAGGGGGCACAACGGTCAGAAGAAAAACTTACAGGGAGAAAGGAGAAGATGTGCTGTCATTTATAAGTAACTTAGCAATAAAGGACTTCTGAGCCTGTCTTTGAATTAAAAGGAGCCTGTTACCAATATCTCCTGCTGACAAATCACTAGGACTAGTTGTAATAGAATTATTGCTATTTTGAGAAAGAGTTTTAAATTTAGCCAAATCTATGGGACAGATGTTAAAGTGCCATGCAGCCACTTTGTACTGATAGAATCTGGCTATACAGCTGGTGTATCTTGCCCTGGAAAGATCACCTCAATGTAGAGGAAATTGTAGTGATTTTTTGCTACCTTCCTTTCTCCGCTGACATGGCCAGAGGAAACAGGGCATAGCCAGCACTCCCCTGTGTTGTGCTGATCCGATGCTGCAGCTTTGCCTCTTGGGCCTATTAGCATTTTAAGTAAATCCTTAAGGCTGTTCTCACTTATGCTGAGGCACCAGCTCTGCGTGCAGCAGCTCTACAATTGAAGGAGTGCAAAGGTAGGCTTTACATTGCCTTATATATACACACACCTTGCACTTTATGCTTCTCGGCTGGGGCCAAAGTACTAGCGCTACAACATATAAAGGGAAAAATATAATGTTCTTCCCCAGGTTCTATGCCATTACTGAGAGACAAAGATTCAGGGTCAGTATTGAGAAGGAAGAAATAACAGGGTTCCCTATGCAACACTGTCATTTTCTTTTTTTTTTAATCCAATTTTATGTTAAAGCCTTTGCACTTTCTAAATAGCTGAATGCAGTGCACAAACAATATGTCCTAAACTAAGTTGATGATAATCATGGGTCAAGTCCTGTGAAGGTTCTGCCTCCCATGGTCTCATGAGTCTTCCTCTGTGGGTTGATGGTTATATTTTTCCAGTGGAACACAGCTGTTGTGACAGGTCATGGTCACAGGAAAGCCACCTCCAACAACATTCTGTATTCAGTGGGGAGCCAGTGCAGAGAGCAGTGTTGGGGTGATTTGATCTTATTTCATGAGCTGCTGGGCCGCTGCAATCTGAATAAGCTGGAACTTGCTGAGGGCTTTCTTCCTAGCTATAGAGAACTGCAGTTTTCCAGACTACACATACATGGATTACTATGGCCATATCTTTGTTCATTAGGATCAGGCCAGCCACAGAGTTTTTTTGGCAACTGTAGCTATTTGAGTGTCCAAGTATATTGCAGAGTACAAGGGATTGTGCATATGGGGAAATTAACCAGAATAGTTATTGCAGAATAGCTCCCTGTGTTTCCTTATTCCAGAATAAGAGTGTCCACATGGAGAGCTGTTCTGGAGTAGCTCTTGTACTTTAAATTCACACCATACTTTAATCAAAATTAACTTTCAAGTATAGACAAGCCCGAAGAGGATATCAAAGAGTGTTAACCAATTTGACATTATAGACATTTACATTTGAGGGTAAATGTCGATAATGAATGGAATACATAAGAAAGAGAAGTCCCCAAGGCTGTTTTTCCCTTCTTCCCACTATCATCACCTAAGTCTTGTCCAATTTCAGTTTCAGTCATCTGCTCTTCATTCAAGTGCTGATCTCAAAAAGGCAGTCAGGAAGCTTGGAGTAGGTGTTGTTTTCAGCTGACATAAAGGAGATGTAGAATTGGTTGGTGTCTGTGTACTGATGAGAGTTCAGCCCATCCTGTCTCATTAGTCTCAGTGGATTCATGCAGATTTTGAAAAGGAAGGGGAGAGAACAGAGAGCCTTGCATATAATGGGTTGGAGGAAAGGGAGCAGTTTCACATGGTGACCTTTTGGGTTTGGTCTGAAAGGAAAGACCTGAGTCACACTGGGGCATTTCTGTTAACTACTGCTTCCTCTTGGAATTGGTGCAGGAGAGCTAGGAGATCCATTGTATCACTTGAAAAGTCCAGCAGGATTAGTATGAATATATTTTCCCTGTCAGTGGACAGAGGGAAGTCATGCACCAGAGTGATCAGTGCTGTCCCAGTCTTTGCCTGAAGCCAGTTCCAGGATGGTGGCTGCAGAAATGTGGTTTTGAAAATTATATTTAGCTAACTTTGTGATTAGCTTGCTTAGAAATAGAAGGTTGAAAAAGTGAGGGGTGGATTGCAAGGTTGCTGGCATGAAGTGATGGCTTCTTTGGTAATGGATAGAATCAGTTATTTCATCACTGGAGGTTAGGCAACCTGCTTAAAATATCTATTAGCACTGGTCGTGGGTGTTCCCTAATCTCTTTCCTTCAGCCAGAAAGGGCAAGGATCAGATTTGCAGGTGACAGAAACACTGATGAAATCCAGGATTATCACATCTTGTATGAATGGACAGGAAAGACAGCATGGTGTCCCCAGTCCTGGGCTTTGTTTGCGTGTGGAAATCTGTGAGGTGGTCTTGAATGCAGATAAGAAAACAGGAGGGTTTATATTCTGGGATTGAGTGGAGGCCTTCTGAATTTACAGAGTGGTTTACCATTCAGAAGAGCTCTGAAGGGCAAGCCATTTCTGCCTATCTGGCTGATGAGACATAAGCTATTTTAGCTTCTAGTAGAACAGGAGCATAAATTTGGAGGGAGATATCTTTGTGTCTGGATTTTTCAGTGTCAGACTGCAGTTTTTTTCCAGTTCTCTTCCTTCCTGCTTATTTTGTCACAGCTGGTCAGAGAGCCAAGGGGATGTGTGTGGGCATGTGGTAGAAGGGAGTGCTTTGATGCCAAAGTATCTATTGCATGTGATTGTATTGCTTCTTTAATTCTCCCTGGGGGTGAGAAGAGCATTCCACTAGTCAGTTGTGAAATTTGGCAGGGTCCGGGAGACTCTGGGGTGAATCATGATGATAGCTTCCCCTTGTCTAGTGATTGGGGTGTGTCACAGACTGGCTGGCCCTTTAAGGCAAGCTGGGCTACACCTTGCCTGTAACCTAGAAGTTGCCCCTCAGTCTTGCCCATGATCCATCCGCTTAGGTGCAATTAGTGGACCCAGCTGGATGAGATTGTGTATGTTGGTCCAAGTTGTGGAGGATGACTTAAGCTCAGTCAGAGGGAAGCAACCCAGAAGATAGAAACAAGGAGGTGTCTCTCTCTGGGAAAGGTTTGGGAAAGTCAGTCTGGAAGAGACTAGGTTAGCTGGGGAGGAGGGATCCTGAGATAGGGCTTGTAAAGGGCAGGGAGATCCCTGAGGTAAATTTCCTTGGGGAAGGGAGGTGGCATGAGATATCTTGCTGCAGAAGAGGCAGCTGAGGAGGAACTTAGTATGGCCCAGGAGCAGAGGACTTCAGCGTGGTCTGAGAGGGCAGAAAAAGTTATGAGATTTATTTTGGACTTACAATGGGATCTTTTGTTACCACAGAAGGGGATTGAACTTTTAAGTGGCCATGGAAGACCCAGACACAGACAGGCCATTGCAGGGCCAAGGAAGCATGCACTAACAGGTGCCATTGATGATGACCTCCTGCAATGCTGCCTCTTGGCCCCAAGGGGTGCCCACAAGGTGAAGACCCACCATAAAAAGGTGGCAGAGTGGATTACTGACATAAAAGGAAACTTCATAGATGCAATAAAAATTTCCTAGAAGGACTCTTCACACACTCACTACACCTGCCATCCTTCCCTTACTATGTTAGTTCTCAGTCATCCTACAAGAGGTTTAGCTAAACTAAAACTAGGAACAGCTAAATACTAAATTTACTTCTGAATTATTATGTGCTAATGGTCAGCAGCAATGCTAACAACCAGTAACATTGCAGTTACCTGGAGAGTTCATCCATCTCAATTGCATTACAGTATACAGCTGTCTAATACCTAGAAAAGTAGTCTCACCAGTGGCTACTATTAACAGGGGTCTGTAAATGCACTCTTACTCTCTGCATATAATAAATATGGACAGTACAAAAGAACAATCTATATATACACCTGTTTAATCTTGTTCTGTGGGGCATAGAGTAAAAATAGTAGCTTGATTTGAAAGGAAAACCTTTTTAAAAAAAAAACACTTTTGGGACCAAAGTGTTCATACAAATCACTGGGTTATTTATACATTCCAAAAATTATGCAAATAATCACTTTAGTGGTGAATTAATCAACATTAATCACTTGAAAAATAGCTTTTAAGTGTTTTTATAAAAATGTATGAAAGTATTTAAAATGATCATAGTGAGCTTCCTTTCTAATAATCCTGTTTTTTTAAATACTGACAGATGAATACTCTCTATGTTATTTTAGTGTTGAGCAACAGACACAGTGGGTAATCACAGGTGTAAAATTCTGAAATTGGGTCCCAGATTCTTCTCAAGGTTTACAAGACGATAGTGTGAATTTCAGTTCTTGAGGAGTTACATTTCAGCCATAGATTTCGGGTGCCTCTTGTTCCAGTGGGAGACTCCAGTTTCAGTGCTGTAGTGTTTAGAGAGGTACATTGAATGAAAGATATATTTAAAAACCAAATGGCTTGAAGGCTTTGGACACACATTGCTTGAAGAGATGACTATTGCCTTTGGATACACAAGCAACACGGCTATGTCTAAAAGATAAATGATGAGGTGCACCCAAATATATCTGAGTATTGAAGAAATCATGGCCAAGATTTCTAAAAATCTATAGATGCCTATAGTTAGATTCTTAAGACCACATTTAGTCACCTAAATAAGAGGCCTGATTTTCAAAAGTGCTGAATACTGAGCAGCTCCCATTTGCTTCAGCTGAGGAGGTGGATTTTCAGCCTCTCTGACAATTTGGCTCTAACTGGTTGTGCTTTATGATCAAGACTTAACCAATTAAAATGCCAAATCCTGTCCTCTGGTGTATGGGGCCACTAAGTAGATAATGGGTAATAAGGAGCCTCTTCCATCCATGTAGTGGAAGAGCAGGGATCATATCCGCTGTAAAATCATTTGGTGTCACTACACTTGGAGTTGTTGGGTGTGACCTGCAGCTTGGAGACATACTTGTGCTAGCTCTCATCAAGCTAGCCTGCTAAAAATAGTGTGTGGCCATGGCAACATGAATGATGGCACGGGGTAGCTGCCCTGAATATGTGCGTAGGGTCTCTGGTAGCTATGTACTCACGACTGCTAGCCTGTCCTGCTGCTCACATTGCCATGGCTACACTCTGTTTTTAGCACACTAGCTGGATGACAGCTGGCACTAGGGTGTCTTCTTGAGCTTGGAATTACATCCCCAGCTCCAAGTGCAGACATGCCCTAAGTCAGGCTATTTCATGTACTTTCACGCATTTTGTTTAATTGGGTGCAAAGATTGTCAGAATTCGAAAGGAATGCTGTGTTGGCAGTGTGGTGTTGGAGGCTGTGACATCTCCTTTGTGAATTGTTTCTTGAAGACCAAGGAATGATTGCCACTCATAAAACACTGATAATTCCCATTGATGGGTACTCTACATGGAGCAAAAATATGATAGGGTTAGTCGCTATTGTTCCCTCTGAAAACCAGGTAGATGTTGCCAGAACTAAAAGAAATAGGAATTAGATTTTCATAAATTCTTTATAGTGTCCTTTTCTCAGACATCATGGCTACTGATTTACTGTTTGTGTGCTAATAACACGTAACATCCATTAGTACCTGGCAACATTCAGAGCTAAATTACAACTGCCATCAATTGAAGTTCTCCAATATAACCTATGAAAGGTCTTTTCTGCAGCTGGTGCCTTCCAGGAATGGATTCATCTCAGTTCTCTGAGATATTGCATCGGCTATTACTTGTCTTGGGCCCTCAGTTGAACATTTTGTAGGATCAATTTCTGCCTTCTTAAGAGGAGATTTAAACCATGACCTTATGATCTCTAACTTAAGTGGGCCGTACTCTTTGGGAGTGGAAATGAATAGTTTATTAGACATTTTTCTGAAATGTTTTTGAACTTATGAGTTTCCAAACAGGAAAGAACCTTTGTCTGAGTTATCGTAGATCAAAAAGAGTAAAGTGAAAGTATCTACAAGTTGGGTTTTACATCTGGAGATGAAGAACTCATAACCTGATGGAATCCTTTTCATCCATGGTTCAGAAATACTGATAAATTGTAGCTCTGCTGAACAAGGACACAGATGTTATTTTTGCAGATAACAGTCTTATGGTACATGAAACATTAGTCATATCTCTTAAATAATTCAAGAGACTATTAATATCCCATAAATTCCTTGTACTTAGGAGTGACAGTTGTATTTAAATTAATCTTCTTGAAACACAGACTATTCCAGTCATGATTTGACTTCAGGAAAAACAATTTTTAAGTACCTGATCCTTCAGGTTGCTGAGCATCCTTAGTTCTCTTTGACTCAAATTGAAGTTGATGGCTGCTCAGCACCTTGCAAGATTGGATCCTGCATTGTCAAAGGTAAAAGCCTTAATTTTCTCCTATGCAGTGGTACAAAACAATCATAAATCCAACTTAACTGGCCCAGTTTCAAATGGAAATATACTTGATTATTAATAAGAGGTTTCTGGGTCAATATACACTTTCTCCCACCATGTGCAGTACACCGTGAGGACAAAGAAGCAGCTGTCCCTCTGCTCTACATTTTTACCCAGAAAAGGAAACAATCCTCAATTTTAGTATGCATTTGGTCATGTGTGAAAAGTGCACGTATGGCTGGGTGTACTGCTAGTCTTGGGTTTGTGTAGTCTTAATGCTGCATTGCTGCTGCTATTAATGCAGCTGAACCCAAGGGTAGATCTTTAATTGGCATGCACAGTTTCTTATTTGCACTCTAGAGAGATAAGTTTTGTTCTCTTTGTTTCTATTTTGATACTTACATTGTTGGGTTTATGACTGTGTATCACACCTGAATTTCATAGATCCCAATTCAAAATTTGAATATCCCCTTCATTCCATTTATAAAACTTTCCACATCAACCACCTGTCCATTCAGAAAATGAATAAACATGGCTTTTAATGTGTTCAGAAAGTCACCCAAAAGTGACTCTGTTGGACCTTGTGGAAAACAAATACCAGAGGTTAAGGGCTTTCACTGAGAATGCCCTGCCCTCAGACATATGCCAGCTTGAGTGGTCCAGCTTATCTAACTGTTACCCTAAACACGAAGAGCGGGGCAGTCTCTACGGCACCTGGGATCCAAAAAGAAATTTACAGATCAAAATCTGCACTTTGAATAGGTTCCAGGAATTTAAAACAAGTGCAGTTTATGGAGCGCAGATGCAATTCATGGAGAGACCCCCATATGTGATACCAAACCAAAACACCCAGATCTGTACACCTGCAAACATAGTGAAAGTTCATATCCAGATCTGGATTTTGTGGCTCTGGCCTGTCATAAATTTGAGTACATTCTTGGTCAGAGCTTTCTGTGCAGTGTGGATGCCTTGCACCACACAGTTGGCTGGTTCTGGCTGTGTGTCTGTCATACCTAGGCCCAGAAGGATCACCCCCCCCAGGGCAAAGGGGGTGTTGTTGGGGTGTCTGCACCACTATCTGTCCAACTGCTGGTGTAGTGGGTCTGGTTGTGACACCCTAACATTGTGTTGATCCCTCTACCATTTGTGTCCCATTATTATTTGTATTGCAGTAGTACAGTACCTATAGGTCCTAACCAAGGTCAGGTCCCCATTGTGCTAAGTAGTTTGCAAACACATAGTAAGAAACATTACCTGGACTTTTAGAGCTTAAAATCTAAATAGAGAAAAGGTGAGAGGGGAAGGGGAGAGACAGACTTGCCCAAGGTGACACAGAGGTCAGTGGAAGTGGCGAAAATAGAACTGAGGTCTTCTGATCACCGGTCCAGTGACCTGTTCACTAGACCTCACTGCCTTAGGGCCATAAGTACTCAGCATCTTTTGCAGCTGTCGTTTGTACCAGTGTACCAATCACCGAGTATTCTCAGAACCTGGGGAGTGCAAAGATGAACTTTGCACCACTTTTGCACTCTCCCCCATCTCCCTGCTTTGCACGCTGTGTGATCCTCGAGCACAGCTGAGGATTTGGCTGTGTTCTCCTGGCTGCTCATTTTGTTGGTTTATTTAAATTGTTAATTAAAAAGTGAAAATGTTGAGATTTGCCCTTTAGGGTTATTGCATTCCATGTCACCCATTTTTAGGGAGGTGGAGAGGAGAGCGCGGAAAGGGCAGGGAGTCTGTGTAATTGCTGCATATACAGCAAAATACCTTTTGGGTCTGCATTAGAAAGCTGACTTTGTCTGGACATATGTTGGAGCATGGATAGGAATTTAATGTGATTGACACAGACAAGTTGTGACATACCATTCAGGGAAAACTAATGTATCAACTGTGCTGAGTGGCAAAGCCATGAATGCTCCAACCTTTTTTCTTTAAAAAAAAATCCTTTATTTTTTATTCTTTCTTTTTCAGAGCAGTTGCAGTTGTCATCTCTGGCTCTCAATCTACTAATTCATATCTTCCATTCATACTCTATGAAGAAACTAGATTGTCTAATGAAAAAGCTATCCATTTAGATTTTTCAGTAAGAAAACTGAAAATGGAGAAGTATTGTTGGCTCTGACAACTACAATTCTAACCTTGATTGGTTCAGGAGTGTTGCTTACATTCAGACCAGGAAAAATAATAATTATAATGGGGGAAAATACTATTGTCTTGTTTTTAAAATGTACCTTTTCAGGAATTCTGTAGCTATCAAAATTGTTTAAAAAGTGACTTTCTTCCCTAATTAATAACCACTGAAATTATTTACATGCTTTATATCTTTTTCTTTTTCTGTTTAATTTTTCTCTGTGCATGTTATTGAAGTTTGACAAGCGAAGGTTCATTTACTTCAATACCATGGGCCAAAAACTTTCCTTATTGAATTGAATGCATGTAGCACAGGTACATAAGCAATGGCAGAATGTTAGCATCTGCCATTATAGAAAATGATAGATACTGTATATTTTATCTCTAACAAACATATATTTCTTCGATATGTGTAAATGGCATGATTATATGAAAGTTATTACTCATATGAGAAATGTGCAAATATGAAATATCACATATACTGATTGTAACTTCCTCTCAAATTAGTGAGCAGTTCTGCTTAAATTAATGGGACTATTAGTGCGTGCAGTTATTTGCTAAATGTAATGTGGGAATCACAACCTGGCCCTGTGTTTGTATATGCAAAGAGTCTGAACTAAGAAGGATAAACTATACATTACATATAAAATATCTCGTCAAGAGAATGAATCAGAGAGTGGAAAAAGCCTAGGCCTGCCCTGGGTTATGGTCAGACTCATCAGATAGTTTTGTTCTCTTTGTTTCTATTTTGATACTTACATTGTTCATCAGATAGTTTCATTAGTGATGGCATTGTGAGTGTTGGTTTGAACCTATATTTTTTCAAAAGCATTTGGCATGAGAATATATTTGTCAGTGTGCTATTTGATACTTTCAGCTTTGGTAAGACAGGTACAGACAGATTTCTTTTAATACAAAAGGTTGGTTTTGAAACACTACTTTTTGGTGGGTTTTTTGACCAACATATTCTGTTATGTAGTATGGGCCAGATTTTTAAAGGTATTTAGGTACCTAATGGGATTTTTTAGGAAATCAGTGGGAGTTAGGCTGATAGGGATTTTCACAAGTACCTATCTGCAGCTTTAGGCACCTAAATAACTTTAAAAATCTGGCCCTATGCTCCTAGTATCTTACAGGGGCAGAGATTTTTCTACCACTATTTTTTTTTAAAGAGATAAGCCCAAAGTTGAACTTTGAATTCATTTGGGGAAAGTTGGAACCAGATCTGAACTTTGCAGCACAGGATCAACTCTTAATCATTTTGCTACCAAATGTTAAGGTGAAATATTTCAGAAGCTTGTGCTTTGAGCATAGAATTTGGTTTTAAACAGTACTTTTTTTACTCAAACTCACCCAAAGCACTTCAAAAAGCCATGAGCTTTTTGGCAGTGCTATTCCCATGTAGGCAAATGTAGTAGAAAAGGTCTGTTTAGGAAAAATCTTGTCAGGAATGAGACCCTGCAGCCGCACCTGCTCATTTTCCTGACAGCCTAATGAGCACAGCTGGGTCACATCAGCCAGGCCACCTGACTATCTGAGGAAGCTAGCAGGCCTGTTCTTAAACCCAGCAGCAGCAACAGCTTGTGGCTTCTCAATGAACATGCCTGCAGATTCTCTGCTTTCCTGTGTTTGCCTCCTTCCAGGTCCTGCTTTGGTTTTGCTTTTTGCTCTAGCCTAGACCCTGCATTGAATCAAGCCTTGTTCCAGTCCTGTCTCAGCCTTGCTCCTGCCTTCCCTGTTGCTAGGTTCTTGCTATCGGCCTTGGTTCTGACTCAGACTTGGCTCTGGCATTTGGACTCTGACTATGGGTGCTGACCCTTGCTCTGACCAGGAGACCAGACTGCCCTCAACCTGATTCCCTGACACATATACATAGTCTTGGATATTAGAACTTGTTCTGTTGAGAGAGAGAGAGAGAGAGAGAATGTTGGCTAGCATACCAATATTATCACCAAATCTTGACTCATATATTTCTAATCTTTGGCAGAGACAATTTGGGCCAGTATGTCACCTCAGACCCTTTAAACTCAATTCTCTTCCTTGGTCATATGGCATTTCCTGTACATCATTAGAATTGCAGCCTTGCAGACAAGTGACTTTAGGGGAGAGGACTCTTTAGTCTGCACTTTTGTTTCAGAATCCCAAGACAGGTAGGTTCCAGATACCTCTCTTCTATCTTTCAGAAGCTGAAGGTTGTTTCACATCTTCAGACAGGACAGTCTGTGTCAAATAGTCTAAAACCACAGGAGCTGTAATAAACAATTTATTTTAAATAGAGTAAATCAGATTAAAGCAGTGGCTCTCAATCTTTCCAGACTACTGTACCCCTTTAAGAATCTGATTTGTGTTGCGTACCCCCAAGTTTCACCTCACTTAAAAACTACTTGCTTATAAAATCAGACATAAAAATACACAAGTGTCACAGCACACTATAACTGAAAAATTGCTTGCTTTCTCATTTTTACCATTTAATTATAAAATAAATTAATTTGAATATAAATATTGTACTTACATTTCAGTGTATAGTATATAGAGCAGTATAAACAAGTCATTGTATGAAATTTTAGTTTGTACTGACGTCGCTAGTGCTTTTTATATAGCCTGTTGTGTAGGCAAATATCTAGATGAGCTGGAAGACCTCTGTGAACCACCAGATTAAAGGATAGGAATTGTGTCCAATACAGATTTAGTTTTAAACTCTGCAAAAGTCATCCATATATAGGGCCAGATTCTCAGCTAGTATAAATTGATGAAGTCTGACTGATCGCAATGGAACTACTCTGCTCTATGCCCTCTGAGAAATGGCTCTTAGCAGGAACTGTTTGGGTTAGTTACAAGAAAATAAGCAAATATACACACAACTAGAGAATACATCCACTCTGCTTCAGCTTGTTTCTTTCATTATTTTGATCTTTTATGCAGTCAGTCCATCAGGAATATGGATTCAGATGTCTCATAACATCATCCTTCCTCCTTTTCCCTGGGATTCCAATCCTTGATAATGTGACCCTTTTTGATGTAAAAAATGCAACAGGATTCCTTGTCGTATTAGGCATGTGGGTTTAGGTTATATCAGCAGTTCTGCAATCTACAGTCTAATTAGCTGTACCATCTAGGGGGAAGTGGAATAGTCTACTGTCTGTACAGTAGATATTTTCCTCTACATCTACTAACATCCCACCATCAAGCTGTGGAGTAATTTCCTCTCTTAAAACCTAGCAGATCAAATGTCCCTTAATTATTTTAAAGTGTCAAGGTGACAGGACCCAGGTGTGCATGTCAGCGATCCTTGGCTGGAGGTGTTGATCTGAATCCAGCTCAGTCTGCCGCTAGAGAGACAGGATTTATATTTTCATATAGTTCTTTCTTAATTTTATTCTATACCCAATAAGAATTGTTGACAGAGTAATGCTGATCTTTCATACAGTGTGACTGGTTCTCTCCTTTAAAGAAAAAATAATGGGCTTATGAGAGAGACTGAGATTGAAACATCAAATCTAAGTGTATGAAGATGTCTCTAGGAGGCCTAAGTGATGCCCATCTAGATCAGAGGCTGTGTTTGGATCTAGTTTCGGGCTTGGGTTCACATCCAAAGCAAGGTTAATGTTTGGATATGAGATTCCAAAATCTCAGAAGCTTTATTCACAATATTTCAGCCCAGAATGAAGGATAAACTTTTGAGTACCATGTAAAGGATCTGTGACACAAGGACTACAACAGGATCACAAAAAACCTAATTGTGACCAATCATGGGTATAAGCAGGGACAGAATTCTGATCCTATAGCTGAAAAGCCCAGGACCTGGAGCTAAAGGAAAATCGTCCCTATTTGTAGCTGTGCTTCTAGCAAAAAAACAAAACAAAACCTCACACGCATACACACTAGGTTTTTGAGGTTGAAAGCAGGGGCGGCTCTGTGTATTTTGCCGCCCCAAGCACGGCAGTCAGGCGGCTTTCAGCGGCTTGCCAGCGTGAGGTCCACCAGTCTGGCGCCTTCGGGGCACCCGCCACTGAATTGCCACCAAAACCACGGGACCAGCGGACCTCCCCAAGGCACGCCGCCGAAAGCCGCCTGCCTGCTG
The DNA here is from genome assembly GCF_020497125.1 of Mauremys mutica. Taxonomy (NCBI): domain Eukaryota; kingdom Metazoa; phylum Chordata; order Testudines; family Geoemydidae; genus Mauremys; species Mauremys mutica. The sequence goes on along the minus strand of NC_059074.1, from coordinate 94,557,782 downwards.
CCCTCCCAGTGACCAGCAGGCTGGTCCCCGTGGCTTGCTGCCCCAGGCACGCGCTTGGTGCGCTGGTGCCTGGAGCCACCTCGGTTGAAAGCCTATATCACTGAAATCCAGCTAATTCCTCAGATCAGAATTTTTTTTCTTTACAATTTTTTTCCTAGACCACCTAGAAAACCAAATGTTAGAAAGTCAGGAAATGAGGAGTTAAGGCATCTAATCAGTTTCTTACTGCTGTATATGCATTTACCACTTACTAGTGTCCCTCCCAATGTGCACCACCCACCTAACCCTAGTTTTACTTCCCTTTTGTGTTCAGAGTGAACATATACTGTTTTTGTATACATCCTTGACCAAGGGTGCAGTAAGACTTTGATAATATAGTCCCAGGGTCTATCCAGTTACATCAGTTCTGCAAGTTTTCCCATAGTGCAATGTTGGGAAGCATGAGCTGGGGCTAAGGCTTCTGTCTCTGACCCTGCTGCGTTTCTGTGCATTTACTGCATCACAACACGCTTTGCTTGACCTTAGCTTCATTTTGTAGGATTGAGTTTTAAGAATTCATCCGCTCCTGTTGCTTGTTTACAGAAAGGCCTAATCCTGTGTGACATCACAATAAAATACTGTGAAAATTGTGATATCATAAATACAGGATTATAACTTGAGGAAGAGAATGAAGTGGCGAAAAACTCAGGAAAATCTCCAAATGTGTAATTTGTTAGCAGACAATCTAAAACCCTATTCTGTTAACAAAAACTGACTTGATTGGCTCTTCAGATGTTTCCTTTAATTAGTACGAAAGTCTCTTCTCCTTTCTCCCAATCCCTACCAATACAATCTGAGTTATTTTCTGCCTCCACCTTCTCCCTCAGTATTATTGTCATGACAACCTGGAAATCAGCTCCTGAAAGATGTGTACTAGTAATTTGACTATATGAGCAATACAATTTGTCATATGAAATAGGAATTAATACTAAAGCTTGTCAAATACTAAAAGCCCTTCATTTTGCAAATGAAGTACCTAGCTTGGTTTGTTACAACTTGCTGCTCAGAATCTCGCTTCCAGTGAAATTATGATCTGCGGTATGTGGTCATGCAGGGGCCCATGGGGCCATAGAGTTCCTCCTTTCTCCCCTGTGCAAATGTATCCCTTACTCGCTTCTGTTGGGCTGCTACTTTCCCTCCAATGCAAGAGGTGGACAGTGTGCACAGCCCTGACTTTGTTACCCTGTCTCTCTCTCACAGGTTGGCCAGTGCAGTTCTAGGAGAAGTAAGCTGGTATGAGGCTGGGACAGCTTGACTCGTCTTTGGAGTCCTCACTTACTCATTCTGAACCATTTGCCTTCCCTTCTGCTTCTCCCCCACCATGCCAGACTTCTTTCCTTGCACCTTGCCACATAACTAGGTGCTTATCTCAGGTGCAGGGGAGATGAGAAGTGCAAATGCCAGCCCTTGCAATAGAGATGAGCTGACTGTAGATTCACCAGTCACAAGGCTGATAGAATCAGTTTCGGATTTCATGTGACTCTGTCTCTACATGCTGAGGAATGCTGGTTCAAGGACAATTTTTTGTCAACTTCATGTTATTGCCCACTAGTATAATCCTCCAGTTTTGGCATTTCAAGCACTACCGTGGGTAGTGAATTTGTTTTTTTAAATAAATTCACTAGAATTTTTTTTTTAATTATTGATATTGAGTTTTGTAAAACTTTGTTTGTTTCTAAACACATTTTGCACCAAATTTGACTTGCTAGAGATCCTTGAATTAGGCCTGGGAAAGAAAATCTGATCTGCTTAATAACTGTGGAGGTTAATTGATATAATCTGTATCTTTTAATCCAGGTATTTTATTTACAAATATTCTGTAATGCTTCAACTAACTTTGGAGGTGTGTGAAGTAATAGAACAAAAGAGAAGGTCAAATTTGTAATGGGTGCTGTGATCTAAAATGACTTTACTGGTTGTGTCTCAGTAACTGGGATTGGGAATCAAAGTGGAGAAAATTACATACATTTACCCCCTTTGCCGTTGACTGGTAGACATCATAGGTCCCTCCCCAGTCCTAATAAGGTCAGGAAGAATGTGCCAAGCATTAAGTGTGCTAAGAATAAATCTGAGCTAGGATGGGGATAAGGTTACTTTGAACTCTATAGTTCATGTTTTCTGACCTCCCCTGCCCCCCCTCCAAAGAACTGTAATTATATCAGAGAAGCTGCAGGGGCTTTAAACAGTTCTTTCCAGTTCCTTTGCTTTTTGCTGCCTTTCCCTGCTCTGCTGTCCCGTTTGGATCTTGGAATTTTTATTTTTATTTATAGGGTGTGTGGTTCTCATGCTGAAGATCCACAGTGAGGCATGGCTAATTTTGTTAGAAGCTGATACTTTAGTCTGAGCTGCAGGCATTGCCTTGGGAAAGGCTTAGATTGTTCTGGGGGGCCAGGACTCTACAGAGAAGACAAATTCAGAGAGGCACCAAAAGAACAAACAGAATTGGAAAAGAGGAGGACCTCCCACCTTTTATTTCTGCATCTCCTGATCGAGTCAGTGACCCAGAAGTATTATCTAAGCTGCCGGTATAACTTGACCTGTTTAGAATATCTCTTACCATCACTGCTATGGCTGAGATTACAACAGAAGGTACTGTAACTATTTTCAAATATAATTAATTGAAAACAATTTGTACTTTGACAGTGTTATTGAGTCAGCATGTCAGTGTGATTTATTGCTTTTTTGGGAATAGCAGTTTTCCTGAAGGGTGGGTTTTTGTGTGAGAAGTGTTTGTCTGGCAGCTGGAGACTCCACTGCTAGTTAGTGAAGCTAGATCACCACACACCTCTAAAAATAGCATTGGTCATGTAACCTGAGCAACCGTAGCTTAGACAGTGACCCTAAAGTGATACAAGAAGGGGAATGCATACTGAACTGGAGCTACTGGGTTTAATACCAATAGGTCCAGTCCTGAACTCCTTACGCAGACAAATCTCCCATCAGCAAAATTGGCATTGAACTCTGTCAGAGTTTCACCCATGTCCGAGCATCAGAAATCAGCTCTGTGGTGCTGATCCTGCATCTGGCTCAGTGGAGGCACAGGGGTATGCTTGCAGGACCAGGGTCTACATTTGTAAACTATGTTTTAATGTTAATTGAAGTAAACAGTCCTGATCCTGCAAGCCTTATCCAGGTAAAGCTCCCATGGAAGCCAATGAGAGCGTTGCTTGGATAACTACTCCAGGGCTAGGCCCAAAGAATGAGAAGTAATCATATAAACCACAAAACATTTATCCTAACACATGAATATTTCATGGACTTTAATATTTCCTGGCCATTCATATTTAAATACCTTTTAGATGCATAACAATATTTTATCAACAACAGCACAAGAAGGAAGCTGTTTGAAATTCCACCTTCTTTACTCAAATATTAAATATTTTTAGTGGAATTTCATCCACTGTGGATCACTCTACTGATCATCTTCAAGTTTAATAATGACTTTTTTAAAAAAATAGGCTTTTTGACAGTCTTCTGAAAGTTTATTTTTATTTTGCTTGTGATAGTGTTTCAGTATATTAAACTTGTACTTTTCATCCTTCAATTTTAACCATTCTGTTTGAGAGGATTGGCATTATTCACTATTGGTGAAGGAATCTATTTCCCATAGGCTTCAAAATTAGCAGTGTCAGAACTTGCAGTGTTCTTGCTTGACGTTAGCAATAGCAAACATAAGGCTGGTGTGGGTGAGGTGCATGTGGCTTTTTGTTGTTGTTTTATCGTCAGTGGTTGGATGAGTGTATATAATTTGCTCCTGGCAGCAAATAGTACTAAAACAGGTGACACAGCCAGACAGCTCCATCACAAATGCTGGGATTAGTTCATGTAGAAATTCTTATCCAAATTTGGTGAAAACACTGCTCATTTTTTATTTGCTATATGGAGAATTATATTTGTCCTCAGATATGTGCTGGGTAATATCACAGGTGTTAAAGGGACTTGTATGCATGAATCTGAGGGCAGAATATGCTTAGGTCTGGTTGAGTGCTCTTAATTTGTTTTTTGTTCTTGTGGAAAGTTCCTTGCTTATGGTAGATATTCCTAACTGACAATCTCTAATGCAGACTGGCTTAAAAATAATATGAAATACACAAGGCTTTTCAACAGCATATGTTCTTTAGCGGTATTACACACACACAAATATATATATATATATATATAGAGAGAGAGAGAGAGAGAGAGAGAGAGAGAGAGCAGGGGCGGCTCTAGGAATTTCGCCGCCCCAAGCACGGCAGCACGCCGCGGGGGGCGCTCTGGCGGTCGCCTGCGGGGGGGCGGTCGCCTGCGGGAGGTCCACCGGAGCCGCGGGACCAGCGGACCCTCCGCAGGCACGCCTGCGGGAGGTCCACCGGAGCCGCGGGACCAGCGGACCCTCCACAGGCACGCCTGCGGGAGGTCCACCGGAGCCGCCTGCCGCCCTCTTGGTGACAGGCAGAGCACCCCCCCGTGGCATGCCGCCCCAAGCACGCGCTTGGCGCGCTGGGGTCTGGAACGGGCCCTGAGAGAGAGAGTCTTCTTAACAGTACTAGGTATGATTTTTTTAAAAGAACTTTTCATTTCAATTACCAGATGCCAGATTCAGCAACACAGAATATATATATATTCTGGTAATTGAAATGAAAAGTTCTTTTAAAAAAATCATACCTAGTACTGTTAAGAAGACTCTAAACATCCCTGTCAAACTTAAAGGCTCTATTTATCTGTAATAATGTGTATCTTTTGGCCCTGTGTAAGGCAGTGGCAGCTTCAGGTGGTAATGGACATCAATTCCACAGCAGACTGATCTTCAGTAGATAGGTTGCTGATAGAGCCGTGGAAGCCATCTTCTCCTTGTGTGTGGAGGAGGGTTATACTATTACTGATCATCTGATTTTTTACAGCTGGTTCATTAGCTGGTATAAAGTTTTAATCCATGGCAGCATACTGTATTTTGAATTTGAGGGTATAATTAAGTTTCATGGTGGAGTATCTCTCCTGAGTTGTTACTGTTGCAAATGAAGAAGCTTGCAAGTGCAACAAAATCTTACAACTTTCCAGTGCATGAACTGCTAGTGACTTCCTGCCCTTAACAATATTAAACTTACTGTTCCTTTTATCTTTGTTATACTGACAGTCCCACATCATCCAGGCTGTCAGTCAGAATTTGCCTCATGGAATATCATACATAAATGTTAGACAGCGTTGCATGGCAACCAGAGAGTGTGGAACCATATGTTCTATGACTGAAGAGGAGGCCTTAACGCTATCTTTGCCATTTTGCCTGCTGAACTAAGGAAAGGTTCTCTAGATCTGGTGAGCTGGGGTCATGACATCTTGATGCAAATATCTACACATCTTTTTTGTGACACTACATTTCAAGATAATGCCCTTCTTAGCATTAATTATGAAGGATGTTTAGGGCATGATTCATCACTACATAACTTCAGTTTTACCCCAGAAATGTAATGCTGTTAAATTAATTGGAATTAAAGATGAAACAACACTGTAAAGATCCAGCCCTATAATAACGTCTAACACCAGGCCCTACATATACTACCTGGGATGACATTTTAGCTCAATTAAAAAGTTGCAGGCAAGATCACAGCAACAAAACATAATTGGATAAAAAAAATGACAAAATGGGTTACTGTCTTCACAGGATGTCTACATAAACCCTTAGAAAACTTACATATATATATGCCAAATATCTAGTACTCTAGTCCAATGAATGCTTATGAAATGAATCCAAAGGATTAAACTGGGTCTTCTCACATTCCTAATAACATTTATCTACAATATTAGAAACAGAAATGCACTTTATAAAATCTATTATTTAGCAATAAGTAGCATTCCTAGGTATGATTCAAAGTTCAGTATGAACATTAACTATTTCATCCTCACAACACAGCTGTGCGCTTGGTAAACCTTACATTTCCAAATGGGCAAATATACTGAAAGGTTAGGGGCTCAGTTGTGGGCCATCATGTTCAGGGGAATAATAAAGGGAACTGTACTCCGGTGTGCTGGCTACTGTGGCATTAAAAGTCATAAAATGGGAGGGAGAGAAGCTGCCACCAGCTTGCTCCCTACTTCCCCAGATGGTTAAAGAATGAAGAGAGCCTTTGTTCTGGTCTTGCAATGCACTGGCTAGCACAGCTGATCCAACACAGAGGGGAAGTAGTCTATGCTAGTGGTAGGCCTGCCACGGAGCTAGGAAGAAACCGGATCTGAACTGTCTCTCTGAGGATATATCTGCACTTGCAGTTGGAGGTGTAATTCCCAGCTTGAGGAGACATACCTGCACTAGCTCTGATCTAGCTAACACACTAAAAATAGAGTGTAACTGTGGCAGCTGAGGCACTAGCTGCCCCGGGTATGTACCTGTCTGAGACAGGGCCGGTGCAAGGATGTTTCACGCCCTAGGTGAAACTTCCACCTCGCCCCCCCCGTGCCCCCGCCCTGAGGCGTTTCCCCCGCGGCAGCTCCCGCCCTCCACCCTGAGGCGTCCCCCTTGCGGCAGCTCCACCATGAGACACCCTCCCCCATCCCAGCTCACCCCTGCTCCGTGCACGAGCACCCTGAGTATGCCGTCGCTGCTTCACTTCTCCCACCTCCCAGGCTTGCGGCGCCTAAGCTGATTGGCGCTGCAAGCCTGGGAGGCGGGAGAAGTGAAGCAGCTCACCCCTGTCCCCGGCGTGCTCAGGGAGGAGGCGGGGCAGGGGTGAGCTGGAGTGGGGAATTTCCCTCCGTGCTGCCCCCTCCTTACTTGCTGCAGGCGGCCCTTCCCGCGCTCCCCTGCCCCAGCTTCCTGCACCTAAATGCCTGTGGGGATTGGGGCGGCCGAAGATCCGGCTGCCGCAGTCGCTGCCGAAGAAAATGGCGCCCCCCAAATCCCAGCGCCCTAGGTGATTGCCTAGGTCACATAAATGGTTGCACCGGCCCTGGTCTGAGACGCTAGATGCACAAATGCTCAATCATAATTCATTCTCTAGTTGCTCCTGGTAGCTATGCATCTATACATTGCCCATTAGTCAGGACAGATTGCAGTGAGCCAGTTTAGCCTTAAGAGATTTAGTAGAAGTTCCACAGCTTATCTATGATAAAATCAGGATTAGTTCCTGGATTTTTGTCCTGTGGTTAGTTCAGTAGACAAGTAAGAAAAGTTATATAGTCATAAAGCATTTGAAAAGGCACATTTAACAAGGTTTGAACACTTTAAAATAATGTAGGTCATCACAGTGATACATGAGAAATAACACGAGGGGCTGGAGTATAGAGTCATAGAGATGTGCAACACATGCTTTGGGTGTGCTTACGCCAGAAGCTACATGTAACCTTCAATAGCCCAGAAGTTCACATACAGGATAATCAAATGACTGCTCACTCAGAAGTGTTAAAGGCATAAAAAACATTTCTAAATGTCCTCAGTTCAAACAAACAAGTTTAACAATATTTTGTAACATGAAAAAATGGCTTCCTTATTTGTTTGGCTAAGATCACAAGAAGCGCAGTTAGGAAAGTGACTCAGATGCTTTCCTGAAGGTCTGTTTTTTCTCTAAATTATCCTAAATTCTCAATTACTGAGGGACAATCTTCACTCATTGATATATTTTGCTTTCTGCCACCAACTCTCTGTATATCTTTTTTCATGAGTAATGTACCTGAATGCATGGATGCTAAATATCTAAATTGTATTCTTAAATTCATTCACCTAAATTTGACTTTTTGCTGTTTATGCATTATATGTATCTTATGATTTTAAAAACAAATTTTGTTTCTGAGGATAATCTAAGCACTATACGCAGATGTACAGACATTCTTCTCTCAACCTATGTATGATATAATTTTTTTTACATTAGCTTTAATAAATTTTCAACTTACCTGATATATTCTTGATCAGGAAGCAAATGGCATATCCTGCCCTTGCAAAGGGATGAAGCAGATATTCCTGTGTCTGACTAATCAGATTGTAACATGTATATTACTGAATAATATATTGGGCCTGATCAGGGGCGGCTCTAGGATTTCCGCTGCCCCAAGCACGGCGGCACACCGCGGTGGGCACTCTGGCGGTTGTCGGTCCCGCGGCTGCGGTGGACCTCCCGCAGGCATGCCTGTGGGAGGTCCACCAGAGCCGCCTGCTGCCCTCCTGCGGGACGCCGCCCCAAGCGTGCACTTGGCGCGCTGGGGTCTGGAGCCGGCCCTGGGCCTGATTCTGATACCCACCAGAATCTGCTCCCTTTTTGTGAAGGAACAATTAACTTCCTTCCAAGCACCTAATAATGCTTACAAACTAATTGTAGCTGCGAACTTGAATCTGCATTTTGTGGACAGACAGACACACATATGACAATGTTTCCACATCTGGCCTAGTATTTTCAAATATTATATTTTAGTTTAAAATTAATTGAAAATCCCTAGAGTTCTTAGAGCTCTTTAGATCCTAAAGCTTTCCATATTCTGTCTATATACCAGCAATATATTTATGCGCTGTAAAATTGTCTTTATTGTTAAATTCAGAGTAGTACACTTCTAGCCCTGATATAACATGAATTCGAATATAACATGGTAAAGCAGTGCTCTGGAGTAGAGGGGGGCGGGGCTGCACACTCCGGTGGACTGAAGAAAGTTCGATATAACGCGATTTCACCTATAACACGGTAAGATTTTTTGGCTCCCGAGGACAGTGTTATGTCGGGGTAGAGGTGTAATAAAAAATAACTAGCTTTAAAAAAAAAAATCCTTTCCCCAAATGTTAAAAGCTAAAAACTTTATCCAACCCTACATCTACCCTTTCTGGGTAGAAACATACTGAGGATGTATCCAGCTTGTTTTTTAAGGCATTGCCTTACACTAAGGACACTAAAAAAAAGTTCCACCACCATCTGGCTGTAGATACTCCCAGGTGCCAGCATTACTTTAAACACAGTGGATTAATATGTTCAAAAGCACCTAAGTGACTTCAGAACCTGAAACCATGTCTACATTAGGAGCACTTTACTGGTATAGAAATACCAATATACTATCCCTACAAAACGGGGCTTTGGAGCTGTGCTCCGGCTCTGCTCCAGCTCCAGGCAAAAACCTGCAGCCCCACTGCTCCAGAGCTGCTCTGCGCTCCAGCTCTGGGCTCCACTCCAAAGCCCTGCTACAAAATGCTTCTACTGTGGATGCAGCTTTACCAGCAAAGTTATATTTTGTACTGGTGTAGTAAAACTCCTCCCGCCTCCCTTAGTGAAACAATACTGGTAAAAGTGGGGTCGCCTGCTGGCATGGCTATATCAGTTAGGGATCACATTTTTTATTTGCATCTGAAGAAGTATGTATATTTTTTACCCACAAAAGCTTATGCCCAAATAAATCTGTTAGTCTTTAAGGTGCCACTGGACTCCTTGTTGTTTTTGCGGATACAGACTAACACAGCTACCCCCGATAAGTAACGTAGGTGATTTTGAATGTTTTACCTTAGGAGCTGAGGAGACTCATTGAAAGTCAGTGGAACATAGTGCATAGGCTCTTTTGAAAACCCCACTAGGTGTCTACCGGAATCTTTTGGTGCTTAAATACCTTTAAGCATTTGTCCATTAGGCATTTTTTCAAAATGATTACCCATTGCCCCTAGCATAAACAGGTTTGAGACTGAAGCTGACCCATGCTGCTTTAGTGACAACGTTGAGAGCTAAAACCTGAACTTCACTCTGGGAAAGTGAAAAAAATCAGTTCTGTTTTAAAGCAGGTTTCATAACACAGGGCTGGCTTCAGTCCAGGTTGCATCAAAGTCAGAGAAATCAGAGTTGCTCTAGCTGAGGCAGGTCAGCTGCTTACAGAGGGAAAGAAGCTGTCTCTTTCTTTCTGAGGCTAATGTTGCCTAGTTTCTGCTCTATTTAAGCAGATTGAACAAGTGGACAATGTTCACTTTATCAGCTAAATGCTTTTTAAGCACTCCAGGTTAAGTCCTGGCCCCAATGAAAGTAAAGGCAAACTTCCATGGACCTCAGTAGGACCAGAATTTCACTCCTACTTCATATTTTCTTTGTTCATTGTTGTTCTATGATTAAAACTCATGATCTAAATACAGAAAGTTAATTGCTAGGAAATAGTCATAGTAATATATTTTATTTAGAAACCCTTCACCCTGCTGACATCCCGGTGGAGTTGTTCTGAGGATTTCATGGTTTGATAAGTTCAAATAGCATAAAATATATGATCAAATGGTAAAACCAAAAAGTAGCATCATTAGAGAAGTGTATGAAGGTGGGCCAGATCTGTGATTCAGAGGTGTCTCCAGCAGTCTTTTAAAACTGAGGAGGATGCAGAGATGGATGAGCAACAGCATCAGTGGTTCCATGCCCTAAAGACTTTAGAATGATGAGCTCTTTGGTGTTTTACTAATTTGAAATCAATTAAAAAATCCAGCCAACAAAATCTAACAGCGGAGAACAAGCCTAAAGTTCTTTATCCTTTTTTAGTTGTTGTTGGCTTTACATTGACCTGTCAAAGTGGTAGCAGAGAACATGAACTGAGTACGCAGATATGAACTGTGGAGTCATGTGCATCTAAAGACTTAGCTGGAAACTATCATCAGTCAGTTATATTCTTCCTTTGTTTTATCCCACATTCATGGTCCTTGACCTGCTCTAAATATTTGTATTAGGGATCATGATTATTTCAAGATTATGTATTCACCCATTAGGCAAGAGGATGAATCAGTAAATGTTTGCACCCAGTAACTTGCCTCAGTGTATTCATTCACATTTGTGCAGGTTTAACACCGCCCCCCTTTATGCATATGGTCATCTAAGGGTACGTCTACAGTACCCACCAGATTGGCAGGTAGCGATCTATCTATCGGGGATCGATTTATCGCATGCAGTGAGACACAATAAATTGATCCTCGATCGCTCTTCCTTCCACTGCTGAACTCCAGCTCGGCGAGAGGCAGAAGCAAAGTCAACTGGGGAGCGGCGGCCATCAATCCCATGCTGCGAGGACATGAAGTAAGTGATTCTCGTAGCTGAAGTTACGTATCTTAGTGTAGACCAGGCCTTAGGGTGGAATTTGATCTAAGGACGTAACAGAAGTTACATGCAAGCATCAGCAGAACTAGAACGTAATGTCCGATTATGTCCTAAATTTGTTCTGGACACTGAGACAAATCCTCAGCCAACCAGTATAGCTTCATGGTAGTCAGTGGAGGTAGAAGGATTTACACTAGTGGAAGCTCTGGCCCTATATTTTTCCTTTTCCTCTGATCTCTTTTATAGAAGATTCTCCTATTTTTTCCTCTGTAATCTAGAGCCGCCATCCAGGATTTGACAGGGAGTAGTGCAACTCCCTAAACAGAGGAAAGACCACAGCTGCATGTTATAAGTAGAGGGATTATCAGGGAAATATGGTTGGGCAAGTGGTAGTCAATTGAATAATTCTTCAAACTCATGAAAAACTCTGAGAAATAGAGGTGAGCTAACACAAGGAGTGAGACCCTTCTCTGTGGGGCAAGGGAAGGCTGATATACTCATTCATTGGGTAGATCTACACAGCAGTTGGGAGGGCTATTTTTAGCATGCTGTCTTAAGTGGACCTGGCACATGTATTCCCATGCTGGGAATTACATAGCCTTTGTCTACATCAAACTGTCTAATCTGGTAAAACCCATTTAGGGCCAAATTCAGCCCCGGCACAGCTCCATTCAAGTGGAGTTGCTTGGGTTTACAACTAGTGCTGGATTTGGCCCTTAGAAACTAGGTTACAGGAAGTCTCTTGTACTCTTGTTTTAACCCTGCAACTGGGTCAGGCAATGAAAGAATTAGCCCTAATTCAGTTCTGTGGTTTGCCTTTGTGAAGTCAGCTCTAGAACTCAGTATGAGTTTGTCTCTAGACTTAAAGTTCCATTTAGTGCTACTCAAACCCATTCTCCCCCCCCCCCAAAAAAGAGAGAATATGAAGTAATGGAAATGTAGATAAACTCTCTATCTGGAGAAGCCTCTGCTTTCTATCTTCAAAGATAGTTTAAAGAAATCCTTTGCATATGTGTAATGAATGAAGACTGGCTACTCCCTGCACATGCGTGTGTTCTCTCAACATCAAAAGTATCCCCATACCTTTGCCTGGAGTCAAATTGTCAAAGGCACAATGAATCTATGCCTTTGTTGGATCCTTTGGTATGTAAATGAAATGTCTTTCCTATATTCCACTATGTAGGCTTAAGCTGTGGTTTTCTATGCACTTCAGAACAGCTGAGACTCGTTTCAATCCTTGCTAATAGTTATGTTGATTGTGAGAAACCTATCATAATGTTTTCTGATAAATATTCCATTCCTGTTTTCTAGATTTAATTTTATATCTATCTATATATCAAGTTACGGTGCTCATATGGCCTGTAACTTGTTTTACATATAGGACTCAGTTTTGCCTTTAGACTCACCTGTCAATTGCACCTACAGCTGCTATGCAAGCATATCTGAAGGCAGAATGGGACATAAAGCTGTAGATTTAACAATATAACTAGTAATTAAAAGACCACATATATGATACAATGTGAGCATAGGTTACACACCTTTGGTAAGTCAAATGGAATGTTTAAAACTGCAACCATAGCACTACATTAACATACATATTAACGTATCTGTTTTTAAGAAAAAAGTGAAAGTAAAAAAACCCATGCTTTTCTTAGAGATTTTGTGTACTTCATAATAGCAGCCAAAAATGTGTATAACTATGGATTTCTACAGTGCAAAGGCAAAGCCACACCTACACAACATCACTCATGCATTTTACTGTTTATGTTGTTTTGTCTTTTAAACAGTATTGTAATCCTAATCCAAGTGGAAATTTCCTAATGTGACGTTTTGATAGACCGTTGTGCCTCAGTTTACGCTACCTGCTGAGGGACAGTGGAGAAGTACCCTTTTGTTGGTAGAGATCCTCTTGTAAGGAGAGAGTAATCTTAATATAGAATTTTTGTAAACCTAGTATAGGTTTTTGTAGCAAAAGGTATTCATGAGCCAAATTCAGGAATTCTTTGTTTTGTGGCCTAGGTGGAATATACTAACACCACAAAAGCATTATTTTTAAGTACTCGTCCTGTCTACTGTGACCCTGCAACCAGATCCCAAAACAGACACAATCCATGTGAGATAGGTGCTTGCTGGCTCAAGGTCCATAAGCATATATGCTAAAATGAACCTTTTACACCAGACCTCACCAGGGGTCTTTCACCTTTCAGAGTGTTACACCTTTCAGAATGTTAGCTGCAGTATGAAATACATAGACTTTTAAGCAGCCTAAAGTTGGACACCACATTATGCTCCACTTGACCATCTCTTTCAGCAAGGATTTATGGGGATGAGGCAGGGCCGCCCAGAGGGGGGGGCAAAGGGGGCAATTTGCCCCAGGCCCCGGGCTCCGCAGGGGCCCCCAAGAGAAGAGTGGAGGCTCCCGCCTCCGCCCCTCTCCTGGAGCCTCAGCGCATCAAGCGCCGAGTCTCCGGCCGAGCCCCTGAGCCCCGCCCCGATCCGAGCCGCGTGGTGAGGGGGCGGGGCTGGGAGCTCCAACGGGGCCTGAGCCCCGCCCCGCTCAGAGCGGCGTGGGGAGGGGGCGGGGCAGCTGCCTCCGCTCGGCGTGGAGCTCACAGCCCCGCCCCCTCACCACGCGGCTCTGAGCGGGACGGAGCTCAGGCCCCGCCGGAGACGCGCTCGGGTAAGAGACTGGGGGGTGGGGCGGAAGCGGGACCCGCCGCCACCGCCGAAGCACAGCCCGGTCTTCGGCGGCGGGGGGGTCCCTTCTGTTCCGGGACCCGCCGCCGAAGTGCCCCGAAGGCCCGCGGTGGGGACACCCCCCCGCCCCCGCCACCGAATTACCGCCGAAGACCGGGCTGTGCTTCGGCGGCAGGTCCCGCTTCGGCGGTAATTCGGCGGCGGGGGGCTCCCGCCGCGGGTCTTCGGGGCACTTTGGCGGCGGGTCCCGGAACGGAAGGGCCCCCCGCCGCCGAAGACCCCGGGCCCCCGGAATCCTCTGGGCGGCCCTGGGATGAGATGGTATGATTTTAATCCTAAATGTGAGAGCTACTGGCTAACTGATTGCTATAGACATTGTATGCCACTCATATATACTGCAAAGGTGGCAATATACTGTGCTAGGGCCAAAGATGTAATAAATGACAAGCATAATTTTTCAAGAAATCATTTCCTACCTGAGTAAACATGTAAAAGGGCATAAAGCAAAAGGATTTTTATATTTTATTTTATTTCATAACCTTTTCTGTGCTTGAAGTGAAAAAGATTCCTTTCTTTTTTTTTCCTCCATACATTAGTTTGTTGTTGAATTGCTCAGGAAACCTAGGCAGCCGGTGTGATTATTTTTGTTTTCTTTTAAAGAGCAGAGAAGTTTGCTAAAAAGGATCCGTTTATAAATATAGGACTAGGAAGATTTTGCAAACAACTATTTAAAAAACAAAAAACAATTGAGTCAAATAGGGACCCTATTGACTTAGAAAATCCTGGTAAGAAAAGAACTACAAATAAGTCAGACCTTACTTCAGGAAAACATCTGTATTTTGGAAAGGCACTTAAAATATGCTTAACTTTACGGACATACTGCCAATAGGGACTAAGTTTTTAAGTGCTTTCCTTACTCTGGCCCTAAATGAGCACCAGATTTTTAGCCAAACTAAATTCAGGCTAAGAAAATATATGATTTTCTTCTGATGATATTTTTAAAGATAATTTTAGTTTTAATGAACAAAGAAGTGATGTGGATTAGTTTTTTTCTCATTAAATTGGAAAAAAAGTTTCCTTGTAAATTACATTTGCCATACTGTATTTATCATCTTGTGTAGGTTAATGCATCTCACGCTGAGAAGTGCTGAAGGCATGTGCATATAAAGATATAAACAGTCTAACTGATTCAGTTAATTGCACTTCTCCATTTCCACCCACTCATCCGCATTCTATATTCAATTAAAAAAAAATAAGTAGAAATAACATTGCCTGGTAGAAATTGCCAAGAGTACAAAAACTACTCAATCTATTTCAAAATTATTAGTATATATTATTTGTATTATGTTGGTGCCTAGAGTCCAGAACTCCGTTGTGGTGGGCACTGCACAGATATATAACAAAGACAGGCTCTGCCCTAAAGAGCTTAAAATGTATTCAACTTGTTAATAAATACCACACTTCAGAGATCCTAAAACAGGCCATGGCCATATAGGGCATCATAATTAGTAACTATGACAGTACTAACAAAACTAAACTTCACTATGAGTATTCATTCAAAATTTTGCACAAATTTACTTTAACTGTTTTTGCATCCCTCTTGTATTTAATCTTTTCCCTCAGTATCCTAATGAATAAACTGTATACATGCATACTCTTGGGAAAGGTGGGTTTTAAGCCTGAATATTCTGTGACAGCAAACTTTGAATTGCAGAACTAGCCCATAGTGCAAATTGTAAATTTTAAATTTTATAATTGAATCTGATATTTGTGATTTGAGCTGTTGCTAGTTTTATATATGTTGTGTTACTTTTACTGTCTGCTGATTAGATGATTTTGCATACATCATCCTCATGTGACATGTAACTAACTAGTAATGCACAATTTTTAAATATTCATAATGAACTGTTCTGGATGATGAGGAGAGCAAAAGATCCTTTCAAGAAATGTACATATAGCTTTTATAAGTGATTAAGTTTGAGAATTTTGCTATTTTTGAACAGAGGCAAAATTCCTCAAATTTTTATTGATTGTTTCCTCAGCTGCAATCAAAGTGCTTCTATGTTGGGGTACATCAGAGTCCTCAAAGATGTAGTGTCAGGCTCATTCAAATTCCATTGTGATTTCTTTGTTTTTGCCCACCCAAGTGTTCAAATATCATGGGGGAGCCCTCCCTTTCCCCCAAATAATGAAATTAGCTTACATTTTTTTATATTTTAACAAATAATGAATTCTGGGTCTCGTCTCTTGCCCTCTCCCCCTACCTGGTGTTTGAGCCTATAAAGTTCATATTTTCAATTTTTATGCAACAGTGAGGACTAGAAACTTATTGTGAAAGCTGAGCTGCTCATATAATCACAAAACTCCAGGGTCTGAGTCTTTAACAAAAATAATAATATATAACAATATTTGTTAGTCCTGATAAAATGACATGACTTGGCAGAACTGCTGTTAATAACCACTTTATTACTTATGAACTTCAAAGGATTCAGACATGTGTCCTATCAACTTCCTGGGTCTAGCTCCTGTTCTCACTGAAATCAAAGGGAGTTTTGTTTTATTTCAATGGGAGCATAAACATACCCTCAGTGTGTAAACCACAGGAGACCAGGCTTTTATTAGTTTCCACTGCTCCCTGATTTCAGCAGACCTGGAAATATAATGAGAAGAGGTTGCATATGAATTCAAGCACAGGGACATGGTATCAGTTCCTGAGGATTTATGCTAACCGTAAATCAACCCAAAATTATTAATGTTGTAATGGTTACATAACCTAGAAAGCTGCAGGTAACATCTGCTGGATCAGATCCTATTAATAAAAAACCTGCCACTAACAATAAAAATAATAATTTCATGTATTTGTCAGTCCTGCCTTTGGGAAGTCAATCCTTCGAGCAGAGGGAAAGTGTGCATGTATGGTTATCACCAGGTGCTTCAATTCCAGTAGTTAATGTCATTTTTACTCGAATATTAAATCTCAAAAATCTCTATATCCTAATGCAACCACTTTGTTCTTTCTGCTGCACCAAGATCTTCCTGAAATGCTCTTTTGTTCATCTTTAATTAGAATTTAGAAACTTTGGCCCTGATCCTGCAAATAATTAACCAGTGGGATTACTCGTGTGCTTATAGTTGAGGATATGCATAAATTTTTACAGGATTAAGGCCTAAAACTTCTTTCATGCTGAGCCCTGTTGTTCATAGACATAACAGTTTTGTATGACATCTGCAATCTAAGGTAACCTGTGTTGCCCTGTAAAATAGAACCACCATAGGGTATATGAAAGGCATAATTTCAGCTTTAATTGCAAATTTTCCTGGGACTGAGTCATCATCTGTTTTCCAGTTATTTCATACTTGACCTTAGCCACTTAAATCTGCTCTTTACATTTTCATCATATTATTTTAATTTGCTTTTCTCAGTATCTAGGCAAATTCACAATGAAAACACAAGTTTGCTTATTAATGAATGCAAACAATGTAATACTTCCTTACCCCAAATGCTCTTTCTCTCCCTTAAAAAAGCTGGAGACAGACAAGATAGGACTTGCAGCTTGCTCTGAAGATAGACGTACTTGAGTTCCACTCAGTAATTCCAGAGTCACATGCGTTTCAGTGGGAAAAAAAAAATCCTGTGCAATTTCAGTGATGTCTATGGCATGATCCAGGAGAAGTTATTTGTTTAGCTAACAAGAAGTAACTTAAAAGTGTAAACTGTACTGATGCTGCTGCAATCTAGTGTGGCTAGTTTTAATTCTCAGCCTCTGCAGTTGGCCCTTGTCTGTACATGAATGAAACTGACCCCTGGTCTACACTGGGGTGTGGGGGGGGGGTCGATCTAAGTTTTACAACTTCAGCTATGTGAATAATGTAGCTGAAGTCGATGTACCTAGATCTACTTACTATGGTGTCCTCACTGCGGTAAGTTGATGGCTGACACTCTCCCATCGACTCCGCCTGCCCCTTTCACCCTGGTGGAGTACCGGAGTCGACAGGAGAGCACTCGGTGGTCGATTTATCGATTTACAGCATTACCCGCTGCCCGTCAATCCAGCGGGTAATATAGACAAGTCCTGAGAGTAAACAGGATGGGAGCCACTGCCTACTAACTTAGAAGAAATGTGGCACCTATAAATTTTGCGTTGAGTTTAATCTTTCTAGCATGCACCCTGTTTCCAGTTCTACAGATATGCTGCTGGTTACTACTAGCAGTAGTCTTAATGCCGAGAGTTTGTGATGAGTCAGTGGAGGTATATCTTGCTCTAAGATCTTTGGGGCATTAAAAAATCAGTGTTCACATCACATGTATTTCAGTAATGGCAGTGTGAAAGCACAAGAAAAGTTTGTCTTCTCCAGCAAAGATATTTTTGGAAGGTTAATAAAAAAACATTATTCCTTTCTGAGCCATTAGGTGGCTTTTTTGTTCAAAAATATTACAATTAATTGTTTTTAATGTCTTGGCTTTGACTACTAAGAACTTGGATTTGGACTGATTGGCAGTTCTTCAATGATAGCTAGAACAAGTGTTCCTGTTTCTTTGATGACCACTGTGTGGAACATAAACCTAAGATGTGTTTTTGCAAACACATTGATAGGAAGAGGCCACCAAATTATGTTTTTTTCAATAATATTGTATAGTAAGTCAGATGAACAAGTATCATTTTTCTCCCATTGTGGTAAAAATACATGTGAAGACACTGACAGAGAATGTAACAACTTTTAGCTGTTGGGAACTGGTTTGTATGTGGCTCAAATTTCTTTGATAGTAAATTGTATTTCCTATGGACAGGTGTCCACATCTCAAACCATGAATTGGCTAACTTGTCTGCAATCTCAGCTGGGAGAACAAGGGCCAAATGGATGTAGAAACTGAATTTATCCTCTCATCCTTGGAAACACTGCTTCTGTAGTCATAGTTAAGCACATTTAAGAGGAAACATGGGGAAGGTTGGACTGTCACTGACACAGAAGACTTCAGTCTAATGTGCTTTCAATTTTGTACCTTTCATTCTGAATTCAGTTTAAATAAAATACTAGTACATTTTTATGTACTCTTAATTTACACCTAAATTCTAAAAATGGACAGATATTAGAATATATCTTAAACATTTTAAAGACTTTAATCAATAACTTATTTTTATATGGGTGTTAACATATGATATGATCAAATTAAAAAAACAACAACCAGAAATACCCTGCTAAGTCATGGGATAAGAGAAGTTACAGATTCACAGCTCGCTCACATGTGCTTGAAGACCTCATTGTAATAAACAACCACAGAACAAGACTTTGAAGGAGGGAAAACAGATGTAACACACTTGAAAATGAGAGAGAAAAATCCAGTGGGCCAGACAGAACAAAGACCTTAAAAAGGCATAGCTATCAGAAGCAGCAGAGAGTCCTGTGGCACCTTATAGACTAACAAACGTTTTGCAGCATGAGCTTTCGTTTTCACTCAACTGCTAGAACAGGGCCTCATCCTCCCTGATTGAACTAACCTCGTTATCTCTAGCTTGCTTCTTGCTTGCATATATAAACCTGCCCCTGGAAATTTCCACTACTTGCATCCGAAGAAGTGGGTATTCACCCACAAAAGCTCATGCTGCAAAACGTCTGTTAGTCTATAAGGTGCCACAGGACTCTTTGCTGCTTCTACAGAATCAGACTAACACGGCTACCCCTCTGATACATAGCTATCAGAGTAATCTGATCCAATGCAATTGTGCTGAATGAGTCTGCAGTAGCCAGCATTCAGCAGGTAGTATTCTACTACTATAAAGAATCTAGGAATAGTTCTTTAAAGGTGTAGAATAATTATGTGCTACTGCTTTCTGTGCAGAACTCAGCAAATCAGTTAATTAAAAATCATCTAAAATATACTTGCCAAAGTCCTACATCTTTTTTTAATGTTGATATTCCCAGACTTTCTTAAAATATGTAAATATAAATTACAAATGGTGGCAGATATACAGATCGCTCCACTATGGTTTGCTATACTCAGTAATCCCTTGATTACATCTATATCAAAATCTTCCCTTCATGCTAGTCGTTATTTGTGTTTTTATTTTGATTGTAATTGTGCTAGTTCCCAAGCCATTGGGAAATAAATCCCCACCTCTTTAGTTATTTTACACTGCACCTATTACAGATCATTAGTCACTCGGTACTTTTGCTTCACACTTGTATATTCCATGCAGCCACTATAGGACTCATGTATCTGGTTCATCTGTTAGTTCTCAATTGTTTTCCTTTTTAGGAGCAGTGGTGAAGAATTGTATTAGTGAGAGAAATTGTCAGTGATGTAACTGTATGGTTATAGGCAATGTAAGAAAAGCTGCAATAACAACTGTAGTGTAAATGCTCAGCTTCAATAAAGGTGGAAGTATGCATTTTTATTTGTTATTAACACTTATCTAATTACCATTGAAACTGAACTCTATTTATATAATAGAAAAGGAAATGAATACAGAAAGGTCAGATGATGAATAGGCCCTTGACCAGAATATAACAGGCTGTGAAATCTTTTAGAGATGTACATTGAATAACTTAGTATCTCTCTGAAGCTTTCTTGAAAATTCAGAAAGGACTATCAACTTCTAGATCTGCAGAGGACATGTCTATCTGTTTTCATTACCCTGGCAAAGATATGAGCCTGAGACTGCTATATGAATATTAAGGAAACTTCAGAGAACTGCTTCAAACTTTGCTGAAACAATGAAGAATACATGCCAGTATCTTTGATAGTTTAAAATTCTAAAGATAGAACATTTAAGGATTGGTTCTAAGTATATTAGTAAAGAAAATGGGGGAGGTACAAATGGTTTGAGATGTGGAGGCATAATGATAGCCTTCTTTTGTGACCTTGGGCAAGTCACTTAGGGCAGTGGTTCTCAACCAGGAGTACTTACAGGGGGTACATCAACTCATCTAGATATTTGCCTAGTTTTACAACAGGCTTCACAAAAAACACTAGCAAAGTCAATACAAACTAAAATTTCATATAGTCAATGATTTGCTTATACTGCTCTATATACTATACACTGAAATGTAAGTACAATATTTATATTCTGGTTGACTGATTTTTATAATGGTAAAAATGAGAAAGGAAGCAATTTTTCAGTAATAAAGTGCTGTGACACTTGTGTATTTTTATGTGTGATTTTGTCAGCAGCAAGTAGTTTTTAAATGAGGTGAAACTTGGGGTAACAAGACAAATCTGACTCCTGAAAGGGGTACAGTAGTCTGCAAAGAGACTACTGACTTAAGGCTTGTCTGCATGGGGACACTCTGGTTAGTTAATTATCTAAGGCCTGGTCTACACTAGGACTTTAATTCGAATTTAGCAGCGTTAATTCAAACTAACCGCTCAACCGTCCACACCAGGAAGCCATTTAATTCGAACTAGAGGGCTCTTTAGTTCGAATTCGGTACTCCACCCCGACAGGTGGAGTAACGCTAAATTCGACATGGCTAGCTCGAATTAGGCTAGGTGTGGATGCAAATCGAACTTAGTAGCTCCGGGAGCTATCCCACAGTGCACCACTCTGTTGACGCTCTGGACAGCAGTCGGAGCTTGGATTCTCTGACCAGCCACACAGGAAATGACCCGGGAAAATTTGAATTCATTTTCCTGTCTGGGCACTTTGAATCTGACGTCCTGGCTAGACATCGGGGCGAGCTCCGCAGCACCTGCAACGATGCAGAGCTCTCCAGCAGAGGAGTCCGGCCAATCCAAGAATAGAAAGAGGTCCCCAGCATGGACAGACCGGGAAGTCCTGGATCTGATCGGTGTGTGGGGCGAGGAGTCTGTGCTGTCGGAGCTGCGCTCCAGCAAGCGGAATGCAAAGACCTTCGAGAAGGTCTCCAAAGCAATGATAGAGAAAGGATACAGCCGGGATGCAATGCAGTGCCGCGTGAAAATCAAGGACCTGAGACAAGGCTACCAAAAAGTCAGAGCGGCAAACGGACGCTCCGGAGCCCGGCCCCAGACATGCTGCTTCTACGAGGCACTGCATGCCATTCTAGGTGGGTCTGCACCACTGCCCCACCAGTGACCGTGGACTCAGTGGATGGCATAGTGAACCTGGACAGTTCCTCCTCGATGTTCGCCGATGGGGAAGATGAGGAAGGGTCTGTGGAGGACGGCGTAGGCGACAGCGAACACAAAACCGCTTTCCCTGACAGCCAGGATCTCTTCATCACCGTCACAGAGATCCCCTACCAACCCTCCCCGGCCGTTAACCCGGACTCTGAATCAGGGGAAGGATCAGGCGGTAAGTGCTATAAACATGTAAACATTTATTTTTTATAAAACAGGTATAAAAAAATAGAAATGCTATATATAAAATTTTCAATGAAAAACTATATGAAAAGTAAGTCCACACATATAGGGATTGAACAATAATCCTCCAGGGACAATTCAAGAAAGGTCTCATTTAGGTCCTCGAAAAGCCTCCGCAGGAGGTTCCTGGGGAGAGGTGCCTTGTTGGGTGCTCCGTGGAAGCACACTCTTCCGCGCCAGGACATCCTTATGTAGATGGGAATCATCGCCTCCACAAGCATGGCCTCATATGGTCCTGGTCTCTGCAGGGCTTCCCTTAGCATCCGCTCTTTGTGACTCCGAGGGACCCGCCTCAGGGTGATCTCGTTCATGAAATGCTGCATCTAATTAGGGCAATTAGTGTATTGTTACTGTTGTGAATGGTTGACTTTTACTTTGCATAACAATGACCCTCGCTTAACAGCCACGTGTTGTAGGCCACATAGGAAAAGCATACATTGATCTTTCCCGTGCACTGGCGGGAGTGGCTGGAAAAGTATATGATTTCCAGATTGCCTTTAGCGGGAGGGCACAGCTATCCATTAACTGATAAGCAGAATGTACTGTAAGGCTTACCAGGACTGTCTGCTAGACGGATTCAGCTGTCTCTCCCCACTTGTCCGCTCTCCTGTGCAATGCCGCAGCCAATGAGAGCGTATTCCGAAATCTCGAACTTGTCCTGAGATCTCGTGAGACTTGTTGCCCTGTATGGTCTTGTTCAGAGAAACTGACTAGACTGTGTTCACTGTTCGCAAACATGTATCTGTTCAAGGAAATCAGTTACTTTTCCCATCACACAGCTTCGGCTCTTTCCCGGACTGCCCCGGCATCCCCCTCGCAGAGGCTGGCGCAGATTAGGCGGCGAAAGAAAAAGACTAGGGACGAGATGTTTGCGGAACTGATGGCCTGCTCCAGAGCCGAGGCGGCAGAGCAGAGACAGTGGAGGGAGACCCTATGTCAACAGCATCGCACACACATCGAACGGGAGGATAGCTCGCGGCAGGAAGACCAGCAGGCGACTCAAACGCTGCTTGGCCTAATGAGGGAGCAAACGGACACGCTCCGGCGCCTCGTTGATGTTCTGCAGGACCGCAGGCAGGAGGACAGAGCCCCCTTGCAGTGTATCTGCAACCGCCCTCCCCCGCCAAGAAGTCCTGCCCCCCCTCACCCAAAAGTACAAGACGGAGGGGCGGTAGGGGCCGTGAGAACTGTCACTGCACCACTGCATAGCGCTAATGTACCACACACCTCTCACGCTATAAATTTGTAGAAGTGCTTCCCTTACAGGCTCACCCAGTCCCAAATCCAAGTTTCATCCCCCCACTGTGTATTAGATTATTAAAAGCTGTTTGCTGTTATTCACTGTTTCGGTCACGTCTTTCGTGTCAGAGGATTTTTTTGTGTATGGGGGGGGAGGGGATTTATAATTGCACGGTATAGCCTACATTACCAGGGTACAGACTTGGGGCCATGATCAACTGCAGGGCACACACACACTGCAGTCAGTAGGCACCAGGGTCACTCTGTGTGGTGTATGCTGCCCCGGGTCATTCTGTGATGTATATGCTTGTCCAGGGTCCTAGCGCCTGCCACCCCCTTAATGTTAAGGCACGCTGCCCTTACCATGCACTTCCACCGTAGCACCGAGCCTCTCCGCTGCCCTGAGCCCCAACAAGAGCCCTCATCCACGGACAGATACTCACCCTTCCCCCACACCCCTCACCCCTTCCTACGCCCAAACCCGCAGCCCACTGCCGTCATCCAAACCCCTATCAAAAGAAGGCACCACTCGCCCCTTCCTGCAAACCCACCCCTTCCTGCAATCCCTCCCCTTCATGCACAACCACTTGCAACCGTCCCCCACCCCAGAGACCTATGTAGGAGCAGGAGGATGTCATTCCTCTATGGAACAAGCGGTCTGTACATCAGTGCACACCGTGCCCAGCACAGTATGTGTCCATGTTTCAACACCTGAACAGAAATGCAAAGTAAAACAAAGATTTATTAATAATGAGTGTAACAATTAATTTGCTTTAAAACGTGCTTTGGAAGTGGGGGAAACTTGGAGAACGGGGTATGTAACCGCAGATCGAAATCGACACATACAGACACAGGCCCAGGGTCAGTTTCTCTTGAAAGCAAGTGGAGAGTCATAGGTTACCCTGCTCTCCGAGGAAACTTGCTTTCAAAGCCTCCCGGATACACAGCGCTTCCCGCTGGGATATTCTCTCGGCACGGGTGTCTGGCTGAGCGTAAACTGCAGCCAGGCGATTTGCCTCAACCTCCCATCCGGACAAAAAGGTCTCGCCCTTGCTCTCACAGAGATTGTGTAGCACACAGCAAGCAGCAATAACTACGGGGATATTCTTTTCGCTGATGTCCGAGCGAGTCAGTAAGCTCCGCCATCTCCCCTTGAGACGTCCGAAAGCACACTCCACCACCATTCTGCACTTGCTCAGCCGGTAGTTGAAGAGTTCCTTCTCTCTGTCCAAGGCGCCTGTATAGGGCTTCATGAGCCAGGGCATTAGCGGGTAGGCTGGGTCCCCGAGGATCACTGTAGGCATCTGCACATCCCCAACCGTTAGTTTGTGGTCCGGGAAGAAAGTACCTGCCTGGAGGCGTCTAAACAGACCAGAGTTCCTGAACACACGCGCGTCATGAACCTTGCCCGCCCACCCAACGAAGATGTTGGTAAAACGTCCCCTATGGTCTACCAATGCTTGCAGCACCATTGAAAAGTAGCCCTTTCGGTTAATGTACTCGCTGGCCTGGTGGGCTGGTGCCAGGATAGGGATGTGAGTCCCATCTATAGCCCCACCGCAGTTTGGGAATCCCATCGCGGTGAAGCCATCTATGATGTCCTGGACGTTTCCGAGAGTCACTACCTTTGAGAGAAGTTGCTCAACGATTGCGTGGGCTACTTGAATCACAGCAACCCCCACGGTAGATTTGCCCACGCCAAAGTGGTTCGCTACTGACCGGTAGCTGTCTGGCGTTGCAAGTTTCCAGAGGGCTATGGCCACTTGCTTCTGCACACTCAGGGCTGCTCGCATCCGGGTGTCCTGGCGCTTCAGGGCAGGGGACAGCAAGTCACAGAGTTCAAGGAAAGTGCCCTTACGCATCCTGAAGTTTCACAGCCACTGTGATTCATCCCAGACCTGCAGCACTATGCGGTCCCACCAGTCCGTGCTTGTTTCCCGGGCCCAGAATCGCCGTTCCACACCATGAACTTGACCCATTGCCACCATGATCTCCACGGCGCGGCGTACCCTGCTTTGTGAGAGGTCTGCGCCACTCTGTGAATTCCTGTCCTCACTGCGCTGCCGGAGCCTCCTCGCCCGATTTCTCAGCAGCTGACTGTGGAAGAGGTGGACGATAAGGTGCGAGGAGTTGACAACGGCCATAAGTGCAGCGATGATCGCAGCGGGCTCCATGCTCGCAGTGCTGTGGCGTCCGCGCTGTAACCGACCAGAGAAGGGCGCGAACAGATTTCCCGCCGGAGCTTTCAGGGAGGGAGGGCGTGATTGACGGTTCAATGACAACAGTTACCCAAAAGCACCCTCGACACATTTTTCCCCCAGGAGGCATTGGGAGCTCTACCCAGCATTCCAATGGGCAGCGGGGACTGCGGGAACTGTGGGATAGCTTCCCACAGTGCACCGCTTCCAAAGTCAACGCCAGCCCCGTTACTGTGGACTCAGAAATTCGAATTAGTGTATTTACTGTGGATACACAAATTCGACTTCATAAGGTCGAATCCACAAATTCGACTTAAGTAGATTCGAAATAGTCTTGTAGTGTAGACAAGGCCTAAAGGTGTGAATTAAAAGAAGATTAGTTAAACTGCATTAAGCTCCTGTGTGGACTCTTATTTAGAATTAAAGTGGCCTTCATTCAGTATAGCTTAATTTTAAAATAGCCTTAATTCAGTTCATTTTAATTCTGAATGAGTATGCACACACAAAGGTTTAATGCCGTTTAATCCACTTTTAGTTCATGCCTGTAGTTCATTTGGATAAACTTTCCAGAGTGTTCCTGTGTAGACAAAATCTTCGCCTTTTTGTGCCTTGGTTCCCCATCTATAACATGGGGGTAATAGTAGTTCCTTACCTCAGATAGGTGTTGTGAGGATAAATATATTAAAAATTATAGGGCACTCCAATATTATGATAATGAGAGTCATATAAGAACCTAAAATAGAAACAGAATTGCACAGTTTGAATATGAATTTGAGATTATGTGGCAGGTCATTAAATAGAACACATTGTCTGTATGTGGTATGCTTAGGATCACCAGAAAATTTGCATAATGTGGCATATAGGGCTCTGAGATTAGTATTTAAACTGAAAACTGCTTCTTTCATTTCATGTAAATTGTATTCCACCAATGCGGTACAAAGTGAATTAAGGAATGAGGGAAAATTTGAGGGGATGGGGGTTGAGGGAATTAAGACAATTGTGCAAAAGATCTTTTACAAAATCAGCATGTTTGAAGAAAGGAAGGAAGAGTAGCCTTATAGTACAAACATACATGTGCATATCCTGCCCTCTTTCCTTTCCCCATTGGGAACCAGTGGTCTTGAACACAGCAGAATTGGTGTTGTCATTCAAAACGGGTGCTGCATGCCAGAGGGCTCATAGTGGGGTTCCCCTTCTGAGTCACTGACAAGAGCTCTCAAGCCTGGAAGGCACTTAGAAGGGCTTGGTGTGGCTTTGAAACTAGTCGATCTGCCAGTGCA
Source organism: Mauremys mutica (assembly GCF_020497125.1). Classification (NCBI taxonomy): domain Eukaryota; kingdom Metazoa; phylum Chordata; order Testudines; family Geoemydidae; genus Mauremys; species Mauremys mutica. Next base: position 94,530,991 of record NC_059074.1, on the reverse strand, counting down.
CAGATCCACCATCACAGCACACACAGGATACTGCATCTTTGAGGCTACATTAGTAGCAGCAGAGTGGCTCTGCAGCAGCTAATTTTTGGCCTAAAGGACTGGATTTATTTTCCATCCCCCATGGCATTGTTGTTTTCACTGCTCTGAGGCTGAGATTTGTCCTGTAGTCAGTGATATGAGGAAGATGGAGGAACAGGCTTTGTCATCAAGATAAAACATCTTCAAACTATCTACTCTTACAAGACTTTAAGTCCTGGCCTGCACTAGGAACATAGCTTGGTATAACTACATTGCTCAGGGGTGTGAAAAATCCATACCTGAGAGCAATGCAGTTAAACTGACCTGAGCCTGGTGTAGACAGCACTAGGTCAACAGGAAACTTCTCCCATCACTCTAGCTATTGCCTCTTAAGGAAGTGGACAGGAGAAGCCCTCCTGTCAGCATAGGTAGTGTCTTTGCAGCTGCACTGCTGTAGCACTTCAGTGGAGGTGTAGATGTGACATACCAAAGGTACAATTTAGACTAGTGAGTAGCTGTGCCACCCTCTCCCTCTAATCTGGGGTGCCCTTTATACTGCTTTGCTGCTGTAGCCTCCAGCCAGGACTGCTTTCAAAACAGCCTCCAGCATAGAGGTCACACCCAGTCCCAGAGCAGATGGCAGAGCTATTCATTAGTAAGACTGTGTATATGTCATGGAGGTCATGGATTCTGTGACTTTCTGTGACCTCCGTGACTTCTGCAGTGGCCAGTGCTGGCTCAGGGGCAGCCCCTGGGACACCAGCAGCAGTTTGGGTGTGGGAGGGGGCTCAGGGCTGAGGCAAGGGATTGAGGTGCGGGGTGGTGCTTACCTGAGGGTGGTCTCCCACAAGCATGTCCCTGTAGCTCCTAGGCAGAGGGGCCAGGGGGCTCTGCATGCTACCGGCGCCCGCAGGTGATGCCCCTGAAGCTCCCATTGTCTGTGGTTCCCGGCCAATGGGAGCTGCAGAGCCGGTGCTTGTGGCAGGAGCAGCATGTGGAGTCCCCTGGCCGCCCCTCCCCCTAGGAACTGCAGGGACATGGGGAGCTGGGTAGAGAGCCTGGGAGCCCTGACAGCCCTCCCCACCCAGCACCAGCGGTTGTCCTGGGCCGTGTGCTGCTGTCCACCACCATCCCCAGCACCCGCGGTGCCCTGAGACCACTACCCCCATGCGAGCACCTGCAGTCCTCCTGGGCCAAGTTTTAGTTAGGGATATATAGTAAAAGTCATGGACAGGTCACGGGCTGTGAATTTTTGTTTACTGCCTGTGACCTGTCCATGATTTCCACTAACAATACCTGTGACTAAAACGTAGCCTTACTTATTAGTCTAGATCAGGGATCAGCAACCTTTGGTACGCGGCCCATCAGGGAAATCTGCTGGCGGGCTGGGATGGTTTGTTTACCTGCAGCGTCCAGAGGTTCGGCCGATCACAGCTCCCACTGGCCATGGTTCGCCACTCCAGGCCAATGGGGGCTGCAGGAAGTGGTGGCCAGCACATCCTTCGGCCTGCGCCACTTCCCGCAGCCCCCATTGGCCTGGAGCGGCGAACTGCGGCCAGTGGGTGCTGCGATCGGCCCGAACCTGTGGATGCTCCAGGTAAACAAACTGTCCCAGCCCACCAGCAGATTTCCCTGATGGGCCACATGCCAAAGGTTGCTGATCCCTGGTCTAGATTGTACCTTGGGTATATCACAGTAGACAAGCCCTAACATTGCAACTGCCTTTCAGTCTGACTGAGTTTCTTAAATTTAGAAGGCAATCAAGCATTATTATTTTTTATCTGAGTTAGGTTTGCAAACCACTTTGCTGAAGTTCACTCAGTAGCTGTTCAGTCTTTTTGGCTCATGTAGAATGTCCATCTATTTTGTCCAGAGTCTTATATTGTTATTCAGGTAATGGAATCTAGGGAGGCTACGGATTTCAGAAAAATGAATGTAACAAAAGTGTAAGTAAGTGGATGCCCCCATTTGTGAACAGGGCAATTACAGCCAGGAGTTGTTTTAAGCAGGATAGTCTCTCATGCATGCTAGTGCAGGTTAGATACACACATGATGAAGTGAAATAATAAAATAATTATTTGGTAAGCTCTGTGCTGTGCATTATCATGTAAGGTTTAGATGTTTTCAAATTTTTAAGTAAATCAGTTACTCTTACCATATGAACACTGTTACGTGAGGATGCCATATATTTGGCATTATTTACTATTCCATGTATGTTGAGAACTTTCTTCGATTGGGATATAAATTTTAGAATCTTAATGCAAGTACTGTATTAGAAAGTGGTATTTTAAATACGATATAATCATTGAGATATTCAAAATACACCATCTTCTATTTTAGACATATTTGAATTCAAAGGATTTTTATCTTACCTTTCACTGAATGTGTTTAAAGCTTTGTTATCCTACCAATACATCTTCTAGATTAATCTCTTTCAAGATTAAAAATTCATTCTTCTGAGTCACCCCTACAATTAAACTGGATCATAATCTTTCTTTCCTTTCAAAGCACTGAGTCCTGTAATGAAAACTTCTTCCTAAGGTAACACACCTTTTAAATAGATAAATATTTAACTATATTTTGGAGAAAAAACATACATTGTTTACTTTCTATGATTCAATGTGTCATGACTTTTTGAGAAAGTGAAGATGTTAGTGAAAAAATATATAGTTCTTAGTAATTCATTGGTAGTTCAGAAGTGTTGCTTTATAACTTTGGCATTCTATTATTTCTTGTAGAATATGTGCATATAATGTCTCATGACAGAGACTTGTAAAGAAAAATACATTATTTTTAGATTTGAATGTACTCTGACAGAGCTATGAAACAGCGAACGGCAATATAAAAATTGGGTCAAATTCATGCCTGGTGTAACTTCAATGAGTTACACCAAGCATGATATGGCTCTGTGTCTAGGACCTTAGTCATGTTCTCTATAGATCCAAAGGACTTGGTGTAGTGTAGCTCAAAACGTGTTCTACATTAAAATTACTGTACAACATGAAAGAGTGAGATGAAACATCTCTGGGCCTTTTTATGTATGTACTATGGACCAAATTCTACTGTGAATCTCAGGCAAGAAGCTGATTTTGAATGATTCCTCACAAAATGGCATCTCCCACACATATTTTCACAGGTTACATTTCACGTTCTCAATCAAGTTGGCGTCACTATAAAACTCCATTTGTGTAACCCTTCTAAATCAGTAGTTTCAGAACTAAAAACAGGAAAAAAGTTGGACTTCTCCAAATGTCATATATCAAATTATGGCCCTTCATGCCCTTTTTTTTGTGTGTGTGCATGCCCATGATGCAGCTGAACCTGAAAGGAGTAACATGGCTTTTACAGTTACTTCTGATGGGTAGTCCATGAAGTAGATGTGCAGAGTTACATATTTGCACTTGTACATCTGCTAATCCAAAATTCCTACTGCTTTGAGAGGCAATGCTGGTGCCATGAGTTACATTTGTGGATGACACCAAGCTGGGAGGGGTTGCAAGCACTTTTGGAGTACAAAATTAGAACTCAAAATAATTTTGGCAAATTGGAGAATTGGTCTAAATTCAACACAGACAAATGCAAAGTATTTCACTTAGAAAGGAAAAATCAAATGGACAACAACAAAGTGGGAAGTAACTGGTTTGGTGGCAGTATTGCTCAAAAGGATCTGGGGTTATAGTGGATCACAAACAGAATGAGTCAATGATGTGATGCAGTTGAGAAAAAGGCTACTACCACCCACGGTTTCTTAACAGGAGTATCATGTGTAAGACATGGGAGGTAATTATCCCACTGGTGAGGCCTCAGCTGTAGTACTGTGTCTAGTTCTGAGCACCACATTTTAGGAAATTGGTTAAATCACAGTGTTTTAATATCGTGCTGCAAAGAGCCGCAGGAGACACATTAAAGAGTCACTCATGGCTCATGAGCTGCAATCCGAGTATCACCGCACTAGGGCATCTTTTTGTTTTCTCCAATTGAATTTACTGGGATGTTAAATGTGCTGGAGGAACTTCAGATTGCTAATGGAGCAGGACCTATGCCCCAGTAAAATCAAGCGAGGAAATATTAGGGGGTTGGACACAGCAACCCTGAAATGAGTGTTCTTGAGGCCATTGATTTTTGGTGACTATTGCACTAACAGATCCTTTTGGATAAGTTTATTGAGAAAGTGATGCAACTTTTGCAATATTTGAATTCTTTAGGTTTCAGGCTTGAATAGGACACACATGGCTTGGTAGTCTTATATGCTCATGATCTCTTAGCAATGGACAAAGGTCAGATGTCCATGGTGATTCCTTAAATCTGTTCACAGCCCTCTATTGCCGATGAGATTTTGTTGATTTGGACTGTTACCAGGGTGGATATTGGGGTTTTTTGCGTGATTCTGCTTTATTTCCCCCATCAGAGGGATCCCATAGGGTCCGGATGGCAATTGCTCATCTCACTTAAAGGTGTTCTTGTTTGGCATTCGGAAGCATTTATTTATTATCCTTTCTTTTCATTGTGCAGGTGAATCTAAGTATCTGGGGAAGAATGTGAGATGTTTTGGACTGTGTGGCTCTGTACCTGCATGGCGTGCAATGGTCTTTTTTCCCATCAAACCTGGATTGTTTCTCTTTTTCCAGTGTGTGGCCAAGATAAAGTCTTGAGTGAGATGTGTTGAGGCAGCATGTAGGCAAGACTGAACTGATAGTGATTGATTCAGGGATGGTTCTAGAGAGAATAGTGGGGTTGGTGGCTGTGGCCCTACTGCTGAGAGGTTTTGACATCCTGGGTTTGTAATATAGTTAGTATGTTATCCTTGATTGTTGCTGCAATCTCATATAGTTTTGTTACCCAAGAGTTCTGTTACACTTCCCAGGGATACCCAGGGTTGTGAGGCACTTCACTACCACCTGCCCTTAGTGTTAGGTAGCCTTGGTCTGTGCCTGCCATGGGTCAAATTCCCAACTCCTCCAGCTACAGCAACTCAAGCACTTTTTGTTAAGCCTCTCAGGCCTCACTGTCACTTACAGGTTAGCAATTGGCGCAACCCAACCCTTGAGCCCTCCGAGGGTCTCCCTGGAATGTCCACCTCCTGGTCCAGTGGACACACTCCGTATTCACGGAGTTACTGCTTCCAAAGAAGTAGTACACACCAGCTTACCAGTTCCACCTCAGATCACCACTCCGCTTAAACACACAACACTTAGATGCTTATAGTGAAATCAAGTATAAGTTTAGCTAACAAAGCCTAGAGATTCAAGTAGTAGCAAGAAGCAGTACTGGAAACAAATGGTTACATATAAAATAAAATCATAACAGCCATTCTAGAGCCTAGACTTAACAAGATACTCATGTCTTATAGAATATTGCTCACCCCAAATCCTTGCAGTGCTTTACAGCCAGACTGGCTGTGACCCTCCTTTCATGAGACAAGCCTGCTGTCAGATTGCCTCCTAGGTGAAGAATTCAGTGTCCCATTGCACTCCAGGATATACCAACTCAATCCTTTGTCTTTATTCATAAACAAGACAGCCCCACTGTTTATTTCTTCCTGCAGATTTTCACTCTTTTAGATTTCACAGCCATTCCATTCAGTAAGCAACAAGGCATGCAATACACAAATGGCCAGACAGGGAGATGGGTGTCAGTTACCTCCTGCCTGAAGGGAACATCTTTGAGGTATGTCACTTCCTGGCAACTTGCCTTAACTCCAAGACCTTACAACCATAATTTTCTATATATATATACACGTAACTCCTTCAATATTAAGTTTTGCAATGATTGATGACCATTGGTTCTACTGACTCAGTAAAAGCCACTTTTTAATTATTATGCAGATATCTGATCCAGGGTGTAACAATGCGGTTCTGGCGGGACCTAACTGAGAGTGCCAATTCAGGACAAATTGCTTAAACAGGGCAGTTACAGCCCAAGGCTGGGGTTTTTCCACCCCTAAGGCAAACCAAACCAGCCAGACAAAGAAGACTTTGGTCTCACCCCACTGGCTAACCACAAATCACACAAGCAATTCCCTTATACACTCCAGTTTCCCAGTATCACCACCAGTGCCACCCATTATGGGGACAAATGGTTATGAAAACCAATACCCCAATAAAGAAACAAAAGGGTTCTCTCGATCCCAAAGAATCAACCCCCAGACCCAGGTCAATATACAAATTAGATATTACCCACAAATCACGCTGTTGCCAATCCTTTAGAATCTAAAGGTTTTTTCATAAAAGGAAAAAGATATAGATGAGAGCTAGAATTGGTTAAATGGAATCAATTACATACAATAATGGCAAAGTTCTTGGTTCAGGCTTTGTAGCAGAGATGGAATAAACTGCAGGTTCAAATCAAGTCTCTGGAGTACATCCCCAGCTGGGATGGGTCCTTCAGTCCTTTGTGTAGAGCTTCCATTTGTAGAAAAGTCCCTCCAGAGATAAGTAGAACTGAAGACCAGATGGAGATGAGGCATCAGCCTTTTATAGTCTTTTCCAGGTGTAAGAACACCTCTTCGTTCTTACTGTGGAAAATTACAGTAAAATGGAGTCTGGAGCCACATGGGCAAGTTCCTGCATACTTTGCTGAGTTACAAGGCATATCTGCCATCTCTCAGTAGGTCAATTGTATAGCTGATGGTCCTTAATGGGCCATCAAGCAGGCTAGGCAGAGCTAACACCAACTTGTCTGGAGTGTCACCCAGATGCACAGCAGAAGTTTGAAGTACAGACAGTATAGAGCCAATATTCATAACTTCAACTAAAATATGACACATGCATATAGACAGCATAATCATAACCAACAACTCATAACCTGGTCTTAGACACCTTATATGACCCCCTTTACATAAGATTTGGCGCCACTACAGGACCTTGGTTGCAACCATGTTCTATATGGTCCCAGATTATATCAATAACATCACACAGGGATTCCCTGTAAAATTCTGTGCACCCCTGGGTACTCTGTCTGTTGGCACCAATGGCACCCTGAGTGTCATCGTGCCTCAGTGGGTCAGAGCTGAAAATGCCAAATTCAGTACAAACTGCTGACACATAGGGCAGACTCACCCCAGACTGGTGGTTATTCTATGATTAGATTATACAAGCCAGTAACAAAAGTGAACTTGTTCTCATCACACTGGTTAACAAGAAGCCCAAACTGCAGTCTCTTTAGGCATCCTAGCCCTTGGCTCACCACCCAGAAACTGGTCTACATAATGAGTGGTTACTGAAAACCAATTTAATCAGATATAGGGTTGTTCCAATCCCAAAAGATCAGCCATTTAAGCCAGGTCAATATATAACTCAGATCTTACCCAATAATCACACGGATGCCAATCTTTTAGTAACTAAAAGCTAAAGGTTTAATAATAAAAGAAAAGAAGAGAGTCATTAATGGTTAATAGATCATATACATACAAGTGACTTTTTAGTGTTCATAGATCATGATCATAGCAGTGATGGAATCAACTGCTAGCTTGCAAATGTTCCTCTGGAATTACCCAAACATATTGAGGGAGGGGGAGTCATCAGTCCTTGTTCAAAGCTTCCTTGTTAGAAATCCAGTCCAGAGAAATGAAGCAGGAAATAAAGACAAAATGGAGATGTCTTGGGTGCCTTTTTATATTCTCTGCCATGTGCATGGAATTTTACTGTCCCAAACAAAGCCCACAGCCTCTGTTTGTGGAAAGATACTGGCCCAAGATGGACTCTAGGGTCACATGAACATATCACATGTCCTTACATGCTTTGATGACTAACGGGGCAACCATTGCCCATATCTTTGCTGAGGTGTCTATAGGAAGGCTTAGCGGGTGAGATAAGTTTCCTCTATGGCCATTGTTAGGGTGAAGTGTCCTTAATGGGCCATCAACACATAACTGTCTGGCCTTGATGCAAATCTTATCTAGTGGGTGTTACCCAAAAATATAACATATGTATAAGATTCAGGTCCAGGGCCAATATTCATAAGATTAGACACAAAGATGATACATGCATATAAACACGCTTAGCAAAGCATAACTTTTCCAGTGACACCTTACATGGCAATTTGTACAAGATTTGTTGCAATCATACAGCGTCACACTGGATCACAAGGTCTTTTTTCATCTGTACCTAGTGTAATAATTTATGACCATTTCTCTCAAATATGGAGTTTCCACAGTTATCCATACATCTGTGACTTCCAGAATTAAGTGCTATAACACATTTTACATGGGGCTTTGCATGAAAACTCCACATGGAAGCCTCAGCAGGTACATAGTATGTTAGCCCAACTGCTTAGTGGTAGCTGATATGGAGAGTCTGTTACATCAGCAGACCTTACACTGCACTCAGTTACTTTTGGATGTAATTCAAGGTGTCACTATTGATCTTTAAAGACATATAGTTTGGATCCCAGTTTCTTGGAAGGCCGTATCTCTCTCCCCATTTGCTTCCCGAATAGTGGAAACCAAGTGACCAGACCCTGTTATCAGTCCCTACAGCTGTAAGTCTGGGGACTGGTGTCAGAATAATTCCAGCAGAGGATCCTTGTCTCTGAAAATCTCTTCTCAATGTTTCTTTACACTTTGGCTTTGTATTTCCTTGCTTCCACATGCCCTATCTACTTGTCCAGACTGTTGCTGAAATGTGGAGAGTGAAATTTTTAACTACTATTTATTCTGACTCATTTTAAGTAAACATTTGCACCCCAAACCATTATATAGACTTTAGGAGTTATATAGAGTTTAGTTTCCAAACACACATTAGTAACATAGGGAATAAATACAGTACCCTGTTCCAAAAGATTTCATGCTATTTAAAGATGAATGAAATCCACTTTCCTCCAACATTCAGTTTGACATTTCAAAAGATAAGATGTATCTCACTTTGTATCATCTCACAAATACATCTGAATATCCCTTTGGCTTCTTCAGAAATGTCAGATATCTAAGATCTGCATTAAGAGAGAGTATTCCTGTTACTATTTCAGAACACGAAAGAAGGTAAAGTATCGGTATAGAAAATATAAAGCATGCAGGTGCACAAAAAAGAAATAAAGTACAATGATCAAAGGTCACATACATATTTCCTGCCGCAAAGTGCTCATCTGTTTGCATCTAACAGGTACATAGCACTTCTGATTTTGATCAGCTCAAACTGCTTTACAGAACATATGCAGGGATCACATCATCCATCGCTGAGGTGCAGCCATGTCTGGCCTGGAATGAAAGGCTGTTTAATATAGTTTAGCTATAGAGGGAATTTAGACAGACAATACAATAATGCACATTGGAATTTGTCCAGGATGTTGAAGCTATAAACTCCATTCTTGAGATCTTAAATGAAAAAAAAATTGGTCAAGGCAGGAGTTTGCTAACTTAAGAGGAAGAACACCTCCAGCAGCACAGTGCCACCTAGCATCATACTTGGGCAGTTCAATACTTGCAGCAAGTGGCACCCTTCTTACTCACTTCTTGCCAGGGCCAGCTCCAGCTTTTTTGCCGCCCCAAGCAGCGAATTAAAAAAAAAAAAAGAAAGAAAAAAAGAAAAAGCACTTTGGCAGCAACTCCACAACACCGCTGCAGTCTTCTGCGGCAATTTGGCGGCTAGTCCTTCCCTCCAAGAGGGACCGAGGGACCTGCCACCAAATTGCTGCCAAGGACCTGGACATGCTGCCTCTTCCATTGGCCACCCCAAGCACCTGCTTCCTGCACTGGTGCCTGGAGCCGGCCCTGCTTCCTGCAACACCTTGCCTTTTCTTAGGAAGTCTCTCCTTATGTATTGACTACTACTTTTGTTTTGACTGGAGCAGTGTGAATAACTGATTTTTATTTTTATTTTTTAATTCACTAGCTGATCCAAACAAATGCAAAAAATGTGGTTTGGGTCAAACTAAATATTTTGTATTTGAGTTTTAACTTAAAATAAAACTAAAGCAAATTTCAAAAGGAAAAGTCATTTTGAATCAGTGTTTCATTCAGAAAAAGTAAAAATGAAACTTTGACTTTTCTGGAATTTTTTCCTACCCCAATATTGGTGGTGAATTCAACATACATTTGCAAAATGTTTTGGGCAACCTGAATCTGCACTTTTTTGTTGGAAGAGTTTTGGCTTAAAAACTTCACGCAGTTCTAATATTGATATTCTTTGGAGGTCTCATATTCTATATTGGTGAACCAAGAGTTTGGAGGGAACTAAAATATGAAATTGTAAAACTACTCGTGGGTGTATGTATCATATTGCTTAAATAAGCTTGGAGGTGATCCTGGCAATTACAGGCTGGTAAGTCTAACTTCAGTACCAGATAAATTGGTTGAAACTATAGTAAAGAACAAAATTATCAGATACGCAGATGAACATGCTATGTTGGGGAAGAGTCAACACAGCTTTTGCAAACTGAAATCATGCCTCACTAATCTATTAGAATTCCCTGAGGTGGTCAAACAAACAAGCGGACAAGGGTGAGCTAGTGAATATAGACTTTCAGAAAGTATTTGACAAGGTTCTTCACCAAAGGCTCTTAAGGAAAGTAAGCAGGCATTGGATAAGAGGCAAGGTTCTCTCATGGATCAGTAACTGTTTAGAGGGTAGGCATATATGGTCAGTTTTTACAGTGGAGAGAGGTAAATAGCAGGGTTCCCTAAGGATCTGTACTGGGACCAGTGCTGTTCAACATATTCATAAATGATCTGGAAAAAATGGTTAACAGTGAGGTGGCAAGTTTGCAGACAATACAAAATTATGCAAGATAGTTAAGTCCAAAGCAGACTGTGAAGATTTGCAAAGGGATCTCACAAAACTGGGTGACTGGGCAAGAAAATGGTAGATAAAAATTCAGTGTTGATAAATGTAAAGTAATGCACATTGGAAAACATAATCCCAACTATATATAGAATACCATGTGGTCTAAATTAGCTTTATCACTCAAGAAAGAGATCTTGGATCATTGTGGATAGTTCTCTGAAAACATCTGCTCATTATGCAGCAACAGTCAAAAGAGCTAACAATCTTAGAACCAGTCAGAAAGGGAAAGATAAGATAGAAGATATCATAATGTCCCTCTCTAATTCCATGATATGCCTGCACCTTGAATACTGCATGCAGTTCTGGTCACCTCATCTCAAAAAAGATACTAGAATTGGAAAAAGCACAGAGAAGGGGAACAAAAATGAATAGGGGCATGGAACAACCTCCATATGAGGAAAGATTAAAAAGATTGGGACTGTTCAGCTTGTAAAAGGGATGACTAAGGAGATACGATAGAGATCTATAAAATCATGAACAGTGTGGAGAAAGTGTTATTTATCCCTCATATTGTCATGCTTATTGTCATGTTGCATAACTACAACATAACACAAGAACCAGCGGTCACCCACTGAAATTTATAGGCAATACATTTGAAATAAACATCCGAAAATACTACTTCACACAATGCATAGTCAACCTATTGAACTTATTGCCAGGGGATATTGTGAAGGCCAAAAGTATAATTGGGTTAAAAAAAGAATTTGATAAATTCATAAAGGATAGGTCCATCAATGGCTATTAGCCAAGATAGTCAGGGATGCAATCCCATGCTCTTGAGTGTCCCTAAAACTATGACTGCCAGAAGTTGGGATTGGATGACAAGGGATAGATTAAATGATAAATTGTGCTCTTCTGTTCATTCTCACTGAACCATCTGGCATCAGCCACTATTGGAAAACTGAATACTGGGCTAAACAGACCATTGGTCTGACCCAGTATGGCCATTCTTATGTTCTCATTGTTAATATTGCTCGTCTTTTGAATTCTCAGAAAATTACTGCACAAAGGGATATGGCTGTAGATTTAATATGCTTTATAAAATATCCCATTAAAACACACTACCTTTTTCTGTAAGTATTTGAAATCTGACCTTTACAACTTTCCCCAGTTTTCTTCTTTCTGCAGTGACTTAAGGTATAAATTACTGTGTAGGATATTACAATGCAATCTCAATCACACATGACTTATTTTTACAGGATCAACAATATTGCCTGAAGACATTTTCCATGCTAATCCTTTCCTTAGTTATAATGCTTGAATAAGCTGAATCACATAAAAGCTTTTTTTTTTAAAATTATGCACAATAGAAACAACCACACAAGGAGAAGGATAAATGTCTAGAAGGCGTAATGGTCTTTACAAACAAATTCAGAATAAAGGGATTTTAGGGGTTTTTTGTTGGTTTTTTGTTTTTTTACCATCACTTGCAAGATACACAAGGCTTCTTTTCCGTAATTTAAGTTGAGACATCCTTGCAAATCATTTCTCTGTGTTAATATGTATGCTCTATTTTCCAACAAGTAAACATATCAGGGTTTTAAGGATTTATGAATCTACTCTGGATTGGTGATCTGTTGGGAATATAGGATGCTAGTAGGTAAGGAGTGGTGATTTAGGGCAGAATTTTCAAAATGTTAGAAACCTGTCCAATTTTCAAGAATTGGCTTTCAGAGGGATTTCCTAAATCACACACGTTTGAAACTTTAATCTCTACTTGATCAGCTGTGAAGCCACAATATAGATGTAGGATGGGATTTTCAAAACTACTCAGCATTGATTTAAATCTGTTTTCATTTAAATAAATTCTAAAACTCCTGTTAATTCAGTGGGGCCTGAGTTAGTTCATGCTGAGTACTTTTGAAAAATCTCTCTGTGGAGACGTCTTCCCATGGGAAACTGATGCCAATTTGGGTTTCTCAAACTGCCCCAAGACTCTTCTTTGGGTCTGGTCTATTAGATAACACACTTTAAGTTTTGTTTTAAACCAAAATTAGTCTTTCTCCAGCTTCACAGTTTCTTCAGCTCCTGGCTGGTAACCTGGGTACTGGAACAATTTGTATAGTGGGGGTACTGAGAGCCATTGAACCAACCTGTAAACCCTGATATGATGGAAACCACTTCAAGCCAGGGGTATGGCAGCACCCCTATCAATGCTAGTTCCAGCACCTATTCTGGTAACAGATTTTTCCAAAAATACAAGGTCTGCTTCTAAGCAGAGGATCTCAGCCAGATCCACTTTGCACTTCTCTGGAGAAACCTTCCCCCTAAAAACATTCTAGCTCTTTGTCTTCCCCTTTGTGATGGAGCTGACTCAAAGTCTCCTATCTGGGCTAACATCATATGCTTCCAGATCACTTGACCTCAGCCACTGGTGCAAACCAATGGCCTGGGACAAGATGACAAAGCACAAGTGGGGCTGAAGCCAAATCCCTTAAAGGGCTAGTCCACTTTGTGACACTCACCCATTCTGTATATGCCCCGTGACAGATATGACATTTTTATGCAATATTCTGAGCAAACCTTATTGAATTAAATGTATGTATCATTGTGGGCCAGGGACTGTATGTAATTCCATGGGGAAGAGGAACCACAGTGCTTCAGGAACTCAGAACACTGGGCAGTGGTTAGGCAAATTAACTCAGGCTGTAACACCTGCACCTTGAAAGAAACTTGCATACACTTATTCAAACTGGATTCTCCAGGAACTAACAGATGAAAAAAAAAAAAGGACTTTTGGTTAAATAGCTTCAGTTAAAACTGGCTCCAGGCCTTTTCTGCTGCAACCAGTGGACAGGACTTTCTGTTCAAGCAGGAGTCCCCAATTCGTCATGGGAATGGTAGGAAGGAGTTGGCCAGGACTTGGGCACTGGTGCTGAGCTAACAGCTGTGTTGAACTTGGAACCACAGAAAAACTCCTTGGTAGGGTCTGAAGGACTGTTCATATGTCAGAGCCCTTACTGGAGTTGATGTGATCTCTGGTGAGCTTATTAGCAAGCAGGAAGGTTCTTTGATTGTTTTATGTTTTCTTTGTAATCATTTTACCTTAATAAATGGGCTTACTAAGAAAGAGCTGGGTGGCAACTTAACTATGGCAATTGCTCCATTTACTATCTCTGAGGAGAAAAGTAAAGCAGCCCTGCTTAGACAGTCTGACTTTGCAACGGGATTCATGGGGTAAGCAGGGAACTTTGCAGCCCGGAAATACCCCAGTCAGGAGGGAGACTCACATGTCTATGATCAAGACAGGCAACAGCTGGGAAGCTGAAGGCCTGAGCGAGAGTGATCTTGGTGGACCACGAGAGGGAAATACAGGTGCAGTTGCCCTGAACAATGATTCCTCCACCTGCCCCACCCAAAAAAAAAACCATATGTAGATGCAGACAGATGGAATATTCAAGTTTGAGTTGTATTTTATTTGTCTTGACAGTCTGTGAATGGAGGCCAATAACAACTGTTCTTCTTGTGTTTAAATAGTTCATATCAATGATAAAATTAATTTACATAAGAACTCGCTGGCTAGAATGTGAGTCTGACTGAAAAAAAAAAGTTGTGAGCCTTCTCCCTGAATTTTATTGCTTTTATTTTAAACAGCACCTGACATTTCAATGAAGTCTTTGAAAAATATTCTCTTTAGAAAAATGCCACCACATATTTTATTTTTCTTTTTATTATGAAGGCCATTTGCATGAAAATAGTATATTTGTTTCTTAAGAGTTCATCTTCTCTTGCTGCTTCCTCCTCATTTGAAGTCATCATAATCTTCACAGTAGATTGATGTGGAAATCATTGTGATATCACAAAAGAAGGATTATGACTCCAGGTGGGGTATAAGCAGCAGGAGCTGATGAACTCTTAAAGAAGAAAGACACTGTTTCCATGCAAATGTGTTTTAAAATAAAGTATAAGGGAGAAGCAATACTGAATATGAAGTATGTAAAAAAAAATTCAGAATTTTTGCTATGGGCCAAATTGTGATATCATTAATCACACTGAACAGTATCTTAAACCATGAGCTGTCCTGCTGAAGTCAATGGGGCTACTTGTGTAATAAGGTACTTACTCAGTATAAGGAAAGGTGTCACAATCTGACCATAAACTATTAGGAAGTGCTTTTCGGGTCAGTGAAATGCTTTTTTTTAACCTATGTTTTTATGTGGGTTTTTAATTAATACTAGTATAAACAATTATTTTGGAGAGAATTTTTTATTTCTTCTCCTGTGCCCCACGTTAAGTGATTGATTATGTAATGACTCTGCAGGAGTAGTCATTGCTACTTTGTGGGAAGCATCACCATTGTTGGGATCCTTAAATACACATCTTTAAAGGATCTTGTATTAATAACTGTGCCAATTCATAACATACAGTACATGTAGCTCTGCTATTGACATTGCACCTGGTTCCCCATTTCCTTTGAACTGGATAACATCTTAATGGAATGCTTAGAAAAGATGTCACTTTTATTCCACAAACTCCCATTGAAATCAATGTGATGTTTTTAAAAACTGATGTACATTGTCTCTGAGTATGAATGGACAAGATAAACAATATAATTTTTATACCATTACATACTTTATATTGATCAAAAATAAAACCAATGCAGGAATAATAAGGAAAATAGGAAATGGAGTATACAATATATTACACAGTTGTCACTGCTTTTTTGGTATTCAGTTCATTTAATTTTCATGCACCATCTTCTTCCATGTTCTATAATCTTGATTTATTTCTTTTGTTATTTAGAAATGGTCTCTTCATCCCCCCTTATTTTATAATGAATTTTACATGTTTATAACTGTCAGTCACTGATAAGTCTGTAATCCATTCCCTCACAAGCAATCCTATCACCTGTTTCTATTATTTTAATATTTATGTAGCTGTTTTTATGTCACTTTTTCTGCTAATAAACATTTCAGGTGTCGGGGGATTTTTATCTTGGAGCTTTTGTTAAACTGTGAGTAGAACACCCCAGTATTGCTATATTTTTTGACAGTTCCAGAACAGACCTGAAATTTCCAATATAATTTGAGCCTTTCCATCCTAGATTGTTCCCTTTCCTTCATTTTCAGCCTATGTGCTATGTACAGCATAGGTAGTGAGATCCAAACGTGATATATGCACCTCTGACACACAAGGGAAAAGAAGTCACAGTGTTTCAGCCACCTAGGGAGGAGATCTGGTCAGCATTCTCAATACACTAGTCATTTCTCTTCCCTGTTCCTTGTCTATACTAGGTATTTTCCCCTAAGATTTCCCATCCTTGTGCAGCTCCACTGGTAGTAGTATCAGTGGGAGCAGTAATGCAGACAAGGCATTGGCAGCTGCCAGTCTTTTAATCTCCATGTAATTTTTAATCACTATGTGAGCTGTACCAACTTTCTAATTTTCTCCAGCTGACAACACCCTCAAAAAGCCACACCAGCAAGTTGGGGAAATCAGCCTGGACTAAGGAAGCTCTCACCAAACCTCCTAAGATTGAGGCCAGGAGTGAGGGTGGCTTTGCACCACGTGAGGATTCAGCTATACTGGGGAAAAATCTACCAATTATTGGTTATGCTGGCTCTAGGAAAGCTTAATATTGATTTGGGTCCATAACTGACCTAAATGAGCAGACAGTGTTTGTGGAAATTGGAAGCTGTTCAGCTGCAGTTCTCAAAAGCTCTAGAGGTGGCTATGGCAGAAGTCAGGGAGAAGTACAAGTCTTTGCAGAGAAGCTGTGTTGTGGGTGGCGATGCGCATAGATTGCCAAAGAAATTGCAATCACAAGGTTGCACTAGTAGCTTGTAGAGCAAAGTTCCAGTCAAGCTGAATGCTATGTATATGCTTTTTAGTGCAAGAAAGAGGTTCAAGTATATACACCATATTCAAATAACTTTAACTTTAAAATATGGATAGATTAATTATTTTAAGATGTGTTAAGATAATACATGAATTTCAGCAATCAATACATCTTGCCCAATATTCATTTAGGGCCCACACAATACAGATAATATAGTACTTGACTCAGTATTTTAGATAGTGTTACCTATTATCTTGCTATTAAATATTTTTAGTGGAAGTTCAAGTCTTGTCCAGAGGGGCTCAAGCTTCTTCAATGTCCTCCATCGTGTCCTCCAGCTGTTGGCCCCAACTTCCTTCCATGAGATTTTCACCACTTTCAGCCACCTTCCTATATATAGTAGGAAAATTGATTTATTACCTCTATTCTCCGCAGCAGTGTTCTCACATTCCTAGGATGGATTCTAGGTGAACCCCCATGGGGGCAAAAACCACACAGGCAGTTTCCTGACTCAGAAATCCCAAGCGTCCCCTCCCAGCTAGCCATGTATCCAAGAAGAAGCTTCTAACAACTAGTGCCTGTGTCTGGAATCTTCTGGGAAACCCTAAAGCTGCATGTACCTTAGCTTGCAATGCATGGCTGTGAGGTAAACCCAGATCAATAGTCACACACTACCCCTTTAATAGCTCTCTGGCTGCAGGGTTGTATGACATCTCTGCTTTCTATGTGGGTTCTTACAGTGGGTAACAACAGTGAACAATGAGACTTAATGTAACCATTAGGCCCTTTCGTAATAACAACTGTAGCTGTACTAGCTCTGGAAGGCTCACTAGACTGATAAGTTTTGGGAACCTGTTTTGTCGTTAAAGTAAACAGATATGATTCACATACAAAAGGTGTAGATTTATTGAATTTAAAAGGTGCTATTTTTACATGGTCAATTTCCCCAGTAAAACAGCACTTTAAATAGTAATTATATACTATAAGTATATAGTAATATTGTAGGCTATTCTGGGGATTAGCTCTTTTCCAGGTCAGAAACCTCCCCTTGCAATATCTTAACCCATTGTTCTCTCTCTCACTCCAGGGCTCTTCTCACTCCAGGAGCTGCAGCTTCCTCTCTGTAACTCAGGCCTCTGGCCTGGTCACTATGTGGTTTCCCCTTCCAGGGTATAGTGTCTCACTGAACCTGTTGTCAGTAGCTGGTAGAGAAACCCACTCTTCCAGGGTCCAGCCCAGGGATCCTACAACACACAGCCAAGGTCTGCGCAGTCCCAAACCTGAGTGCTTTTCCCCTGGGCTACTTCCTACTCTATCTCCCATGGGCTTTCTTATCCACCCTTCTCCCTTCTGGGTACACCCTTCCCTTGGGGCCAGGCTCCCAGGTTCTACTCTTTCTCTGGATTCTCTGATTCCCTCTCCAATGCAGGGGATGACTGCAGACTTCATCACTGCCACACTTTCTGTTGCAAGCTTCCTGGCTTTATACTAGCCCAGCTCACACCTGCTCAGTGGAGCTTCATCTTCCAATCAGAGATTGCTTCTCCAGCCTAGTCCCCTCATGTGTAGCCTAATTCACTCTTTCTCAGCTTCCTTAACCTTTTCAGGGCTGGTATTACAATGTAGTTTTAATTGCCTTTGCTTTTACTGTGCAAATGTCTTTCATTAGTATGTCATTTGAGATATATGTTATGATGCCAATCAGATTTATCAAGATATCTTTCTGTTCTCTTCCTTACATCATAAACTCTACTGGTCTCTCCAGAGGAAAGAAAATGCATAATGTATCATTTATGACCTGTTGCATGCACACATTAGTTTATTTTTGTATGAATGAATTTGAATGTTACATAACATAATGCTATTGATTTGGAATTTGACTTTAGAAAGCTGATCTTTGTCACTTGATTTTTCTCTCCTTCACTGTGATGTTTGATCCAATATTTATGTTCAGGGAAATGGAAGCAGTGATGTTTTTAAAATAGAAAAGTGTATTACTTGCATCTTAACAGATAAGACACTGTTCATTAACTGAATACATTATGCATAAATTAAACCAAATTTCATGTAAGTTACAAAAATCATGTAACTTGCCAATTTTGTGCTGCTTATACAACATTACTATTTAACAATGCAGGTTTCTAGGGCTTGAAATGAGACCCTTGATCAGGATAGGGATATTTGGAGTGAATGCAGTCTAAAAAGGGGACAAAAATAAGGAAAATTATATATAATCACAATGAATGAAAAATGTAGAACAGTCAAGGGTGTGAATTATATTAGTTTCTGTTCTAATGTATGGTGTTTGAGTGTAAATCATATCGCCGCTGAAGCTGACACTGACCTTGCTCACATTACAAATTATTGCACGACATGTAATGATGATTTCATTATCACATCACTCTTGGACTGATTTTCCATTATACAGGGAACAAAAGAGTTTTCAGCAGTCTCAGGCTTGTGAGAGTTTGTGCTCCATCTCGTTTTTCTAATTTTAAAAAGATATAAATTGATGGACAAAACAAAGGATCGCATTCACCACAGCCTATGTATTTATCATTTCTGTAGGTATCTCAAGATAGACTCTGAAATAAGAGGTACACACAATGTGGACTAACATCTGGGGTTCTTAAACTCTCTCTTCAAGATTCTTGTAACCTGTCTCTAATGGTAGAGGTTCCAGATCAATATTTGTCATTTTGGATATGAGAAACAGACTGAGTTTGCTTATCTTAGTTTAGTTAGAGCTACATCACATGCCCCTTTCTCTCTTACCTGAATGTTCAGTGACCTAACCTGAAAAGCAGCAATTTTATAGTATCGGAAGTGACTACCGATACTATAAAGTGAGCATCAGCATGAGAAGACCCAGACAGAGGCAGCACTACTACACTCTGCTATAAAACTCACCTTGCTTTTGGTTTGGTGATAAATAAGGAGTGAGTACAAGTTCACACTAGTATTTGCATTATAATGCATCAGTTTAGCTGCTAGAGAAGTTACCCCAAACATGATGTCACAGGTACAGATTAGTATATGTCTGTGTATGTCTATATCAATCTGAAACACTTTTCTGAACTGTCTTGTGCCCTTCACTTTTGCACTGTAGCCTCCATCTTGAGCTGGACACTTAGGAGGTGTTAGATGAAATCTTGACACCTAGCAGAGGAGCTAACAATGGCTAAACCATCAACATGACTCAGGCTTGATGGTCCATCGTTCAAATGAGTACACCCTAGAACATGCTGGCTCTAGTCCAGAAAACTAGTTTTCCCAGTTGGGAACATGGCTGGATGGGGGAGCAGGAGCTGAGCAACTGATCTGATGGAGGGCGGGGGAGAGGGTTGAAGCTGCTCTGGCAGGGGGCACCTGACAGAGAAGGCCAGAATCTATTTAAGTCCTGGATCTTCTTGCACTGGGACTCTCTCGCCAGCCATTCATCAGCTTACAATAAGAAGAGTGGAGTGCAGGTGGGGTCCTGGGACCCTGGAAGGTCACTAACCAAAACCCAAAAGGATCTTAGAGTAGTGATGACAATGAAGGGAGGGGTTTTCCATGCAGCTGTTTCTTATTTTTACCTAGATCTGTAACTCTTGTGCTTGGTCTGAGTAAAGTGTCTGGTGTAGAGGTTCCTTGGCAAAGTCTGTGTGTTCCCCTGGTTTAACTGTCACGAGTTTCTTGAATGGTTAAACAATAAACCAAAGTTCCCACAAAGGTGGAGCTCTGGTGGACTTCAGTATAGGGGAGAACATAGGGCCCCACTTCCCAAGAAAGTGGTACTAGACAGGAGGACGGTACCTCAGGAGTGTGTCAGAAAGGCTGGACTTTGAAACAGTGTCTGGATACAAACTCAGACCCTGTAGGATTAAATGTATGTGGGATGCAAGGGTTAGTTCCAATACTGCAGCCTGGTGTCTCCTAAAAGAGGGAGCTCAGCGTGTAACAGTGCCATTTGACTCTTGCTGACAAGGGAGGAGTGAATGATTTGATTTTCTGCAGCTTCATATCTGGATATCAAATGAAAGCAGTAATTATTGCATTTATTACTTGTTTGAGTTCAAGAATGTCTCAGATATTTTCAAATTTTAAATTTCAGCAATTTGAAACATGATATAATGAAACCGTAAGCTTCATTAAGGTTTTTTTAGCTGTGTGCAGTGTAAGATGCACACAGCCACAGGGAAGTAAGTTAAATAGTTTGTATTTAAAAATGCGGCTATTCACCAGTAAACAGGTGGTATCTGCTGAATGGGAATTGACATAGGTGTTCATCTTGCTCTCTGTTTTCTACTAAAGAGTCTTTAGCTTTCAGTGTTAAGCCCATTTGACACTGCAACTCTTGGGAGAAAAGACTGGCTTTTAGAAGGCCATCTCCTGAAAGTGAAAATGCTCAAAACAAATTTGGTTACAAAAATATCACTCTTCACAAATTGTAATGACATTGTCTAGAAAAGACATGGCACAGCTATAGAACATTTCTACTGCTATTGACTGGTGAGATGGAATAGAGTATAAACCCACGCATTGTCATGTGTCCTTGACAGCAGAATTCAAAGCTGATACTCAGCTGGTGTAAACTGACATAGCTTAGGGTGACCAGATGAGAGGAACAAAATATCGGGACACATGGAGGGGAGGGGCACCAGCAGAGCGCAAAAAAAAATAAATATTGGGACAAATGGCGTCCTGACCAAACATCGGTCAGGACGCGGGACGAACAACTAACAATCAGGACTGTCCTGATTTTATTGGGATGTCTGGTCACCCTAACATAGCTCCATGGATGTAGGCTGTTTTACTATGGATCTGGCACGGGGTCCATATAACAGGGTGGGACTCACCACTGTGGTGCCTCCTGCTGGTCGTTCTGGGAATTAGTTCAGTCTTTTCACAGTCTTTTCTCCAGTGGTATCTGACCGCTGTCACTTCTGTTCTGGACCCACGTTGTTCAAACATTATGGCATCCTCTTCAAGGCACAGCCCTCCGGCCATGCCCCATTCCATTCTCCCCCCTTTCCAGGGGAACAGCAGTCCTCTGTCCAGCCACTCCCCTCAGTGGTAAGTGGGGGTGAGGGGTGGGGGAGACCCTGGCCCACCCACTACTCCACATCCTGACACAGGGACCCTCTAGGCGGTAGCTACATGCTGTGTCTCCTTCAGCCCCTGCCATCTGTTTCCCTGGGCCAGTTCCCCGTAGCCCTAGCACCTTCTCCGCCCTGTATCAGGCTGGAGCTCCCTCTCACTCCCCTGACCCAGCCCAGCACTGCTCTATCCAGGGTGCTGGTGGTTCCCTCAGCCCTTCAGGGACCCAGTCCTTTTTCTCTGGGCTCCCAAGAGGGCACTACCTCCTCTGCCCTGTAGCTCTCTTTATATATGGGCCTGCTCTGCCCTGATTGGCTGCTCATTTCAGCCCCTCTCTGATTGCTGCACAGTCTCCCCAGGGCTGCTTTTAACCCTTTCTCCACCAGTGTGGGGCAGAAGCCCCATCACAGTCCATAACAAGTCAGTCTTGTAGAGAGCTATTATAATATTTTATGCTTCCATCAGCCACTGTTTTAGGTGTGTAGCTAATCACAGCAAAGTGGCCTGTGGTGAGCAATGAAGCTATACGTTGTTTTTTTTCTATGGTTAGGAGAAAACATATAATAATGTTTTCTCCTAACTTATTTTGATTGTGGCCTCAGTTCAGGAAGGCATTTTTATTCAGTTAAAAGCAAGTGCTTAAATGAAAGAACAGACTTAAGTCCCATTGAAGTCAGTGTTAACCACTTGCTTAAAAATTGTACCAAATAAGTGTGGATTTTAAGAATATGTTTAAGTGATTAATTATAAAAAGGAAAGCAATATAGGGGCTCATCTAAACAATCAGTTTGAGGCATGCTTGGGTTTTAATCTACCCTGCGCTGTCCTGCCATGGACCAGCTGTCCCTGTGGGCCCTGCTAATGTGCATTAACAGTTAATGTGCTTTGATGTTGTCCTGTTTCAAAGAGGATGAGATCATCGGGATCCACACAGACAGTCTGGAAGACTAGTGCAGGTTGGATTCACCCCTTCAACTTGTTGCGAACTAAATGTTTGTGTAAACAAGCCCTATTTTGGGATTCAATATTTTTAACTCCATCCCTATTTAGGTTAGCATGTAAGCAAACTAAGGTACATGTTTAAGTACTGTTCTGAATAGAGGTGCATTCCTGAATCAGGGCCTATGTTGTTTGAAAACTTGACAGCTATAACAACTGTAACAGACCAGAAGCTACATATATGTTCTTTATCTTAGACTGATAGGTACCTAGCTTAATATATTTATTTGCTCTCTTTTTTTTAATGTTTGACTAGGACATATGTCAACCACCACCACAGTGATGGACAACAACAATGGATCAGTTCTCACGCCACCAGTGAAAGTGGGAAAGAAGTCAGTTACAGAGGACATAATGACAACATTCAGCTCACCAGCAGCATGGCTTCTTGTTGTTGCTCTGATTGTTACCTGGTCAGCAGTAGCTATTATAATGTTTGACCTGGTGGATTACAAAACCTTTGCAGGTAAAATTCTGTTAACATCTCATATATTTATGACCAAAATATGTTGTTATATTTTATGTACACTGTATATTATATACACTTGGATGCACCTCAGCTTCTTTGAACCAGTTAGGTGAAAAGAGAAAGCCCTGAAATGCTAGAATAGATCAGTTTATATTCCATACAGCTTTGCATTTTTAAATTTTAAAAAATAATTGTACTGTTTAGAAGTCTTGTCATTCTATTAGCCATCTAATTTATGCTAAAGTGATCATCCTATGGGCACTTGTAAACCTTGTTTTTATGGAGGCTTCGCTAGTGATGATAGTGTTAAAGCTACATAGTGTTAAAGCTCTGGTTCTTCAGGATGAGCATGGATATATCTGAACTATGAAACAATGTGTAGCCTTAACTCTGAGTATAAATGCAACACATTCAGATTACAGTTCTGTGAATGTCTACATAAAGATTACTACTAAACACAGAACAATCACTAACAGATCATTCATTCACATACATTTTCCTAAATATTACTGAAAACATAATATAGCAATCACATGCAATCTGACACTTATGGACACCAATAAAAACACATGTATGAAGTATAATTTATGCAAGCCATGTAAACTGTAATACTTTAACATATAGAAACAGATCCTTGGTTGGCATAAATTGGAGTAGCTACATGGTCTTCTATGTAGCAACATTGATTTACACCAGTTTAGGATCTGGCCAATAACCAGTAAATATGATCCAAGCTCAAGAGTACCAGCTTGTTGTACAAGATGAGGGTGGGGATACATGACCTCTGAGGGTGGTGGAAGAATGGTCACTGAGGTTGAGAAGAGGAAGTGAAGTCTAGAAGAGATATTGAATTACTGAACTCATTACTTCCTGCTATTTATGGTTTGTGCTTAGCAATTTAATACATTCAAGTTATACAGAGAACTCCTGTAATATGTTGTTAACAAAGTCCAATTTTTTTGTGTTCTAAAGAGTCCCCGTGATAAGTAAGCTACTACAGAAATAAGCCTTTTATGGGTAAATACAGTGGTGTGGTTGGGAAACATAAGAATAAATAAAGAAAAACCAATAAAGGTGAAAGAATTATTTTCTTAAGTGATAACTCCAGTCCTAATGTTACAACATCTGTCTCTAACTAGGAGTTAAAATTCAAACTTGAGCCTTTTTATTCAGAACAAATTGAGTTAGGATTCAACGTTAACTTCCCAGAGTTTGTTGATTTACTGACAGATATATAGATGTTGCCCTGCTAAATATCAATATTGATTTACTGACTTAAAGGTTTTGTGCCATAGACTGAGCCTGACACAACCTTCCAATGTTGGATTAATGGATGGCAAATAAGCTTAGAATGTAGAGAAACTGTATTTTGTTCTTTGGAATCCCTTGACTGTCATCTGGCCTCCTTGGTTTCCAGATGGAAACAATGGCAACCTCAGTCCCAAAAAGTACTGTTACTTTTTTTGAGTGATTTCGCTACAGGATACATAACAATTTGATTGTCTCTATATTTAATTTAATCTAAACCTATAAACCAGTATTATCCATAAAGCACTATTTTAAAATGTTTTATTTTCTTTTGCATAAACCATCAATCAAATATACCTAGTTGTTAGCAGTTAGCAGTCCCGATACTGCAGTCCTTGGGCATGTCCCAGGCAACGCTCTTGAGTAAGGTCGAAGGATTGAACTGAAGGATGTAGCTGTCAGCTTGTGCCTACTGGGGGTGGAGTGGGTGGGGGCGGGGAGGGAGATTGGTTGAAGAAACATTAAGACATGGATAACTGTGTTCATACTGGAAGCTGAAACAGTCAGATGGAAATCTGACACTCCTGCTGCACTGGTTAAGTGAGCTGTTCCCAATGGATTAATGGAAAATGACATTTTCAGGCAGTTGGAATAAAATAATGTAAAATTTTATTTGAAAGGTGACTGCGTATATTTTGTGCAATTCTGTGAAAAATGGTACCTTAGTGTTTCCAGTTGATGAGTCATTTTCTTTCCCTGGAAGAAACTTGGTGTTCTGACTCATTAGCAACACAAGTTTTTAAACTGGATGTCAGATGGTACATTATTAGGAAGAGGAATATTCTCCTTTCTCTGCTTCTTTTCATGTATTTATTAACCAGGTTTCTTTATTTACACAAATGTAACAATGGGTACATATTTCTCCTTAGCAGGAGCTGGGGCTTTCAACTACAAGACTCCTATTTAGCCTGGATTTGTAAGTGAATCATGCTACTTGATCTGCGATCTGTGCGTAATAGTAAAAAGGGTGTCACATAGTCCAACCTGCTTGCCTTAACAGAGCTGAAATGACTCACCCTGCTGAGGATCTGTCCCCTTGATTTCAGTGGGATTATTGTATTTTGATATGGCTCATAATTTGGCACCATTGACAGCAGGGCCGGCTCTACTGTTTTCGCTGTCCCAAGCAGCGCACCGAATTGCCACTGCGGATGGCGGGGGCCGTCCGTGTGCCATTACGGCGGTGCGCACATTTCCGCAGTGGCGGCAATTCGACGGCAGCTTCTGTCTTCAGCCGGAAGACAGAAGCTGCACCACTGCGGACAGCTAAACATAGAAGCTGCCGCTGAATTGCCACTGCCGCGGAAACGCGCCTGCCACCCTAATGGCACACAGACAGCCCCCGCTGTCCACGGAGGCAATTCGGCGCACTGCTTGGGGGTAAAAACACAGGAACTGCCTCCCCTTGCAGATTGCTTGGAATGCTGGTGCCTGGAGCCGGCCCTGATTGACAGACTTCTTAAGGAACACGCACTATAGTGCTTGTGTTCAGAATAAGTGAAAATCACTGATATTTTCCCTTTAGTTTGAGGCTCTGCCTGAAGCATACAGGCATGGGTATAAAATGGGAATTGTTATTTTCAGTTTTGTTGCTTTAGCTTTGCAAACATGATCTACATTAATTTGCTACCACTTACATATGAAATGTCGAGTAGAAAATGGAGTTAATTCTACTATTGCCTGTCTTTTTTTTCCTTAATACCTTTTGTGTTTTATAGATTTTTCCCTCCAATTTATTTCCTTATCCACTTGAAGATTGCCTTTGGGAGTTGTGCACAGCTTACAAATATACAGCATCTGTCCCAAAAGATGGTTTAAACTATCTCTTTGCAGCAAAAGCCCTATCAAAGCCCTTATAATGTCTTTATGAGTCTCTTGTCCAGAAGTCTCAGTAGAAGCACAAAAATCATTAAGGGCCAGATTCTCTCACCATTAAACATCACTGAGTGAAAAAAACTGGCCCCATTGAAGTCAATGGGAGTTTTATCGTTGATTTTAATGAGGCCAGGATTTCACCCATTGTGTAGTACATTATGAGCAGTTCTGTTAGTTTCAGTGGGATGATATATTTGCTTTAATGGGACTAACAGAAGCATAAGAGAATCTAGCCTCAAAGGAGTAGCAGGCAGTTTAAATTTTGAACTAATATGACTTCTTATTTGAAAGATTAACTTGAATTTTGCTTTCATGATATTTTTTAGTACCTGGAAGAAAAATAACAGTGAGATTCTGAAAATGTCAGTGCATTCATTTTAATAACATTGTTTTCATTCACTTTTCTAACAAAATCTTTGTTGCAACTCTCCAAAGAGAATGCCCAACCCATAGATCTCTGTTCATGGTTACCATTGTCTCAGATCCTTGATTTTAGAAACAAACTAGCAAGTTTTTGCTTTTTTTGAAACTCATTACATAAGTCCAACATGTATCACATGGAGAGGATCAGGGATGTGTGTATATATATGTGTATATGCTCCAATGCTTCTGTTAGTCTATAAGGTGCCACAGGGCTCTTTGTCGCTTTTTACAGATCCAGAATAACATGGCTACCCCTCTGATATGTGTATATTATATTTGTATATATCCAGAAAGACCAATTTTGTTGTAAATTCTACAAAGTCTGAACCCGGTGGTTTGGATGAAAACTATTTTAGTCTACATCTACATTATGAGGTAAGGGTGTGGTTCCCCTGCTTGTGTAACATACCTGCACTAGCTGAATGAGATTTAGCATGAATATAAATAGTGTCGCTACGGTACCTTGGGTAGCTGCAGCAGAGGCACAGCTTAGCTGTGTCGAGTATAAACCCACCTGAAACGAGTGGGTGTGTACTCTGCATGGCTACGCTGAGCCTCTGCTGTGGCTACCCATGCTCCTGAGGCTACACTGCTATTTATATTTGCGCTAGCTGAATGAGAGCTAGTACAAAAGTGTATACAAATAGAGGAATCACACCCTTCATTCGTAGTGTAGACATAGCCTTAATGGGGGCCAATATTGCAATATGTATGAATAGAATTGCTTACCCTTTTAGTGCATGTGTACCAGTGGGCTTGCAGAGGGGCTGGAAAATAAGAGCCACCTTCTAGTCAGCTGTTTGGCTATGCGATTTGAGAATCCTGTGATGACCCAAGAATTTAGATCAATGGCGAATGCTTTCTTCCAAATACTTCTTTCCAAAAGTATGGAATTCAATTTTTTCAGTCTTTCAGATTCACTTCTTACACACTGATTCATGTGAAGGAGGAAAAAATGAAAGCTTGTATTCCTATTACATTTTATCGTACAGTTATAAACATGACTGAAAAATTTCTAATGCAATATGAAGCTGACATGCTACAAGAGTCTGAGAAAAGACATTGCAAATTTCATGCATTATGTAGTGTGTGACTATGATATGAATAAGTGAATAGCATACTGTATTAGGAATCACCTTTCATACTTGTATCTTCAAAAATGTAAAAAAGATTATTCATTTTTGGTTTGATCTGAGCCTTTCAGCATTGTCCTGCTTGATTTTTGCAGTCTTTTAAAGTGCAGTTTGCTGACTTGCTTTACAAGTCGTTAATGTATATTACACATTATGAAACAAAATAATTGGTTATGGTTTTTATTGGTCCAGTTGACCAGATAATTTATTTGTTTTAACCTTCACAAAGATGAATTGGCCAAAGATCCAAATTTATAAATGGACTACTTACAACATTTGAATATTTTCAACATTCCTAATAATAACAATAACAATGTATGTGACCAATCACGGCTAACCGACACAGTTCTGATTTCAACTCCTGAGTATCATATTCACAGTGAATTGGTAGTGACTCAGCTATCCATAAAGAAAATAACGGAAAAAAAAACCCTCACAAAATAATCTGAGTAATTTCAAGAAGCAAAAAATGTGAAGAGGTTTCAATCTTCTTTTGGTTGTTTTGTGACCAGAAAAATAATCCTATATTTGTTGAATAAATTATTCACAGTGAATTATTCATTCATTTCTGGTACAAATGCATGAAGAGGCTCTTAAGAAAACTACAGCACGGGTTCGTTCTCTCCAGTCCTCCTGTGTCTGTGTGACTGGCATGGGTGAAGAGTGGGCTGCGGGTGGAGCCAGGAAAGGGCAGCAGAATGTTGGGGAACCATGAGAAAAAACCAACATCCCAGCAGTCACAGAGGGGACTCTTTTGGGCTTCCCATGGTACAATGGCAAAACAGCTGACTCCTGGCTGTGCTGCTATAGGATAGCAGCTGTCAGCTGCTGACTCTAAACACTTTGCAGTTAACTTCTTCCTAAATTAGTTCACAATCGCCTCTGGTGCTGCTGTTTAGCCATAGATAGTTTTCTTCAGGCTTGGGTTAATCAAGACAGGGTATGAGGCAATGAGGGGAGAAAAAAAGAAACAAACCTAGCTTTTTCTAACCAAAGCATATATTCCGCAAAAAAACAACAAAAATTGCAGAAAGACTAAGAATTGTGGAATCTTCAGTTTGCATGTGCTTTTAACAGGACAACGTGTAGGAGCTGCTTTCCATAAAGTGTCCTTTAATATCAAGATATGTTGAATTCAGCATTAAATAAAATGAGTATTTTTCTTTGGTAAGTATGATTGGCAAATTGTGCATTTTCATGTACAGGAAATGGGCTTCCTTTGGGGGCAAAGCCTGCAATCATTGCATTGGGCTTGTCTACATGAGAAGGTTCTACTTGTATAAATTAAGACGTGAATTTATAGTTATACTGGTATAACACTGCTTGTACACACTCTTATTCTGGTAGAAATTACTTTTTCTTTTTTTTCCTTTTGGTTTAGCTTAAACCTCTTCTCAAGTAACATAAGAAACTGGAAAAAGTCATATTTATACTGCAATAAGAGGGTCCACACAGGGAGTTACACTGTTATAACTACACTGGAAAAACTGGTTTTAAAAAAAACAACAAAAAATGTTGCCATGTAGAGAAGGCCTTGGACAATTTTTCCTGAGTGAGGATTGAATTAGAACAGTAGGATTTGGCCTTATTTGTGTGCAGTAACTTTAAATCTCAGTATCATGGCCTATTGAAAGGCTATTTTTACTGTACCCAATGTCACCAGTCCACATCATGAATGAACAGCCTACAAATATCCAAGTTCTAAACTGAAACAGTTTTGAGTTATATGGGAACTCAACAAATGTCCCCTAAATACACAAAAATAACCCCCCACCCCTTCTATAAATCTAAAACCAGGCAAACTGATTTAAACCAAATTCAAGTTTTAAAAAGGGCTGCCCAGCTGACGTGTTATTTGCCATGTTTCACCCTGCAGCAAATTTTACAGCTTAGTTATAAGCCCCCTTAAAATGGAGTTTATATTGGAAACAATGACAAGACCATGAAGTACTGTGGTTCTAGCTAGTATTGCTATAATCTCAGTGGGTCTGGTGTACAACATGATAAATTGTGACAGACCTCATGAAGTTGAAAACATGAAATTTCAGAAACTGACTTGGATTAATAGAGAAGCTCTAAGAAGAGAAACAAGTCTTGCATGCTTAAGTGTTTCAGATTAATACAAAATGCCAACCAAATTTCAGGCCCTTGATGATGCTTATGAACTTTCTAATTTTAAACAAATAATGAATGGTAAGTCATACTGGTAACAACTGCACAAGGTATCATCAGTGAAATAATTTTTATATAATTTTTTTGGTCTTTTGATGGTGAGGGAACCAAAAATAATTCAGTAGAATTAATCAAAAGTAATTGTTTCTTTTGAGCAAAAGAATGTTTACATTTTTGTAACCTTTGTGAATAATTTTTTACAGCATTATTTAATTGTAGCTTTACACTGGTTGGTTCTTGCTGTATTACCTTACAGTGTATTTTTTTTCTATTTACTGAAATCCAGTTTCTACTTCATAACACAGGGATGAAATCAATCCTCACTTCACACCATAGCTGCTTTATTTAGTCAAGTGTCATCCTATAATGTTCATTATTGCTAATAATATTTCTTCCCTTTTTTTATTGGCCATTCCTTGGTTCATCTTGTTGTCATCCCCTATAGCCACTTATTCACAACATTATGATGATCCCTGTTTACCACCTGGTAAAGACATTTGCCTGCAGTATTCTAAATAAGTGTGTGTGTCTGTGTGTGGCCTGCTTAACTAAGATAACAAAGAATGGGCAATCGCTGACCGCCAGCAAGCAGTAACGCCACTTGTTTGCTAACATCTAAATCTAGCCGACTGTAATGAGTAAAGTTAATTACAGTAGCAGCCGGTCAAAGCAGATTTGTCAGTTTAAGATATTGTCCCAACCAACAGATTCTCAGGAGGCTCTGATATGCTAGGAGATCTTCAGTTTTGCTTCATGAATGGCTTCAAAAAAGAAGCTTTGTACATATCATTAGCAGCATTTTAAAGCATATTAATACTAAGGTAAGATCAATGTCCATATCAGCCACTGCAGACATGGAAAACATTAAGTTGAACAAGAAAGTCCATATAGGAAGAAGTTTATGATCAGCTGATAACTTTAAAATATTATGCAAAAACACGTGTGTATTGGTCCCTCCATATCAGGCTTGTCCGTTGTCTGACTTGCAGTGTCAGGCAATAAATAGAAGTTAATTAGTGGTTTTGGGCACATGCCTCCTGGCTAGGGCAGACAGTAATCACAGTCTGGGCTCTGACCTCCTGGATGGGGCACAGCAATAAGCAATCTTTGGGCTCAAGCCTCCTGGCTAAGGCAGGCAGTAAACACAGTCTGGGCTCTGACCTCCTGGGCAGGGCAGAGCAATAAGAAATTAAGTCAGTGGTCCCCAACCTTTTCCTGTGGCGGGTGCTGGACAAGCAGCCTCCAAAATGCTGCCGAGAAGCAGCGTCATCAAGAGGCATCGCTGCCGAAATGCCGCCGAAAATCAGCACCATTTCGGCAGCAGCACTTCTTGACATTGCTGCTTCTCAGTGGCATTTCGGCAGCTGCTTGTCCGGTGGCCAGTGGGCGGGCACCGCATTGGGAACCCCTGAATGAAGTAGTCTGTAGACTAGCCTCCTGGCTAAGGCAGACAGCACACATAGACTATGGGCTTGCAGCCTTCTGGCAGGGGGCAAGCCACAAACAAGGCACAGGCCTTTTGACCTAGGGTAAATAGGCCGCCACCTGAGGGTTGGGGTTGGCAGTAGGAGGACCTGGACCCACCCTATTTCACTGGGTCTCAGCCCGGGGTGCTAACAGTGCTAGGGGATCCCGCCTGTGGGTCAATGAGGATCCTGTCAAAACACATTGTCTGGTAAGGTGACAGCACAACCTGACTAATGTCTGGTTCCCCTGGGCTATTTCCTACTTCAGTCCATTGGTGTGGCTCCATAATCTGCTGGTCCTCAGTCTCAGTCTCCTCCAGGGGCGTGGTACTGCACAGCTCAGGGTCTGATCCAGAATTATGCAGTGGGCTAGAGACATGTGCCTCCTTCGCTAGCTCTGGCTCAACTGAGCTGAAGGGCCTGCCTCTTATACTTTCTGTCCCTCCCCTCTGCTTCTGGTGCAGGGGAGGGGGGTCAGCTTGGCTCCACCCACCAAGAAGAGTGTAGTGGTCCCTCTGTCTCAGGCTTGGAGGGAGGCCACTCTGCTTCACTACAATGTGGCTAATACATGGCATGACATTTAAGCAAACTTTGTACAATTAGAACCCGACCCAATCCAAGACTTCCAATGGAAGTCCAAGTCCCCTAGAGTCATTTAACTGTTTCTGTAGAGTCAAGGCTAAACATAAATCTATAGTTTTTCCAGTGTGAGCCAAGCCTGTGGGAGTTGAAGTTGCATAGCACTTTGTAGGATTATTTTTACTCTATTTTCAATTTCTGGCAAGTATCCCAATTAAGCAGACATACTATTTATTAGGGAAATTAAGTGTATTTTACTGTAATACAACTATTTTTTTGCTTGCAATTCATTTTGGATGAAAATACCTCTTTCTACATTCAGTTGAGGTTTTAACAATATACTTGAGCTGAACCTCTTTATAATTACTGGGTGGTAGGAAAGGCAAATCATTTAACCAGAGAAGGTTTTATACTGTAGACTAACTGCATATTTACATTTTAAATATCTATAAATTGGCATGTAAGGGAAATGGAGGGTCTGAGTTTTCTCTCCCAGCAGCTTTATATCAGTGTAAATCATTGATGCAGACCAGAGTTTATCCTGACTCACACTTGAGTAAGTGTGAGGAAAATCAGGGCTTTCAAATACCAGAGTTATCCATAAGGAATCCTGAGTTGAATGGATTCTGGTGTTAGTGTTGGGAGACAAGGTGTATGTCTAATCTGCTATATTAAACGAGTTTATTTGATATATTTTCTTTTGGTCTTCAGAAGCAGTAGAAGTATGTAGTAGCAGCTGAAGTTAAAGTTCCCTTCAAAGACAAGTAGCAGGCTGGAGGTCCTTAGGCAATATGCAAACTCTGAAGTCAAAGTACAGTGCTTTCTGACATGTACATATGTTTTATTCAAACTAGGATATGTTTTATGAGCATTTAAACAAGTGTGAGGCTTTTATATATTGTCAAACATGACAGAAAGTCTAAGTTTTCACATCCTGTACCTTGTCATTATCAATTAATTGGATATCTCATAAATAAATCAATCTTTACACCAAAGAATTACCCTTATTTGTACAGTGATTTCAAATTATATTCAATATATTGTTGTAATCACATGTAATTGAATTAAAACCACAACTGGTAAACAAATTCATTAAATAGGTTAAAATATGACGGGTAAAACTACTTGATAGCAAAAGGACTAATGACAGACCTTGTTATTAGCATTGTTATTAAAACTAGACAAACAACTGAAGTAGGAAGTTGTTTAGCAACCTGCACAGACAAGTCAATTAGTACCCTTTGTGTGCTTTACAGCAATAAATAGTAACAGCAACCATAAAATCTAAACAAATATGCTCAAATCACTACTGCAAATCATATCATATACTTCATTCATATACTGAAAAATCACTATCACAGAACTTAGTATTAGTTCAGATAAGAAATAAGGTTTTATCTATTCTCAAAAGCTTGTCTAAAATTTTTGACACAGTTGAAATTACTTCAACACTTTCAGGTACAGCATTTTATCACCAAAGAAAAGATATTGAGGGACTTGTAAAAGTCCAGCATCAGGTTGATTTCAGAGAGCAAAAGATTTTTCATCAACTTAAAAGTATCATCATGGAAGTTTTGTCATATAGTTCAGGCATGAGCTATTAATTACCTTAAAAGATATAAGCACAATTTTCAAATCAATGGGAGCAGAAATTGGAAGCCAAAGAAAATTCAGATTTAGGTAAATCTGTTGATTCCTATGGGTAAAAGTGATAATTCTTGTTCTTGCATTTTGGACAAAATTGCAATTACAGCAACATTGATGGTGGAAGGCTACAAACAAAGAATTATAGTAATCCAGTTTGGATGCAATAAGCATAAAAACCAGTTTCCAAATCTATGGGGGACTCAGCAGGATTTAATCTTTGCAACACTTCTTAGAGGATAAAATAAGCTATTTTAACCACATTTGAAATGTGTTTATCAAAGAAAATCCAAGCAAATTCCCAAATTTCTTGTAGATGTATAAAACGGGTATGAAAGACCCTCCTAGAGAATTCAGCTGGGTTTTGGTTAGATAAGGTTTTACTGCTAAGTAATGTATAAAATCCTCCCATTTGACTGGGATTTAGCTTCAGTCATCTGGAAGTCATCCAGCTTTAAACATCTGCAAAACAATTTTGCAAGAGAGGAACTGCCTGATTAGGATCAGATTGAGAGAAGATAGGTGAAATAGGCTATTATTCTCATAGCAATGGAGATGTAGGTACCAGCAGTACTAAGTTTTCAGTGAACTGAAAGAGCCTTTATACAGTAGCAAACAATACATGGACAAATGCTGTGGTTTGCTTCTATTTGAGGTCCCTATCTTACAGCCACAGTATGAGAGTAATTTACACATGTGAATAGTCATATTGAGTTCTGATTACTCATATGTGTAAAGTTACTCAAAGATGTAAGTGTTGCAGGATCAGGACCTAACAGGACAAGGACTAAAATATAATTTAATGTAAAACAAAAGTCACTAAGGCATGTGTGTGTGTGTGTGTGTGTTTTACTTATTAAAATAGCAGCAGATATCAATAAAAATAAGCCTCTACATAATTAATTGCATATACTTTTCGGACAAAGTTCAGCTACAGTACAGGGTTTTATTTTCCGCTCAGCAAAACAGTTGGAAATAAGTTGTTCCAGTATTAAATTGTCGTAGAGAAAAATGTTAGATTTTTTTTGGCTCAGTTTGTAAAGTGTTCATCAGCTCAACAAAATGCCACATTTCAAAGTATGCCTCTCCCTGAGCAACCTTCCAGTCCTGTAAAGACACCATGTAGATTAAATTCAGGGCACTCACACTGGCTATTCTCAGTACTCAAATCATGGTAAGTCTAGCAACTGACCTGAATCTAGAGGATGACACCTTCAAATTCACTCTGCCACCCACTCAGCTATTAAATTGGCTTCCTTTAGGGGATAAGAGAGGCCCATGGTTTGGTCCCTATCTGAGATAACCAAGAGTGTGACCATGTGAAATAGAATGGAAAAATGTTCAAGCTGCCTAATGATATTGGCCAGTTTTTTGGTTTTTTTTTAAACTGGATGCCTGAAGTTAAGCTTCTAAAGCCCCAGTTAGCCATTTAAATACTTGGCCTGGTTTTTCAAAAGTGCTGAGCACCTAGCAGCTCCCATTGAGGTCACTGGACATTATGTATTATGTAGTGTGCTGTGAAGCATAGGTTTAAAGCACGAGTATATTCTGTGTGTGGCCAAAGAGAGAAAAGTCCCCAAGTGATATGCAGGGGATGGTTTGAGTGTACTTGGGTTCATATGTATTCTAATAAACTATCAACATATTCTCTCTCGCTAGACCTAAAAAGATAGACTGGTCTAAATAATATCAAAATAACAAGTTTAAGCTGTTTTTTGAGCTTGCATTTTGTCAGTCACGCTCCGGAATGCAAGGAACACACTAATCCACTGAAAACAGACATAATTCTTTGCATGTTCTTGAGGCAAACAGCATCTCCCACTCTGTTTAATTCACCCTGGATTGCTCTTCCTTTCCTTATTTCATATGTATTTTATTCTAAAAGGAAAACACCAACCTGATATTGGCAAAGTTCTCGGGAAAGCTGAGAGCAAGGATTTGATCAGTAATTTCTTTACACTTCATGCATATCTGGCATAGGATTTTAAGTATATTAAGTTGCATAATTACCGTATTTAACGGCGTATAACACGCACTTTTTCCCCCTGAAAATAGGGGGCAAATGATGTGTGCGTGTTATACGCCGATATAACCTTAACAGGGCCGGCTCTAGGATTTCTGCCGCCCCAGGCAGAAAAGAAAAGCGCCGCCCCCCCCCCCAGCGGCGCGGAGCGGCGCCCTAGCCCCTGCCCCACTCCCGAGCAGCGCGGCCCTAGCCCCCCCCCCCAGCGGCCCGAGCCCCCGCCCTCTCCCCCCCCCAGCGGCGGGGCCTGAGCCCCGAGCCCCGGCCTGCGCGAGCCCCCACCTCCCGAGCGGCGCGGCCCGGCCCTAGCCCCCTCCCGAGCGGCCCGGCCCGAGCTGCCATAGCCCCCACGCCCCTCCAGAGCGGCCCGAGACCCCGTCCTCCCTCCCTCCCCCGAGCGGCCCTGGCCCTAGCCCCCGCCCCCCTCCCGAGCGGCCCGGCCAGAGCCGCCTTAGCCCCTGCCCCCCTCCCGAGCGGCCCGAGACCCCGTCCCCGTCCCCCCCCCCGAGCGGCCCTAACCCGCGGAGCACCGCCCTAGCCCCCGCCCCCCTCCCGAGCGGCGCGGCCCGGCCCGGCCCGAGCCCCCGAGCGGCCTTAGTCCCCGACCCCCTCCCGAGCGGCCCGAGATCCCGTCCCCCCTCCCCCCCGAGCGGCCCTAGCCCCTGCCCCCCTCCCGAGCGGCGTGGCCCGACCCGGCCCGAGCCCCCGTCCCCCTCCCGAGCGGCCCGGCCCGAGCCCCCCTCCCCGCGAACCTTATTTACCTTATAAGTGGTAATAATATTAATAAAACAAGTTCTGAGCTACCCTTATTTTGCTTCAAAGTCCTTTATTTGAAATTTAAGTTTTTTTCCTGAAATTTCCCCCTTAAAATGAAGGTGCGTGTTATACGCCTGTGCGTGTTATACGCCGATAAATACGGTACTTCTAAAACTGTTTTTTTAATTACAGAGAGCATAACAAAAGGTGTAGAGGAGGCTAGTTGGCACAATTGTGTAAAGCGCATCACACTGCAAGGGATATCAGAGAACCTTGCAGTGGTTCCCCCCCCCGCCTCAATTTCAGGTTTTTGCAAGTGTCACCAAAGGAACATCTTTGCATCCCCAAATTGATTTTTTTTTGCACACTTAATGTAAGGAGGATTTGCAATATGTGCCTCATAGTGGAGATGAGAATGGGGAATTTTGCCTTTGGTCACTTAAAATTTTTAATCCAACATTATACAAATGTTTTCTATGAAAATGTGCTAAATTAAAGACCAGGACCTGATCTCAGTTATGCTCTATCCTCTTTACACCACTCTGGCAGTGTAAATTGTTTACTCACTTGAAGTCTCTTGTATACAGCCAGACTGGTACGAAGTAGTCTCAATGTAAATGACAATAAGCCCCAGAAATTGAATTACATTTCAGTGGCTACTTTATTTGGAGGCAGGTTGGTGTTTATTTTTTGATTGTCTAGTAGAAGTGTTAAACTATTGAGAGGGATGTTTGTGATGATTCATTTGAAAAATCTCTGGACCTTGTTGGATGGGGCAGTTGCAAGAAATTTTTGTAAGCAAAGTAAATACTGTGGTACTTTATACCCCTAAAATTCTGTCTTAAATCTTTTATATTGCCCCAGGGTATAAATCAGTATAGGGCAAACGTGAAAAAATGTTTCACATTTCTGTGCAATGATACCATGCCAATGTGACATGTTGAATTTATAGTATGATATGAATGATATAATGTAACGCAGCTATATCTCCAAATATACTTCATCTAAATACTGCTCAAACCCAAGAGCCTTTTTTACACATTGTTCACAGGCAAACTCAAAATTATAGAAATCTGCCCTGGTCTTTTATGTGGTATAGCATGTTTTTAGATTAATTCATTGGTAATAAGATAAATATAATAAGGGGAAAAAAGCCATTTTATTTATGCAGAAAATAATTATTTTCCTCTTACATTTTCTTTGTAGCACTTATAGAACATTGTTCAGATTGTTGCCAGCAATGAGGTTGCTTAAAGCCTGCAATTTGCCTATCTTTGTAACTGAAATTTTCATGTAAGTCTGCTTCTGATTGCTGGTAAGGTTTATGCTTGAAAAACACAGACACTGTAATTAGAAACGGTGGTAAACAGAGTTGTATTAAATTTAATTTGACTTATGAAAATACTTACATAATAAAATTATAATTCTGTTAAAAAAACAGGTGGTGGGAACCAAGGCTATGGTGCCTAGTCTTTTTACAATAGGAGTCAATTGCAATACTTCTGTTGAACTCAATAGGAGCAGGATCCTATTATACAAATCCATTTTAAATGTGCATAACAATCCTGTTCATGATTTAACTTGGACTGTCTTAGGTAAAATATATTACATAGTCTCCACTAGTGCCAGGCAGATAAGGGGAATCTTTCAGTCTATCAGTTAATTTGAAGTAAAGAGGACAATAGCTTGGACTGGATTTCTGTTCATCTTAACTGGACTGTGGCTGCAATTCTAATGGGAAAGTATGTTTTAGCATAAAACACTTCTTTCTTTCTCTTTCTTAAACAATACTTTGATATAGATCTTAGGGTAATGCAGGTTTGCTGGAGAGACTGAGAAGGTGGAATGATCTATAAGAGGTTGAAAAGCTCTCCTGAAATAGATCAAAAGGACAATTGTGGGTAAAGAAAAAGAAAGCTGGTGAAAGCTTAATTGGATGAACATTTTAAAAATATTCTTATTATCCATGTGTGATTCCCTGCATACTAGTGCATATGGCAAGGGGGAGTACTTTACATCTTCATAAAGTGACATTAAGAGTGTGTGTGTGTGTATGTATGTATGTGCCAGAGGCATTTGGGGCTTTCACTCTCCTCTTCATTGTGATCTCCATTTTTTTCATCCCAGTTATGTACATCCTTTCTCCTTTAAGTCCTCTCTGTGTACTCCACAAGAATGATGCAACCAGCCTGCACTGCCACGAAGGCACAGCAATTTCCTGGGATAGTAGTGCAGGATCCTTGTGGTGATGTATGGAGGAAGAAGTGGAGACAGATGGAGCATTGAGTCAGGCAGAGTAGCAGGTGGAAGCACAGCACACAACTGATTGCTGTTGATCAGCAGACTGCTAATTAGTGATGAATTTCCACACTGTAGAGGCAGGTTATGGACTTGGGAATGAGAAGGAGACAAAAATCTTGTATGGTATGGAGGGGATGTCTTTGTTGGGGTGAGGCATTAGAAGATACAGTTTGCGGGGCAAACATTTGGTAGATCCAGATCTAAATTTAATTTAATCCACACAAGCACCAGAAGGGCATATGAAAGTTGAGTTGTCCTCCTGGCCCTGAGCCACTCCGATAATTGCAAGTATTGGTCTAAAAGTGTTTAGAAGATAATTCTTCAGAGGAAAGAGAGCTATGCTTTAAGCTCTTGAGCAATACAAAATTAAATTATACAAGCTTTGTTTTTGGTGAATAAATTGGCATAATTAGTACTGTATGTGAAGAAATAAAGCAGAATAACCTTAACCTCCAGAAAAAATATCTTTTCAAATGTTTTCTGTTTTAACCTATGCACTCAGGAAGCTCTGTTAACAAGCTCAGCAAGGAGCCACTGAGAATCATACATCAGACCGTGGAAGAATCCACTGATTGGCTTTATGGTTTGATTTCTTTACTGTCTGACATCGTATTGACTGATGATGATGACAGTGATGAAGGTATTTGCGATATACAGACTTGTCTAACTGCACTAACTCATGTTTTACATGCATTATATTGACTTACTTAATTTTTAACCTCACAGTCAAAGAAGTCAGGGAAAGCGAATAGAAGTGAATGCCTTTGCTAATAATGAATCAGCTGGCTACTGGAGTTAGAAAACTGATGTTTTTGTTAGCTTTCATCTTCCATTTCAGAGGCAATTACAGAAAATATGTCAGAATTAAATGTTACTAGTGGCGTTTCCAAGTAAAGAGGGCTAATTTAGGCTGAGTTGATGTTTCAGAGAATGGCGGCAGCTATTCTACATTGTTTCTCCCTACCCTATAAGAATGGAAGGATCTAGAAAATGAAATAATTAAATGTACAGTCAAAACTTGAAAAATCTAAGACAACACTTTTATTTGCTATTTGAACAGTAGCGGGTAGTACTGGTGAAAAAACACAGTAACTGGACTGAAGGGAAGTTTGGATAACAAACATCAATAATTTAACAGTATGGCCTTGGAACGGCTATTAATATGCATCATCTCATGGAGCTGTCAGATACGTTAAACCAAACAGCCAACAGTTAATCTATTTTTATAGTTTTTGAAAGAACCATCTTTTTGTTAATAGATAATCAGTTCAGTAGCATGTGGTGTGGTAATAGATGCACAAGTACCTTATGTTATGTTTATCATCCTGTGTGGGTATATGCAGTTAGGCATGATGATCATAGCAGTGCCAGACCATATTCCTATTGCTTTGTGTAGCATTCCATCATAACAAAAATGATTAAAACCCAACAGGAACTTAAACTGAATCTTTCACCTACTGTATTCATATACTAGAAGTATCACCTAATTTCTGCCACTGCAAGATGTCTGCATGGGCTTTTGTGTACAACTACTAACAGATATGCTATTATATGTAGCTTTATGACTTGGGGACCCTATTCTAAGATGTGATTTACAACCACTGTAAGGCCAGTTCTTCGTGTTGTTGAGAAATAAAAAAGGTGCAATGTGGTTTCCTTGTCTAGATTTTTGAAATTGTGCTGGTGGTCAAAAGCCATGCAATGAGGAACATTTTTGAGTACGAGAATGGATGGAGGCAGAGCGGATAAACCTACATGAGGGTTTGAAAGGATCATAAAATGAGCTAGCTTATACAATTTCTATATAGAAAATTAAATCATTTAAATTGCAAGGTTCTGAATGCCTCCTGGGAGGTCCTCAGCAACCCCAACTCCATTGACTGTACTCAGAGTAGAGAACAGTCAGCATCTCCCAAGAATCACAGGAGGGACTCAGCATCTTACAGTATTAGGCCCTAAGAGTCTAGTACAGGGGTCGGCAACCAGTGGCTCGCGGCTCGCCAGGGTAAGCACCCTGGCGGGCCGGCCCGGTTTGTTTATCTGCCGCGTCGGCAAGTTCGGCCGATCGCGGCTCCCACTGGCCACGGTTCGCGGTCCCAGGCCAATGCGGGAGGCAGGAAGCGGCGCGAGCCGAGGGATGTTCTGGCTGCAGCTTCCTGCCTCCCGCATTGGCCTGGGACTGCGAACCGCAGCCAGTGGGAGCCGCGATTGGCCGAACTTGCCGACGCGGCAGATAAACAAACCGGGCCCCTTCCATAAAAAAAAGTTGCAGTACTATAGAATACTATATTCTCGTGGGGGCCCCTATGGGGTCCAGAGCCTGTGGCAAATTGCACCACTTGCCCCCCCCCTCTGCCCCCCGGGCAGCCCTGCTCACATGCCAGTATCTGGTCACAGGTTTAACTATAAGTTCTAGAACTTTTTTGGTGCTTAAAATACATTTAACGTATCTGTTCTTCCTCTTAGAAAGCCTACATGGAAACAGAAGTGTGGGTGTAAGTCTAAAATCTCAGAATAGAGTTCTTGTTACTCAACATGTTTGGCATAAACTTTGAATGCTTTTAAAAATGAAAATAAACTAGCATGGAAAAAAATAGTGGCATTGCTACAAGTTATCTGATTGTTGTGTTTTTTCCATCTTGGTTTAGGTGAAGTGGAACCTCCGTTGAAAAAAAAAGGTTGGCTTTCATTGTTATAAATAACACATGCTTTGATGTATTAAATGTTTTTAGATACTTTTATTATTAAATTATTAAATTAGTATGAAGCTACTATCTCTATACCACTGGTTCTGTCACTAATTGCTTTTGTTATTCTACTAACTGTGTATGCTGTATGTAAATTGAAATTGTTAGGAGTGTCAAATTATAATAAGGTTTGAAGTGTTGTTTGTTGCTGTGCAGTGTGTTTAGGAGAAGTATTAATTGTTTCATTATGCTGTGCAGCTAAAAATATTCATAAAAAACCAACAGCACGATTACAGTATTATTTTATATGTATTATCTACCTATTGACTTATATTATGTCAATTTGTGTTACATACACGCCTGGAAAGAATAGACACCTTAGGAAGCAGCTGTGGAATATAAAAGTATTCACCTCTTGCCCAGGTTTATAGTAAAAGCTTAAAGTAAGGACTATCTGTATACTTCTGACAATAAGTTACATAATTACCATTGGATTTTTATAGAAAACAAAGATGAAGCAAGTAGAATTGTGATACAAATCTTTCTAAATATTGCCATGCAGAAACACAAAACTTAAGTTCAGCTCCTGTTAACTCAAAGGGAAAATATACTGGAAGACCCAGGATATTGTTAATAGGATATAGAGCCCCTCATTTCTAGTTTACTGTTCAAACTGAGCACAGTTTGGCAATAATAACAAAAGTCGTTACCACCTGTTGACATTTCAGTGATCTACATGATAACAGTTTAATATCTATCAGATTTCCAATAGATAAATGTCCATATCACAGAAACCATCACTGCCACATTAAGGGCTCAACCCAGCTTTCTCTGAATTACCTCGATTTGTATTAAGCCCTTAATAGCACCTTTTTGGCAGTCTCAGCAGAGAGGTCAAGAACTGAATGGGCATGGAGAACAGGACCATCTACTCATCCTTGTGAGGCATTCCTTCATGTCAAAATTGTGGGAAACTGGTAGGCAGTGTGGGAAAACTTGCTCTCCTGTTACCTATGATTTATGGGTGGGATTTTTCATCATTGGACCAACTCAGTTCCCATTGAAACCAGTGGGAAGTATTCCATTGATTTCAGTTGAAGCAGGTAGGCCACTGACGCACAGAACTACTTATCCTTCAACTGATATGACTATAGCACTATCACCGTCGCCTTTGATGAAGAACAGCTGATTGAAGCTGAACCCTAGCAAGACAGAGGTAATGCTGGTGGGTACAGAAAAGCATTGTGAAGCATTTGCACCCCATCATGCAGTCTGCTTTGGCTGAAGGGGGCATAGTCACAATTAATTAATTCAGCCCATAGTTTAGGAGTGCTCCTGAATTGCTCACTGACACTAAGCTTTCAGCTAGCGGCATCCACAAACAATATTTTCTACCATCTCCAGCTGGGTAGGAGACTTTTTCCCAGGTGGATGTTGACCTGACCTTTGTTATGTACCCCTTTGTTACTTCCCATGTGGACTACGGCAATATAGTATATCTGGGCCCAAAGCCACAAGCCCTTAAACTCCAACCAATGCAGAATACTGCAGCACATCTCCTCAGCAACATAGTCTACCAACAGTACATTGTACCTGTCTCTGCTGTCTACACTGGCTTCTCATGTAATATGGAGTCAAGTTAAAGGTTTTGATCATTATCTTCAAGATGCTCAATGACCTGGGCCCAGCATTTCTGAAAGATTTGCCAGAAAGCTCTGGGATGAAGACAATGGCAGACAGACAACTCTGCTCCTTGGGTATAATGGAGCTTTCTATCATAGCTATAAAGCTCATCTGAACAGGAGACAAAATATTCTTGGGGGCTGGTCTGAGACTATGGAATGAACTCCCCCAGGAACTAAGGACCATCAGAAACCTACTCGCCATCTGCTGCAAGTGCAAGATGTGCTTCTTTGACCTGCTTTATCTAACATAAACACAAAATAGCATGTACATTTAGAAACAAAATCCCCAAACTCTACCAAAATAAAACACTGCCTAGCACACACATGTCCCCCCTCAGTCTTCTCTTCTCCAGACTAAACGAACACATTTTTTTTCAATCTTTCCTCAGAGGTCCTGTTTTCTAAACCTTTAATCATTTTTGTTGCTCTCCTCTGGACTTTGTCCAATTTGTCCACATCTTTTCTGAAATGTGGTGTTCAGAACTGGACACAATACTCCATGCTGATAAGGCTTCAACTGGAGTAGAGTGGAAGAATTACTTCTTGTGACTTGCTTACACCACTTCTGCTGATACATCCCAGAATGATGTTTGCTTTTTTTTTGCAATAGTGTTACACTTACAAATTTGTGATCCACTATAACCCAGATCCCTTTCTGGAGTACTCCTTCCTACTTACGTCCCATTTTGTATGTGTGCAATTGATCGTTCCTTCCTAAGTGGAGCACTTTGCATTTGTCATTATTGAATTTCATCTTATTTAGTTCAGACCATTTTTTCAGTTTCTCCAGATCCTTTTGAATTTTATATCTATTCTACAAAGCACTTGCAGCTCCTCTCAGCTTGATATCACCCACAAACCCACATATCTCCTCAGTGAGCTCCTTGAATATTTTTCAGTTCTCAGGTCTATCAGCCAGAGCATATTTTGTGTGCACTAACAGTCTGCACAAAATTCTCACTATCTTGGAAGGACCATAATTGCAAACACACTAAAATTTAGTTGATACCACAGCAAAGTTATTTACTGAGAAAATGTTCAAGGGAATAGTAAGGACATCACAGTAATGATAAGGAATGAAGAAGAAAGGAAGAATAATGATAATTATGAGCCTGAAGAAAGCAAAGATAACCTTGACACGGATGCAAATTGCAAGCAAAGATAATAGGGATACAAATAATGACAATGAAGGTGGTACATGTAACAGGGCTAATATTGGTGTCAGTAGCCACTAGAAAGGATGAAAATGCTTATCATAGTACATTCTTTACCAAAATTAATTTCTTCATCCCCAGCATTATCACTGATATTTATATTTAGTCACTGGAAAAGACTGAACATTTTATACTGTGCAGAAAAAAAAATGTAACTGTCAGGGGACATGGTGAAAAAGTATTCTGTAAAGAGCTTTGCAATGTTTAACAATGTGTACTCAGTGCATGATAAAATTTCTCAGCGTTTCCATGAAAACTATTCGAAAATCTAATAATGGTTTCTAACAGACGTAATATGTTTTAGCTGTCATTTTTCTAAATCAATGGTTATAGTTGATAATGTTGATTTATGTTTCAGGGTTAGTAAAACATTTATGGACAAATCAATTTATTTGACAACTGTATGTTTCGTTTTTTGTATGCTTCTTTTATTAAAATTTCTTTTTATAATAGGAGAGTTTTATTCATCACATCTTATATGCTTTTGCCTCTGCAGTCCAAGCCCAG
Source organism: Mauremys mutica (assembly GCF_020497125.1). Lineage (NCBI taxonomy): Eukaryota > Metazoa > Chordata > Testudines > Geoemydidae > Mauremys > Mauremys mutica. Next base: position 94,486,093 of record NC_059074.1, on the reverse strand, counting down.
TGTCACAGTCTGTTTCTATGAGGATCTTTATTGATGGAAGCAAAATGGGACTGATAGTCTTTTTGAATCTTTGGGATGGGGGAAAAAACGCCCCAAAAATTAGAATAACATTTTATTAGAGATGACTCCAAATTAAAAGCACAGAGGTTTTAGCACGAGGCCTATGGCAGTAGTCAAAACTTACTACTAGCAATGTTATTACTCTACAGCATTTTGGAACTGTAGAATAGAATAACAGTTTACATAAGGCTAATTTAAAGTTAATTTTCCAATATACAGATTAGTGATATTATGTACAAATTAATATTTTTACATATGGAAATTATTCTCAATCTTTGGAATTTAGGATATGACCAAAGGCCATTGAAATCAATAGGTCTTAGATCAGGGTTTATTTTATATTTCGCAGTTCAGGTTTGCTCAAACTTTGTTTTTTAACTTAACATCCTTCCTTTGTTTTAGCTGAAATTCACCCTGTGACCAAAAAAAAAGGTGAGTGAATTTTAAAGCAATCTTAGTTTAATCAAAAAGAAGGAGCTTAATAATAAATTAAGTTAGAAATATCTGTGCAAGTAAAGCACTGACATGGCAGTAGATGCGGGACACTGGCTGAATATTATTTAGTGGACTTTTATTGGTGTAACAGATGTTGATATACATAAAAACAGAAGAAACTTGAGATTTCTGAAACACACAGAAGCACTCAGGTATACCGTGGTGATGGAGGAAAATGGCAGTACCTTTCTGTTTCATATTAGTCTTCGGGGTGTGATAATCATGTGATTTCCCAGTTTGTAGAACCCCAAATTCTAGGCAGTGATTCATCTGGAGAAGAAGAAAATATATTGTATAGGGATTTCCACCCTCCCTGTTTCCTAGATGTGTTGCTTTTTCACAGTAGTGAAGCAAGAAACATCAGAACTTTCTACTGCAAATTGGGAGAAACTAGCCTAATTATACAGATAAATAAAGCTCCTTGACAACCAGCTTAGTCAGAATTCTCTAAATGAGTCAGTGAAATGATATACTTTTTTGGGGAGTGGGACAGAAGGATACTAGGAGACTGTAAACATACTAGAGAACTCTCCTAGTAATGATGTACTATGTGGGTACAGTCTGCCTGTCCACACACTATGAATTGCAAGATCAGGGCCAAAAGTTCAATGTATAAATACCAGTAGGTGAGTGAAACCATTATGTCATTAGATTGTTGTGACTGATTAGTTTTCATATCAAGATTTGAAAGCAGACATTTTGCATATTTCAATTTTTTTCCCCAAAATTTTCACATAGCTATAACTGATAGTTAACCATGCTCTTTTGTCTTTCCCTATTCTAAAAGCTTATCAGTTAATAAATAAATAAAATTTAAAAATTGCTGCTTTAACTATAATACTTAAAGTGGCAATCCCCTCCTGCATTGTAGACTCATTTATATGCAATAAAAGTGCTATATCAATATAGCTTATTCCAGTTCAGGAAGCAAAACAATGTAGACCAGTATAAAGTACCTTTATGCCAATCTAAGTTCATCTACATCAGAGTTTATACTGGTAAAAAATCACACTGCTAACCAACTTACTTATCGTGGTATAGCTTTTCTAGTATAGACTTTTGAAATTAGAACCCTAGGCTCTAGGGTTCTATATAATTTAGTCATATAAGTCACTTTTTAAAATGTTAACCAATAGCTCATCTGAAAGAATATTTGAGGATGGGCAAGACTCCTTTGGACGATAGTCATGTTTCATAAATATTTAGACCAGAAAATAAAAATATTTCTAAACCCAAATGTTTTCCTTCGAGCGGCAAATAGGCTGGGAAAGCAAATATTTGAATAGCATGAATGCAGCCTGAAAGGTATGGCCCCTTATTGAATTTGCCTATATGGCTGAGGTTTGTGATTTGGGAAATTAATTATTCTATGCACTCATCTCTAGAGTATATACTTATTTGCATTTTTAGTGTTTTCAGAGATCAGCTGACTTTTCTTTTATATGTCCATATGGCAATATTCCTTTTTTCTGCATAAGAGTTCTTGTTTCCCAGCTCTGTAAAGTGTTCTCAATTTCTCTTTAAGCTTCTTCTCACTATAAAGTGTTTTGTGAATTTTTGTGTAAGGAGCAATGTGTTTAAAAATATCTTCAGAACTGAGTGAATGCCAAAAACACACACAAAACTACTTCCCCAGATATTTTTTTATTTGATTTTTGTTACCATCAGTTTCTATTATTAATGTTCTCTTGACAATCCCATCTTGCTTTTTATGCTGATCAAAACAGCAATGGCATATCCACTATAAGGGGAACACTTTAGAATATGAAGAAAATATTTTTCAGATTATCTAAAGAAAACACAACTACCTACCCTTAGGCAAGAGTGAATTTTCAATTCCAGGGTTTTCTTTTTTCTTTTTTTTTCTTTCTTTCTTTTTTTTGCTGTGGAAAGAAAGGTTTTTAACTTGGGTTGATGTCATGGGGCATTCCAGTACAAAATTTACTGCTTTCCTGTGAAAGATGCAAAAAAAGAGTTCCTGACTCCATGTGGTCATTAAAGATCCTTTGGATAGAAGTGTAGTAGCACTTGAGGTTTCAGAGAGTTTAGCTTCCCGTCCAAATGACGCTACTGACCTCTTTTAATTTGTGCTCCTGCTATAGCAGAGGGTAGCTGAGCTAGTTGCTGTTAAAGAGGGAAGAGAAGGATGTGAGTCTGATCTCTTTTCTGGTTGAGGGTCCACTGTACCACAGCTGGAACGAAGAGAGCCTGAAAATCAGACTTGGTGGGTGGGAGTTAAGAGAAGACATGAAGAAATGTCTTACTTTCCATAAAAATAACAAGTGCTTCCTTCTGATCAAAATCCTCTCTCAGGAGATCCTGGGGTCCTCACTCATTAATTCTTCATTTGAGAGGCACAGTGTAAAATTCCTATCTGAATTGTATTCCTCCTCCTGCCCTCTTCTATTTGACACAGGTTCAGAGTTTATTAGTGTTAGAACATCAGGAAAGCACTGAAATGAGGTGCATTGCATTGGCCATTTGAGTGGGGTCCCAGAAAAAGAGATTTATATATTTTTTGGGGGTGGGGGCAGGGCAAGAAATCTGTATTAAAAATTAATTGGGGTTAAGAGGTCTTCTAGGATCCCACATTTCTCCCAAATTTATCCTTTCAAAGTCCTCAATTACTGTGGTGCTCCTTCATATGAGGACGGTTACATGTTGTTCACTGAACATCAGTGCTCTTGAACATCTGCCAGAAGGGATTACTCAATTCAGAGACAATGTAAAATGCTGCCTTCCTTTAGATGAAAAATTGCCCTGTATATTAGAGCTGATCAGAAGAGTTTTTTTCCTGTTGAAAAATCAAAAATTGAAATATTTTGGCCAAAAAACAAAATAGATTTGGAAATGCTACTGTGGTGCCTCAAGCTGCATCCCCTCTCTAGGCCAGGCTCCTTAGTTGGCTTACATATCCAATCATACACCATGGTTTCATTTCTTGATGTTGGGAGGCGGTGCATCATGATGAACCACAATTTCCATGAGACACCGGAGCGGTATAGCTTAATCTAATATTTTCCATGGAAAGTAGCTACTTTGAAAAATTGTATTTACTCAAAACCCCAATGTTTCATGGAAACCGTTGAGTGGAACATTTTTGACTGACCTACTATATATATTAAAATGCCCAGGCACATTGTTACCATGGTAAAAGATCAATGCCAATGTTCTATGACTTAATAATAAAATTCTCCTTTAATGAACAAAAAGAGCAATGTATATCTTTACCACCCCATCTCTCCTTGAGACCCAAGAACAAAAGCATTTTATTTTGTAGCAGAAAGAATATGATTTCAGTCATGGCAGATGGAAAAAGGCATATATTTCATTGATCCCAAAGTAGTAGCATATAAACAGAGATGGTTATATCAAATTTAGCTTTAGTTTCTGTGTAGGTGAGCAGGAGGTTGTGGGGGAATGGGGATACATTATGCTTCTCTCTCCACAATCTGAATAATTTGGTTATTATCAAAATATCACCCCATGATCAAAACACTTATAGGGTTGGTGATGGGGATGTTGCTGGTCAGTATATGCTAATGTTTTTTACCATTGATAGCTTGGGTGTAGCTCCACCAATGCTAAGAGATTACTTAAAATGTATGGGATCAGATCCTAATCCATGCTAAATTTTTTTTGCACTGTTTCTGCAGCACAAAGTGGGCCTAATTCTGGTTTCAGTGGCCATCTGAAGAATCGCTTAAGGTGTAGAGTAGCATTCAGTGGAGGGGACTATATCAAGGAAAGGAGGCATAGCTCGATCACTACTGAACTCTGGCTGCCATAAAAGCCCTCCAGGAGTTGTTGTCTTTGGCCATAAATTAGAGTATGTGTGAAGTTTTAGAGTAGCAGCCATGTTAGTCCAACTTAATCCTGGCAGCTCCAAGGATCAGGGGACCATAGAAGATATAGCTTCTTTTAAAGTCTACACCATCAACTCTTTGGCCAGTTCCAAAGGCTAGGCCCATAGGGTAGATGCAACCCCAGAGTTAATTCTCACAGTCAGAAATATTTGCCATTTATTTTTTCATATTGTGGCTGCTATAAAGACTTGGTGTTTTGCATAGACTGTGGCTCCATGAAATATTAACATTTTGTTGGGAATTAGTCTTTTGTACAGATTCTTTTCCTCCTGCCCCTCCCATCCCATTAAAATAGCTATCATCCTAACCAGCCTCTTCCACCTACAGGAGAGCTAGGCCACAGCTGTACTGTTTCGAATGTCTGCTAAGGAGACTAACAAGAAGAGAGTTGACTACAATTCTCTATAAAGGCAATGTCTAAGAGCAAGTTAAAAATGACCCCTCTGAAGCTCTTAACCCAGCTTATTCCAGCTCTTACTTTGTGGTTTATTTACCTCCCCACTAACTTTCCAGGATAATCATGCACCTGTTGCTAGGTAGGCTAGATAAACCAGCAGGGATAGAGTCCAGCTTAGTAGTGGGCAGCAGCTGTAGGGCTTCCGGCCGCTGGAGGCAGAATTATTAACCCTAATCTTGGCAGGCCCTTTGGGTGGGGTCCATTCCCCTTTTCACATATGGTCATTTTTGAGAAAGTGAAGGTTTTAAACACTCAAAGGTCCAGATCCACAAAGATGTTTAGGCTCCTAACTTCCATTGATTTCAGTGGAAGTTAGGAGCCTAAACACCTTTGTAGATCTGGGCCAAAATGTTTAGCCTCACTGCCTGTAAAAGTCATTTTTGTTTTGTATAGCAAAAGGGGGAAGAGGGAGGAAGAAAGAGTGAAGAACAAACACAGCCTGAAACTAGGATCAGTTGGTATTGTTTACTCAGCAAAAGATACATAAAAATATAACCCCTTAAAATCAATCCAATCACAATTGATGAAATTTAAAACAATTGTTGATATTAAAACCCCAATTCACCGTCAGAGTGTCTGGCTAATATTAAAGCAGAGAGATGGTGATTAAGGGACCAGCCTAGGCTTCAGAGGATCAGGGTTCAGTAACCAGCTCTGATGTTGGTTTCCTGTGTACCCACAGGCAAGTCATTTAATCATAAAGCTCCCTATTTAGGAAATGGGAATAATACTATTTCCTTTCAACCATATTCTTCTTCTTTGTTTTTGTTTTTTTGGTTTACATTGTAAGCTCTTTGGAGAAGGGACAGTCTCTCACTATGTGCATGTACAGTACCTAACATGGTGTCCTCAGTTTGGTCCTTTAGTGCCACCATAATGCATGTTATTACAACTGAGTACTTATTAACAGTGAGCAGCCAAACAAGAGCACAGTAATATAAGCAGACTGGAAATTAACCACTGTATATGTTGATGGAAGAGTAAGAACCTCCTCCTGCCTCATCATGAAGGGGCACATTATTCATACTAATGTGAGGCTGAACTGTGCTGAGAGGGCACCTCTAGTATAAAGTGCTTCAGGAAACTATAATTTACTTCTCTTTCCCCGTCCCTCCTCTTACTAATGCTTGGTCTTTGTAGTGCACAGGGAGAACAGGGCTGTTAGCAGACACTGTAAACTCTTGATAAAGAAAATTAACATGGTAAAGGTTGGGGATGGGGGGGTGGAGGAGGGGAAGAGGGGGGGAGAGAGGAAGAGCTTCCAAAACTGCTTGTTCAGCAGGGATTTTCAATCAAGCTGCAGATTTAGCTCATGTAAATCTGACTGTCATCAGACTATCAGCTTTTTTTGGGTCAACAACATACAGCTGTGCAGACCTGCTAACAAGATAGTCAGTGAATATATCTCCTGTCAGAGTTTGAAAATGGTTGGCGAGTGGGCTGCTAGCTTTTCTTCTTGGAGGCATTTAAAACAATTTTACTGCATGTTCTGTATATCTTCAAAACTCTAGATAAGTCAAGCAGTGCCCACATTTTAGGAAATAAACTCTTTGTCCCTTCTAAAAAACAGCAACATTGGGAAAATGATAATTTTTAAAGCTTGCTTGATAACTAGAAAACCCTAACAATGAAATACATCTTTTAAAATACATATTCCTTTGCAATAATTTAATAAACTGTGCTGCCATCTCATCAAGAATCAGGATGGTTGCCTTGGTGACAAAGATTATCCTTGCTGCTGCTTGATTCTGTCATTTTTCTAAACATGAATTCATAATATTGAGGATTTATTAACAGTATGTCACATTGATAGAGATAAATTGTGTGCTTTAAACTGGCCATGTAAGTCTTCTATGATATTACAGCTGCTTTGTCAACTCAGAAATAAGATATGATGTGATTACTAGAAAATTAAAGCTATTTGTCATAAAGCGTAAGACACAGAGTATCAAAACTGCAGAGGAAAAATCCTCAATAGAAAAATCTGATGCTTTAAATATTTGGGGTTAGTTAGTTGTTACCATTTTATGGCTTGTAAATTAATCAAATTCAATCAACATAGAAATGTATACTTGTTTCTGCTGGTAACATTTAACTTGTAATGTGCAGAAATAATGTATGCTAGAGTGTCGTATTTTCTGCTGGCTCCAACTGCCTACAGAGATTAGGGAAAAAATCCTAGTGAAGGCAAATTTTGCAAGTTCAGAGTGTATTTTATATATTCAATTCTTTAAGGACTTTGCATGATGTGTTGTGTCATAAGTGTTGCTGTAGGTTAGATAATCCATTCAGAAATCTTGAATGTTTCTGGTGGGGAGTTAACTGAATTATATAGTTTTGTTCAGAAATACTCATGTCATATTGGATCTGCCCCCAATATGTCATGGGGTCAGTTTAGGTTATCTACTGTATTTACCAGTCTTCCATTGGGTATATGAACATTTTTTAACTAAATTACTATGTGATCCACTAAAACCATTGCAAGGGGAAAAATAAACAAACAAAGACTGTATCTGAAACACAAAGATTTCCTTGGATTTTGACAGGGATGGGGTGGGGAGGCAAGCAGTGTATTTGAATAATTTGAAGTCAGTGGAGCTATGATAATTTACACCAGCTGAGGATCTCCTAACAGTCCCCAAATGTTTGAACCTGTGTGCATGATTCTGCTAATAGCATACAATTTATCAGTCAATGGGCCAGATTCAGAAATGATATGTGAAGCTACATAAGATATGCTCTCCTTACACTCCTCTAGAGCTATGTAAACAGAAGTATCAACAGAATCAACTACTCTTCTGTTGAATGGATTAATTATTCACCTCCTGCCAAGATCTTTATCATCAGGAGTGAAGTAATCCTGGAGCTGCTTATTAAGTTTAAATATATGTTCAATCATAATGTTTTTAATTGTTTTATGTCCACACTCTTGTCATCAGGAATCAGTTTCATGTACTCGCAACTCAGAGGAAATGACTTGAAATTTTCACTCCGAAGCTGAGCAGACCAGGTTCCAAATTTCTTTCCCAAGAAGTGTATATCCTTGTCTCCCAACACAATTATGTATTTGTGTGGTCCTTGAAAACTCATATTCAACTCATTCACATGACTGAAGACATCTGCTAAGTAAGTTGACTGAAGAAGCCATGGTGGGTCACTGAACAATTTAGCAAAAGGAAACCCATGATCCTGTAGGAACCCACGTACTTCAGCTCGCAATTCAAAAAGTCTGTTTAACACTTTCCCCCATGAAAAACCTCTCACTTCAGTGTGCAAGAGAAGAATTTTATGAAGTGCACCTATTTCACACATAAAACTGCAAACAGACGAGCTGATAGAGGCTGACTTTTTATGAAATTCACAAATTCACAACTTTTACAATATATTCGGTAGCTTCAACAAACAGGTTAAATAGACATTCACCAGTTGTGTGACGAGGCAGCACTTTACAGAAGAGCACATTTTCCTCAATGGTAGCATCTGAATGATATTGAAAGAAAGCTAAGAAGTGTGCTAAGGCTGAAACACCTGTTAATTCACCAAACTGAACACCATTTTAATTTTTCTTTCAACTGCTCATGAATGTCATCAGCCATTTCATTAACACGCCTCGAAACAGTATCTTTGATATAGGAATAGCTTTAAGCTTATTTTCCTCTTCATGGCCAAGCATGCTGATAAGCATGTCTAATGCCACAGGGAGTATGAGATTCTCAGGCTATTGTATGTGCCTTATGGTTTTGGGTAATACGAGAAGTGACACGAGATATGAAGCTTCAAGAGCATTCTTACTGACATTACTTGTATTCCAAAACAGTGTTTGCTGTCTTTTCAAGCTGTTCAGTTTTCCCTTAAAGGACTCGAGAGGCTTGTTCTTTAATTATGGATGTTTACTTTCCAAATGCCGAATTAATTTAGAAGGTTTCATGCTTTCGGCACTTAGCACTTCACCACCCACAACACAATAAGGTTTATTTTTGATTGCTGTAAAACCGTACATCGAATAGCTGGAATCGGATTTTCTGCACTTCATCTTCTTCACTCCTTCATTCTGTGCAGTACTTGGTTGAACTCTCTTTAAAAATGTATCCATTGCACAAGAAGGCCTCTTTGAAAAGTGTGCATACAGTACTACTTGCTAGCCATGAAGAACAACAACACTCTCTGGACAGGAAGCAGCAGTGAGGTCACATGGTTTTGTGAAGTCACATGCTTGCCTAAAGCAGGGCCAGCCTTCAACTCTCTGGGGCCTCACAGAAGGCACATGCAAAGATCTTCACAGACGGACCCAACATTGGGCGCTGAGGTGTATTGACTCACAGGCTGGGTGGCCTCCTGAGGTGAGTCAGGGGGTGGAGGTGGTGCTTCCTCCCTAAGCCTCTGCTGCCTGAAGCCAAAATCCTGCTGCCAGGGCTGAAGCCTGAGCCCGACCACCTGGGACTGAAGCCTGAGCCCTACCATGGGGGGGGGGGTTGAGCTGTAGCTCAAGCCTCACCTCACCTCATGGGGGGTGACGGCCTGAACCCCACTGCAGGGCTGGCAGCTCGAGCCTGAGCCCTGATGCTCAGAGCTCACAGCCCAGAGCCCAGCCACTGAGGGGCTCACAGCCAGGCTATCTGGGACTGACAGCCCCAATCCCCACTGCGGGGGCTCAAGATTTTAAATTAGCTTCATGGGGTCCCCTGTGGCATAGGGTCATGCCGACCGTGCACTTGTAAGGCCCTTGGGGTTTGTGATTCCCCAGGCTGAGAAACACTTGTCTAGTGGTTACAGCACTCACCTGAAAGGTGGGAGGTTTCTGTTCACATTCCTTCTCTTTATCAGCCAGAGAGGGGACTTAAACTGAGGTCTTCCATGTCCAGATTGAATATCCTAACCGTTAGGTTATAAGGGTGTCATTACCTCTGCTCCTAGCTGGTGTAGGTGGAGTTAGGCAGGTGCCTAACTTATTCTTGCAAGAAATGGCTTAGGTGCCTAAACTGTCCGACTCCAGGAGAGGAGTTCCTCGCTGTGGATTACATGCAGAGATAGGTCCAGGCTGTAGGGAGGCACCTATGTGCCTCCATGAGAGATGTGGGGTTTAGGATACATCCCTCTCATCAGCATCTCCCATTGTCTGGCTTATGCGGCTCCCCGCTAGTGTCCCGCTTTTGTGGATTCCATTCTTAGCCTACATCTACACTATGAGCTAGGGGAGTGCTTCCCAGTTTGCTATCCTCATGATAGCTTTCACTGAGTTAAAAATAGTAGTACCACGGGCACAGCAAGCAGCAGCATAGGCTAGCCACCCCAAGTGCAACTCACCTGAACTCTGTGGGTATGTATTGAAGGTGGCTAGCCCATGCTACCACTGCCCGTGATACCATGGCTACACTATTTTCAGCATGTAGCCTAGAGGAGAGCTAGCATGAGTATGTCTACATGAGCTGCGAATCACATCCCTAGCTTGTAGTGCAGATGTAACCTTAGAAGCCTATCTCTGCCTGTGCATTTTATAGGGAGACTAGGCACCTAAGTCAGGTTTGTGGATCCCAGTGTTGTTCCAGCATTTTTTTAACCACTGCAATGCCTAAGTCTCTGTGTGGATCCACATTGCTCTCCTTGCGTATATCTACACTAGACTTAACTTAGGGGAAAGAATAAATATATCTTGGAATAAACTTTTGGGGAATTGTCCGCACTAGCCTTTATCAGTGTGTTACCTACTTCTTGTTAACTTGATGAAAAAATGTCCAGTGTAGACAATCCTGTACGCGTAAGGAAGTCTCACTTGGTCTAACATGCTGAGGAGCAATCACAAAAGCAAGAAGATGTAAATTAAATTAGGGTGGGTGTTACTTTAACTTATTTTTTTCTTCTGTAAACATGATGGGGTAATTCATCCTTTGTGTCCTCTCATGACTAGAAATAGTCCCTCCATGTGAGGACTGAGGGACAGTGATGAGACTGTGTGGAGAAATTTAAATACCTTTTGTCCCTGTTGTCCTTAATTTGTGGATAGATCCAAAGATTTTATGTCTCTAATGGTGTCCATTAACATCTTTCATGTACATTAAATTATCAAAAGAACTGTAAAAACAGAGCAACAAAAGCATATGTTAGAATGCACTAGAAGTCATGTGTAAAACTTGTGGACACTAGCAGTGACTGGGAGAAAAATACTGATATAGTCACAGGAAGAAAACAAACCAAACTCAGTAACAGGAGTCTTTAAATTGGGTGATTTCTTTGTAGTCTGAATTTGGAGGCCTATAGAACAACAAAAATGCTATACATATGAAGACAGGAAGTGCAGGGTCAGAAATGGCTCATTGGGTTCTTATGGCCAGTTTATCTTCTTACTCTGCATTGGTGACTGGTAATGATGCATATCTAGGCCTCTGCTACTCTTTAATTGGTATTTTTACCTCTTTGCTGAAAGAATGAGTGCTGATTTGAAGGCAATAGAGACTGGTGATATAGCATGATTATGCTTTTCTTCTAAACCTAACACAACCTGTATTTTAGATGGCAAATACTGCTTGAAGTTGACTGATAGGTATTGATTCTCAGCAGTCTGTGGATAAATCTGTGCAGTCAATCAATCTGTTAATGGAATATAGAAATTTATCTTTCCCATTTCCCCTATTAAGCAATGCACAGGCGTTTATGTCCTGAACCAGTGTCTTTTGAAGTCATCGGGAAGACTCCCACTGACTTCAGAGAGCAGTAGATTGGGCCTTACTGTTCAGTAGATGCAGTATGTTTTCCTCTATCTCTGTTGGATTAATTTTGTGGTGAGTGATCTTGTAATTGGAAACAGGAAAGCCAGACCTAGCCCTTAAGTAAGGGGATGCACCTCCCATTGACTTTAGTAGGAGCTGCACCTGCTCACATCAGGGATTAATTTGGTCTAGTGTCCGATATCAGTTTCACATTCCAGGAGGTGTGCTCATATTACACTAATGCAGACACTCTACATAGTCTTAATGGGTTTACCAGATGTCCACTATGATATCACTTGTTATTTTTTCCCAAATGTTAGCAACTGGAACCTTGATTTTTGGGGGGATGGGTTTTTTTTTTAAGTGTATATAATATAAATTTTCTTTGTTTGCCATTACTGTATTTTTGATACATGAGATGAAATCAAGTATAAGGCCTATGGCACTAGTATAGTACCAAAGTCACCGATGAGATTTTGAACAGAAGAGATGGCACAGTATTTTGTGGGCTGAAAGGAGAGCAGACAACTGCTGAAACATTAAGACAAGCAAGTGTAACCCAGACGCCTCCTGGGTGTGGTGTTCTGTCCCATCTAGTGGCACTGAGAGAGAGAACGATTAATGAGTCTGCTCTACAGCCTTAGCTAAGAGTCAAATGGCTTTTAGCTCATGCATTGAGGTCCCAGGTTCAATCCCGCCTGCCAACGACCAGGGTCTGTCGGTGTTACACAAGCATTCTCCAGTCCAGTTCTTAAATAAGGTAACGTCTAAATGATGTAGTCCAGGTATTGGCAACCTTTGGCACAAAGCTCATCAGGGAACTCTGCTGGTGGGCTGGGACTGTTTGTCTACCTGCAATGTCCGCAGGTTCGGCTGATCGCACTTCCCACTGGCCACGGTTCGCTGTTCTAGGCCACTGCTTCCCCCATTGGCCTGGAATGGCAAACTGTGGCCAGTTTGAGCTGCGATCAGCCAAACCTGCAGATGCTGCAGGTAAACAAACTATCCCGGCCCTCCAGAGAATTTCCCTTATGGCCGCATGCTAAAGGTTGCTGATCCCTGATGTAGACCATTGGCGCTGACTCTTATTTTTCCTGATGGGTGCTCTATCCTGGCTCTCCCTGAGGCTTATGCTCCAATACGTCTGTTAGTCTGTAAGGTGCCACAGGACATTTTGTTGCTTTTTAAAAAATTAAGTTGACCTAGCTTATGTTGGCATTGCAGTAATTGTATTGCTTGTCCATGTCTACACTTTGCTTCTTGTGTCAGCGGTGCATGTCCTCACCGGGCACGCTTGTATGGGGCAGTGTGGGGCATTGTGGGATGGTTCCTGAAAGCCAGTAACAGCCAATATTATTTCTGTGGGTGCTTGAGCCCTGGAGCACACACAGAGTCAGCACCTATGATATAGACTGTGGTACAGGGCTGTGCTTTGTTATTTGAGTTGATGCAGGAAAACGTCCGTTTCAAATACAAGTCCTCCAAAAAAGTGGAAGATGCCAATTTTTGGGAAGGAGATATTCTAGTGTAAATACTGGAAAGCACATAAAAGATAATGTTATGTGGTATATCTGAATTTGCGTTTATTTTCCTGTGGGCAATACAAGTACAATAACAAGCTGCCCATGATTTTTAAGGTTTGAATAGTTGTAGGATCTGTACGTTGAATTACAATAGAAAAGTGATGTAAAAAATGTAATGTAGCCTGTCCTGATTGGGATGTATACATTAGAATACCATAACCAAACATTCCGCATTAATTTCAGTTTTTAAAAGTTACTTGAAGAAAGTGTTGCCGGCCAAAAGGCCTGAGGCAGCAAACAGTGGTTCGTTGCCCGGTGTGCGTTGCACTAATTATCACACCAGGGTGGAGAATGCAGAAAAAGTTTATTTGAGCTCAAGTAAGGTGCCAGGGAGATATTACAATCTCAGATCCTGCACACAGATATAAGCTGTGTGTCTCTTCTTATACATGATTTCAACAAGGCATCCTCATTACCCCCCACTAGTCTCCTCCCCACTCCTACATAGTACATACAGTGTATAATTAACAATTAAATCATCCTTGACAGCAGACAATTCATCTCGTAACTTTTCAAGGCTGTTAGCTTGGTTTACTCCTGGATTTATTACCCTGTCTCTCCTCTCTAAACGAAACACAAGTAGGGCCCCTATTTACTATCTCCTGCTGTCCGTGTTGTACTGATAAGAAACAGTTACACATTCCATTCTCACTTCTAACTTGGGAATTCAACTAGAATTTAACATAAAGGGACTCTTAGACCAGCATAAAATAACTTTGGTTCAATTCAGGCCTAGTACAGAAAAACTTCATTAATACTGTGGTTTTCTACCCTCCTGAATTATCTAGGGATATGCCTAATGACTCCAACAATCCCCCCCTTTGAGAATACTCAACAAACATTTGGCTGAGTTTTCTCATACTTTGAAGACAAAAAACAATTAAACTCTAGGGAGCTGGGGTATTCAGTTCCACATTCATCCTCCCTATGGACCCGGTAGGATTCGGTATGTGGAAGCCCACACCCACCCTAACCGGTCCACATGCTTGGAAGGAGCACTGTGAATGTCCATACTTCCATTCAGAAAGTGTCCAAGTATGTCATCCCCCTGACCACAGATCAGATGGTTCCTGATAGTCTGTAAGGGCAGTGGGCCAAGTCTGGTGCTCAAGATCCATCTAAATATACCAGATCCCACTGCAATACCTTCCCAGTCTCAGTGATTCTCAATACCATCTCTGTCAGCAACTTCTGGGTCATAGAACTGAGGGTGGAAATGACATGTAACCCACCAACTCCAGCCTGTATTTAGGATAGCTGAGCTCTAAAAATAAGGCTAGTGGCCTTTTCTAGTTGGCCCAATTTCTTATCATGTTCCCAGCTTGTAAGAATATTTCAAATGGCTGCTGTATTATTGGCCTGAGTCCACAGAGATCTGGTCAATTCCCTCTTCTTGCAGAGGAAACAACCCAGGCTCTCTGTTGTGCTAATCGTATGGCAGCCCCGTGTGAGCAATACATGCTGAAGGATTTATCCAAACCACAGGGCGCAGCCTGTAGAATAAACCCCAAAATCTAATCAATACCACAGTCTCAAACAGGGGTCCCACAAATTTCCCCCTGCCAGTGTATAATTCTTGGTTTCTACACCAGGGTCAGTCCTTTATGTCCTTTTTGGTCAGGAAATCCTGGATTCTGACACTGCACAACGCTGTTGGTGGTCAGCAGGGCTTAATAAGGGTCTTTCCAGCATAGAGCAAAAGCAGTCTTTCGCTGGTGGAGCTTTACATTAATCCAGTTTCCTGGTTCCAAGAAGTGGCAGGACTCCTAGGGTCTTTGTGTAGTGCGTCTTTACCTGTGAAAAAAGAAACCTAACACATTTCATTAGTGCCTGTCAGCGATTTGCAGACTTTACAGCTGTGTGGGAACATTTAAGCCCCCCCCCTTGTCTTGGTTGTTAGCTAAGTCTCAGCTGAGAGCAGTGTCCTGAAATGGGGCTAATGCCCTATCTTTAAACTCAGCATGTTAGCTATTTTTCCTCAGTTAACTCGTTCTTCTTCCTTTTTCCTGTTTGGCTTCTTTTAACCTATAAAGGAAACTTAGCCTTCACTTATACATCTTTTTCTAACAATGAACACATATACATTGCCTTTATACAGTACATTAGTCTTATTATTTAAAGTTTATCACATCTATCCTTTCACTAAAATAACTTTTTCCAGAGCTTTGGGACAACAAGTTAGGACAAGCACACCCACTTTGATGAGTTTATTTCATAGAGCCTCTAATCCAATAGTTTCCCACCATCCCCAGCCCTCTGGCTAGAAATCTGAGATAGCCAGAAGGATCCAAATACAATATGGGGAGTGGGTTAACTTTCCATGTCCTTGCTTCCAAAAACTATTAGTATGCAAGTTTTACTAACAATTTTCAATTAAAAGATTTGGCCAATAAAATTTCTCTTTCTCTTACTTAAGGAGATGTATTAGACGTTAGTATATCACATTTTTCCCAATTTATCCAAGCACTTTGTATTCCAAGTTGAACAAAACAAGTATCTGTATTCCAATCCAGACCATCCCATAAACAAAATAATTTTGGCCACTAGACAGACACCACAAGACAGAACATAAAACACAAAACATAATTTTTACTGTGCCATCAAAGGCATGGTATGTTGAATGCTGTTCAGCTAGCATCAGTTTTCTCTGATTATCTGAAAGACAAAAACAGAAGTCTACCCTTTCTGGGCAATCAATCATCACTGAAAATATACAAATACCTTAGTTGATTTCAGGCAAAACAGGGGAATTACCCCATATTTTTATATATATGTTTCATAGGCAGCTTAGGTCTCAGTGACTTCTACTTTATCAGTTAGATAACTTGCATCAATACAGATGCTTCCTGACTTGCTTTGTACTTTTAATTCCTGCTTTTAAACACTGAAAGAAAACATCACCACTTATAGTGCCTTTAGAACCTAATAAGATTTCAATTACTTATATAAACATTTTTTTAGATAATTCAACTAAATGGGTTATAACCAAATGATTGCAATCTAATAATTTCTTTGCCTGAATTTATTTACAAACATTTCAAAAACACCAAGAATTTTTCTCTTTAGCATTTTTACAAAGTTCAACTGCTGTTCCCTCCAGCAACTATGGAGTTAACTTTTCACACTGCCTTAAATCACTCACTTATTTTCTCCAACAACCATTTTTCTCAACTTAAATCACTATTCCAAGTATCCTCCTGGGTATTTGAAATCCCCATGTTTATACCTATTTACTCCTTTCTTCCACTAGACCCTCAAAAGTTTCCAACCCGTTTTCCAATCTCTCCGTCTGTTGTTTGCCTGCCTGGGCCCGATCCTTCTTTTCTAGCTGAACCGTTCTTTCCCTAAAACACCAATTTGCTCCACTGCCAGTTTTAACTAAGGGGGGGGTTGGCTTCTCAACTAGCCCCCACCCTTCTGGTCTTTTTCCCTAAAACATTTTAACTCACAAGACTACCTAAGTCTTCCCTTGTGAGGCTTGCCACCTGGGCAAAACACATGGCCCACTGGTGTTTAATTATTTAATTTCCTCTTGTAGCAAACACACTGCTGTTACGGTGTATGCTGAGCACAAATAGTTAAATTTTGGCAAGTCCCTGAAGGACTGGTACTTGCTTAGCCAGGGCTTCCTTTTCTAACTGAAAATCCTGTCTCAAAGCCTGCAACTTACCCTGAGCGCAGGTTTGAGTTGCTGCCTGGGTCATGATCTATGCTCTTAATTGCTCGATTCTAGTTATCAAGTACATATTTGTTCCTTTTCTCCAACTACTCTATTGCCCAGTCCTGCTGCAACTGGGGGTAGAACCCCTTTCTAGTGCTCAGACTTACTGCAGCTGAGAGTAGGCTCACCTTTAATCATGCAATCCTCAACATATAACACCAACAGTTCCAAACAAAAGAAACACAACATAACAAAGGTAAAACAAATAGATGGTGTAAATTCTATAGGGCTCCCCCATTCTCAATTACTCACCAAACTATGACAAATCTGTTACCAATTTATCTACTGCAGGACGTTGGGGGAGGATAAAACACACCATATAACCAAACCCCAAAGCTTCCCCAAGCCTTAAGCCACTTTAATACTCACACATATCCAGACTGGCCACGTCTGTATATAACATTCAGAGAAGGGGAATAGGTGGACAGGAGATTATTCTGTATACAGCTTATCCAGTATTTCCAACATGCTTCCACTCTTGGGAAAGCTGTTCTTTTACACCCTGGAATCTCCTGCAGTGTCTCTTTCAGAGATTCCAGTTCAGGTCACCAAGCCATACCAGCTCTGGGATTGCAAAGACTGTTAAATCTCACTGAACAGTTAAGCTTTGCAAATGCAATCTCAGTTCTGTAACTTATATTACCTTTAATTTACCTCTGTCTATATTTTCCCACAGCCAGCTGGGGCTAAAAGCAGTTTTTCTTTATACTTAGCATAGTCTGACCTAATACGCAAAGCAGCTCTCTTTATCTCTGGGCTTAGCCGAGTTTCAAATTAACCCATTCCTAGACGAATTGCTCACACTGTGTCAGAGGCTTTTCCTTTGGTAATTAAAAGCTCCTCTGAGATATATGATCTTATCTAGATTGAAGGTACCTTCTAATGGACATTGTTTAGATGGATTTTCACGCGTGTAAAAATTCCAATTCTCTAAATACCTGCAGGTTTCAGGACCATAATGTACGTACATGTACTATGCTGGGGTACCCTTAGGGGGTGAGGTAGAATATTTAGACTGTCCCTTCCCCCATTTTCCACTTACACACACAGAGAGGGGGGCCCTGTCCGCACTAGCGGCTCATAAACTAAGAATCTCTCCCTACAGGACACTCACACAGGAGAGATTAACGAGGATGACTGACTCTTCTACATCTCCTTTTAGCAAAGAGCGTCGGCTAGTCTCTGGGAGACACAGCGCCGTATACTCTAATTGCATTCAATGAGATGATCAGACTGTCAGTAGCCCACACGGAAAGGAAGGGGGGGGAGGGAAGATAGGTTCACACATTCCTAGACCCAGGCAGCTTCCTCGCCGGACGATGCCAGGCTGAGTCAGCCCACCGTGGGTCGGATCTCCTGAAGATCCACTAGTTACTGGGCTTGCGTTAGACTACTCCTGATCATTAGCAATCGCTTCACAGGGCAATCTGGGCGTCTTCCAGTAACGAACACTCACACTGGTGTACACACACACACACACACACACCAAGACCATTATTCCCACGGACAATCCTCCTCCCAGTGCAGCTCTGGGGCATATGATGGGGGATTTTTACAAGAGTTCTTTATACAAACAGCTTCAGAAGCTACCCATTCGCTAACAAAACAAAAGTAATTGAAGGATCATGTTGTAATTAAGTGATCCTTCTGGTGGCCACCTTTCCTGGCTCTCTAGTTGATATTGAGGCCAGTCTACTGTACAAAACCTTTTTAGTTTACCCTTAGTCATTGGATCCAAACCAAACACTTTCCAATTTGCTAGAATGCATTCTGGGGGCATACACCGTGCCCTGCCTGTACTCCATCCCTGCCCCATACCTATGGGAAGACACTGGGCGTCCCCAGGTCTTAACAGGCAAACAAAAGGTTAACAGCACCGAACTGTTCCTACCTTTTCCACAGGACCGGTTCCTCACCGTCGCCCGCAGCTGCTTCTCCACTATCTGAGTGCGTTGCACCGTTGTACCTTCCAAGGTCGGTCTGACACGTCCCTGCCGAGGCCCCCGGTAAAAGCACCGGTGCGCGCTGGCATCGGCTGTGACTGTCGTCCACCGGCCATTGGAGGAGTCCGGGCAAGGCATAATTTTGCCTCGAGCCCACCCAGGGACGCCAAGACTGTTGCCGGCCAAAAGGCCTGAGGCAGCAAACAGTGGTTCGTTGCCCGGTGTGCGTCGCACTAATTATCACACCAGGGTGGAGAATGCAGAAAAAGTTTATTTGAGCTCAAGTAAGGTGCCAGGGAGATATTACAATCTCAGATCCTGCACACAGATATAAGCTGTGTGTCTCTTCTTATACATGATTTCAACAAGGCATCCTCATTACCCCCCACTAGTCTCCTCCCCACTCCTACATAGTACATACAGTGTATAATTAACAATTAAATCATCCTTGACAGCAGACAATTCATCTCGTAACTTTTCAAGGCTGTTAGCTTGGTTTACTCCTGGATTTATTACCCTGTCTCTCCTCTCTAAACGAAACACAAGTAGGGCCCCTATTTACTATCTCCTGCTGTCCGTGTTGTACTGATAAGAAACAGTTACACATTCCATTCTCACTTCTAACTTGGGAATTCAACTAGAATTTAACATAAAGGGACTCTTAGACCAGCATAAAATAACTTTGGTTCAATTCAGGCCTAGTACAGAAAAACTTCATTAATACTGTGGTTTTCTACCCTCCTGAATTATCTAGGGATATGCCTAATGACTCCAACAAAAGACCAGTTGAAAATGTTGACACATCTGCACTCTTTGAATTTCCTATCATTGCATTTCACTCTTTCTATCAAAACAATTCCCAGGCAATCATTTAATTAAATTTATTAGTAAAGCTTGCCAGTTATGGTATAATATTATAGGATGAACCATTGCTATGGGCTCTGACGCTAATTCTGGAAACTTATCTCTATTATATATTATAAAATCTAAGCATTATTACCTATTGTTCCAATTTTAATGCTGTGCCGGGCCTTCCAAAAATATAGAAAAAATACATTCTCCCCCCAAGAAACTTGAATTTTAAATATACACCTAAGCGAATGGAATTCATATGTAACATGAAATGTCCGCCTTGATAAATCCAAGAGGTGCATTTAGTTTCAGTAATTATTTGATGTTTAGTAAATATAATCACAAATGCTTAGTAAGAACATTTTTAATGAAATTCAGTAACTCTTTTTGTATTTTTATATAGTTTTACATATAAACAAAACAATTGATACATGACTGTATTACTACATTTAAAACTGAATCCTTATTGTAGATACTTAATATTAAGTGTTACCTTTCACAAGGTATTTACAGTGTAAAATCCATAATAGTTAATAGTTAATGGCAGGTAGATCTTTATTAAAACAAGGATATACTTTTTTCCTACTCTTAGGAATGAATAAAATAGAAACAATAATACACATCGAGAATAATGCTTTGTATGTGGCCAGAATTTTGTCACGTGTATATATAGCTTAGAGATCCATGAACCTTTAATATATCTTTATAATTTGTTTCCTTTATTGTTGTTTGATTTTTTTCCTCTCCCAATAAATAAACTATTAATTGTGTTCTTTCCAGAAATTCATAAAGACAAGCCTGACAGACAAGAAAAACTCGAAAAACCAGCACCAAAAGGTAATTATTACTATTTATATATGTGTGTGTAATAAATAATATATTTATTCAAATTATATTATATTGCAGGAGCATTCAGGAAGTTCCTAATCAGGAACAGGGCCTTATTGAACTATGCATTGTATGGCCACATATAAAAACATAGTCCTTGACCCCAATAGGTCTCAATCTACCTATTCATCTGTCTCTAAATATATTTACATAAAAACCTACATGAAAAGAACATTAGGGTTGCCAAGTCAAGCACTCAAAAGTTTTAAAATTGTCAAAATAAAAATTGTCCAGGTAGCCTTGATTTGGTCTCTGTGTGTATATATATATATATATATATATATAATT